>NC_136066.1:3967512-4628765 GCF_964261635.1 Lissotriton helveticus
ACACACACACACACACACACACACACACACACACACACACCCCCCCCTCCCCCCCCCCCCCCCATTGTTCTGCACCAAAACATGCAGCCTGCAAAGTGAAGTCTTGACATGGCACACATCCCTGTGTGCAATTGCTACAACCCACTGCCCTGGCATAGGTCAGCCACTCCTCTAACTTGGTGCACTATACCAGTGGTGAGGGTACAGGTGCATGGAGCCCTGTATCCCTACAATGTCTAAGCCAATTCTTACGAAATCACAAGGGAATTACCCTGACACACAGAAAAGAGACAGTTATGTAAAGAAGAGAGGATGTGATCCGTCGGCTAGATTGACGACTTCGGTGCTGGAAACCAGAGTTCGAGCCTCGGGGTCGCGTCCACATCCTGTGATTCTGGTGGAGTTCTGGACTTTTTGGTTCCGTCCAGAGGTGTCAGGGATAACACCCGAAGACCCCGGAGTTCAACCTGCCTCGGTGCACAAACAAACAGAAACACGGGCTTCTCGATGGTGGCGTCAAAGACCAAAGGTTTATTACTGCAGGGACACAGAAGTCACAGAAACTACACATGGGCAGTATCTAGGAGCCTGTTCAATTTGTACAAAGAGGGTTGCTCCTTATATACTGAATATTGGGCTTCAGGCAAATTTCTTTACATGTTAGCACATTCCAAAACCTTTGTATCTTAAACAATAAATATTTGGCGTTGCACAGGAATCGTCAACAATATCTGATGTCAAAACATTACGAACGAGGGGTTCCCACTATTCCATCATAATCCCATGTCAACTTTCCATTCAAGACCCGGACCGCCTCATCGTAAATTTCGTTACCTCCCCCTAATAAAGGCCCAGAAGGAAAGGAGCAGAGCCAGGTGCAGAAGATAGAAAAGTAGGATAAGAGATGTTTGTGGGTCGTAAATGGGCACGGTTACCAGCTTCGGCCGCCTAATCATGATCAGGCCAACGGACACGAGAACCAGTATAGCAGGACTGGCCTCAGGCTGGGGAGGCAGCTCTTGCCGAGTCATGCTGCCACAGCGTTGCTGGCCTAAGGTGCACGTGTCACTAGCAAGGTGAATTGCCGGCTAAAGCCTACGTGTCCTTAAATGAAAAGAGGTCATTGCGTGTCCATTGACTATGTGAGGGCAAGGAATACAAAATGGCTTCCTTGTTTGTAACAGGAGTGCTCTTGCTCGTAGCATAGCGAAAACACCAGGATATACTAAATGGATCATTTGCGGTTCACTGATACCAAAATTATGCATTTGCGACAATGTTACAAACACGGGTAAAATTGTCACGGAACCTCAGACCCTCCTTTTGCCCTTACATAGGCAATTACTCAGTCTATGTCTGAATCTAACTCTATGCTCCTAATGCAGGTGGTTTTCTGAAACAGGTTGCAGCACAGAGGCTACACAAAGCGGGACCACATTGGATAATAAGGCAGCATGAGAACAGAAATACTAGGATGACACCAATGACCATCAGAACCTTCCATCCCCACGCTGATACCAGAGTCCAAAACCACTCCATGAAGGACCAGTTTCCCTTGTCTACGTGTATAGAGTCGGAAATCTTGTGTAGCTTAGAGATCGCTTCATAGACGGTTGGAGCATTATTGGGAATAAAAACACAGCAGCTCGATTGGATCATTCTGCATACCCCACCTCGATCTGCAAGTATTACGTCTAGAACCATACGGTTCTGCAACGTCATGAGACGATCCGCCTGAAGCTCAGCTGTTAAGTTACTAAGGGCACCAGCAGTTTCTGTAATAGTAGATTCAACTACCCGTGTTAGTTGACGTAGATTTCTACTATTGGCCATAGGCCCCCAAAACGGAAGGAAACCTTTGAAGAAGTCTCCAGCTTCCTGACCAGCGGTATCTTCCTTGCTGAAGACACCTCTTGCTACTCTGGTCTTGTGATAATCTGAAGAAGCAGTGTATGTCGGAGGTAACAATCGAGCAATATAACATGAACCTGAGAAGTCAGCAGGCAGCCATGTATACGCTCTGTCTTGACAGATGAAGTAAGTACCCCTAGCAGTAAGGAAGGCAGGGGAGGAGTTAGACGGAAATACGTAAGTCTCAACGCACTCACTCCTCCCTAGCTGAGCTCTCAGATTTCTCCCATTTCCTTGCAAACAGACCTGACCTCGGTGAGGCACGACCCAGACTGAAGTGGAGCTTTTACGCTTGCTTTCTCCCAAACTAAGGCGATACTCGGTAGAGTTCCAACTCAAATACACCCGTAATTCATCTCTAGGGTAAGATGGAGTATTATTAACGTCTTTAATCATGTCAATTATTCCCTGGACTAAAGCTTTGTTGGCTGAGTTGTATTTAGTGGACCGTGGTGGACGCGGAGGATAGGTCTCAAGGGCATAGGAAAAAATGGTCTGAAAGGCCTGAAATGATCCATTATAGCTAAAAGGCAAGACTAGATAGGGAATGCCTTTATCCATAGTGTGAGGTATCAAGCCACACACCCAGCAGTCTGTAGTATTAACTACCAGTTGGTGTTGATGCAAGAGCTGTACAAATGTATTGTTAATAAATTCAGAGCGTCGAGCTTGTTCGTGTTCAGGAAACGAGTGAAAAGAATGCATAGAAGAAACCGTAGAAGTAGTAGGATCAAGGGGAGGTACTGTAGTTACCGGCATAAAAATCAAATGCACACCAAAGATGATTCCACCCACCAACGTTATCAAAACAATTAAAAATGTAACTGCACATTGCATTAGAAAGCATTTGCTGTGAAGTATTCGGTACAGTCTATTTCTGCGAACATAAATTACATTCTTTCGTTGCAGCTCAGGAAGCTCCATCTTCTACGATCCGCTCGTGACCACTGATGATGTGTACGTAGATGAAAATGCCTCTATCAGCCCTGGGAGTTCCCAGAACTAACAGAAAGATCGACCTTATGTCTGACCCCCGCAGATTCAACTAGGCACACAGCCACGACCCTACGGCTACCCAGACGGCAAGGCAAAATTTAAAACAACAAAATAATAGCAAACTTCCTGGCTGGAGGCAATGTATAGAAAATTCAAATCTGAAAATAGGCAGTTTCCTGCTTTATTTGTCCATATTGCGAGGTCGCAAGTTGTATCTCAGCTTTGCAGGAGCTGTCTGATCTGGAAACAATATATTTTCAGCCGACGCTGCAATGTTCGCGTTTGCAGATGACAAATGTTCTTTTGGTGCAGATGGCAAATGTTCAGGGTTCAAAAGAGCAGTTTCAGGAGGAGAGTCAGAGTTTGATGTATCAGTGATCAGTTCTGCATCACTGAAAGGGATGAACCTGGGTATTTGTTCTGCTTCAGAGGCACTGATTCCTTTCTTTACCCAGTTGTTGTAAGGGAGTGGCGGAGGCACACGTTTGACATGTGTCGTGTGGATCCAATTCTTCCGTCCGGCCACTCGAATAGCAGTTCTCGTCGCCAATAGGACTTGGAAAGGGCCAACGAATCTGGGCTGAAGATTTTTCGTTCTTGCAAAATTTCTAATGACTACTTGATCCCCAGGTTTCAGCTGATGACCTGGACTCTCCGGTGGCTTTGGCAATGCATCGAAAACCTGTTGGTGAATAAGGCTCAATTTAGCAGTCAAGTCGAAAAGATAATCAATTAACATTGGGTATTCCAGCTGCTTAAATTCTTTCGGTCTAGGTACCCCCCAAACATTTGCAGGACGACCAAAAATTATTTCATATGGACTAAGCCCTACTCTAGAATGTACAGTTGCTCTTGTTGATAACAAAGCCAAAGGCAGTGCATCTGGCCAGGGCAAACCCGTGGATGCTTGTATCTTAGCAAGTTTCAGTTTAAGGGTGCCATTGTAACCCTCAACTAAACCCGCGGACTGGGGATGATTCGCACTGTGAAACTTTTGTCTAATCCCTAGGCCGGCACACACACTCTGCATAACTTTCCCTACGAACTCACTTCCGTTATCTGACCATACAATCCGTGGCATTCCGAATCTGGGGAAGTATTCTTTAAGAAGGATCTTGGCAGTGGACAAAGCAGTATTGTCCTTCAGTGGGTATGCTTCGATCCATCTGGAGAACGCACAAACTACCACTAGGACGTACTTTAGATTATTACAACGATCCATGTGAATGAAGTCTAGCTGGATCACTTCAAAGGGGCAGGAAGGAGGAGCGAAGTGACCTGCAGGTGTGGGGATTCCCTTGCCAGGATTATGCATCAAGCATACCATACAATTTCTCACCACTCTCTCTGCACACTTACTAATCCCATCATTCTTCCAAACTGGAGCCAACATCTTACAAATCCCTTTAGAACTGATGTGCGCTGCTCCATGTGCCATCGTTACTACTGCAAGCACATACGCATCAGGCAACATCCAACGCTGTTGTTCCGACAAGTCAATCCAACACCCACTCGAGTCCAATTTACCCGTGCTCTCTTTCCATGCACGCTTTTCCTCCTCAGTCGCCTCTTTCTGAATTTCTTTCACGCTTTCCACTGTGTCCTCACACATTCCAGACTCAGAAATCCATCTTGCAGACGTTGCAACATACATTCTACTCATCATATTTCTAGCTGTCTGTTTTGCAGTCTCATCAGCAAAAGCATTCCCACGACCAACATCATCCGTGATTGCTTTATGAGCACTGCATTTCACAATCGCAACTTCAGTCGGCAAGGTTAGAGATTCCAACAAGTCATTAACTAGCTGGCCATGTTGAATCTTAGTCCCATGGGACGTAATGAAACCTCTCTCTTTCCACAAACGGCCAAAACTATGGGCCACGCCGAACGCGTACTGACTATCTGTGAACACATTCACTCTCTTTCCCTTAGCTAAAACGCACGCTCTTGTCAGCGCGATCAATTCTGCAGCCTGGGCAGAATTCTGACTCACTCTCGCAGTCTCCACAATCGTACTCAAAGTCGTTACTGCATAGGCAGCAGTTACATCACCATTCTCCAATTTGAAGCAAGACCCGTCAACATACAACGTGCCATCTGGATCTGATAATGGAGTATCTTTTAAATCAATTCGTCCTTTTGTTTCTTCCTCAGTTCTGAAACAACAGTCGTGTGGTTCGGAATCACTCGACTCTTGGCTAGTCGGCAACAATGTTGCTGGATTCAATACATTGCATCTTTTGATCTGAATATGACTTGCTAGCAATGTCAGTTCGTAACCTGATAATCTAGCACTGGTAAGGTGCTGCGTCTTGGTTCGGTTCATGAGTGTATCCACAGCATGAGGAACCATAACTACTAGCATGTTGTTCATTACCAAACCAGCAGATTGTCGAATGGAGGCTGCAGCTGCGGCTGTAGCTCTCAAGCAACTAGGCAACGCTCTAGCTACTGGATCTAATGTTGATGAAAAATACGCACAAGGGCGTTGTTTATCACCAAATTTCTGTGTCAAAACACTCAACGCACAACCTTCTCTCTCATGGACATAGAGCGTGAATGGTTTACTGTAATCGGGTGTACCCAATACAGGAGCTGAACACAGTGCATTTCGTAACTCAGAAAAACTCTCCTGACATTCGGCAGACCATGGCACTGGACTCGGAACATTTTTCCCAGTCAAAGCTACCAACGGTTTTGCCAAAAGAGAAAAATTTGGGATCCATTGCCTACAATATGAGGTAATACCTAAAAAGGCACGTACTTCTCTCTGCGTGCTAGGAACATTCATCTGTGTAATTGCTTTTATTCTCTCTGGGGTCAACTTCCTTGCCTCCTTTGACAAGAGATGACCTAGGTAGGTCACTTCTTGGCAACAGTATTGCATTTTTGAAGGTGACACCTTGTGATTCAAATTTGACAAATGATGCAATAAAGAAATTGTAGCTGTTTTGCAAGTTTCCTTGTCATCGGCAGCCACTAGAAGATCATCGACATATTGTATTAAAGCAGAACCAGGAGGAAGTACAAATGAGTCTAACTGGCTTTTTAATGCTTGACTGTAAATGGATGGGCTTTCACAATAACCTTGTGGAGCGCGTTTAAACCTGAAGCTTC
Organism: Lissotriton helveticus; assembly: GCF_964261635.1. Lineage (NCBI taxonomy): Eukaryota > Metazoa > Chordata > Amphibia > Caudata > Salamandridae > Lissotriton > Lissotriton helveticus. The sequence goes on from NC_136066.1 coordinate 3,973,540, forward strand.
GTCCTCCCAGAGAGAAACCGAAGATATCTCTGCTTTCCTCGGCTATCGGAATGCTGAAAAAGGCATTTTTCAAGTCGATAACTGAAAACCATGCCGCTGTAGCAGGAATTAACGTTAACAATGCAGTAATGTCTGGAACCACAGGAAACTGTGGAATCACAATTTTATTAACCTCTCTAAGATCAATTACAAATCTATATACTGGAGGTTTTGTTGGGTCAGTTCGTTTCAGAATGGGCAGTACAGGACTATTACAGACATTACCTCTAGTTTCTTCTATAACGCCTTTCTTGATCAGATCTTGTACTATCAGTAGGAGCGCACGCTCACCTTCAGTAGAAATTCTGTATTGTGGAATTCGTGGAAATTTTACATTCGCTTTCAAAGTTACTACATATGGTGGAATTTCTAAAAGACCTACATCATTAGGACCAGTCGCCCAAAGAGTATCAGGGAGTGAACGCAGCTCTGGTGGGAGTGCATCCATCGACAAGTACATTGGAGAGATGATTCTTTTACCCAACGTAAGCTGTACTCCTTCTGGAGAACAGTACAATGTCGCATATAGGCGTTTTAATAAGTCTAAACCAAGCAGATTTTCATTACAACCTGTCGTCAAAATCAGGGGTGCTTTCAATTGTCGGGGTCCAACAGAAATAGACAAAGGACCAGAAACAGGGTTGTGAACAGGGGCGCCTGAAAAACCTACTGAAACGTTTGTTGAGCCAGACAAAGGTGCGCCAGGGAGTTTCGCATGCATGATAGAACTTTTTGCTGCACCAGTATCCAACAGAAACGGTTCGACTATACCTGATGTTGCTACTGCGACATAAGGCCCACTCTGATCTACTGGAACTGATACTACTCCCTCTCTTTGTCCATGGCTGTCCTAGTACTCCCTTGGCTGAACTTCCTCACTAGCTTCATAGTAATCTTCAACATGATATTGTTGAGACCTATTCTGTTGGGCAGATTGTCCATTTCGTTGGTCGAAATAATTAGAAGGGCGATCACTTGTCTGTGGAGGCATAGCACCTCTTCCTCGACCTCTAGAATTCTGCATATAACCACCACGACCTCTCTGAGCTGCCGCAGTATTATTTTGTGCCCGTACCGGACACTCAGTCTTATAATGGCCTTCCATTTTGCAATAAGCACACTGATTCCATTGGTACTGTGGCCTCTGAGAATTATACTCCGTTCTTTGATATGACCCTTGCTGTGTATTGGTCTGATTGGTGGGAGGCGGATATGCTTGCTGTAAAAGAACTTTAGTTTTTAACTCTTTCGTCTTTTTATCTGATTTTTCTTTCTCCTCTTTGTCCCTATTTTCATAGTACTGGGCAGTAGCAAGTATTTGCGCAGTCGTAGAGACAGCCCACGCACTTTCAGAATTTTTTAATTTACCACTAAGTTCTGCCAACAGATTGTGCACAAATTTATCAACAAATAATCTCTGGCCTCCTTCTGTGCTCATATCCTGACCACTATGATCCACAAAAGTCTCCTCGAATCTTGTGAAAAAGTCGGAGACGCTTTCGTCTTTCTTCTGTTTGCACGCGGACAATTTGTCCCAGTTAACGCGTAATGCTGGCATTAGGGTTTTCATTAAATCGATTATTCTACCAGGCAGATTAGCAATTAAGGGTTCAGGTTTAGAACCACCTATTTGTTGACCATCCGCTGCAATTATAGCTGCCCAATCACCACCTAGGGCAACTGGATGATTCTCTTTACGAATTTTAGCCCAAATTGGTTGCGGTACTACATTACCAAATAGCAGATCTATGTCAGCTAGATTTAATACACAAGCGTCAACTGTCTGAGCCAACTCTTTGTAGTACCCTGCAGGATTTTTACGCGGATCTGGCAAGGCCTGTTTCACTGGAATATGTATCCATACTCTCTGGAATTGGGCCGGAGCAGCTGCAATACCAAGGTTTACATTAGCTTGCACAGCTTCACGCCAAATTGGTGGAACCTCTCTCATTGGATATTGACGATTTTGTTTCGTACTACGTTTCTCTGACTTCCTCGGAGAACGAAGGGATGGGTCATTCCTATAACTTAAAACCAGTTCCATCGCTTCTTTTATATTTTGTCCAACTATCATACCTGCAGCAAACTCTTTCTGAACATTAATTAATTCTTCTAGATTTGATTCAGGGTCATCCTCTTCCAATTCCTCACGTAGAAGGAAGCACATTTCATCAAACACATATCGTTGTGTCGGTTCGTTCCATTGCATAAATGTATCTAATACATCTTGTACATTATATCTTCCAACTTTCGAAATCCATCTAAGAGCAGTGGAATCTAATATCCCTCTTTCTTCAGTACTGGGAAGCTGACTACGTCTCTGCACAGAGTCAGAGGTAGGAGTCTTAATCAGAGTTTTATAGAAGGGAGATAGAATGTTAGAGACAGAATCAGTGATTCTTCGACGAACAGAAAGTGGAGTCATAATATTAGCAGAAGCAGTAAATAGAGTAGCAGTTGGAACAGATAGATTAGGAACAGTAGGAGTAGCGGGCAAAACAGCTTGTGAACTAGCAGGTGTGAGCGATACAGGTATAGGTAAAGAAGCCGGCAACCCTGAAAGAGGGGGTGCCGAAGGAACATTAATAGTGACCACAGGGGGGGGAGGAGCCTAGCTCGCGACCGAGATGGCCGCGCTTTAGCTCGGCTCCGTTCGCCCGCCTGTGTTTTTCACATTTATCCTGCATTTCTCCTGCCCCGGGAAGCCCTCCTTGCTGTGTGGTACTACTACGACGCACTGCAGGCACTTACCACTTGTTCCGGTTGTCCTGGCTGCTGTGGGTCCGGTGCAGTGCCCCCGACCATTCCCGGGACTCGAGGGCGGACTGGCCTGGTTCTTCGTCCCGGCTCCTGGGCCGGATGCAGCCTGCGGGCTTGCCCTTCGGGGCGCGCTGGAGGTGATTGGAGGGCCGCTGTTCGTGTGAACCGGAGGTTCCTGGCTGAGAGACTCCTGTGTGGCGGCAGCCTTGGATGGTGACGCTGCCCTTCATTATTGGGGTTCCTCGTGTGTTCAGCTTCCTCCCCCTTTGTTCTCCGGTCCGGCCATTTTGTTCTTTGCCGCCCGGACTCGGAGAATGCGACTGGCGACACTGGGGGGCCGGCGAATCCCCTTCTTCTGGTGGCCCCCCTTCCTGTCCGGGGTGTTCTTCTGCCTGTCGGCGGGACTTCATCTGCTTGACTGCCGCCCCGGCGGAGGTTGTTGGCCGCGCGGCCTGTTCGGGCTCTCAAGATGGCGACCAACCCCGTTTGTTTGGGCCGGGCCCGGACGAGCACTGGGGGCCCGCCGCAAGGCCCGGGTGTCGGATACTGTGAAGGCTTTCCTGCACTTAAGGGGATCTTGAACATCCTGCTATCCTGGCGGCTCTCGGTGGCCGCGCCACTCCTGGCTCTGGAGACGGTTCCTCACTGCGGGCCTCCCGGGCCCCCACGATTGGATGAGGCATTGATATCGCGGGGTGTGGCTGGTACTCTCCTTGCGGACTCGGCCCCGGCTGCCGCCCCGGAGGTGCGCAACCTGATGGCGCCTTCTCCTCCTGTGCTGCCTCCTCTGCCCTTGGCCCGGGAGCTGGATTTTGTTTTGCCGGACTTTCATGATTCTCCTGGTCCCTCTCAATCACCACTGCCCGATGACGTCTCCTGTGCCGGCCCGGATGGGTCGGTTTTTATGGATATATCCTTGGAACTGTGCCTGCATCGTTTGCTACATTCTGTGATTTTCCTGGATCTTCCGTGCTTTTCTTCCTGTGACTTTTTTGGACTGCCGTTGGACTCTCCTGCTGCCTGCCTTCTGTTCTTTCTGGCAGGGTCCTCGTTGGATCGGACCCTTACTCCTTTGGATAAAAAGGGTCAGGGCTGATGAAAACTGACTCTTATATGCGGTAGCTCATGAACGGTTTGGATGGTCTCTGTGTCCTGATATGGTTCTGTGTAACTGGTTGGTGCTCCTGGACTTTGGCCTGATACTCTTTGGCTTCCCGAGGACTTGGACCTTTAACCCGGGCGGGTGGATGGGTGCGTTTACTCCTGTCTTTGGCCCTCCCCCGTGTGTATGTTTGTATGTCTTTACTCCCTTCTTTCCTTCCCTTCCTTCCCCCCCCCCTTTTTTGTCTTTTAATTCCAACTTTTCTTGCTCTACTAAATTTCGGGTTCTACTTAGGGCGACAGGCACGCTGCGGGGGGGGGGTAGGCCGTAGCCTTCTGCAGGGGTGCAGGGTGGGCTTAGGGGTGGGTGGGGGGGGTCTGTTTGTGTCGGGGGGTCTTTTTCCCCCCTTATTTTCCCCTTTTTTGTTCTATGGCTCTTGTGTATTCACTTTTTCGGGACTCTGTCACCTCGAATCTCCCCCGGGGGTTTTCTGTCTTTCTTCCGGTGTGTGGCTGAGTGTGGTTCGCTGCCTATTCTGGTATCGTGTTTCTGTTACATCGCATGCCGGTTTTATTGTCCTGTTTTTCCCCCTGGGGGTGCATGGTCTGGCGGGTGTTCCTTTTGTTGTCTTTTTCTCCCTCTTTCCCTTCCTCCTTTATGGAGGTCCCCTTTTTCCGTTGGGGTGCGTATTGCATAGTCTTTGTGATGGGGCTTTTTGACCACGTCTTCTTTGTTCGGGTAGGGGCGGAGGTGAGTGAGCACGATTGACTGTTGCCACTGTCGCTATTTGATGGTCTGATTATGTTTCTGTCCTTTGCTAGATATGATTATATGGCTTCATTTTCTTACGTTGTGTTTATAAAATGGCGGCTTGCCGCGGTCCCTCCCTTGTATTCTCATATACGGCCCGTTATTCCTTTGGTCCCCTCCCCGTGCTAGAAAATTAACCTTTATCATCCTGCTCTTGCTGAACGCTCGATGGTTTTTATTGCTTCACCAGTGCTCCTGATGTTATATCCTGTGCAGATCTTCTTTTCGTATGCTGGTTATTTGACCATTCTGTTCTGGCCAGCCCGTGGGGTTGTAGGCCAGTATTTGTGAGCTTTCATTGTTCAATAAAGGTTTTAAAAAAGAAAAAAACAAAAAAAAAAAATAGTGACCACAGGAGGTACAGGAACTTGATTCAGAGGAGCGGGAACACCAGGTTGTCCAGTAACCGGTAATTGAACATTCGGTATAGGTGGAGCCGTAGCACCCTGTGCATACGGTGGGGGTGATCGTAACAAGTAAGACAACAGGGGATCCTTTTCAGGGTCCTCTACTATCTTAGCTGTACTTGATGGCAAAGCAGGATAGCACTTGTCTATTGCTAAATTATGCTCTCTATTGGCCACCTCCATCGCTTTCTCAGACTCGTTGAGTTGTAGCTGCTTAGCAGACTGTTCTAAAGTCAACTCTTGCTCTTTCTGTTCTTTCTTCAACTTTTTAATTTCTCTCTGTTTAGATTCTTTTCGCCAATAACGGAAAGAATCAAACATTGCCGGCCGGGCTTTCTTCTTGAATAATTTCGTTTCTAAATTATCAAGAACTTGAGGTTCGAAACTACCATGCAGTGGCCAACTAAGGACACCATCTTTCTCTGTGTAGTGGATCCATACCTCGTTATAAGAGATAGGGCCCACACCAAATTTGCAATATAGATCATAAAGGGGAGTTCCAATCGGAGGAACCGAACACGAGTCCTCCAACTGGGAATCCCTGTTGCAACTAAAACAAGACAACATACAATTTTTCCGACTTACCATTTTATAACCCGGAACACAAAACAGACGAAACACAAATTAAAAGAAAGGTGCGCACTTGAACCAAGAACTTAGGCCTACCAGAACAGACAAACGTATCGATACCCGAACTGAACTGAATGATTATCGTAACCAGAATAACCAGCGATAATCTCATGAAACCGAACCAAACCAAAAACTAAAAGGATTATCCAAACAGGAGCAACCCTTACGAAGTAACCAACTATCAACCACTTAATACTTAACTGAGGCACTGAAGACGTCACCAAGGAGAAACCCGTCACGTCTCGCCGTACTAAGGACTGCACCTCGGGTCCAAGACAGGGCGACGGTCAAGGCAACGAACCACTGCAGCCGTCTGAACGGGAACCCTCGTGGAAGAGAACGTCGGGCCACTTTTGCGATATGCCGGGATCGATGAAGTGGGGCGCCTCCCTCTGAAATCTTCACACGAAGCTTCTCGAACTCTTCAGGCTTTTGGACCGGTACCGAATGACGTCGCCCCACGTTCGGCGCCAATTGGAGTTCTGGACTTTTTGGTTCCGTCCAGAGGTGTCAGGGATAACACCCGAAGACCCCGGAGTTCAACCTGCCTCGGTGCGCAAACAAACAGAAACACGGGCTTCTCGATGGTGGCGTCAAAGACCAAAGGTTTATTACTGCAGGGACACAGAAGTCACAGAAACTACACATGGGCAGTATCTAGGAGCCTGTTCAATTTGTACAAAGAGGGTTGCTCCTTATATACTGAATATTGGGCTTCAGGCAAATTTCTTTACATGTTAGCACATTCCAAAACCTTTGTATCTTAAACAATAAATATTTGGCGTTGCACAGGAATCGTCAACAATATATGATGTCAAAACATTACGAACGAGGGGTTCCCACTATTCCATCATAATCCCATGTCAACTTTCCATTCAAGACCCGGACCGCCTCATCGTAAATTTCGTTACCTCCCCCTAATAAAGGCCCAGAAGGAAAGGAGCAGAGCCAGGTGCAGAAGATAGAAAAGTAGGATAAGAGATGTTTGTGGGTCGTAAATGGGCACGGTTACCAGCTTCGGCCGCCTAATCATGATCAGGCCAACGGACACGAGAACCAGTATAGCAGGACTGGCCTCAGGCTGGGGAGGCAGCTCTTGCCGAGTCATGCTGCCACAGCGTTGCTGGCCTAAGGTGCACGTGTCACTAGCAAGGTGAATTGCCGGCTAAAGCCTACGTGTCCTTAAATGAAAAGAGGTCATTGCGTGTCCATTGACTATGTGAGGGCAAGGAATACAAAATGGCTTCCTTGTTCTAAGATGGATGCCACGGGTAGAACAGAAATGTGTTTGTAACAGGAGTGCTCTTGCTCGTAGCATAGCGAAAACACCAGGATATACTAAATGGATCATTTGCGGTTCACTGATACCAAAATTATGCATTTGCGACAATGTTACAAACACGGGTAAAATCGTCACGGAACCTCACTGGGCAAATCACTTAGGGGCAGATTTACAATAACTGGCGCATCCCCAGGGATGCGCCAGTTGTTGTGCACCACAGCTCCGCCACCCATGGTGCGCCGCATTCACAATGCGGCGCACCATGGTGCACGGAAGGGCAGATGCGTGACGCATCTTTTGGCTTACCGGCGGCGCATTGCTGGAGTTGCGTCGCAAGCGCGACGCAACTCCTGCAATGCACATGGGCCACCCATACATTACATGGTGCGTCACTCCTTACGCCTGCTTCATGCAGGCGTAAGGAATTGACGTAGCAGCTTTGGGAAAGTGACTCAGTGAAATCTTGTAGATTTCACTGAGACACTTTCCAGGGGCGTTCCTGCGACGGAACGCCCCCCCCCTGCACCGGAACGCCTACATGAAACCTGACGCAGGTTTCATGTGGCGCAGGGCCTTACACCGTGATGCATCTCCATAGATGCGTCACGTTGTAAATGCCTCGTAGGGATGCGCCACGTTTACACCGCCTTGCGTGACGCAACAGCGGCGTAAACGTGGCGCAAGGGGCTCGTAAATCTGCCCCTCAATCTCCCTGTGCCTGAATGTGTAATGTAAATACGGTGCTCATGTAAAGAACTCCAATACCTTCGGGTCGAGTTTGCGCTATATAAATATGCAAAAAAATAAAGAAAGAACAAACAAAAAGATTTGCTTTCCCTCAAAGAATAAGACAAAGATAATTTGTGTTACAAAGCAGAAAATCAAATTAAAACAGTTGTGATATATTTCAAAACTTCACAAAAAGAAATATTCTTAAATATGCAAGTCAAAAGCAAAAACATCAAAGGTTGTTGAATTGTGTGATAGTCATAACCTAAAAGTCAAACTAAAAGACGATATTAAAACAAAACCTTAAATGAATTATACATCTGAAGATATTTTTCTTTATTAAAAGACACATTAATCAAAACTTCCACAGTTTTTATTTATTTATTTATTAATCTTGTAAAGCGCGACAGCTACCCAAAAAGGGTTTGCCGGCGCTAGATAGGGTAAAGTGCCTGAGGACTGAAGTTGCCGAAGTACTGAATACTTTACTGATTGAACAGCCAGGTCAAGCCAGGTTTTCAAGCATGGATAATACAATAAAAATACCTCGTATTAAAGTGCAGATGGATAGATTATCAAATCATATACACACCATCATATATACATAAGTACTGTAGTCATTATATATAAAATTAATGTAGTTAAATACAATATATTAAAAACAATTAAAACATTCGTAAAAACTGTAAAACAACTGCCGACACGGTTTGTCGGTGAAAGATCAACAATTCGTCACCTTCTTCAGGACAAGTATTGCACAATATATAATCATCACTACTGCTAATGGGCGCATACAAGGAAACGGGTGCGCCACCTAACGCATAGAATAGCGTTTCTCAAATAAGAATATAACAGTTCTTCTCTCCAGCAATGGAAATTGCGGGTTAGAATTTTAAACTGATCATAGAAAGTCGTGGATAGTAGTTAAAAACATTTACTATTGTACCCAGGGCAGCGAGAACTCATCGACCTTAGGAATCCTTAAATCTGTTGAGAAGGACCCATGTAGCTTGTTTGAAGATAGAACTACGACGCATATTCAATCATCTGAATTGATTGGATAACGTTTCAAGAAACAAGTTTATAATAAACTCGTAAAAGATTGCGACCGTCCGTATCGCAGCTCGCTGTGTGTAGGTGTTTTTTTGTTGTTTGTTCTAAGCCAATTCTTAGACATTGTAAGTGCTGTAATGCCATTAAGAGTATTTGGTACTTGTAAGTTTGTCATTACGAACTCCACAGCAACATACTGGCTTTACTGAAAACTGAGCAGTTTGGTATTTAACTTCTCAGCACATTAAACCCACACCGATCCCAGTGTGGGATTTAATGAAAAATGCACTCAGAGGGCATCTTAGAGATGCCCCCTGAAAAACGACCTAAGTCTAGTGGCCTGGCTGATTGGCTGCTCGCCAGCTGCCACCACCAGACTTGTTTCTGGACCCCTGGGTCGAGAGCTTGCCGCTCTCGGGCCTGAAACAATGCACATCCTAGGACGAGGTGCCAAGCCTCCTCCCCCAGGATGGACAGGGTCCACGAAGGGGAAGCTTCAAAGGCTTGCCGCCCTTGTGAGCTTCCCCAGCCGTTTGCTGCTTCCAGGTACTGGCCACCACCGGTTCTGACCCCCACTTTGGGCAGGAGAATCGACTGGAAAACCGCACGTAACGCTTGTGGGCCGACAGGATGGGGATATGAAAATACACACCCTGTAAGTCCAACGCTACCAACTAGTCTTCCTGGTCTAGGGCAGACAAGACCTGCACTAACGTGAGCATCTTGAATTTTTCCTTTTTGAGGAAGAGATTGACTGTCCAGAGGTCCAGAAAAGGCCATAGACCCTTATTCTTTTAAGGTATTACAAAGCTGCAGGAGTAACGACTGCTGCCTACTTCTGAAATCGGAACCTTTTCTATAGCCCCCTGACCAGGGGAGCTGTAACTTCCTCTCGGAGTAATAATAGATGATCGTCTGCCAGCCGTTGTTGAGTTGGCAGTAAAGGAGGAGGAAAAGAAAGAAAGGGACAAGAATAGCCATCCTGAATGATCTGCTAGACCCATTTGTCCAATGTTATGGACCTCCAGCGAAGGAGATCATGTAGAACTCTTCCGCCAACTGAAGTGGCATGGTCTTGCAGAACCAAACGAGGAATACTTGGCGGCTGCGGCTGCCAGGGGCTGGGTGGCAGATGACTCCTGGCTACCATTATCACAAGGTCGGAATGTACAGCGTCAACGTTCTCGCACAACTTGGCGAGTCTGTGCTAGATGGTGACTGGGATATGGCCGACGCAGTTGATAACCCCTTCCATTGCAGTGAAAGGTAGACTAGCCATAAGGTGTAACCGAGAGGCCCAAGGATCTGGCCATAGCACGAGATACCTTGAAGTGCTCCAAATCAGAGTGTCTTCTCACCAAAGAGATGAGTCCCTTCAAAGGTCATGTCTATGAGCTTAGTCCGGACAATCACCTGAGATGCCAGATGTTCTCAGCCCAGGTTTGGTGCCGCAAGGCCACCGTCGACGTAACCGCTCTACCCAGCGAGTCAGTCGTATCTAAGCCACACCTAATGGTGAACTTTGCTGTATCCCTCCCATCTTTCACTGTCAGGGAGAGCACGGCCAGGTCCTTCTCCGGGACCTGTGGCTGCACTTGCACAACCGTTTCCCATAAGATGTGCGAGAAATGGCCCAATAAGCTTGCAGTTGTTGCAGAAATCCCGCTACATCACAGAACTATGCTTGGGACCATAGAACCGTGGACCGAGTCATCCTACCACCATAGTACCCATGAGCCCGGGACCAACTAGCTAGAGTGTCTCACTTGCCCTCCCACTCACTGAGGAACAAGTGATTAGACACCCCCCGAACACAACGCTCCTGACCCTCTCAGGAATCACAGTGACAGGACACACCCTTTCGCTCACACTCGTACGTGTCCACAATAAGATCTGACAGACACGAGAAAAGTTTAAAATATTTATTTTAACTATCATGCCCTAGTATGCAGTATACGTAACACAACAAGTAAGAAGATGCCTAACACAAATAAGGTCAACATAGTCAGTAACCCATAAATCATAAAAGGAGCGGTCATTGTATAAGGCAGGGTAAACTAACCCCCCTCCCCTTCTACAGAAGCAAAGTGACTATATATCAAAAGATCTGTGTTTGCAGCAGACCCCATACCTTAGCATGCACAAATGAGGGGTCTACATCTTGGGTGTAGTGGCGATCTCCTCTGGGTATTTGCCTGTCTGTGCATACCTATATGATAAAGAGTACGTGTTCCCAAAAAACAGCTGCATGTGTGTGTTTTGTTTTTGACTCAACACCAGGACACCCTCACGGGCGACAGTGCGCTTTACAAATGCACAACAGCAAATACGGATTCCTCAACCTGCCCATGCTAGGCCTTGAAACGCAGCAATGATAAAAGAAAACATGTAGATATTATTGTGGTGCAAGAGCAAACTAAAATGTCTGCTGTGCAAAGCTAGAGGATCATGGGACATACCAGTTGAGTAGAAAACCATGGGAAACGTTCAGTGCAGTCCTCTGCAACACCCTCTCGGTGAGTCGTACACTATACAAAGACACATAATATAACAGACCCTCTGCAGATCATGGCAGACAAACATTCCCCTTAGCAAGAAGAGATTATAGTGCACTCAGCATCTTCAAAGCACTGCTACCAACAATAGAAAAGCCCGATTTACCCACGGACTTCCATTAGAATTTAAGGCAGCACGTGATGATCTAAGAGACACCGTAAGGATTACTGACAGGCCATTGGTGAAGACGTGTCCGGCTCAGAACAAAGGGTTATCCTAAATGTCCAAACTCACTGTCTATAGATTTTATACAAGTACTTTAATTAGGGAGGATGAGGTTAAAGGGAGAGAGAAACAGGTGAAGAACAAAAGAGAGTACGCAGTTCCCCAGTGAAGAGGGTTGATGAACCCGACGAGGAGCAAGTCCATAGGATGAAGCATGACACCTAGCTGGCTGGGTGTGTAAGGACTCTAGTTCCGACAAGGAGGATTCCCCCGTGTGCCCCCACCCACGTTGGTTCATCAACCCTCTTCACTGTGGAACTGCGTACTCTCTTTTGTTCTGCAGTATTTGGGCATGTATGTTGGACTCCGTTAAACAGCCCACCTTGTCCCTCTCTTTATTTAAGAGAGAAACAGGTGCCACTTATTTACTTCTTCAGAATCTCAATGAAGTTGGCAGGCATGGAAGGAGTACGATCTTGTAAACAAATAAACCCTTAGAAGCCCTGCACCGTAACACACACATACTGCCACTGCAGGCTGCGTGTTTTGGTGCAGAGAAAAGTGACATCCTGGTGTGCCACGCCTGCAGTGTTGCTGGTGGTGCATCTCGACTGCACATCTGGATCTTGGGGAACCTTGGTCTAAACCCCCAAAGCTCACACTCAAAGTACTTACCTCCAAAATCGACAACCATTTTTCTCCTATGGGAACCCATGTTTTAAAATTTGGGGCCTAAAATTGTTTTAAGTGTGGAACTGTTAATGTATGGGGAAAAGTGAACTCAATTGCAAACTATAAAAAGTCGTACTTCCCTTATATGTAGAAATCTTAAGTGTGGTTCTAGGCATACCACCCCCAGTACTCAAAGTAATTCAAAGTAATCCAAAGTAACTCAAAAGTAATCTAAAAGTACTGACTGTATGATACAACCTGCATTTAAAATTGACACAAACCTGTAACAATTATAAATTCAAGTACAACTGCATTACCTTGAACAGTCTTGCATTTTGAAAGTATATATTAATCACATGTGCCAAGTCACGCTTGGTTCTAAAATAAACCATAAGTATATCTTTTTTATACTTACCCAATTGGATCGTGATTGTGTCTCTGAGTATATGTAATCAGTCCTTAATTGAGTGAATACAATAAATGCTTAACACACCCTCTGGATAAGCCTAACTGCTCGCCCACACTCCCACAAAGAGAGCTGTTAGTACTTACCTAATTTAGCCTCTGCTATACCTCTGGGGTCTCCCTGGACTCTGTGCACACTATACCTTACTTTGGTATCTAGGGCAGACAAGACCTGAGCAAACGTGAGCATCTTGAACGTCTTCTTGAGGAAGACAGAGACGGTCCGAAGATCTAAAATGGGCCGCAACCCTTTGTTCTTCTTCGGAATCAGAAAGCAGCGGGAATAACAGCCACCGCCTACTTCTGAATCCTTGACCCACTCCATAGCTCCATTGGCCAAGAGAGCTGTAACTTCCTCCTGGAGCAATTTCAGATGATCCTCCGTCAGCCGCTCCTGATTTGGCAGAATGGGAGGAGGAAAAGAAAGGAAAGGCCGAGAATGGCCCTCCTGAATGATATGCAAGATCCACTCGTCCGATGTTCTGGACCTCCAGCGGGGAAGATGAGCAAGGATTCTCCCTCCAACTGAAGTGTTGTGGTCTTGCAGAGTCAGACTAGGAGTGCTCAGAGCCTGCGGATGCCAAGGGCAGGGTGGCCGACAACTTCTGGCTTCCATTCCGAGGTCAGAATGAGCAGCGACCACGTCCCCGCACCACTTGGGAAGACTACACAGGACAAAGGCTGGGATAGAGCCGACGTGGCTGGAAACCTCCTCCGTTGCCACGAAAGGGGCGAAAGCTAGACTGGCCATGGGATGTAGATGAGAGGCCCAAGGATCTGCCTGCAGCTCGAGAGTCCTCAAACCTCACTAGTGCCGAATCTGCCTTTTCCCCAAAAAGACCGGTTTCATCAAAGGGCATGTCCATCAGATTTGCCTGGACATCACCCGAGACGCCAGTTGTCCTAAGGCAGGCAAGGCCACTGTCATGAAAATCAATCTGCCCAGCAAATCAGTCGTGTCAAGGCCACACCTTATGGTGAATTTTGCTGCATCCCTCCAGACCCCAACTGCCTGAGAGTGCACAGTCCGGGCGTCCTCCGGGATTTACAGCAGCACTTGCGCAACTGTCTCCCAGAGGGAGTGGGAGAAACGGCCCAATAAACATGCAGTATTCACCAACCACAATGCCAGGCTGTAGGATGCAAACATCTTCTTACCAAGTGAATCCAGCCTCTTGGATTCTCTATCTAGAGGGGTGGAAAGGAACGCGTGCTGGGATGTAGATGTCCCTTGCTCACTGCTCCATCAGGATTCAAGCAAGCCGGGCCGACGACGGCTGAAATGCCAGAAACCGGTCCCCGGAAGCTTGTCTCCTTTCTGGTGAAGAATTGGCTTGGTAGTTTGGTCTGCCCTGTTCCCATGATGCACTGGGCCAGGGACAGACTAATTTGCATATAGCCAGGTTCTGAGCTGGGATGGGGCAGTGAGCTAAATAACGGTGATGGATCAAGCCCTGATCTTTGGACTGGGTAAGAGTGGTCTGCTTAATTCAGACACTCTGTTCATCACCACCCCCTTTTCTGAATCGTTTTTGGCCACTATAGGTGTGGCAGTGTATACTCAGACATGAGTCCCTTGCTCACTGCTCCATCAGGATTCAAGCAAGCCGGGCCGACGACGGCTGAAATGCCAGAAACCGGTCCCCAGAAGCTTGTCTCCTTTCTGGTGAAGAATTGGCTTGGTAGTTTGGTCTGCCCTGTTCCCATGATGCACTGGGCCAGGGACAGACTAATTTGCATATAGCCAGGTTCTGAGCTGGGATGGGGCAGTGAGCTAAATAACGGTGATGGATCAAGCCCTGATATTTGGACTGGGTAAGAGTGGTCTGCTTAATTCAGACACTCTGTTCATCACCACCCCCTTTTCTGAATCGGGATGTAGAAGCCTGCACCACAAAGCTTTCGGATGTGGGGTGTTGGCTGAGGAACTTAGGGTTGCCCAGAGCCTGGTGATGGCGGCGTACAATTGTTCTATTCACAGAAGCCCCTTGGGAAAAAGTGCCATCTTTATGCATGGTTGCCCCCACTTTTTGCTGAACTGCTGATGTGCTTTGACTAAGTGTGCCCTGGGCTTCTTCTAATCTGGTACTGTAAGAAAGTGGCTCTGTATATACTGGACCAAAGTAAGGAACAGTGTGCACAGAGTCCACAGTCCACAGAGGTTTGGCAGAGGCTAACGTTTGATATAACCTTATTCTCTAAAGTGGTAGCTTGGTCGAGCAGTAAGGCAGTATCAGAGGACAGTGTTAAACATTTGATGTACACACTCCTGGCCCGATGTAGGTGGCAAATACCGGTCGGAAACGGACGAATTTGGCCGTTTCCGACCGGTATTTGGCATCTTGAGATGTAGGGGGCCAGATTTTACAGATTCTGTAAATTTACCGAATCGGTAAATTTACAGAATCTGTAAAATACCGAATCGGTATTTTTACCGATTCGGTACCTTCCAGATGTAGGTGGGACTCTTCTGAGTCCCAAAGGCCCTACAAATTCGGTATTTTACCACCCAATCCAATTGGGTGTTAAAATACCGAATTCAGGTGTGCATGCACATGTGTGCATGCACACCTAGCCATGTGGCAGACAGACATGCCCTTAGGGCATGTCTGTGTGCCACATGGCGCACATGCCTATTTTTGGGGTGCCAGAGGGTATCAAAGTGACACCCCCTGCACCCTTGCCAAATTCGGTATTTACCGATTCTGTAATTACAGAATCGGTATTGCCCATTGATTCCTATGGGCTTCAAGGCCCATAGGAATCAATGGGCAATACCGATTCGGTATTTACAGATTCGGTAAATACCGAATCTTAACGATTCGGTATTTACAGAATCTGTAATACCTACATCTCCCCCCTTCATATTTACCGACTCTTAAATACCGAATCGGTAAAATTCGGTATTTAAGAGTCGGTAAATATGAATTACCTACATCTGGCCCTCAGTCAGCAAATAGTCTCACACACTCAAGAACTGAACTCTAGGCCAATTGCTTTGTATAAAAAATATACTTATTTTATTTTAGAACCACAGGTTGGTATAAAAATACTTTCTCAGAATTAGATGCTAGAGTTGAATACTTTCAATGAGCAATAGACTTGGATGCAATAGATACAGTTGTTGGAATATGTAACATAAACTTAACACAATTATAACATTGAGCTCAATGGGAATTTTAAGCAAACTGCAATATCATTTACTTTACGAACGTTTTTCTTACTCAGGGCTGGATCCTGGATTCAGCCCTGGTGCATCTCCTGAAAACAGTTGAAGGAAATCGTTTTTGTTAAAGAGGCGATTTTTAAGGAGTATTTGTATGTTGCAAAAATCGACACTTAGAAGAATTTCTGTTGAAAACCAGGCAATGTTATCCTATGGGGAAAAAGCAGGTTATCTGAAAACCACAGTTAATATAACTTTTTCTGGTCAGTGCTGGGTACTAAGATCCAGCACTGGGATCTCTCCTGGTAACAGGTGAGTAATTTGGTTTTCGTTGATCGGATTATTTTTAGTGAATATTTCAAAGTTTCAAAACTCGACACTTAGAAGAATTTCCAAGTGAAAACCAGTCAATGTTACCCTATGGAGAAAATGTAGGTTATCGGCTTTCAGGTAAGTACCCGACTGGCACAGTTAAGGTTCTGGGTTAAGACTGAGGGGTCTCCCAGGTTGAGGGTGGTACTGTAGTTACACCCTCAGCGGCACAGGATGCAGAGAGAGTAGGCCCAATGTTAGCCTATGGCAAGTAGAAGGCCTTCGGTTGGTGGCTGCTGGCTAGCAGGCCACACGGCTGTGGGAGCGGAGCTCCTGGTCACTTGCTCAGGGCAAGTGGGGAAGTCGAACAGAACAGATGGTGCACTCCCAGCGACACTGGTGCGGCTGGGTGCAGGGTGCTTTTGGGCCGATGGGCGCCCAATGGATTTCAATGGGAAAGCTGTGTGATGAACAAAGGCTGCAAGCTCGGGGACGGTGATTCTTCAGGTGCGACCACCACTTTGAGGGGTAAGTTGGGAAGCTGTAGGTTGGGTAGACACCCAGTAGTTGGGCACAGGGGGCCGTGGGGTGCCGGGTGTAGGGGGTCTTTAGGCGTCGGGAAATCTTACCCTCTGCAGGTTGCGGTTGGGGGGGTCCCGGGTGTTGAGGCTGCAGGTGGCGTCAGGAGCGGAGGGGAATCCTTGGGTGCTGGTGCTGGTTCTTACCCCCACTTTGGGCGGGAGAAACGTCGGGAAAAACAAGTGAGGAAGAGAGGTGTGCCCACTTCCGCAAACTCCACCCCTCAGGTGGGGGAGGCAATGTGATGCACAACTCTCAGTCCATGCCATCTTGAAGATGGGGGGACTCGGGCCTCCAGGGACAGGCACATGTCCCCCTCCCACTGTAGGGTGGCATAATAGGGGATGTACCCACCCAGGGAAGAGACCCATTGGTCCCTGCTTTAACCTACCTGTAACACCCCTGAATCTAGTATTTAGGGGCACCCCTGAAACTTGCTTCCTCAGATCCAGACAAGAAACAAGAAGAAAAGAAAAAGAAGCACCGAACAGCTGTGCAGCAGCTAACAAGAGGAAGACGCACACTGACTTAGCCCCTGCCCTACCGGCCTGTCTCCCCCTCGAACCTGCTCCTGCGAAATCCCGATGTGTTCTGCAGCCAGCAATCTCAAAAACCCTGGAGGACCTGCTTGCCTTCACTTCCAAAGACTGCTTCTCCAGTGAACACCAGTTTTGTTCAACTGCAAACTCTGGCAGCAGCCGGACACTGCAAATCCGCCCCACTCTGCACCCGCCGTACACAGCCAGAGCTCGAGTGGGCAAACACCACAAGGCAGTCACCCCGGTGAGCCAGAACTGAGATCCGGCGATCCCTAACCTGCCTCAAGTCTCCAGCCAATGCCTGCAGTCCAAATCCAGAAGACCCCCCTAACCGTGACCAGGAGCTGGTGAGAAGATCCGACCCCAAAAGGCACCCCTGCACCAGACACCCCACGGCCTTGTGTGCCCAAGCCAACGGTACCTAAGCAACCCATAACTTCCTAACTTACCTCTCATACAGGTGGTGGTCGCACCCAGAGGTCCTTCGTTTCCCTGCCTGTAGTGCTTTTGCAAACCGGAGGTTCTCCATTGGATATAACAGGGCATCCGATGTCGAAACAGCTCCCTGCACCCGGCCGCCCAAGTGCCGCTGAGTGTGCACCTTCGTTGATAATTTGTTTCCCCATTTGCCCTGAGCTAAAGTCCATGAGCTTTGCTCCCACAAGCCAGTGGCCTGCTTGCCAGCAGCCACCAACCAGAGGCCCCCTATCCCCCATTGGATAACATCGGGCCTCAGCACTAGGCACTGAGGTACTGGGTTTTCTTAAGAACCGGCACAGACACCGGTAACCCAGCGGTGTCAGGGTACACCCAGAGACCTCGGGTTCTTCCTGATCCAGACCACAGAAACTCAGAGTCTTCTAGGTGAAGTCAAAGATCGATTTTATTGGCTGCAACCAAGGTAACAAGTGTCCTAGAAGTACAACACACGGGAAGTATATTCTCAGGAGACTGCTCAAATTTACAAAGTCAGGCTTCTCTTCTTATACACAATTTTAAGCTTCAGGCAAACATTCTTGGTTGTAAAGTAAATCGTTAACATATTTCCAATACAAAGAAAAAGCAGAGTCATGATGACATGTCCATATTTCACGTCGTGCTGCCTACAACAAATCACTCGGCAGGGCCCAACATTTCATCAGATATCGGTGGACCCCCAATAAAACGGGCACCTCCCCATCATAAAGGAAATGAAGAGAAAGGAGTGGAGACAGATGTGAGCGAGATACGGCAGGTGTGCGCGCTGAAATGGTTTTATGGCTGGTTGAGCCTTGATGCTATCTTGCTCGGCCACTGGGAGGGGAACTGACCTAACTAGTTCGGCCTGGGGCAATGGTTCCAACTTGTATAGGTCAACGAAAAGTCGATTTAAGGAGTATGTGTCCTTGTGGAATTGAATTCAGCTGGATTAAGGCCTATGTAAAGGGCAACACACAAAATGGCTGCCATATACAAAATGGAAGCCAAGGGTTCAAGGTACAAGTGACGATTTCGAGGTGAAACCATCACTCGAATGCGATGAAAATGCTTCTGCATAATGTACTCGTAATTCTCGGTCTTTTGATACCAAATTCGTCATGTTTCGGAGAGTTTTAATTCTCGAGTCCAAAACGATTATACGAATCCAGAATTTCAGAACCACAGCACCCGGCCACCCTAGTACAGCTGAGGGTGTAACGAGAGTGCATCCCTGACTCTGGGGGACCCCCGAGTCTACCCCCAGAACCTCAACTCCCATTACCGAATACTTACCTAAAAAACGATATAACCATATTTCCCTCCATAGGATAAAATTAACACTTTTTCCTAAGAAAGTTTCTAAGTGTTGAGTTTTGAAACTTAAAGAAATTCTTTAAAATTGTTCGGTTTAACAAAAACGTTTTAACTCACCTGTTTACAGGAAATGTCCCAGTGCTGGATCCAGGCATACAGCACGGAGTAAGAAAAGTAGTCTAAAAGTAACTTACCTGCTATTTCACTGAAAATCCCAGTCAAGTTCATGTACTGTATTTAGAAGTGATTGCATTTCTCTGAAACAATACTGTAAGTCACACCACAGTACATTTACAATTGCAATTGAACTGTATTACAATCAGCATTTACTACTGTAAAGTATTTATTGCTTACCTGTGCCAGGCTTGATTGGTTCTAGAAATAAAATAACTTAAAGAATATTTCTACACAAAAACAATTGGTCTGAGTTCAGTCTTTGAGTGTGTGACTTCATCTCTTGCCTGAGTGTGTACAACAAATGCTTAACACCGTGCTCTGATACTGCCTTACTGCTCGACCACACTACCACAAATAGAGAGTACGGTTCTATCTTACTTTACCACTGCCTACGTTTTGGGTTCCACTGGGCTCTGTGTACACGATACCTCACTTTGGTATAGTAAATTGTTAGAGGGGCGATCCCAGGGAAGGGCAGATTCGACACCTGACCACCCTGTGACCCACCTCTCCGAGGAACACAGCCGAGCACTGGCGGGAGACCCCTCCGGGAGAGGACCTCCGATCTAGGATCGTACACGCTGCGCTAGCACCACTCGACAAAGGGACACCATACCGTAGGATTTAAGAGAACGTATTCTTTATCTTCAAAAAAACAATGGATCTTTATGATCCGCAGATTTTTATGTACAGGCGAGCAAGGGCTCAAAAATGTCTCGGTAGGGGTAGGGTAGCGGGACAGTCTCAAAGTTCAAGGTTACTGGCGGGTGCGTATCCTGCGCACAGCTCTCAATCCTCGAGCCGGGGAATACGGGGTGATCTGGGGTCCAGCCGGACCAGGGTAGTCTCCGAGCCGCGATCGAATCAGCAGGGCTCGAGCAAGGAAGTTTCAGTTCTTACGGTCTAGGGGAGCCGCGATCGAATCAGCAGGGCTCAGGAGTCTCAAGGTTGCAAGGGAGCCGCGACAGCGTCAGCAGGGCTCAGGTGGTTCTTCAGGTTGCCAGAGAGCCGCGATCGAATCAGCAGGGCTCAGGAGTCTCAAGGTTGCAAGGGAGCCGCAACAGCGTCAGCAGGGCTCAGGTGGTCTCGGGCAGAAGTCCTTCTCCGCTCGGTAGGAGCCACAACAGCGTCAGCAGGGCTCAAGTTGTCTTCAGGTTGCAGGGGAGCCGCGACGAGGTCAGCAGGGCTCACGTAGTCCAGGATACAACTGGGGAACGTCCCTAGAGTCACTCTTGATATAGGACTGCTCCCCTTTGATGTCCGGAGTCCTCGCCGGCGGAGGTCTTAGCACCTGGGGGCCGGTTGTTGGGGGTTCCACCTCGGCGGCTCCTTTCATCCTTTCAAGTTGGGTCTGGAGGGATCCCAGACACTCAGCGGGCCTGGAGCCAGCCCTCAGGGAAGCCGGATGGGTGATCGAAACTCATCTCTCCAGGGGAGGTGGGAGGTGTGATCGAGCTACTCCTCCCTCTCTCACTCACAGGGAGCGCTCTACCCCCTGGCCGGGTATGGCGCCGAAGGCCGAGGTCGGGCTGGGGCCGGGGCGGCCATATTAGGTGCAGGGACATGGGCCTCGGCCTCGGGTACCAGGGAAATGGAGGGCGAGGACGGGGGAGCCCAGTGTCGGGGATGTGGGTCATGGAGGGAATGGTCGGGTGAATCAGGGTCATGGGGAGCTGCACGGGTCAGGAGGGGTCACCACGGGTCAGGAAGGACCACGCCACGAGGCCGGGTCCAACATAAATACAGAGCCAGCTTCCTACAATACCATAAAGTACAACTCCACAAACTCAAAGACAATACCCAATAAAAAATGAAGCAAAGCAACAAGTTAGGGAGATCCTACAACAACTTGAATATCAAGGCGAGATCGAAAGTTGCACCTCTTCAATGAATAATCCTCGGTTTCCGGTGATGAAACCAGATCAATCACATTGTCTGGCATTAGATTACAGATACCGAAACTCCGCTACTCGCACATTTGTAATACAAAACGCACTAATGAAAAACCTCATGCAGAAGAAATACAAAACAACACTGGAAAACCTCAAATGGACTTGTCTGCCAAAATATAGCACCTGTATTGTATTGTATTAATCACTTATATAGTGCAGCTGCCACCCTTCGGGTATCCTGGCGCTTGGATCATCAGATAGATACCACATAGCAATATCAATTGTCAATAGGACAGTCTAAGGACCGCCTTTGGGAAATAGTCACGTTTTCAGGCTGTCTGAGATCTAGAGGTAGCTCGTTCCAGGCACGCGAGGCAGTCACACCAAAAGCTCTGCCCCCCAGCCGAGATCTCTTAAATCTGGTAGATGTTATCAGATTTGCATTTGAGGAGAGGAGCTGCCTCCCAGGACTGTACCAGGTAAACATCTCCTGCAAGGGTGCCGGACCGTGACCGTGTGCTGCTTTATATACAGCAGATTCTCTCTTTAATAGGGAGCCAGTGAAGGTCTCTCAAAGCCGCGGTCGTAGAGGACCTGCGGTGTCTGTCAAGTACCAACTTTGCTGCCACAGACTGGACTCTCTGCAAACCCTGCATAACATATTGTGGTGCCCCCATATACAGGGAGTTGCAGTAGTCCAGCCTACTCAGGATTACACTACGAGAGATCGAGTATCCTTTGGGAGTAACGGAAGAACCTTCCGTAACATACGCAGCAAGTTGAAACAGCCACTGGCTGTTTTATTCGCTTGGGAGACCATTTGTAGATTTTCATCCACCATCACCCCCAAATTGCGCACCACTTTAGCTGGAATCAGGGGCTCGTCCGCAGGGGTTAGCTTGAACTCCACCGAAAGATGGCGAGACACTCTAGTGGCAGGACAGTACACCACCTCTGTCTTCCCCCCATTAAACTGTAGGGAATTTTTCCTAAGCCAACCAGCTGTCTGGCACATGCACTCCTGAAAGGTGTCCATAGATACCGCTTGTTTCCCCTCTAGAGAGAACACCAGTTGGGTATCATCTGCGTAGTTGACCAAGTATATCCCATATGATTTAATGATGGGGAATAGAGGACGCAGATAGATGTTAAAAAGAATTGGGCTGATCGCCGAGCCCTGTGGTACCCCATGTTGTACTGGGGACATGCCTGAGGTGAACCGTGTCAGAGACACAGCCTGTTGTCTTCCAGACAGATAAGATGTTAACCACTGTAAAGCCTGTCCTTTTACCCCTATACCTTGCAGTCTCGCCACTAGCACAGTATGGCTCACCGTTTCGAATATGGCTGACATGTCCAATAAAAAATTCCCATTGTCAGCACGCATTCGTAGATTGTTCATTACGGTTGCCAGTGCAGTCTCGGTGCCGTGTCCCGGGCGGAAACCATATTGATCCCTATCCAGCAAAGAGTTATCTTCCAGGTAGCACGATAGATTTTTGCGAACGGCCTTCTCTAGAATTTTAATAGGATATGGCAGTAAGGAGAATTTGCTGGATTAGTAGGGTCCGAAGATGGGTTTTTTTTAACAGAGGAGTCACTACTGCTTGCTTCCATGCCTCCGGTACATATCCTTCCTCTAATGACTGGCAGCCGATCTTCAATAGCCAGGGGAAGGTATCTTGACCAACCTTTTTCCAGATTTTATTAGGAAGAGGGTCTAACGGAGAGCCCGCTGATTAAAAGAGTCCTCCGTAGGGGCAGGGAAGAAGTTCAGCGTGGCATCTGTTTGAGAGTCTATATCTGACCTCCGGTCACAGACATCTGAGTTAGCATGATGTAATTGCCGCACAATTTTAGAAATGTTGTCCTTGAAGAAAATGGCAATCTCATCGCAGGGTTTCTGCGAGGCGACAACCTCATTACTCAAACAGACAGGATTAGATAGACCCCTAAAAACGTTAAAAAGTGCTTTTGTGCTGTCAGGAGCTTGCCGTATAGATTTAGCATAGAAATCTGCTTTTGCCCTGATAATGGATTCCTTTTACTGAGCCTGGGCCAGTTTCAGGGCTTTCTTATGGAAATGTAAATAGCCCCTCCGCCATTTTCTCTCTTCTTTTTTTACAGGCTGTCCGTAGCTGTCTTAAGTCATCATTATACCAGGGAGCAGAGTTTTTTTTCTTGGTTTTAATACGTCTTACCGGGACTACTGAATCCAGAGTATTTACTATATAAGTACAATAGGACTGATAGTTTTCCCCTCCAGAAAGACCGGCAGGGCTCTGATATTTTCCAGCTTGGCCCATTCTCTACCTTTTCGGTAGGTCAGTGGCTGGTTATTACGATCTTCTACATTAGCCGTTGTAATGCGAAAATGGATTAAAGAGTGAGCAGTCCAACTTTGGGGCAAAACAGCAATCACCTCAGTCTCGGCCTGATTAGCAAATAAAAGATCCAAAACATGACCTCCTAGATGTGTCGGTTCTGAAACCATTTGATATAGATTGACATTCTCACAGGTGTACCGTAGGTCTCTCAGATGGTTGTCTAGGCTACCGTTCTCCCATAGATTAAAATCCCCTAATATAATCAATCTCGAATGGGTCAGACTCAGGTCCGTAATGAGGTTAAAAAGTTCTTGGTACTGTGTGTCCGCACCCGGTGGTCTATAACAGATCACTCCTGTGAGTAGCCTGCCTTTATTCTCTTGCAATGAGAAGCCCAATTGTTCGATCCCAGTGACCTAATCCACTTGTAGAGGTGAAAAATTCCATTTATTTTTAAAAATCACCCCAACTCCCTCCCCCCCCACCTCTCCCCATGGTCCTAGGTTTATGAAAAATGTTATATCCACCTGGGCAGGCGAATCCCCTTTGTACCAGTGACTCAGTGTTAGTCCATGTTTCAGTTAAAAAGAGGACGTCCAAATCCATGTTTTCTAGCATGTCGGACACCTCCTGATAGTGTTTCACCAGTGATCTACAATTGATCATCCCAGAGTTTAGAGTACCTTTACATGACGGTGGGTGGTGGGCACTTACCTATGGCAGGTAACTGTTCCCTGCAGTAAGTTATCTTGTTCTGTTTTTGACCACTATGGGCAGCATGGCTGGCGCTGTGCGCGACAGTGGCGCGGATGGGTGCAGACGGGCTTGACTCTGGCGCGCCCGCTGCGCGTGTGCGCTGCGCGCTTGCATTGTCTATTCTAAATAGGCTGGCAAGTGCCCAACCACTAGTGCGCAACCCCGGGAGTGCAGCCAGTCCCTATACCCAAGATGGCGCTGAAGGAAAAAGCTAATTTCCTATTCTAATCTCGCTAAACCAGCGAGATGGTGTGCATCGATTCTTTTACAGTGCGGGTAAGCAGATTGCAAAGCTAAGCACTTAAAAAGTATTTAGTAATTTAAAAGTAAAGTTCGTGCATAAAAATGCAGGCGCTCCTATTGTCCCAGAATTCCCAAAACCGGAGACACAAAGTCAGCAAATGTTTCCCTAGGTTTAAAAACAATAAATTCGCTAGCTTTCCTGATATCGTATGCGAGATGTTAATCCAAATGGAAGCAGATATTTGTCAGCCTTCATGGTTCTAGGCTCTCAAAAGATGTTTGCTGTTTACAACCGGTGTAAAGGAATAGCCCCGGGCTGTTTCCAGCCAAAGTCGCAGAATTACTTTAGAATTTTGTTGATCAGGCGTTGTCATATGTCGATGACATATACTTAACAGACTATATGGAGCACCTGACCAAATTGGACAGCATAATTCTGGGGTTTGCTCACATGGGCTACAGATTCAATTTTAAAAATTCTAAAATTGCCCACCTCAGTTTCTGGGAAATGAGCTGTCAAGTGAGGCCAAAAGCCTGGAGACACTTTTTTTAATTAAGATGTACATTGCTCCAGCCTCCATCGTCGCTAAAAAGGTTTCAATTTGTATTCAGATTCCTATATTTTGGCAGAACATACTTTCCAGATTACGCACTGGGTAAAACCTTTCTAAGACCTAATTTGTCCAGATTTTCCAAACACACATTGTACAGAAGTACTTACGGGAATCTTACGTTCCATTCAAGTTGACATGATAGCTTCCAAACATTTACACACATGTAAACACATCAGACCTGGTCATCTGTGAAATCGCAGGTGCATCCGAGTACACGTTGTGAGAAGTTGGCCTGGTATGTGATGTTCACTATTCTAGTGAACACCTTGCACCAGTCCAAACAACCCTTATGGTGATGGTTGTAAGTCAACCTTATAGACCAGCTATCCTAGAAGTAGCGTGGACAGAACAGTCTTAGGCTAAAATATTCTTGACGGGGTGTAAAGCAAGCTGTTTTACCATATGCAACCCCTTGAATATCAAATGAAAGGACACCACACAGGATATATATGAGTTACAGTTAGGCCCTAGGGGCTCGTAAAACCATATACTAAGTAAGTGGTATAAGAACCACGACTTTGGAAAGGGAAAGGCCTAGGGCCTAGAGTATCGCTGGGGCTACACTATCTGACCCTTAGGTTTGGAGTAGGAGGCCCACAGGCGGCGCGTGCAGAGTCAGTACTCTCACGCGAGAGTCAATAGAAAGTCAATAGGAACGTAAAAAGGTAATTAATGAAGTTTTAGGACACTTCCGGTCTAACTAGAGGATTACACAACTAGCAAAACTGGACACTAGGATAGTCAATCCCTACAGGAGCACCGAAGTACTCGCGTGACCTCACTCACGGGCTGCGGGTGCAAAGGTGTCAAAGTGTGTCGGGTTTTCTCGTCGTTTCCTATGGAGCTGCGGAAGAAGATGCTGCAGGTGACAGGAGGAAGATGTCCGGGTAGATCCAAGGGTGGATCGGAGTTGAAGAAGACCTGAAAGCAGAGGGGACAGAGTCTAGTTCACTAGCCAGTGACCGGGTAGAACCAGGAAGGAAGCAGATATCGCTGAGGAGCAATCAGGTGCGGATGTGAAGCTTGTCGTTGCAGCCACGCGGACCAGGAGGGGTCGAGGACGACTAGGTGCTGGAGAGGAGCTGTCCCACGAAGGTTCTCGCAGATGGAGGGGTCGACTTCCGGATTGGAGCCAACAAGCCTAAGCAAAGGCAACCCACGCAGGATACACAAAAGGCTTCTGGTGCAGACCAGGAGGGTCTGGGGTACTTCACCTTTTCAGGGAAGCAAGGGCCAGTCTGGAGCAACCAGACCAGCGATGGGTTTTCTCAAGGTTCGTCGTCAGAGGGCTACTAGCCAACGGGCCAGCAACCGGACAACGCGTCACGCAGAACACAAGCAGAAGGGCCCCACGCAGATCTCGTGGAGTGTGGAGGGCTGGTCTTCGGTGCAGGTGGAGCTCGGTGTCGGGGTGTCTCAGTCCCCAGTGCACAGCTTTGAGGATGCCTCAGGAGCTGCGCTGGTAGCAAGTTGAAGACTTTCCAAGTTGCCTGCTTCCACGGATTCCGACGCCTTCCACGGTGCTCAGCTGTGCTGGAGTCGTGTAGTGGGGTCAGAGGAGTCCGGGGGTCGAGGTCTTGTCAGGCTCTGTGCTTGAGTTCCGGCGGGAACAGGGACAAAGCAAGCCATCGAGTTGCTGGATGGTGCCTGGTTGCCCAGGGTGGTCACTCCTTGGCCACAAGGGAGATTCTTCAGTCTTCAGCTTCTGTTGAATTTCGAAGGGTCCAGAGTTTCGTCTTCTATTCAATTCCAGGATTAATCTAAAGTCTCCTGGGTCAGCTCCTACCTTTATACAACTAAAGAGGGCTGGTTTACTCACTAGGTCCCTCCTATGGGTGGGACCAGGAAGGGGGGTGGTTACACCCCCCTTTGTACAGTTTCGCGCCAGAGCTGGGGCTGGAGTGCCCCAGCAACCGGTTTGAACTGGGGTATGTATGGAGCACCCGGTGTGCCCCAGGCAGTGTCTCATTCTATTCAGCCCTCCCTGTCCCAATACACAAAGTCCTGTCTGGGGGGGTGCTCGCACCTCTCCAGGCAGGAAACCTATTGTCCAGGCCTCCCTCGCTGGAAGAACTCCCAGCAGCAGGAGGTCAGACTTGTGTCTGTGGCAGCAGCATCCAATTTGTGACGCTGGGGCTCTGGTTAACTTTAACCGGGATAGTCAGAACTAACATGTCTTCTCCCTCTAGAAGGGTGGAATGCTACCCCCGTCGCCAGAATTGGCGAGGGGGTAGTATTCCAAAGCATATGACACCTTACACGACATGTTTAGATAAAGCCAAACTAAAGTTAGCATTCAACCGCGAGGATTATAATGCACTTAAGAGTATATGGTACGGCAATATCATAGAACAGCTATAAGGACCTGGTTACGAAAGCTGCAGACAGGCTCAGCTCATTCTAGAGCACCATCTCACACATAACCAAGCACTCTGCCTCCAGGATTGTTAAGGCCTGCCATAGGAGTGACTTATAGGTTACTGTGTGTCTATATATAAGGGTAGATATAGGAATACTATACCTAAGCAAGGGGTGATTACACGACCTTGCCCCAGCTGAGTGACCAGCCAGTTGTGTCAGTTTGGATGGCCAGCCAGGGGTGGCATAATACATGCTGCAGCCCCTGGTAGGCCTTGGTTACACCTATGCCCTGAGTACCTAGGGTACACTTTTACAGGGGCTCATAAGGTGAAACAATTCCCAATTGGATGTAACTAGGGTACATGGTGTGAATGTAGAGAGAGTGCATCTGGGCTGTGGGTCTGATTAGCAGGCTCACAGCCACATCTAAGTCGAAAACCAGTAAAGCAAAGCAAAAAGTGGGGGTGACCATAGGAAGCAGACCCTACTCTCCTACACACGTCACATTCAATGAAGGTGACAGCACCGATTGTATATTAACCGCATTGCAGAAATGGGGATATACCTACTGAAAAATACTGACAACAGTACAGGCTGCTGTAGTGAGAGGGAAACGCATTATTGTTGTGACCCCGGTACCAACCTTCGAGGCGGTTACCAAGCAAGTGTTCCGAATGCTAAAGCTCTACATCCAAGATGAATACAATGGGTAAACTCCCTCACTGCACCTGATGCAGATTACAGATTTGATCCTACATTATAATCACAAGGCTTTCTCCAGTACGAGCAAGAATATCCTCTGCCTAATTAAATTATGCCTCTAGATCATTATGACTACATCATGTACACTGATGGTTCTGCTCAGCCTGCAGTAGGGACCACACACCAATATTCAGCTGCATGCACAGTTGTAAGAGGCCATATGGAGGATGGAACCTTCCAGCTTGAAAAAACCTACACGCAGTCACCAGGTGGCTGTATGTCACAGCTGGCAGAAATTAAGGCTCTAGTGCTGGCACTACAGAATATAGATGCTGAATGCCCCACACTTATAGTGTGTGATTTGTATTATTGTGTGCAGTCATATAATTAATATCTTCATTACTGGAGTCAAAACAGATTAAGGAATTCAAAAGGCTGCACATTGAAGCACAAGTTGCTTTGGGGATAGGTGGTGAAGCTGAAAGAAGGCTTGCCACAGGTTCATGTCATTCATACACTGAGTCATCAACGTATCGGTATTCACATTGCAGGGAATTCACTGGCTGATGAAGCTGCAAAAGTGACAGTTCGCACTGCCGCGGTTGCTGCAATAACTCATTCAAGTATGAGAATAGACCCACGTAATGGTGGCCTTCAATGCTGCGCGGAATGACACACATCTGCCAAAAAGGTTTTCCATGCAAATACTCCTACAAACTAGATGCACAGAACACACTGTATGCTCAGATTCCAGGAGTGAGGAGACAGAGTAATACCGAACAGTGATCACATAATGGGATTAATCCTGGTTGCACAGGAGGGTCTGGCTTCTGCACACACAGGGGTGGCTGCTACACTTTCTCTATTGTAGAAATGCTATTGGTGGCCGGGTCTTTATAAACCGACCAAGGACTTTGTCCTGAGATGTGACATCTGTCAGCAGATGAAGGGTTCCACCATGACACGACCACACCATACACCTCTTTTGATTTAGAAGAAGCCTCTGGCTTGTGTTTATTCGGACCATTGCAGCCTCCTATCATCAGATGGGGCTTACAAGTAAATCTTGGTGGCAGTGGATTCCTGCTCTAGATTCCTGTAAGTATGGCCACAGCGATCGGCTGATGCCCAAACTGGTATAAAGGATCTAAGAGTCTTTATCTGGGCTTACAAAGTAGCTATGGAAAATTTGGGTGTAACCCTGCTTTTCTCGTCTCCATCCCATCCCAAGTGAAATGCGGTAGTGGAGAGGAAAAAACGTGCCTTAAAGCAGTCTTTAACAGCAAGGGTACTAAGCTCTGGTCGCAGTTGGGTACATCACATATATGGAGTCCAGAGGGCTTTCAATAACATGCCAAGACAGTCCCTGGGTGGTCGACTACTTTCAGTTTGGGTTTAAGAAGCGGGTCCTAGACAGTGATAATCTCAGCACAGTGGCAGGGGAAACACTGCTTGACATCAATGAACGTTTGGCTGTTTTACAGGAATTGAATGTGTTATGAGACGAACAAAACAACTTCCAAGTAAAATGAACCATTACTGGAGAAGTGAAGATTGTTCCAGCAAGAACCTGCTGGATCCCAAAGATCGGGGATCTGGTACGCATAAAAGATTGTGGACAAGGAATAGTTTGGACCATCTTACCTGTGGCTGTTCTGGCTGTTGAAGGTACACAAACTATACTTCTCCCGCCCCTTGTCGGGTGCCAAGACAAAAGGGTCGTCTTTCTCGATCTGATCAAACCACAGTATGTAGCCAATTCTCACAGGTAAGCCCTGTGGACTCCTGGGTAGCTCCCAATTTCCTCTCACTGCCCTACAGGAGGTTCTAATGGAAGTTTTAATTAAAAATGAAGCCTGCACTCTTCAACAAGGGACACCAAAGAACAACAACGAAGCATGCCTTCTACCCGTTTCAAAAACAAAGACAATTATACAGTCTACAAGTACAGAAACACAGATTTCAATTCAGAATCCAAAGAAGAACAAGGTCTACGCCAATATACCACAGATCGAGTCTTCATCTAATTCGAACCAGATTGCTGAGCTCCCTAAAATAGACCGGACGGCATCTGGATACTTCGACTTTGAACTTTCTCCTCCTATGAAACTGAGGTCCCACCACCCCTGCCTTTTGAACTAAAAATGCACGATTTCGATAGTTGTTTTGATTGGTTTTGTGACTGCTCTTCCTTCTCCTGAACATTTTGTTTCCAGAACGCTCTGCAGCACACATAGTAAATTTGGTTCTGAAACCACACGCATCATCACACTGTGAGCAAAGAGACTTGTCCCTGGTGAACATTTCACCTGTTCCAGTTCCGGATGGGATTGTATGCTCTAAGGCATCATTTGATGTGCATGGACCCACTTAACTTTTACAAATTCCGCATTTGATATATTTCGTTGAATGATTTCACACCCCACAGTACTATTTCTGATGATTGGGACATTGATACAGTATATGAAATGTTAGAAGATCTAGAATATTCAACTGTATTTTCATCTGAGGAGGTATATGATGGTACAGCTAATTTTGATGAGATGTTCTATCAACATTATGGTCATAGTTTTCTACATAAAACTATTACATCACATGAAGTTTTTAACTTTACACAATTGGAACATTGGCCAAAATGGCCACGGGGTAGTTCAAATGCATTTGCACAAAAGTTTGACTATTTTTCAGGTTATGATACAACTGACCCAGTCTCATTTTATTATAGCCTTGCACAGTTATAGGGAGCTGGCTCTGTATATACTATACCAAATGAAGGTATAGTGTGCACAGAGTCCAGGGAGTCCCTAGAGGTATAGCAGAGGCTAAATTAGATAAGTACTAACAGCTCTCTTTGTGGTAGTGTGGGCTTATCCAGAGGGTGTGTTAAGCATTTATTGTATTCACTCACTTAAGACTGACAGTACAAACTCAGAGACTGAATCCAGACCAATTAGGTAATAATAAAAAAGGTATACTTATGTTTCATTTTCTAGAACCAAGCAAGCCTTGGTACAAGTAGGTAAAATATACTTTTTTTCATAGAACACTGCAATAGGGAATTGATTTGCAATCGTTACAGGTTGGTATTGGTTCAAAAAGCAGCTGAACTTACACATTAATTATGTTTAGAATACTTTTAGAATACTTGTAGATTACTACTCGGATGGTATGCCTAAATACCACGCTGGGGAATCTCACAATAAAAGGTAAATAAGACTTTTGAGGATTTGAAGTGCAGTTACTTTTTCCCCAAACAAAACATCAGCTCAACACTTAGAACATTTTAGGGGACAAAAACACATAACATTGGAGAAAAATGTTTTTGGATTTCACAGGTAAGTAAACGTCTTATGAGTGGGAGTCTTGGGGATTACGACCAAGGTTCCCCAAGGTCTAGGTAGGCATTCAAATTGCACCACCAGCGGCACTGGGGTGGCTGGGTGCACAGTGCAGGGGCTCAACATCAGTCAATGGGGCTAAGGTGGCCTTCGGCCAGGGACTGCTTTCGAGCAGGCCGCTCGGGTGTGGGAGCAAGGTTCCTGGGGTTAAGGTCAGCACTTCAGGGGCCAAAAATCAGCAAAAGAGCTGCACCACCCGTGGCAGAGAGGCGGCCGGATGCAGTGTACCAAAAAGACGCTCGGGACCCTATGGATTCCAATGGAGACCTCCGGTTCGGCACAGGGGTTGCAGGCTCAGGCAAGGAGACTTCCTGAAGGTGACCACTGGCTGGAGAGGTATGTTGGGTTCTTGGGGGATGCCTGGAAACAGTTGTTTGGGCCACCCAAGGCCATGGGGCGTAGGGTGCAGGGGTATCCTAAGTGTCTGGTCTCCTTATCAGCTTCGGTCGTGGTTGGGGGCCCTTCAGGTTGAGGCTGTAGGCGTCATCTTGAACCTTGAGGGAGGTTGGGGATCACCAGATCCTACGTCAGGATCACGGGGGGACCTCCTTGTGGTGTTGGTCCACTTGGGCCGATGGCATCAGATGCTGAGTGGTGCAGAACTGCAGAGCCGCCCGGTTCCGGGTTCTGGCCCTGGAGTCTTTGCTGGGCAAATCCGGAGCTCATGGGCAACAGCCTGTAAGGTGAGTGCAGGGCAGGTCCTCTGGGGGGCTGCTGGACACACCGGTTTCTTCTTCTTCGCTATAGGCAGGTCGGAGTCGGGACAGCACGGTAGGGCTGGGGCCAAAGCAGTAGGTGTCTTCTTCCTAGGTCAGCATGGCTCTTCTGTCCTTCTTTCTTCCTTAAATCTGAGGCGGCAAGGTTCAGGGTTTGCCCCTAAATACTACATTTAGGGGCTTTACAGGGGTGTGCAGGTCGGGACCAATGGGTGGGTACACCCCCTATTATGCCACTCATGTGGGAGGAGGCATGAGCCTCTTGCTGAATGGTTGGGTTCCTTCATCTCCAAGATGGAGGGGACTCAGATGTGTAGTTCACCTCGCCCTCCTCCACCTGAGGGGTTGGGTTGGCAAAGGAGGGCACACCTCTCCTCCTAGCTCATTTTTCCTGCCAACTCTCCCACCTAAAGTGGGGGTCGGCACCAGTGGGAGCCAGTTGCTGGGGGCAGCAAAAGGCAGGGACAGCATACAAGGGGAGCAGGCCTTTGAAGCTTCCCCTTTTGTGGACCCAACCCATCCTGGGGGAGAAGGTATGACAGCTCTGCTCAGGATGGGCTTTATTTCTGGCCTCAGGCATCCAGAAACATGTCTGGTGTTGGCAGGCTACCTATAGCCAGTCAGAGACCACAAAGGGTTGTCAGGTTTTCAGGGGGCCCGGTAGAGAGCACTCTCAACACCAGCGACACTCTAAATTTGCTCACCTCAAATGTCTGCTTAAAGACTTTGCTATAGAAATGGCAAAATACTTTGTCCATTTCTATCTCGGCATGGATGGCACTGTGCCTGATAGAAAAGAAGACATTTGCGGTGAGCAAATTTATAGTGTCGCTGGTGTTGAGAATGCTCTATACTGAAGCTCCTTTCCACCTAAACTTGATTACTACCCAGAGTTCTCTGCTTCTTTGTTTACATAATTTATGTGTCACTCTATGGCTGAAAGGGTATTGTTTTGACTTATACTGGGTGCTCTTGTGTCTGAACAAAGCTATACCAGTCTGAAGAGCTATAATGAGAGCGAAACACGTGTCAGGGGTTGATTTTATTCTACTGTGTCTGGAGTGGTAAAAGACTTTGGCCATTTTACAGCTCGGCATGGATATCACTGTGCTAATACTATGCTTAAAGACTTCTCTGTGCAAATGACAAAATACATTGTCCTTTTCTATCTTAGCGTGGATGGCACTGTGCTAATCCTATGTTTAATGACTGATAGAAAAGCTGACATTTGAGGTGAGCAAATTTAGAGTGTCGCTGGTGTTGAGAGTGCTCTATACTGGAGCTGCTTTCCACCTAAACCTGAGAACTACCCAGAGTTCTCCTTTTTTGCATAATTTAGCGTCACTCTATGCCTGAAAGGGTATTGTTTTGAGATATATATATATATATATATATATATACACATTTTTCATAACTAAGAAAAACAGCCTTAAACAAAAACAAGGCTAGACAATGCTTCTATAAATTGCATTTGCTTTGATAAACATACATCTGTTTTTAATTCTCTTAATTTCCCTTATAGGAAGAAAAAACAGGTAAGCAAAGCGACAATCACACTTTCTTTATTGAACTGGACAAACCGCAATGTAATAGGATAGGCATTGTTAACCCAAAGGCTGCATTGGAAACACTTAACAGCATAGAGAATGAAAGAACGGGCATTGTGCCTTTAAGGCAGCCATGACACCTTGCCTCCTATCATGCCTCAGGGGTGACAGTTAGGTCAGTTGTTCTTTGCAGAGATCCGAAGATCAGGGCACAAAGATGACTTATTGCTTGATCATTTGTCCGTGGAGGAGGGTGGGTTGCTTATGACTTTGATGAGTATACCCCTGGAAGAGAACTTGGATTACAGGTAAGTAAATTATCCTTCTCTTCCAGGGGATACTCTTTTTTTTTGTAAACACGTTTTATTCCATTTTAGACATTTGTACGAGCACATCCAATGACACGAGCTGTATCAGGATACACACAAGTCAAGTAACGAGAGCATCTTTGCATTCGAAATAGATATAACAACTCAGTTACTTATGAATTCCCCAACTCCCTACTCACAATGTAGGAATCATATATATAGGAATAATCATATACTGTGCAATTCGTCAACATCCTATACCCTTGTAGAGCCCTACACTTCTAATGCTTCTAAACCCCCCCCCCCACTCACCCACCAGGCACGTCACACAAAATCAGTTATTGATCTACAAACTAGGATTACTACAGATTAGTTCCACAAATGTAACCAAAATACTTCTCAATACCATGCTAGGTGCAGTGGGCGGCTTGTGTTCAGTGCCTTGGTCCACCTCGTCATATAGTGTCCAGTGGTGAGCTATCTATTCCAGCTCATCGGGATTCCAGGGGATACTCGTCAATAGTCATAAGCAGTGAATAGAACAGCAAGCCCATCCTCTACCTCTGTGGACAAATGATCAAAAATCAAGAGCTGCTGGACTCGGCATTGGAATAAGTTTTTCAAAGAGGCCTGGTCTACTTGAGTGTCTGCTCTCGAGGGGGACGTGGCTTCGACGCTGCCGAGCATGGTCGCCTGAGCTCCGAGCTCCGGGCCGATCTCGGTATTTATCCTGACCAAGAACCTCCCCGGCGGCACCACTGGCCCGACGTGGTTCCCGACTGCCGCGGAGCACTCCGGCATCGATCAGTCATGAGAAGGGACCTGCGGCTGCCGTGAAATCGGCACTTAAAAGGGAGCCCGGACTGCGGCGGCCGGCCATCTTGCCGGGGCCTCCTGCGATCCACTGATCCCCGGCCTCGATTGCGGAGGGGTCGCTTGGAGACCCGAACCACGTGGGAGTCCGGAGGATGGAGCAGCCCAGGATACGGCCCATTGGCGGGGATAGACGCGGGCACCTGGCACTGGGGCCGCGCGCTGGTGATCCCGACCGGCCAGCGGCCACGGACGGGGGCTGTGGCGTCATCACATCGGGGCTGCAGAGTGGAGCGGACCCGGAGGGAGGCCCTGACTACGGCGGACCCGGCGGGGCTACTACTTGGAGGTGCTCCTCTACCTTGCGACCGGCAGTTTGGCGCACCATACCCACGGACCCCGACTAGGGAGCGGAGCCGCCTCGGAGCTGGGAGGGGCGCCTGGCCCGCTGGGGACACAGTGGTGGTGCTGGGCGACTGGAGGCCGCCGAGGTTGCAGATTGCCCAGGAACGGCCAGAGAGGGGCCCCGCCCTCGGCCCGGTGCGGACGCGGGTGGTGGCGTTTTGATATCTACACCACAGACCACGGGGCTTGGGAGAACTTCTGGCCCGCCTGCGCGGCCCTCTGCACACGAGTGAGGGCCGGGGGGCACGTTGTCACTCCCCCGGGCTCTGCCGTCTGGGTGTCCTGGCACTCTCCGAGGGACCGGAGCGGCCTAGCGTCACTGGTGGGCCTCGGTGACGGCCTTGGAGCACCGGGTGCCTGAGGCCCAACGGCACCCCCTGGAGACATCTTGTGTGCACGGTCCCGGCTCCCTGCTCAGTCAGCCTGCGGGGCGGCGGCTCCCATTGCCGCCCGGAGCACGCCTCGAGACGGACTTTTGGCGCTTGGCATCCGTGTGTGCCACGGTGGTACACCATGGGGAAGCCACGGAAGGGAGCGGGCACGGCGCCACCAGACCAGGCTGAAGACTCTCTTGAGGCCCATGAACTGCGGCCGGCGGATGGCCAGGCGACAGGGCTGCAACAGCAACAGATGGACCAGATCCTCAAGGCCATAGGGGACACGAGAGAGGCGCTACGCCAGGACATCGCTCAGGTCTCCACGGGCCTCGGCCTCCTGAAGGCAGACCACGACAAGCTCGCTGATCGAGTCAAGGCTGCGGAGCTGGTGCTAGAGACGCTAGAACCGGCCCAGAAAACGTCGGACGCCACCTTGGAGGACCTAGCGCGCAGGGTGCAGCAACTGGAAAGGAGAGCGGCTGACGCAGAAGGGCACAACAGGCGCAACAACATCCGTGTGGTGGGTCTGCCCGAAAATGTCGAAGGGGGCGACATGGTTTCATATCTGGAGAACTGGCTGCGTGATGTGGTGGTCCCTGAGGGTCTGACGCACTTCTATACACTGGAAAGAGCTCATAGGGTCCCGGCCCGCCCTCCAGCCCCGGGCCGTCCCCCCCGACCGGTGATAGCCCGGCTGTTACATTTCAGAGACCGGGATATTATCCTGCGGCAGGCTAGGTCGGCTGGCCCGTACAAGGTGGACTACGCCTCTGTGTCACTATTTCCCGACTATTCCCAGGAGGTCCAGCGCTGCCGCTTCTCCTTCGTCGCTGTCAAGAGAGCTCTCCGCGACGAGGGGGTGCAGTACTCTTTGCTGTTCCCGGCACGCTTGAAGGTGCTGGTGGATGGAGTAGCGACGTTCTGCGACACACCAGACGACGCTTGGCAGTGGTTGGAACGGTACCGAGCAGGCAAGGATGGCACGGGTGCCTGGGCGGCGGCTGCGGAGGACCGGCCGAAACCGCGCAGGAGCAGGCGCAACCGGAGACGAGAGCAGAACAGGTGGTCCCCATCGGCGTCGCAGACGGAACTGGAGAGGCAGGCCGCCCTTCAAGCAGTGTCGATCATCTCTGGAGTGGTGACGGAGACTCCGGTGGTGGACTCGGGCTCCCGGTTGGGCTCTGATGAGGCGGAGCTAGGAGGATCGGATGGGGGCTCGGAAAAGGACCCTGGGGAGTTGCCTCAGGTCACCCCACAGACTGCCAAAGGACTAATGGACGAATGATTTCCAGGAAGCTGAGCGAAGGACAGTAAGGGGGTATGCTCGGCCGGTGGGGATGTTATTGCCGGGGTTGATAGGGTCTTGCTATCCAGGGCGCTGGGAATGACGCTGTCACCTGTTTTACTGGGGTAGTGCCGGAGCGCGCGGGAGCCCTGGTCCATTTGATGGAGCGGTGGTGCTGCTGGGGGGGAGGTCTATTCTTAGTCGGGATCGGCCTCCTATGGTGTGATGGGTCTCTGGCTGTCCGGCCGGCTAGTGTGGAGCCACCTCCTCGATCTCACATAACTTGTGAGTCTCTGGTAATTCCCAGAGTTTCCCTCGTTTACGGGGGTAGGGTTTGGATGGGTTACAACTGTTTGGCGCCTGTTCTGGGGGTGGGTGGGTTGGGGGTTGGCTGGGGTTGTTACAGGTTACAGGGGATTGTCAGTGTGCCGATGGGACTGTCAGGGATTGGACTCCGCTATAGGCCTATTGATGGCGGCTAGAATGGAACTGAAGTGTGTTACCTGGAATGTGCGGGGGCTCAACTCCATGAGGAAGAGATACAAAGTGCACGCATACCTAGTGCGCAGGGGGGTTCAGGTGGCTTTTCTGCAGGAAACGCACTTAACACTGGCAGAGGGGCAAGCGCTGCAGCGGCGATGGAGGGGGCAACTCTTCTATACTACCTATTCTGCTCATGCTAGAGGGGTTTTAATTTGGGTGCGGGCAGGTATCCTTTTCAGCCCATGACGACGAGGGTGGACTCAGATGGGAGGTTTGTGGCAGTATTAGGGCGATTGGATGGCCGAGATGTTACGCTTTGCAGCGTTTATGCTCCAAACTTTGATCAGGCCGCGTTCTTCTCTGCGCTGTCGAGGAGGTTGGCGCCTATGCTGGTGGGCACAGTGTTTATGGGGGGGGACTTTAACTCAGTGGTGGATGTGGAGATAGACCGTTCCCACCCACCGCTGGCTCAGTCAGTGGTGCGCAGGGTGGCCAAGGCTCGGAGGAACTGGCAAGAGCAGTGGGGGCTTTTAGACGCCTGGCGGATGCATCACCCCGTCGATAGGGACTATTTGTTCTATTCCACACCTCATGATCTACATGTGCGCCTCGACACTATTCTTTGTACGACTGGGGCCCAGGAGCTCACGCGCAGCAGCGAATACCTAGCGAGGACCATCTCGGATCACAACCCTTGCTTACTTACGGTCCTCTGGTCCAGACAGCGGCAGCTGATCCCCACGTGGCGGCTGAATCCGCTGGCACTGGAAGACCCGATATTTCGTGCTGAAGTGCAGGAGTGCATTGAGCGTTACTTCCGTGAGAACACGGGTACTGTGACCGCTAGAGCGATCGAGTGGGACGCCTTTAAGGTGGTGATACGGGGCGCGTGCCTCTCGTCCTCGGCGGGGGTGCGCCGGACACTGTTGGCTGATGACGAGCGGGAGGAGACCTCACTGCGGCAGGCGGAGAGGGATGGCCACGCGGAGGGGGGCAATAGGGGGGAAGTGTTGGCGGCTCTGGAGCGAGTTGCCGTCCAAGTGGAGAGGCTCCGCTGCCATGATTACCGGGAGTACATGGTCAGTGCACACGCCAAGAGGGATCGGGCTGGTTCGCTGTTAGCGTGGCTGGCCAACCCTCAGTCTAGGGGCACGCCAATACTGTCGCTGACCACTCCGGCCGGAGACTTGGTTCATTCACAACAGGAAATTAACGATCAGTTCCTGGCGTATTATTCGGAACTATATCGGAGCAGACTGTCGGCGCTACCGGCTGGATTGGATGCCTTCCTAGATGAGGCTCAGCTACCGCAGCTGGACTCGGAGCAGGGAACCGCGCTGGGCTCAGCTATCACCCTGGGGGAGATCAGAGCGGCGGTTAAACACATGGCCAGAAAGAAAGCGCCAGGGGGTGACGGACTCCCGGTGGAGTTCTACGCCGCATATATTGACCTCCTGGCACCCCAACTACATCAGGTGTATGGGGAGGCGTGGGAGCGGGGCAGGTTGCCGGTGTCGACGAGGGAGGTGATTATAGTGCCGTTATTGAAGAAGGGCGGGCTTCCTACGGCTAGAACGGCGTATCGCCCGCTCTCGATGCTCACTGTGGACTATAAGGTGCTGAGCAGGATCTTGGCCACGCGGTTGTCTGTCCATATGTGCTCTCTGGTACACCCGGACCAGTCGGGCTACATCCCCACGCGGAAAACCTTGACGTGTATACGGCGCCTGATACGGGTCATGGAAGTTGAGGGGGAGGGCCCCGCTGGAGCGGCTGTGCTCTCGGTAGATATCGAAAAGGCGTTCGATAGCGTGGAGTGGCCATATTTGTTCTGCGTGCTTCTTCGGTTCGGGTTAGGGGACGGTTTCGTCCGCTGGACGCGGTTGTTGTATGAGTCCGCTACTGCTAGGGTCCGCACAGGCCGCTCAATATCTGCGGCATGCTCGGTGGAAAGGGGCACCCGACAGGGTTGCTCTTTGTCCCCGCTCCTTTTCGCCTTGGCGATTGAGCCTTTGGCAGCACGGGCCCGACAGGGTCGGTACTATGAGGGGGTATCACTGCGCGGCGTATCTCACTATATTTCCTTGTATTCCGACGACCTCCTGATGTACTTGGCCGATGTGGAAAATTCGGTGCGGGGTGCGCGGGCCTTGCTCCGAGAGTTCGGGGACCTGTCGGGGCTCCGTGTTAACTGGTCCAAGACCTGTCTATTCCCCCTGACCCCCCGTTGTGTCCAGCCTGTGGAGCTTGAGGGATTGCGCTGGGAATCAGATTGTCTGCCATACCTCGGAGTCCACATTTATCACACCCACTCGCTCCTACATGAAGGGAATGTGGGAAGAGCCCTGAGGGGCATTAGAGGCAGTATGGGGTTTTGCCACACTCTCCCGCTGTCTGTGGCCTGACGAATAGCGCTGCTGAAGATGGTGGCCCTTCCGCGCCTGCTTTATTTTTTTCGCGCGCTGCCGGTGTGGATCCCGCTCTCCTTTTTTCGGATACTGCGATCAATGGTGATAGGGCTTATCTGGGGCTCTGGCAGGAGACGTGTAGCTTTGAATACTTTGCTTAGGTCCCGGGAGGAAGGCCGCCTAGCGGTACCGGATTTTGAGTGGTACTATCTGGCAGCGCAGCTACAGTGGCTCACGCAGGCTGTGGCGCGGGAGTTTAGAGGTCCGGACGGCCCGCAGGGTTAGATTATACAGCGACATGTCCTGTCCATCGTGCTCCAGCAAGGGCTTCGGTGGGATCAGTTGACTTTGGAGGAGCGCACCCTTCGCCAGTGCTGGCTTCGTAGCCAGAAGCGGGCGGGATGTCACATTCCATATGCGCCGGAGATCCCCTTGGGCATGTGTACTGCCCTCCCGCATGGTGGGGACTGGTCGGCACTGGCCTCCTGGGAAGATCGCGGGGTCCACATGATAGGGGACCTGTATAGGGACGGTGCCCTGCTGTCGTTTCATGACCTGCAAGAGGCCTTCGATCTCCCGAGGGGTGACTTCTTGCTCCATGCGGCTCTAGTGACTGGGATTCGGAAACGCTGGAGGATGGGGCTGGTAGAGCCTCCCACGTCGTTGGGCTGCCAATACGTTGTGATGGCAGCTGGCACTTATAAGGCCATCACCTGCCTATACCGGAGACTGGCGCTGGATGGACCACCTCCCCTAGATAGGCTGTGGGAGCGCTGGGAGGGTGACCTCGGTCGGCAGATACCAGAGACGACCTGGCCTCAGCTTGTACGTAGGGCCTGGAAGGGCACGCGCAATGTTAGGTTCCAACTGGTTCAATACTTCACTTTACATAGGGCGTATTGGACACCGGCCAAAATCCAATGGATCTTTGGAGGCACGCATTCGGTATGTCCTCGCTGCGATGCGGAGGGTGCTGACTTTGGGCACATGTTCTGGTAGTGCGCGGGGCTTGGCACATACTGGGCTGAAGTTATGTCTTGCTTGAATGTGGTTACAGGACGCCAGATCGACACGGACATGGGGACTTGCCTCTTACTCTGGTTCCCACATACTCCAGCCACGAAGATTACCAGTACATTTTTCGATCTGGGGTTAATCCTGGCCAAGAGGGAGCTCACACTGCATTGGAAATCTA
This sequence comes from Lissotriton helveticus, assembly GCF_964261635.1. Classification (NCBI taxonomy): domain Eukaryota; kingdom Metazoa; phylum Chordata; class Amphibia; order Caudata; family Salamandridae; genus Lissotriton; species Lissotriton helveticus. The sequence goes on from NC_136066.1 coordinate 4,014,586, forward strand.
GGGGGGGGCCCAGCTTCCTGAGATGGCGGGGGTGTCTCCTGCAATGGGCGGCTAGTGAGGGGTCTCTTAGATTACAATTAGCTAGGCGCACCGCTAATGATAAAGCGATGGAAGCGGCCAGGGCATGGAGCGCGCTAGTGGCGGACCTACAGTCCCATTCAGAAATTGCTGAGGGTGGTTGTAGGAAGGTTGATCCCTGACTATGGTTGCCCCCAACTTTTTGCCTGGTGTTTTGCTGGTTTTCTGACTTAGTTGACCTGAGGCCCTGCTGTTCAGGACCTCAGGCCCACTGCTCTCTCTGTAAAATGGATTCCATGTACCTTAGGTACATATCTAAATTGGATACTGAGTCACCTTATCAGTCCCTGTACTGTGTACCTTAGGTACCCAGGGCCTAGGTGTACCCAGGGCCTACCAGGGGCTGCAGCATGTATTATGCCACCCCTGGATGGCCATCCAAATCTGACACAACTGGCTGCTTGACAGCTGGGGCAAGGTGGTGTAATCACCCTTTGCTTTAGATATAGTATACCTATATCTAACCCTAAAAATGGACACACAGGTCTCCTATCAGTCACTCCTATGGCAGGCCTTAACAATCCTGAAGGCAGAGTGCTTGGAATCGTGTGAGATGGTGCTCTAGCATGAGCTGAGCCTGTCTGCGGCTTTCGGGATCCATCCCTTAGCCGTTTCCATGATATCGCATACCATATACTCTTAAGTGCATTATAATCCTCGCGGTTATGGGCCAACTCTGGTATCGCTTTATCAAAACATGTCGAGTAAGGTGTCATACGAATTGGAATACTAACCCCTCGCCAATTCTGGCGACGGGGTTAGCATTCCACCCTTCTAGAGGGACACGACATGCCTGTAACCTATAACCCGGTTAAAAGTCAGACAGAGCCTTAGCATCCACAAAATGGATGCTGCCACCGAGACACAAGTCTGCCCTCCTGCTGCTGGGAGTCCTCCCAGAGCAGGAGATAAGGACAAAGGGTTTCCTGCCAGGGGCGGTGCCAGCACCGTCCCAGACAGGGTTTTGTGTATTGTAGGTAGGCAGGGCTTTAGAGGAAGGTGACTGCACGTGGCACCCCGGTGCTCACTGTGCATAGGCTGGCTGGAACCAGTTCCAGGGTCACTCCAGACCCTGTGCTGGGGAAAAGCCCGCCAAGGAAGTGGGTGTAACCACCCCCCTCCTGGTCCCACCCATAGGGCAGGACCTAGTCGCGTGCCAGCCCCTTTTTACAGGATAAAGGTAGAGACTGGCCCCCTTCCAAATCAGATCATCTTTGAATCCTGAAACTACTTTCTGCGAAAGGAACTCAAGACTTCTTCCTAAGATTTCTCCCTTGTGACTAAGGAGTAGTCACCCTGCATCCGCAGGCACCATCTAAGAACACTGCGGTCTGCTGTAAGTCCTTCCTCCGGAATCCGACTGCCCAGCTCGACGAGAACCGGCTTCCCTGGCACCTCTGACCTCTACCCACCTCTACAGCCCAGCTGAGAACCGTGGGTGCGACGAGACCTCAAGGGACCGGCCATCTGCAAGACTGCACGACTTCTTTCCAGCAAGCCCGCCGAGTAATCTACTGGTGAGTGCTTTGGGGTCCGAGAAGCCCCGACTCTGAGCAGCTCCAGCTCCGAAGTGCAGCCCCCCAGCATCTCCACGATCTGCGTGGGGCCCTTCTGCTTTCCGCTGCTCACCGCGTTGTTTGGCTACTAGCCCGTTGGCTTGTGGCCTCCCTGACGACGCCCGACGACATTTCTGCTGCTGGTCTGGTTGCTCCAGACTGGCCCTTGCTCCCTCCCAGAAGAGGAGCACCCCGGACCCTCCTGGTCCACTCAAGACGCCATTTTGAGTCCACCGCGTGGGCTTGAATTAGCCAAGGCTTGTTGCCCAATCCTGGGTAACTTCGACGCCAACGACTTCATCCTTCGTGGGACAGCTCGCACCTCCATCCTGGTCGCCGACAACGCCTCCTGGTCCGAGAGACTGCAGAGCCCAGCAGCGCCCACTCACCTGACTGCGGTGACTTCGCCCGGTGCCATCCTGGTGCCCACTTAATCACTGGCTAGTGATTCAAGAACTTGGTCCCCTCTGCTTTCAGGTTTCTTCTTCCTCGATCCAGGCTTGGATCCAACGAACTTTCCTTCACTGGTCGCCTGCCAGCAACTTCCTTCTTCCAGGCTCCTGGTCCGGCAACGAGATCCCCGACGTCTTTTCAGACCTATGCAGCTGCAGCCCCTGGGCTAGGTAACTTCGGCACTTCGGTGTCCCAGCATAGCCTCACTATCCTAGGGTCAGGATCCACTGTCGGTTTCTTCCTACCAGGTCGGGTTCGCCCGTGAACACTAACTTTGCCTTTACTAGCCTCCATAGACTTTGTCCCGCATCCCGCGTGAGAGTGCACACTCTGCACCCGAGTCCCCTAGGTCTCCTAGAAGTAATCTAACGATTCCCTAGTTAAGTCCTAGCGATTCCAAAGCCTATTAGAACTGTTACTTACCTGCTAGTAATTCGCATTCCACTTTTAGCGTATATGGTTTTTCGTGCCCCTCGGGCATTTGTGTAACGTGCTAACTTAAAAGTATTTTCGTAAGAGTTTTGTTGTGTGCTTAGCACCCTGTCCTCATAAAGAGTACAGGGTTGTTGTGATTCTAATAAATACATTGTTTATTTTCATAACACTTGTGTGGTGTCCTTTCACTGGGTGTTCAAGGGGTAATGTGATGGTAAAACAGCTGGCTTAACACGCCCTCTAGAGTCTTAGCCTTAGACTGCTCGTATCCATGCTACTAGGATAGCTGGTCTATAAGGTTGACTTACAACCAATCATCAATAAGGGTTGTTTGGACTGATATATAGTGATCACTAGAATAGTGAGCACTGCACATCAGGCCAACTTCTCACATTGGTGAGCAGCGGTTGGGATTTGAGCTTGCTGTTGTTTTACCACACATGCCCTAAGAATATCTTGTGAAAGATCACATAAGTACTAAAGGTACATATAACTTAGCTTAGAATACTCTGAGTTCTACTGAACCAGCTGTTGTAGCTCCTAGGGCCTAGCACACCCTAAACTACAACTCTAGCAAGGGATCAGTAGGCAAACATATAGTGTAGGTAAGTGCACCACTTACGCCTCACTAGAAAAGCATGTCGACTCAGGGGGACTCTACTGAGACTCCCCTGGTCAGTGTTGACCCTCCACAGGTCACTTCAAGATATGCAGCTCTCAATTTTCAGGAGATGAGACAACTCTGTGTCTCCAGGAAACTGAAGCAGGGGTCTAACCCCACCCTTCCCTTTCTGATAGGTCTCTTAGAGACATATGATGCCAGAAAGCTCTCTCAGTTACATGAGAGCATGCCAGCCTTAGAGGGAACCTCTGGGGATCCAGACCTCCCCAACACTGATTCAGCAGTTGAGGAGGAGGATGAGGAGGTACTCTCTGGGGATGAGGTAGACAAGGGTCTTGAGGTAGTCAGAAGGCTAACTAGGACCAACTTAGACTTACTTGGGCTAGGATCTGGGGGCCCCCCAGTACTAACCCGAAGTGGGCCTAACCTTGGAGTTAGGAGAGATAGATCTCTTTCTAGGGACTCCAATAGATCTCTGCACTCTAATGCCTCTTCTCAGGGGAGAAGGAATCCTCCACAGAGGAGATTTACTTCCCCTCAGAGAAGGGAGCATGAGGCTAGGATGAGACAAGCTGAACTGAGGATTGAAAGGGAAGAAATTGCCCTGGCCAAAGAGAAGCTTGCCCTGGCAAGAGAGCAGCAGATGAGTGGGCTAGCTCCCACTGGTGGCAGCAATCTCCCAAGAGATAGAGAGAAGGGTTTAGATACTAAACACCTGACTAAAATAGTGCCCCCCTTTAAGCAAGGGGATGACATCCAGAAATGGATGGCTGCTCTGGAGAGGGCCTGCACTGTGCAGAACATTCCCCAGAGTCAGTGGGCAGCTATACTGTGGCTCTCCTTTGATGGTAAAGGTAGAGATAAGCTCCTCACTACAAGAGTGGAGGATGCTAACAATTACCAGGTCCTGAAAAATGCACTGGTTGATGGGTTTGGTTTAACCACTGAGCAGTACAGGTTGCTGTTCAGAGACACCCAGAAAACTCAGTCTCAGGACTGGTCAGACTTTGTTGATTGTGCCACTAAGGCTTTGGAAGGCTGGCTACTGGGTAGCAAGGTTACTGACTTCACAGGATTGTATAATCTTATTATGAGAGAGCAAGTCTTAAATAATTGTCAGAACCAGTTATTACACCAGCACCTGGTAGACTCTGATCTGACCTCTCCACAAGAATTGGGTAAGAGGGCAGACAAATGGGTCAGAACCAGGATTAGGCCCAAGAACCAAGGTGGTGACCAGAAAAAGGAATCAACCAAGCCTCAAGAGAAGGGTGGGAATAAATCTACAGATCAAACCACATCAGGGCCCCAAAAATCCTCTGAGGGGGGTGGGTCCCAGAATCCTTCCAATAACCAAAAGAAACCTTATTGTTATCCCTGTAAACAGGTGGGTCATTTAAAAACTGACAGCAGTTGCCCAAAGAATAACAATAAGGAAAACATACCCCCAAGTAACATTCCCAAACCTCCTGTTACTACTAGTAGTAATCCCCCAGGTGGTGGGAGTGCCCCCAAGAATTTGGGTGCATTTACTTTGGGAGTTCCTGGGGACTCTGGCCTAACCAGGTCCCCAAACTTAGACACTCTTGTCTGTGAGACTGGCATGGGGTTTGCCAACTTCACAACTTGTCCCAACACTTTGGGCAAGTACAGACAGGAGCCCCTCATCAATGGTATAAAAGTTGAGGCCTATAGAGATACAGGGGCTAGCATCACTATGGTGACTGAGAGTCTAGTCCCCTCAAGGCAACTTTTACCTGGTGCTACCTACCAGGTGACCAATATTGATGGAGGGCAGAGAGATCATCCCATGGCAGTGGTCAATCTCAGCTGGGGAGGTGTCACTGGCCACAAGAGAGTGGCAGTGTCACCAAACTTGCCTGTAGATTGCCTACTGGGGAATGATTTAGAGCTCTCAGCCTGGGCTGAAGTAGAGCAAGAGACCCATTCTAGAATGGTAAACATCCATGGTAAGGTTAGTGGGGCAGTGGTAGCCACAGCCCCAGTCCAAGATATCCTCCCTGAACAGGTCAGGAGGGTTGTGCCAGTCACAACCCAATCTCAGACAACTTCCTTCCCAGAACAGGTTGTCAAGGCTGTAATGGTAACAGCCCACACCCAAACTGAGCCCCCTCCTGAAAAGGTTGGGAGAGTTGTGATGGCCACAGCTCAAACTCAGACAGATGACAGTGTTGTGAAGCCTGAAACTATGGATCACTCCACTCAGACAGAGAGTATTGAGGAGGAAGAGAAATCTCCCTCCCACCAGACTTTAGGAAAGGATCAGCCTCCTCAGGGAACTGATCTGACCCCTTGTGAAGAAACTGCCACAGAGGTAGTCAGGCCTAGCCTGGCAGAACCCCTGATGTCAGTGGACCCTTCCAAGGTGGGACCCAGTCTGGAGCAGGTAACCTGCCCCTCTCTACCCTGCCTCAGTCAGCCCAGGGCTGTAGAGGTCAGGGAGGCCAGTGTTGGACCCCAAGGGGCCCCCTGTCCAAAAGAATTTCCCAATCAGCAGATTAAGGGCACTGAAGCTAGTAGACCTAGCCAAGTGAAAATAAGACACACTCCTGAGGGATCCCCCTTAAAATTAGTTAGGGACCTCCCACAGATGGACACTGTTGGGCACAGCCAAACTTGGGACCTGAGGGCCCCAGACCTGAACTGTCCCTCCAGTAAGCCAAACAGAGGGACCCCACCTCCAGCTGTAGGTAGCCAGAGGTTGACCCTGAGAGCCCAAAACAACTCAGTCTTGGAAAGAAAGGCCTATATGGTGGAAAATGATTGGAGGAAGCTGAGCCCAAAATTAGTGGAGCCTCACTTCAGTACTCCATTTCAGCACCAGCCTTTTTCTTTGACAAAACACACCACAGGTAGAGATTCCCTATGGGGGAGACCCTCAGACACCCTTAGGGTGAGGGATTGCTTAGTGGACCATGACATAGGGGGTAACCATGCCAGTGCTGGTACTTCCTTAAATGGCCACTTAGGCAATATAGGCTTACCTGGACAAGGATAGCCTTATCTCCTTTCGTTTGGGGGGGGGTTATGTAGGAAGGTTGATCCCTGACTATGGTTGCCCCCAACTTTTTGCCTGGTGTTTTGCTGGTTTTCTGACTTAGTTGACCTGAGGCCCTGCTGTTCAGGACCTCAGGCCCACTGCTCTCTCTGTAAAATGGATTCCATGTACCTTAGGTACATATCTAAATTGGATACTGAGTCACCTTATCAGTCCCTGTACTGTGTACCTTAGGTACCCAGGGCCTAGGTGTACCCAGGGCCTACCAGGGGCTGCAGCATGTATTATGCCACCCCTGGATGGCCATCCAAATCTGACACAACTGGCTGCTTGACAGCTGGGGCAAGGTGGTGTAATCACCCTTTGCTTTAGATATAGTATACCTATATCTAACCCTAAAAATGGACACACAGGTCTCCTATCAGTCACTCCTATGGCAGGCCTTAACAATCCTGAAGGCAGAGTGCTTGGAATCGTGTGAGATGGTGCTCTAGCATGAGCTGAGCCTGTCTGCGGCTTTCGGGATCCATCCCTTAGCCGTTTCCATGATATCGCATACCATATACTCTTAAGTGCATTATAATCCTCGCGGTTATGGGCCAACTCTGGTATCGCTTTATCAAAACATGTCGAGTAAGGTGTCATACGAATTGGAATACTAACCCCTCGCCAATTCTGGCGACGGGGTTAGCATTCCACCCTTCTAGAGGGACACGACATGCCTGTAACCTATAACCCGGTTAAAAGTCAGACAGAGCCTTAGCATCCACAAAATGGATGCTGCCACCGAGACACAAGTCTGCCCTCCTGCTGCTGGGAGTCCTCCCAGAGCAGGAGATAAGGACAAAGGGTTTCCTGCCAGGGGCGGTGCCAGCACCGTCCCAGACAGGGTTTTGTGTATTGTAGGTAGGCAGGGCTTTAGAGGAAGGTGACTGCACGTGGCACCCCGGTGCTCACTGTGCATAGGCTGGCTGGAACCAGTTCCAGGGTCACTCCAGACCCTGTGCTGGGGAAAAGCCCGCCAAGGAAGTGGGTGTAACCACCCCCCTCCTGGTCCCACCCATAGGGCAGGACCTAGTCGCGTGCCAGCCCCTTTTTACAGGATAAAGGTAGAGACTGGCCCCCTTCCAAATCAGATCATCTTTGAATCCTGAAACTACTTTCTGCGAAAGGAACTCAAGACTTCTTCCTAAGATTTCTCCCTTGTGACTAAGGAGTAGTCACCCTGCATCCGCAGGCACCATCTAAGAACACTGCGGTCTGCTGTAAGTCCTTCCTCCGGAATCCGACTGCCCAGCTCGACGAGAACCGGCTTCCCTGGCACCTCTGACCTCTACCCACCTCTACAGCCCAGCTGAGAACCGTGGGTGCGACGAGACCTCAAGGGACCGGCCATCTGCAAGACTGCACGACTTCTTTCCAGCAAGCCCGCCGAGTAATCTACTGGTGAGTGCTTTGGGGTCCGAGAAGCCCCGACTCTGAGCAGCTCCAGCTCCGAAGTGCAGCCCCCCAGCATCTCCACGATCTGCGTGGGGCCCTTCTGCTTTCCGCTGCTCACCGCGTTGTTTGGCTACTAGCCCGTTGGCTTGTGGCCTCCCTGACGACGCCCGACGACATTTCTGCTGCTGGTCTGGTTGCTCCAGACTGGCCCTTGCTCCCTCCCAGAAGAGGAGCACCCCGGACCCTCCTGGTCCACTCAAGACGCCATTTTGAGTCCACCGCGTGGGCTTGAATTAGCCAAGGCTTGTTGCCCAATCCTGGGTAACTTCGACGCCAACGACTTCATCCTTCGTGGGACAGCTCGCACCTCCATCCTGGTCGCCGACAACGCCTCCTGGTCCGAGAGACTGCAGAGCCCAGCAGCGCCCACTCACCTGACTGCGGTGACTTCGCCCGGTGCCATCCTGGTGCCCACTTAATCACTGGCTAGTGATTCAAGAACTTGGTCCCCTCTGCTTTCAGGTTTCTTCTTCCTCGATCCAGGCTTGGATCCAACGAACTTTCCTTCACTGGTCGCCTGCCAGCAACTTCCTTCTTCCAGGCTCCTGGTCCGGCAACGAGATCCCCGACGTCTTTTCAGACCTATGCAGCTGCAGCCCCTGGGCTAGGTAACTTCGGCACTTCGGTGTCCCAGCATAGCCTCACTATCCTAGGGTCAGGATCCACTGTCGGTTTCTTCCTACCAGGTCGGGTTCGCCCGTGAACACTAACTTTGCCTTTACTAGCCTCCATAGACTTTGTCCCGCATCCCGCGTGAGAGTGCACACTCTGCACCCGAGTCCCCTAGGTCTCCTAGAAGTAATCTAACGATTCCCTAGTTAAGTCCTAGCGATTCCAAAGCCTATTAGAACTGTTACTTACCTGCTAGTAATTCGCATTCCACTTTTAGCGTATATGGTTTTTCGTGCCCCTCGGGCATTTGTGTAACGTGCTAACTTAAAAGTATTTTCGTAAGAGTTTTGTTGTGTGCTTAGCACCCTGTCCTCATAAAGAGTACAGGGTTGTTGTGATTCTAATAAATACATTGTTTATTTTCATAACACTTGTGTGGTGTCCTTTCACTGGGTGTTCAAGGGGTAATGTGATGGTAAAACAGCTGGCTTAACACGCCCTCTAGAGTCTTAGCCTTAGACTGCTCGTATCCATGCTACTAGGATAGCTGGTCTATAAGGTTGACTTACAACCAATCATCAATAAGGGTTGTTTGGACTGATATATAGTGATCACTAGAATAGTGAGCACTGCACATCAGGCCAACTTCTCACAGTGGTGAGGCCGCCGTGCTGGCGAGCCAGGAGGGGACGACAGGGGTGGAGAGCGAGGGGGCAATGGTTGAGGATGCGGTGTGCTAGGCCGCGTAGCTTGCAGCAAGCGAGGGTGGATTGCATGTGCCGAATACGATTGAGGATGGAACGGGTAACTAACACTGTTATGAGCAGCACCTGGACTCCCTATCCGTTGGGGAGCCGAGATTGGAAATGCTTAGGAGAAGTCACTCGTTGCTTCATGAAGGTTTATGACAAGCCGCAGGAGAGACAGTAGAGGGCACACTGACAAGGGGGGGTGGGGGTAGTGGGGGCGGCGGGAAATGGCAGGTAGGGCTCCGTTAGTTGGGGATGTTAAAGACGCAGCATTAATGTGCATCATGATGATAGAGATACATGTGGAGCGTGACTGTAAGCTGTTTGCACAAAACCAATAAAAATTTGTTCAAAAAAAAATTGAGTGTCTGCTCTCGTATCCAAATTAAGACAATGTCTTGTGAATGTATGTACAGAACTCCAAGTGACTGCTTTGCAGAGCTCAGACATGGGGACATTATGAAGCAGGGTCACAGTAGCTGCTTTTTCCCTTGTGGAGTGAGCCTTAGGTGTAGCCACGAGGAGTTTGTTGGATAACTTGTAAGTCAGTTTGAGACACATAACTATCCATCTGGAGATGGATCATTTGGAGGCAGGAAACCCTGTTCTAATGGAACAGTGATTAACAAACAAATGATCATATTTCCTAATAGCCTTAGTCTTGTCTAAGTAGAACTTCAATACTCTTAAGGTCTAAAGAATGGAGAGACCTTTCAGCTGGTGTGGTGGGATTAGGAAAGAAAGTAGGTAGTGAAATGGTATGATTAATGTGAAAGTCAGATACTACCCCTTAGGCAAAAAAGCAGGGTAAGTTCTCATCACCACTCTGTTTCTGTGAAAGACTGTGTATGGCTCTTTAGAGCAGGGGGCTTGGATTTTGCTCACCCTATGAGCCGAGGTGATCACTACTAAGAAAGCAGCTTTCCATGCGAGATGTTGTAGGGTCGCTCGGTGAATCGGTTCAAAAGGGGGACCCATAAGCTTAGAAAGAACAAGATTGAGTTCCCAGGGAGAAGGGGAATGAACTGGAGGGTAGACTTTCTTTAACCCTTTGCAACTCAAATTGGCACACCTCTGGTCACATTTAAGTCGCTTGTAAAAGGTACTATGGGTACCAAACGCACTGTGACCAGGAAATGCCTCTATGGACTGCGGCACCTCTTGTCTCACCCTTAGAGGCCCTGTACCGGAATATACACACTGCCCTTGCAGACTCCGTGCTTTGGTGCAAGAAAAGGGAAAAGTCGACATGGTACATATACCTGTGTGCCATGCCTACAATCCAGTGCCTATGGTATAGGTAAGACACTCTTCTAGCTGGGTGCACTATACCACTGGTGAGAGTACAGGTGCAGGAGTATTGTCCCCTACAGGGCCCAAGTCCATCCTTAGAGATTGTAAGTGCAGTAGAGCCACAAAAAGTATATGGCCTGGGTGTTTGTCATTACGAACTCCATAGCACTGATAGGGATCGTAGGTCACCCAACCAATAATTTCACCATATAGTTTTCGGGCCCATAAATTTCAGTTCAACCTATACATTAATCAGATGACCCACCGATTCTTCTACCAGTAATCCAGTTTCCTACCTACTTATTTCTATTGTACCTGACTTACCAACCCACCGTTGCAGGTACCTAAGATCCACAATGGATCAGGGAGCTAGCTGTAAAAGAAAGGCAGGCAAAATACAAAACCCAACTTATTTCTATTCCTTCATTAAATGATCACAGACAACTGGGAAGTTTTAAAAGTTTATCTAGAAATCAGGTTCGGAAATTAGCAAGTTTACAGTTAGAAGGCAATCAATAATCAAGATAACAAAAAGAACGTAACCATAGAGGAACAGTGTCAGGGCAACCATTTATGAGACTACAAGAAAAATAATAACAAATGTAATATGCTAAATAGATTTCGGGAATGGATCACAAACTAGAGTTTACTGTTCGGGAAATACTTCAAGAGTAAAGGATTGGAAATCCTATACATCTATGGGAGGGGGGAAAAGTGGAACACGCTATAGTTCTAGAATCATAATGTAAATTCAGATTTCAAGAGAAATTTATATACCACAGTTATGTTTCATAAACAGTATGGAGAGAAAATGTTCTAAAAGGTAGGGGAACATAGGAACATGCTAAGAAAATATATACTTAATGATTTTCATAATAGGTTGCGGAAAGCATGGAAATTAACATATGCAAAGGAATGTCTTTATTTAAGCAAAGACAAAAAAATAGAAGATGCAGTGAAGAGTTTTTGCACTATATTTACCTAGAAAGGTGTGCAGACCAACCCTGGCCACGGATCAGTCAAGGACAGGAAATACCCCAAGGAAAGACAGTCATCTATGGGACAGCAGGTGCAGATTGGACACCCCAGGACAGGACAGGAAAACCAGATTAGGATCAGGACAGGACCACCAGGACACGACCAGCACCCGCAGTTTGGAAGCAACGCCTGCGCTCCACCCTCTCTGCAGCTATCAGTCAGAACCCCGATTGGGTTAGCGAACTCCCCAGCAAAGTGCTCCGCCAGCACTTAAGGTTTAGTAAAACCTTTTAAAGTCTAAGGTCAAATTCGGACAGAGTGCTCCGCAGCGCTCTGTATTCAGTCACCTATTGAGTGCGTTGGGTCAGTGACAGGTCAGCTATTCAGACAAGTCGGACAATTTCCCTAGCTGAACCTAGGCTAGATATACTGTTTTCGGGTCAGTGTACCACCCCCCAATGTTGCAAAGTGTCAGAATTCCCAATTTCGATTGGTCCCCAAGTAGGATAGGTCAACACACCAATCAGAACAAACTTCTACAAGTCTCAATTTACATATTTTTGGAACCGCCTAGCAAGTTTGGGTTCCCATGCGATAATTTGCAGAAGACAATGAAAGAATAACATATGTATCGATTTGAGGGACAGTCTAGCTCCATCCCGCTGGGTCGCAGGTCGCTTTCACAGGAGCATCTTGACTGTGTCTGCCAGCTGGCTGAGTTCCACTGCTCAAGGCTAACTTCTCCCTGGCTGCGCGACATGCGCAGAAGGGAACTTCAAGATGGTTCTCGGCTCATTCAGACCCCCCCAGTTATCGCGGTACATGAAAAGTAAGCGAAAAACAATTAAAACATAGAAATAAATGAATTTACTACATATCATGATTTGGTACTTTAGGTTTCTCACTGTAAAAATATACTATGCGTTTATAGATTAGTGCAATACACAATAACACGAGAGCATCTGCGCAAGCTTCACCATGTGAGTATTCCAGACAGCCATATTAGCGGCAAATACGCATGCGCACATTTTTCCCACCACAACTGCGACTACGTCACGTCACGTGAGTGTGACTAACGCATGCGCAGTAGTAAATTCCCAAGCGACGGCCATTTTAAGGACCAGGGTTACGAAGTTAGTAAAACACATAAGCAAGCATCACTAAGATACATGTATATAGTAAAAATAAAGGAAATTAGTAAGACGTACAATTGGATTACAGAGTTATAAATTAATCGAGGTTCTTGATTTCAGCAAGTCGCGTAATGTGTGAAATCTTGCTTCATCAATCCCCTTTTGATGATATTTACTATCATCACAACTTAATGGAACCAGATGCCAACTTTTCTCACACTTTGTGCAGTTCAATTTCTTCCAACATCCTATTCAATTTCTCTTTCATATCTTTATTAGGGTGAGAATTTTTCACCCTTTTGTAAATCTGATTATTCACGTCTTCCAGTTCTAGTTCATCCACACTCCGTTTCACACCTCTCTTATTCACAGTGTATTTCTTTGTGTGTTTGCAACATTTGCAGCAGACAAATATGAGAAAGATTATGAAACCTATCACTCCAATTGGCATCAGTACCTTGAACAATAAACTTCTACCTAAATTAGCAAACCAATGACCTACATTGGAGAGACCATCGACAAGTCTCTTCCAGGCACTGTCAACCTCCAGTGGTTTGAGTTCCTTTTCCAAGTTAGTAATGTTTTTCACATATCTTTTGATCTGTACACTTTTGTCCGGTATGTAAGTGCAACAATGTTGCGCCTTCAGCATCCGGCAGACTCCGCCCTCTTTTGCTAATAAGGTGTCCAGCGCAAGTCTGTTCTGCAAAACCATTGATCTGATCGCAACCATTTCGGTATTGACCAGCAGGAATCCATGAGCTGTGTCAGTAGACAACACATCCACTATTGTGGATAATTTACAAATTCTGTGTGTATTCAGAACCTCTCCCACTCCAGGTATCAGTGCACTAAAAATACTACCCATTATGTCACCTACGCTTTCTCTTTTACTACGCATTAAGCCATTAGTGTTTTCATTGCTTCCAGCAATTTCCTTCACATGGTATATTTTCGGGAAAACAATGCCAAAGTAGCAGCTTCCATACCAGTGATCCGGCAATTTGAAATAAGCCTTGTTTCCACATATATAATAGATTCCGGGAAACCCAGGTTCTGACCCATTTTTGAAACCCCAACCTCCAATTACCTTGTAATTGTGTTCACATTGACTGGAACCAATGAAAATGTTATTATAATAACTAGTCTTTTCGAGATGAAGACATAGTTTCCCTTTCCTTTCGAAATCCAGCAACAAAGCAGGACCACTCCCACCATTTGAGGTGCTTTCCATGTTTTCAGCCCATTGAGGAGTTTTCTGTCTCTTATCATTTGCCTTTCTTTGGAAACTCTCTCTTCTTTTCTCTGCCATGTTTAAAAACATTTTTTCTTGTTCATGTAATGAACAGGTCAAGTTATCTCTATGTGCGTCATTTAAATCTATAGTACCTATAGTCAGGAAGTACTCTCCCATATAACGTGTAACGTCACTTTTAGTATGTACAGGATTCAAATTTCCACGTATGGGAAGTTCAGAAAATATCACGTCAGAGTTAGAGTAATAGTACTGTAACGGTCCTCTTTTGTAAAATAAACTAGCTAAAATGCTACAGGAAATTCCATAGGTCAAAGGTACAGAAGTAGGTAGCTTCATGCAGACATAGCAGTCTTCTATTTCCATTGTTTCTACATAGTGCACTAAAAGATTAGCGAAAACATTTAACTGTGTCTGGTTTTTAACTCCATGATAATGTAGTCCTTCCTCATCTGATGCTTCTAAGTCTCGTTTTGTTTGTCTGAGTGCTTTTTCACGTCTTTCTATACTTCGTGTTGTCAGTTCTTCAGTGTCAGTGGTCACAGTCTGAGTAGGGTCAATATTAGTATTTTTGCTCACCATATAAGGAATAAAAACTGTTAGTCCTATCCAAATTATTATCACTATAACTATACTACATATACATACTCTGCAGCATGTTTTGCAACAACTGCGTCTAGGCCTTCCATTCACGTTTGAATCAGACATTTTCGTTCAGAAGAAGATTTCTCAACCCCTCTTTGTAACTCTGTACAGGTAGCTTACCCTGCACAACTTCAGGTAGGTTCGTCTTCCTCGGCAGAATAATCAGCTGTCTGTTCTTCGTCACTTTCGTCAGTAATATCAAGATCTTCGAATTCTTCTAACACTAGATATGTCCATTCAGGATCTTGATATTTTTCGTTCAGTCTTTTTATTCGGTCACTCCGTCTTTTGGAGCTTTCTCCAGCTTGATTGGTAATACGGGGACTTTTTCTTCTTTCTGCAAGTTTTTCTTCTACTGTTTTTATTCTCAGTCTCAGTTTCTTAATATATCCTGGTTTAATATTTTTCTTTTTCTTGAGTCTTTTAGCTGGCACTGTGATTTGGCTTTCTTCTAATACTCTTTTATTTTCGTTTGTTTGTGGCACTTCTGTCTCTCTTTCTTCCCTTCCTGTCTGACTAGTTCCAGGTATTGTATCTATTTCTTCTGCCTGGTTACTAAGCTGGCCTGGTTCAGGGGAATTTTTGTTTTGGCTTTCGAATGTCTCTATTTCTGAGTCCTGAACTCGTTCTTCTATTTCTATCTGATCCTGTTCAAGCACTTCGATCTCTTGATTTTCTTCTGCTCGAACTTTTGTTCTAGTCTGTCCCTTTTCAGTTTCAGGAGTTTGTGGAAGTGTATCAATCACCTGTTCTGTCCCTGTCTGACCTTCCTCTTCTTCCTTAGATTTGACGTGAATCTCAATGATCTGAGGGTCTTCGCCTGTGCCTATCTTTTCCTCTCTATTCCACTCTCTATCTTCTTGGGTTCGCTCTCTTGTTCTGATTGGGTCTTCGGTCAGGTCGATTAAGGGTATCCAATCATCTTGACTGGTGCTCGGTTGTTCGTCATCAGCTACTTCAGGACCAACGTCTGCAGACCCCTCAGCTGGACAACCTTCAGCGCCCTTTTTCTCGTCTGGAATCACCTTCTGTGTATGGCTGGCATGGATCCACTTGGGAACGCCTGCACACTTCACCGCTGTCGTGGTCACCAGTATTATTTGGCGTTTTTCTCCCCACCTCGGTGCAAGGCAACTCGAACGAGTATGTTTCTTTATTCTGACCCAATCGCCAGGGACCAATTTGTGTACTGGAGTCGTTGGATTGGCGACGGCGTCTTCTCCAATCTGGCGAGAGATAGAACGCACTTGGTCACCCAGTTGCTTGCAGTACTCAAGTACCAAATCATCAGAAATGTTTAACAGTTTGTATCCTGGTACCCACGCTTGTCTCATCACTCTTTCCATCAGGATTTCATGGGGGCTCAGGCCTGTTTTTCGGTCTGGAATACTTCTGAGTCCCATCAGTACAAGAGGCAAGGCATTTATCCAGTTCATGCCAGTAGAGTCACACATTTTTGCTAATCTCGATTTTATAGTGCCATTTATTTGCTCTACTACTACAGAAGCCTCTGGACGATATGCACAGTACAGTTTTTGTGTGATTCCGAATGCTTTACAGAGCTGATCGATTACTTCAGTCTGAAAAAGTTTTCCTCTATCTGATTCAATAGTGACTGGAACCCCGAACCTAGGTATCAATTCTCGTAGTAACATTTTGGCTACTGTTATGGCGTCACTCTGTTTGGTAGGGTAGGCTTCCACCCATTTTGAAAACAGGCAGACAATGACAAGGACATATCTTTTTCCCTCACAACGAGGCATGGTGATGAAGTCAATTTGTATCCTCACAAAGGGACCCCCTGATTTTCCAATTTTTCCCAGTTCAACTACTGTCCTTTTGCCAGCGTTGAACTGTTGACAGGTCAAGCACCTCTGGCAGAGTGATCCTGCTACTTTCCTAAACTTCGGATTGTACCATGTTTGTTGGAAAACCAGAACCATGGCATCCCTACCAGTGTGTGAATCTCCATGTATCAGTCTGGCCATAGAAGCAAGCAGATGCCTAGGCAACACAGGCATACCATTTGGGCCCACAATGACACCATCCTCACTTCTTGGTCGACAACCAAGTTTCCTCCACTTCTCTTTCTCTTCCGCTGGCACAGCATGCTGCCAATCTCTCACCTCATCCCATGTAGGCACCTCTTCAAACACCATAAGTTGGCAGCTGTTTCCAGGTCCTCCCAGTTTAACATTTACAGACATGCGATTTATTGCACAATGTCTGGCCACTTCATCAGCAAAATTATTTCCCAATGATACAGGGTCAAGGCCCTTTTTATGAGCAGAACATTTGACCACTGCCAATTCTTTTGGTAACTGGATGGCCTCCAGTAAATCTTGTACAACTTTCCCATTTCGAATGGGAGTACCTGAAGAGGTCAGGAACTCTCGTTGTAGCCACAATTGGCCGAAGTCATGCACAACCCCATAACAGTACTGGCTATCAGTATATACTGTTATTCTTTTGTTTTTCCCAATTTTGCAAGCTCTTATCAACCCAATTAATTTGGCTACTTGTGCAGACTTTATTCCATATAAACAGGATGCTTCTTTAATGCTGTTTAAAGTTACTACAGCATAGGCAGCACTTAGGCCCACTAGTTCGTGTCGTATACACGAGCCATCTATATACAGTTCTTCATATTTAACAGGCAAAGGAGTTTCTTTAATGTCTGGGCGTGGTTTAGTACTGAATTCTGTCAGGTCAATGCAATCATGCTCGTTCTCTCCCTGGTCTTCTACAACCATTGAGTCAGGGAGTAAGGTGGCTGGATTCAGGATATTACACCTAGTAATGACTACATTTGCAGCACCCACGAGAATCCTCTCGTATTTAGTCAGCCGACTAGGGGTGAGATACTGAGTTTTCGTTCGGGTCAACAAAATCACAACTGCATGTGGAACATACACAGTTACAGGATGTCCCATTACAATTGATTCAGTCTGTTCTAAACTCGTGCAGGTTGCAGCTACTGCTTTCAGACATCCAGGTAATCCAGCAGCTACTGGATCCAAAGTGGCAGAGAAATATGCCACCGGGCGTCTAGTCAACCCATGCTCCTGAGTTAAAACTGACAATGCACAGTTGTCACGTGTGTCACAGAACAGTGCAAACTCCTTAGAATAGTCAGGCATCCCTAAAGCAGGGGCTGTACAAAGGCAGTCTCGTAACTTAGTGAATGCTGTTAAGCTTTCATCATCCCATTCAACTGGGTCCTTTGCTCCTTTCTTTGTCATTTTTATCAAAGGCTTTGCCAGGACTGCGAATCCCACAATCCATTGCCTGCAGTAACCTACAACCTCAAGGAACATTCTGATCTCTTTCTGAGTACGGGGTAACTGCATCTTTTGAATTATTCTGACTCTCTCTGAAGTGACTTTTCTGATGCCTTTTTCTATCTGGTGCCCCAGATATTTTACTGACTTTGAACAGAATTGCAATTTTTCAGGGGCCACTTTATGTCCCTTTTCCCCTAGGTGATTCAGCAAGGCAATGGTGTCAATCACACAATCTCTATGACTTTTAGATGCCACCAAAAGGTCATCTATATATTGCACCAACACAGACTTTCCAGGTAAGACTAATGATTCAAGGCACTTTTTCAGGATCTGATTAAAGATAGAGGGACTTTCGGTGTACCCTTGGGGGACCCTATTCCAAACGTACACGTGACTGTCGAAAGCAAATGAGAAAAGAAATTTGCTGTCTGGATGCAATGGGGTCGAAAAGAATGCATGACATAGGTCTATCACAGTGAACCACTCAGCATCCCAGGGAATCTGATACAGGATCACTGCTGGGTTCGGGACAATAGGACAACAAGGAACCACAATTTTGTTTACCTTTCTCAGGTCCTGCACTACTCTGTACTTGCCACTAGGCTTCTTGATTCCAATTATGGGTGAGTTACATGGACTACTCATTACTTCTTGTATGATGTCTGCTTCTAGCAATTTTTGTATTTCAATTGCAACTCCTGCTCTCACTTCGGCACTCATTTTATATGGCTTGGTATTGGGGTAAACTGCATTTTCTTTCATGGCTATTTGTATGGGGTCTACATTTGCCATTAGTCCTACATCTCTTCCAGTAAAGTCCCATACTTCTGATTTCACTGTCTTTTGAAGTTCTTCGGGTAAGTCTTGTACAGTCATTCGTTTAATTTCTGAGTCAGGTCTGATTAACATTAGTTTATATATGCTATCCTCGTCTGGGGTTTGTATTTAGACGCCCTTTGGTGTGCAAAAGATGGTGCAGTTCATTTTGCACAACAAATCACGTCCCAGTAAGTTTACTGGGCTGGTATCACACACTACAAACCTATGCATTTCTTTAAAATTCCCTATGGTGATCTCCATGGGCTTGGTAACTGGGGTACTAATCAATTGATTAGACACACCCACTACTTGGATTGCTTCTCCCGAGAGGGGTAGGTTTGGAACGTCCGCTGTTCTCACAGTAGAACGGGTAGCACCAGTGTCCAATAGAAAGGTGACATCATTTCCATCAACCTTTCCTTCAATTTATGGCCCTGACTGGTCTACCGGCAAGGAGGCGCCAAGAACACACTCCTTGTCCTCCCCTCTCAGGCCCCGTCAGTATTGATCGTCACAGAAAAAGGTATCACTCAACAAAAACTGCGAAGTTGCTGCATTTCTATTTTCATCGCCTCCCCAGATCTCTATGTCATCACCCTGTGGTGATTTTCCCTTATAATTTGGCTTTGGCGCTCGGGGCAATTGACTTGCCTTTACCTGATGCTGAGTCTTTCTTGGTTTTTCATTTTTTTCATTTTTTTTTTTTTTTGTTTTGTAAAAACCTTTATTTGTGAAATAACAGAAGAACAAATACGGGCCCACAACCATCCGGCTGGCCACAATAGCATTCGAGCCAACATCACAAGCAATACGGCAACTCAGTAGCACCCCTACACAATGTAACAAGCAATTAGGGTCGCATCGGATATCATCGTGGTACTGAGGACAGGAGCATTGAAGGTTAGTTTTAAAGATTTTCTTAATATAAAACATTTTCAAATAGAGCACAAAAGGAGAAACGGAGTCCGTACAATCCTCTGACAACCGGAGGTGGCAGCATCGTGGAATAAATGTTCGGAAGCAACGAAGTCCCTCCACTCGCATGGTGGAACAAGGATATACGTAACAGGAATACCAAACAACTAATATAGATCATGTCAACCGGTACCCACCCCGTAACAGACCAACCCGCGGACCCAAGTTAGAAACAAGAAAAGAATTAAGAGGAAAGGGAAAAAATCAGGCCCATAGTAACGAAAAGAAAAAAAAGAAAAATCCTCCCCACCCACCCACCACCCTACACGCATGCAGGGGCCACGGCCTACCCCCCCCCCCCGGCAGTGTGCCTGTCGCCCAATAAAGAACCCGAAATATAGGGGTAAAGAAAGAAAGAAAAGAAAAAGAAAGTCACAAAAGACCGAAGGAGGGCAAAACCAAAATGCGTCCGAACTCCTCCGCCACATGTGTAAATTCAACCCCATGTATAATAAACCACAACAAAATGACATAAGTACAGGAGGAAATGGGGAGAATTAGCACTTATCACAGCAGTACGTGTTGTGGACGCGCTCCAGACCGCGTCCCCACCGGCCATCCAATCACAAGCTGTAAAAAAGGAATCCTCTAGCCCTGGCCAGTTCGTGGGCGTGTCCCCAAGCACGGCGCCAAAAGAAGACCGGCCCCAGACAGAACAAAGGAACAAAATGGCCACTTTCGGTGAAGAAGACGTGTACCAAAACAGAATGAACACCGCCAGTCACAAACAGTTCCATTATCACAGGCAAGGGGCAGTTCCAAGGTCAACCGATAAGATGCAGTACATTGGAGGGACAGCCTAGCCAGAGATGCAAAAGCATCAAGGGGAACAAATAGCCGTGGCTGCAGCGTAGGAAACAACAGTAGCGACATCAAGGGCGAGGGCGAGGGCCCCGGCTGAGAGGGAGTCATTGTAGCGCTGCTCAAGTAGGCGGGCCGCGGCCAGCAAGCTCCAGCACATTCAAAGGATTGTACTTCTAAGCACTCACGCGGTATGACCGTACCCCAATCAGAAAGCAACGGAGGCAGAGCGGCAGATCTAGAAGAGCAGGAGAGCGGCTCATTGCCCAGAGCCAGTGAAACAGCATCCAGCCTCCCACATAGCACTCTGGTATACTCCCTCCATTCAGACCGTAAATCGGCAAGAGCGGCCAGAACGGAACCATAGGTGAACACCGGCTGTCGGTCCAACAAGTCCGTGGTATGGGACGTGACAAACTGTCCAGCGCACCGTTCAGTTCCCCGCAGGGCGACACAGTCAGGAGTTGAGGAGACATTCACCCCCATAACCAAGGAGCCAGACGCCATCTCCACCCCGACAGGGGATGCACAGGAGTGTGGGGGTGGAACCGGCACCGAGAGGCTGGGGGCCGAGCCGCTGGTCTCGTCCGGACACTCTAGGGAAAAGCCGCACACAGCGAGGGCCATATCAGTTGCGTCTCAAGACGGGGGAACACACGGGGGCACAACATCATAGCCAGGGAGCGCCAGAATGGGTTCGGCACCACATAGCCCATCTGCAGTGTCCCAAAATGTGAGAGGAACAGAATGCGCTCCCACTTAGCCGCAGCACACAAGTCCAATCCGGGTCTGCTTTGTCCCCTCACAGCGGGCAGCGCGCCGCAAGACGCCAGGTCCGTCCCAGCGCGAGCCCTCGCCGCCGCCCCAGCAGCCTCCAGCAGCGCACGAAAACACAGGTCCCGGGTCCAGGGCTACAGAGGCCGACCATCAATCGCCTCGATATTTCCGGTTTCCAGGCAGGCAGGGACATCGGAGGAACGCGAACCAACGCCGCGCACCGTCATCGTCCTCCCGCGGCAGATTTAGCACAGGATAGGCATCAGGATACTAGCGCGGGAGACAAAGGCTAGCGGAGCCGGGAGCCTACACGTCCGCCTCAGTCGCCATCTTGGCTCCTCCCTCTTGGTTTTTCATTTTGAGTCTGTGGAGTTAAATCAGGGGTTTGGGTATTATCATGCTGTAAATATGGACACTCGTCTCTCCAGTGCCCGATTTCTCCGCACTGGTGGCAGGGAAATTTCTTTTTAGCTTCTTCTCTGCTCATTTTTACCTTGGGCTTCCCTCCACCCCCAGCTCCTGGATTTTGGGTATTCTTATTCATTTTACTTAATTGTTTTTCCTGCTGCTCGGCTAATTTTACTTGTGCCCACATCACCTTCTCCTTCAAAGCCTTTCGTTTATCTGCCATCTCGTCTTCACAATACTTTGCGTATCGCAAGACTTCATCTATTTTCTTGGACTGCCAACAGATTTTATTATCTTTGATCCACTGGCAAATTTCTGGTCTTAAACCGTTTACAAACCTGTAAATGAAGTGGGTCATGTCCTTCATCTCGATGTTATCTATACCGCTGTACGTTTTAAACACCTGTAACAGTCTTTCATAAAAGGAGTGCACAGTCTCATCCCTTTCCTGCGTGGTTCTATCTATCTTTGTCCAATCAGTTTCCTTCGCAGGCACCTTTTGCTTTAGGTGTAAAATCACCTGATCATATTTTTTCATTACTTCATCAGAGGGTGCTCCTGTGTTAGGATCCAACGTGTATTCCTCACTAGGTCAACTTTTGGCAATCTTACACTCCGTCCATAGATCTACAGGAACCACAATATCAAAGAACCCATCCAAATATTTCCACAGGCACTTCTGTACCTTTACAAACCTTTCCACCTGCCTGTACCAGTCCACAGGCTTCTCTCGTAATTTTGGGAAATCATTTGTAAAGGACACAATATCCTGTCTGGACCATGGAACATGCACGTATTTTCCACCTGGTACTTCACGCATAGGACATAACTGTTCTGGTTTATCAGCTGCTTTTAGAACGAAATGAGGAGTCACTTGTTTGGATCTAGCCTCATCTTTCTTTTTGGCCCACCTGGCTTTCCATCTGTCCACATCTCCCCATTTCTGTAATACTGTCAATAATTCTTTGACCCGTGCCTTCTTCCCTGACATGTTCAGGTTTTCCAGATCCTTGTCTGAGAAATCTGCTCTGTACGGTTTTTGCAAAGGTTTTGATTTCGAGATATCTATTCCCATACTAGCTGCAGTGTCAGTTAGTTTTTCATGGAGTACTCTGGCATTTCGAGTAAGGCTCTTGCAGATAAACAACAGCTCTTCTCCCGAGTAGGTATTTAGTCTGTCTAATCCTACATTTCCTGCCATAAGTTCTTCTATTTCTACTCTCAGTTTGTAGAGATCTATAGGTTTCGACTGAAGAGTTTGTTTTTCTAATTCTCGACTCCATCTCTCAATTTCTTCAGGAGTTACTACCGTGACGCTCTTAGTACCCGAAGCTGATTCCATTTGAATCTCCCTCGTATTGAAAGGATTATGTCTTTTCTGCATCCTTTTTCCTGTTTCCCTAATGGGCAGATCCATTAGCGAGACTTCAGTCTCACACTCACTTGTTAAGTCATCTACAATTAAGGGCTCTGATCTCGGTTGGGCTACAACCGGGGTAATAACTGGAGTTCTTGGACTTCCCTGTCGGTCCCCATACAATGGAACCACTGGTCCAATAGTAACCGGGTTTGTTAAAGACTCAGGACTTGCATTTAACTGGGAAATCTTCTGAATTATTTCAGCTCTCTGCTTAGCTAGTGCCTCTCGTTCTCTGTCCTCCAATATCCTTTCGACTGAATTGTCATGTAATACTTGTGGGGTTAAAGTTGGAGCACAACTCGGGGCAGTGGGAGGTGTCTCTCTGGGTCCTTCACCATAACTAGGTCTTGGGTGCAAAGTACCTGTGCCTAGGGATCTTGGTTCTTCCTCATATAGAGGTTTTAGGAACGGCATTCCTGAACTGGATGGTCTTGCCTCACCTTCGTAGGGAGATCTGGGAAAAAAGTCTCTTTCGTGTGTGTATCTTGTTTCTCCACCAGCGGGTATTCTAGGATAAATATCTCTTGCATCTATGGGTCCTAAACTCTCGGTATAGGGAGGTATTTGACAACTCCCTCCTACACTTGCGGATCTGGCCTCATCTTGGGGCGGAGGTCTCCGTGAGTTATCCCCTTCACTAGAGGGTCGGTGTCCTTCATTATAAGGAGGCGGACTTCTTAAAAACATGTCATCTAACAATTCATCATCCGACTCTCCAATGGGCACCCAATGTGTACATTTTTCTGTTTTCTTCTCTCCTGTAGGAGGACCACCCACTGGCATCATTGGAAACAGTCCTTCCACAATCATATTCTGTCTCCACTGTTTCATCTTTTTGTCACGGGTCTCTTGTTTCAGTTTCGGATAAAATTTAGTTAACCCTTTATCCATCCGGGGCTTATCCCTTTCAAAAGCTTCGATTTCCCATTCCTCTAGTGCTTCGTACTGCGTTAGTCTAGGTCTGGGATGTAAATCATTCATTCGGGTTCTCAAATTAAATAAAATTCTGCCATTGAATGTACCCTCTAACGGAAAAGCCAAGATTCCGTCATCCTTGGTGTATTCTGCCCAATTTTCTAACCATACACACGAGTGGTACCCTTTATCAAACATCATGAAAGATGCGGGAGTATTAGGCGGCGGAATGACCACACCTTCTCTGGTTTTAATCGGTTTGTCCTTTTTGAAATAATTATTCACCTTATTTACAAGGGATATTTTCCTCTTATTTCCGTACATAATGTCGGTTTTATGCCCTTTCCACTGATCGTTCTCAAACCCTAAATATCGTGGATCAGGTCTAGTATGCGGTCTATACGAGTGCCACATACGATTTCTACTAGTGACTCTATTTACAAATTCACTTCCAATCCAAGTGCGTCTTTTATTTTTCGTGCAACCAATAAAGTGCACGGGTTCAAATAATCTCGACCAATGGGTGCGCGGCCTTTCGCGGAGACAGGTTTCTCACGCTTCGGCACTCACCCCTCCTTTACAATTCCAGCTCCGCTACACACCTGCTGCGTCTACCAATCTCAGCGCGGCACGGAGTGACGTCAGAGCAGCTTCGCAACTGACTCCCTCCTTCACAAGGTAACGGAAACTTAATTTCTGTCTAAAGTGCTTGTGCTTAGTTATTTAACAACGAATACACATTCGCCACTGTACTCAAGTGTCTAGACAGAAAAGATTTGTTTCACTGCAAGTAAACTCCTTCTGTCTACTTTTCACACGCTACGGATAGATCTCTTCTGCCTACCCTTCACTCAAGCATTAGGGAACCTGCTACTTCTTGTGACTTATCCACTTCTTATCGGGATATTTTTTAAGCCCAAAGTTTCACCAGCGAACCCTTTTGCTATCACTCAAGCCCCGACGAACCTGCTACTCCTTCCGGTGCGACCCTTACTAGGTTATATCACAATAGAAGTTTTGCCAGTAAACTCGTTGCTATCATTTATTCAACTATTCATTCAGGAAAAAACCCTAGTTAGTGCTTCCAGTTCTACCTAACCTGCACCAACTTTCCTTAAGTCAGTGACCTCAAAGCAAGTGGATTCTCTTCACCACTCGCTATTCAATTCCCCGGGGATTCCAGACAAACATTTAACGTTTTACTAACGAGTGGGTTAATACTTATATCAGTACAATAATAAGAAAAAATTTAAAACATTTCATAATTTTTCAAAGCAAATATTTCACGTGAGTGATCAGTCCACGATAAAGTTTATTTTTAGCAGCAAAAATGTTATCATAAAAAATTTTGCAGCATCCAACCTATCTAGCTTAACTAGTCCTTCCTAACTTTAACTAGTCCCTAACCATTACCTCTGCTACCAGAAAATTACTGATAGGGATCGTAGGTCACCCAACCAATAATTTCACCATATAGTTTTCGGGCCCATAAATTTCAGTTCAACCTATACATTAATCAGATGACCCACCGATTCTTCTACCAGTAATCCAGTTTCCTACTGTATTCCTGAGTTCCTCGGGATCGGGTAACCACGACACCTCCCAAACGCCCTCCTTTGACCCTCACAGAAGACGTAACAAGCGTGTCGTTACTGTAGAGCAAAACTCTTTATTTCGGTATGCTCATACTACAAGCAAACACAAGCAAGGAAATCCAGTTCCTGGATAAAAGAGAAGATCTAACCGTCCTCTGCACGGATGCCCGACCTAGCACCCCCCAACAGAGGACACTGTGCTAAACAATGGCCGACAATGCCACTCGATTCGTGAAACAGCCAAATAACTCGTTTGACTCTTAGGAATCGTCCTCCGCATTCGTGTCAAGCCTGACACGCTCCAACGGAGGGCAAACAATAAGTACAATGAAAGGAATTACTGTCTTTACCTCGTGCTCGATACCCTCGAGCTGGGACTGGCCACTGTCAATAGGGACGGAGTCTCCAACACTCGATAACCCTCGAGCGGGGACTGGTATTGTTTCAAGAAAGGACCGGAGTCCTAAGCGCTCGATACCCTCGAGCGGGGACTGATAATGTTTCAAGAAAGGACCGGAGTCCTAGCGCTCGATACCCTCGAGCGGGGACAGGCACTGGTTCAAATGGAAAGGGAGTCTCTACCTCTCGAGCCCTCTCGAGCGGGGACAAGCATAGGTAACAGGGCGGGTCGCGAAAAGTCCTTGAAGCACCGAAACGGTTAGCGGTTTGGCTCCACTCAGACTAAGCGTCTTGCGTCGCCTCCACACACACTCGTAGCTCGGGGCTCACCTTTTCCTGGAAAACAGCAGCACAACGGACTCGCGTCGACTGTTCGTAATATTCGACGCAGACTGCTGACTTCCTGGTTGTTTATATGGTGACGCCCTCCTTGCGCGTTCGTAGCGCATGGCCTTCTGGGATCGGTAGTTCTGGGCGGGCGTGCTCCTGGGTCATGTAGTTTTCCTGTGCGCTTGTCTCCGAAGCGGGGTTCCGATAGGTGTCTTAACAGGACATCCCCCTCCTGTCAGGGGCCCCCAGCCGGACCGGGCTTGGACGGGTGCTTCCTGTGGAACGCGGAAACCAGCCTCGGTGCACAAATCCCAGCGCCAGGCTCCCAGGAATCCTCCTCCTGCCCGTAACCTTTCCACGCAACAAGGTACCACAGCTTGCCCCTGCGCCAGCGCGAATCCCTGATGCAGTGGACCTCGTATTCTCTCTCTCCGTCCACCCATACCGGTGGAGGAGCAGGGTATTTGGGTGCCAATGATGGCTTGAACAGGGAAACATGGAACACCGGGTGAATCCGTAAGCTGTCTGGCAATTCCAACCGGACGTTAACCGGGCTGAGGCATTCCTTGATGCGATAAGGCCCAATGAATCGAGGATGGAAAACGCTGTGTTTACGAAACCTCAGGTTTCGTGAAGACACCCATACGTAATCCCCTGCCTGGTACAGCGGGCCCGGCCTCCTCCTTTTATCCGCCGATGACTTGTATCTCCTCTTGGCCTCTTCCAAGCACTTCCTTGCACTCACCGTTGTATCCCTGATGTGAGCCACTCTTCTGGTGGTTTCAGGAACGCCCGACGTCGTCGAGGGGTGCGAGAACGGGAGGAACCGGGGGTGGTGCCCGTAGTTGCAGTAAAACGGCGACACCTTGGTTGAGGCGTGTGTGGCGTTGTTCTACGCGATTTCTGCAAGCCATAACTTGTCCACCCACTCCTCCTTTCCCTGGTCAATGAAACAGCGAAGGTATTGCTTCAGCGTTTGGTTGAGGTGTTCCGTCTGTCCGTCTGTTTGCGGATGGTAGCTGGTGGACAACGCGGAGGTGACATGTAGCGCCGAACACCATGTCTTCCAGAACCTTGCAGTGAACTGCGATCCTCGGTCCGAGACGATAACGCTGGGGAGGCCATGCGCCCTCACCACCTCCTTCAGTAGCATGACTGCCAACTGTCCGGCTGTGGGCACTCCCTTACATGCTACAAAGTGACCCATCTTGGTTAAGTAGTCGATGACCACAAGTATGGCTGTATGTCCTTTGTCCGCGGGCAACCCCACTACAAAATCAAGGGAGATGCAGTCCCATGGCCGGTTGGGAGTCGGTAGTGGCTGCAGTAGGCCCTGTGGGCGTTTGTGATCCGATTTCATGGCTGCGCAGGTAGCGCATGTGTTGATCCAGTACCGAACATCCGCCCTCAATGATGGCCACCAGAACTGTCGCAATACGTATTCTACTGTCTTTTCCAGACCAAAGTGCCCAGCGCTTGGTGACTCATGGCACCACATAAAGACCTGTTTCTGCAGACGTACGGTAGGTACCAGCACCCGACTGCCCCTCACTGGGATGCCGTCTCTGACCAGCCACTCCTCGTGTCTCCGAAGCCACGTTTTCCATCGAAAGGTGTTTACTCCTTTCTGAATGTCTCGTAGGATCGCCCCTACCACCGCACCCGGGCTTATGATGGACTCAACAGGCAGCTGAGGACGTACCGCCTCTGTGGTTTGTCTGGACAGAGCGTCGGCTTTCCTGTTCTCTGTTCCTGGCCTATATGTGATGGTGAAGTGAAAGCCGGAGAAGAACAACATCCACCTTAGTTGTCGAGGAGATAACTGCCTAGCGGCAGTCATGAACTGAAGGTTCCGATGGTCCGTGTATATCAACACGACGTGTTTGGCCCCCATTAACAGATGTCTCCACTCGGCAAAGGCATCCTTGATGGCCAGGAGCTCCTTCTCGGCGACGTGGTAGTTCCGTTCCGCCAGGTTCAGTTTTCTTGACATGAACGCAACGGGGTGTAACTACCCCGTCACGGGGTTCTTCTGCGACAGTATAGCTCCTACCGCCTGGTCAGAGGCGTCCGCCTCCACCAGATACTGTTGCTCCGGATCAGGGTGGGCAAGGACTGGAGCTGACACAAAGGCTCGTTTTAATGCTCGGAAGGCTCCCTCCGCCTCGTTCGACCACACAAATGACACCGACTTCCTCAACAGATGTGTGATGGGCGTCACTAGCCCAGAGAACCCCTCTATGAACCGGCGGTAGAAATTGGCAAAGCCAAGAAAGCTCTGCACTTCCTTGATGTTCTTCGGCGGCGGCCATTCCGTCACAGCTTTCACCTTCCTCTCCGCCATGGTTTGTCCTTAAGGGCTTAACATGACCCCGAGGAATTCCACCGTTGTCACGTGGAAGTCGCATTTACTGAGCTTGCAATAAAGCGAATTGTCTCTGAGTATCTGTAGCACCGACGCCACGTGTTTCACGTGATCCTCCATGTTCCGAGTAAATCAATATGTCATCTATGTATACGACGACGTATACATCCAGGATGTCTCTTAGTACGTCGTTCAGAAAGAACTGAAACGCTGCAGGGGCGTTACAGAGCCCGAATGGCATGACTCTGTACTCGAAGAGGCCGAACCTCGTCTTGAAAGCCGTCTTCCACTCGTCTCCGCATCGCATGCGTACGAGATGGTAAGCTCCTTTCAGATCGAGTTTGGTGTACACATGGGCCTTCTTCACTTGTTCGAGGAGCACGTTGATAAGGGGCAGCGGGTATCGATTTTTCACCGTGATGGCGTTGAGCGCCCTAAAGTCCACACAAGCGCGGAGATCCCCGTTTGCCTTAGGGATGAAGAACAGTGGTGAGGCAGCAGGTGATCTCGAAGGCCTGATGAACCCTAGCCTTAGCATCGTATCCAGGTAGGCACGGAGGTGGATGTTTTCGGGCTCGGATAACGCGTACAGCCGACCTCCCGGTATGGTAGCTCCCGGGACTAGGTCGATTTGACAGTCGTAGACCCTATGCGGTGGGAGCGTTTCCGCTTGGTTGTCATCGAACACGTCTTGGTATTCCAGGTAGGCCTCCGGGAGAAACACCTCCTTTTCGGCTGCTGTGGCCACTACCCACCTCGGGGTCTCCGAGTTCTCGTGGTACCTCTTTTTCCGCCTACAGTACCGAGAACAGAAAGGGGAGTCCATCAGTATCTCCTGGGTTTCCCAGTTGATCGAGGGGTTGTGTTTTTTCAACCACAGCAAACCCAATATGATCCCGTACTGCGGAGCACAGATGATGTTAAAGTCCATTACCTCCAGGTGTTGAGTCCCGTAGACCACCTCCATGTCCCCGGTGTGGTGACTTATGGGCCCCGAAACCAGCCTGCGCCCATCCACAGCAAAGACCTCCTCTGGGACCACGCACTTCTGTAGGGTAACTCCAATACGTTGGGATTCCCTTTCGTCCATAAACAGCCCTGTGGCCCCTGAGTCGACCATAGCTGAGACCGAAACCCATCTGTTCAGTACCAGCAACTGTAACGGTATGAACAAGTGTCTATTGCTCTCCGGTGGTTGCAGATGTGCTGAAGGGATAGAACCATGACTCCGAGAAACCCCTTAGTTGTTCTGGGAGCTCGCTAGTTTTCCGCCGTCTTGTCCACAGTCGCTGTTGACAAGCGACTGGGGCGAGGACGTCCTGTCTTGGGCTTCACAGGACATTCGCGGACATAGTGTCCCTTTTTGCCGCAGTATAAACAAAGGCCTTGTTTTCTTCGTGACTCTTTCTCTGTGGTAGTAAGGCTGGCTCTGACGGCCCCTATGTCCATGGAGTCAGAGCGGGGTGCGGGCGTCACCTCGGAGACAGCTGTATGACCCGTTGCGGGCGGAGCCTTGTCCTTTTTGTTAACACCCCCGCGTCTTTCGCTAAGTGGATGATCGA
Organism: Lissotriton helveticus; assembly: GCF_964261635.1. Taxonomy (NCBI): domain Eukaryota; kingdom Metazoa; phylum Chordata; class Amphibia; order Caudata; family Salamandridae; genus Lissotriton; species Lissotriton helveticus. The sequence continues at coordinate 4,044,564 of NC_136066.1, forward strand.
GTCGAAGGGCCAGGCTGATCAGGTCTTCGCAGTGTACTGGTCGTGGGTCTATCTGCGCGATCACGTCCTTCAAGTCCTCACTCAGACCCTGGTGAAAAAGCGCAGTTTGTTTGGCAGGGGGCCATTTGGATTCCGCAACCAAGCGCCTAAATGCGTTCAAATACTGGACCAGCCCAGTGGTACCTTGTTTCAGTTCCAACAGTTCCCTGTCTGCTGTGTACGAATCCGCTCTTCGATCGAACACCTTCACAAACTCTTCCTGGAACTGTTCCCAGTCGTACAGCAGCGGATCGTCCCTGCTCACCAACGGAACGGCCCATTGAGCGGCGTTCCCCGCCAAATATGATATCATGAAGGCTACTCTAGCCTGATTGGTTGGAAACGACTTGGGTTTACAAGAAAAATGCAGCGCCACTTGTGTTATGAACACCTGAACCGTGGTAGGATCCCCGCCATACCTTTCCGGTGTGGCAAGAGGTATGGCTACAGGCATCTCCACCACGACTGCCGCTGGTGTACCCGTGGATGACGCCCCCGCATTAAACGGATTCCGTTGTTGATGGTCCACTCTAGCTCTTAAGTCCGCCGTTTCTTGGCGTGATGCTGCTAGTTCGTTTTGGACATCTAATAGCGCCGCCAACACGTCCTCCAATGTGGCCATGACCGGTTACCCAACCAGGAGGTTGATTTGTGTGTTTTAAAGGTCGAATATTGTGTAATCCTGAGTTCCTCGGGATCGGGTAACCACGAAACCTCCCAAACGCCCTCCTTTGACCCTCACAGAAGACGTAACAAGCGTGTCGTTACTGTAGAGCAAAACTCTTTATTTCGGTATGCTCATACTACTAGCAAACGCAAGCAAGGAAATCCAGTTCCTGGATAAAGGAGAAGATCTAACCATCCTCTGCACGGATGCCCGTCCTAGCACCCCCCAACAGAGGACACTGTGCTAAACAATGGCCGACAATGCCACTCGATTCGTGAAACAGCCAAATAACTCGTTTGACTCTTAGGAATCGTCCTCCGCATTCGTGTCAAGCCTGACACGCTCCAACGGAGGGCAAATAATAAGTACAATGAAAGGAATTGCGGTCTTTACCTCGTGCTCGATACCCTCGAGCTGGGACTGGCCACTGTCAATAGGGACGGAGTCTCCAACACTCAATAACCCTCGAGCGGGGACTGGTATTGTTTCAAGAAAGGACCGGAGTCCTAAGCGCTCGATACCCTCGAGCGGGGACTGGTAATGTTTCAAGAAAGGACCGGAGTCCTAGCACTCGATACCCTTGAGCGGTGATAGGCACTGGTTCAAATGGAAAGGGAGTCTCTACCTCTCGAGCCCTCTCGAGCGGGGACAAGCATAGGTAACAGGGCGGGTCGCGAAAAGTCCTTGAAGCACCGAAACGGTTAGCGGTTTGGCTCCACTCAGACTAAGCGTCTTGCGTCTCCTCCACACACACTCGTAGCTCGGGGCTCACCTTTTCCTGGAAAACAGCAGCACAACGGACTCGCGTCGACTGTTCGTAATATTCGACGCCGACTGCTGACTTCCTGGTTGTTTATATGGTGACGCCCTCCTTGCGCGTTCGTAGCGCATGGCCTTCTGGGATTGGTAGTTCTGGGCGGGCATGCTCCTGGGTCATGTAGTTTTCCTGTGCGCTTGTCTCCGAAGCGGGGTACCGATAGGTGTCTTAACACCTACCTACTTATTTCTATTGTACCTGACTCACCAATCCACCACCGTTGCAGGTACCTAAGATCCACAATGGATCAGGGAGCTAGCTGTAAAAGAAAGGCAGGCAAAATACAAAACCCAACTTATTTCTATTCCTTCATTAAATGATCACAGACAACTGGGAAGTTTTAAAAGTTTATCTAGAAATCAGGTTCAGAAATTAGCAAGTTTACAGTTAGAAGGCAATGTATGTATAGGCATTTATATAGCGCACTACTTACCCGTAGGGTCCCAAGGCGCTTCGACCGCTGCGAAACCCTTCCTGGCTTCCCTGAGAGATGGTCCCTTAATGGGTATCTCCAGGGTGAGACCAGGCATCCCCGGCGGTCTGGTGGGGCCGTTAGTGAAGATGAGGCAAGCTAATGCCCAGAGTTGCCGAGTGTGATCGCTGATCAGAGTGGGCACCGAGGCGAGAGAATTATCGAGTCCGCTGACCCTGGTCCAGAAACCTGCCGCGCCGGGAATCGAACCCTGGTCCCGGGCCGTCCTCTGCTCTCGGGTCTGCCGCCTCTATCCAGTGAGCCACACTACTTCACAATAATCAATAATCAAGATAACAAAAAGAACGTAACCATAGAGGAACAGTGTCAGGGCAACCATTTATGAGTCTACAAGAAAAATAATAACAAATGTAATATGCTAAATAGATTTCGGGAATGGATCACAAACTAGAGTTTACTGTTCGGGAAATACTTCAAGAGTAAAGGATTGGAAATCCTATACATCTATGGGAGGGGGGAAAAGTGGAACACGCTATAGTTCTAGAATCATAATGTAAATTCAGATTTCAAGAGAAATTTATATACCACAGTTATGTTTCATAAACAGTATGGAGAGAAAATGTTCTAAAAGGTAGGGGAACATAGGAACATGCTAAGAAAATATATACTTAATGATTTTCATAATAGGTTGCGGAAAGCATGGAAATTAACATATGCAAAGGAATGTCTTTATTTAAGCAAAGACAAAAAAATAGAAGATGCAGTGAAGAGTTTTCACACTATATATACCTAGAAAGGTGTGCAGACCAACCCTGGCCACGGATCAGTCAAGGACAGGAAATACCCCAAGGAAAGAAAGTCATCTATGGGACAGCAGGTGCAGATTGGACACCCCGGGACAGGACAGGAAAACCAGATTAGGATCAGGACAGGACCACCAAGGAACGACCAGCACCCGCAGTTTGGAAGCAACGCCTGCGCTCCACCCTCTCTGCAGCTATCAGTCAGAACCCCGATTGGGTTATCGAACTCCCCAGCAAAGTGCTCCGCCAGCACTTAAGGTTTAGTAAAACCTTTTAAAGTCTAAGGTCAAATTCGGACAGAGTGCTCCGCAGCGCTCTGTATTCAGTCACCTATTGAGTGCGTTGGGTCAGTGACAGGTCAGCTATTCAGACAAGTCGGACAATTTCCCTAGCTGAACCTAGGCTAGATATACTGTTTTCGGGTCAGTGTACCACCCCCCAATGTTGCAAAGTGTCAGAATTCCCAATTTCGATTGGTCCCCAAGTAGGATAGGTCAACACACCAATCAGAACAAATTTCTACAAGTCTCAATTTACATATTTTTGGAACCGCCCAGCAAGTTTGGGTTCCCATGCGATAATTTGCAGAAGACAATGAAAGAATAACATATGTATCGATTTGAGTGACAGTCTAGCTCCATCCCGCTAGGTCGCAGGTCGCTTTCACAGGAGCATCTTGACTGTGTCTGCCAGCTGGCTGAGTTCCACTAATGGCCGCTTAGCCTGTTCACTGCTGCGCAGGGAAGCGAACCTTCCAACCTCTGGGGTCACAATACCGACTCTGGAAAAGCATGAACAGAAGATTTATGCATCGGAACTGAAGAGGCACACTCGGTGCGAGTTTGGACTCTTGAAAACCGCGGGATGCACCTTTTTTTCCCGACGTGATGTTTCACATGTGGAGATGAGGCTCGGAGCAGCGCGCTGAAATGGTGCACGCCGCATGTCGGGAAACAGCGGAACAAAGGGCTACACACGGAGGTGAGCCTCAGATGATGCAACCCACCAGTGGCTGAATCATCGGAGAGATGCAATTTAGCCTACCTTTGATGCTGCGACGAGGAACGCTCCACGATCCCGGCTGCCTTGCCTGTCCCTAAGATGGCCGCCCGTAATCTGCCTCATTAACGTCGAGCGCTAAAAATATTATCTGATACCACTAATAGGCAGCGAAACTCTCTAGCAACTTAGCGCTCCTGTACTAAACCTGCCTAGTAGAGACCCCTGATAAAGAGGAATATTTCAACCTGCCGCAGTTCCTAAACAGCCTAAAAATGGGAGAGTCTCTCTTCAACAACGCCTGACCCTAAAATGGCGGCTATGGGGTAATTTTATCAGCTTTTTCGGCGCGAAAAAAAAGACAAGCAAGTGGATATTGTGAACTTTAAAAAAACCAGCCCTGCAGAACCAATGCGCCCTACTTTAACCTGCCATTCCTAACCCTACAAGTGCACAAGTGGCTGCAGATACGACTAGTGCAAGTCAATTGAGCAAGATTCAAACATGTGTCATTTCTCAAAAGTGCTAGTAGTTATACATACTAATAGAAAAGCCAAAGTACTAGCGCAAGGAGAGAAGACCACCACTGGAGCACACTGACACAATCGGCCAGTACTCTGCGCTCTAAACCACAGCCTTTGAGTCTTTGTTTGTCAATTTAAAGTACCCAGTGCCCTGACTTCCCACTGATTTTTCGGTACTTCTAAATCTGGAGGGCCATCGCAATTACGCCAACCAAACACGAATCTCCTTCAAAATGGCGGACAGAGACGAGAAGAAAAACAACAAAAAGGTGAAGTCGGAACCCTCTCTGTCAGACTCTCCTATTAAAACGAAGGCGGACGTTAATAGTACCCTGGAAGTAATCCTGAGAAAATTAGCAGAGGTGCACCACCTAGCAAAATCAACCAAAACCAATACTGACGCTATGCAGCTGGAACTTACTGCAATTAGAGCTGACATGAGCTCTGTACACAAAAGCATAGATGAAGCGGAACAAAGAATTAGCGACCTTGAGGACAAAACCAATACTGCATCCAACTCCATACGGCAAATCCAGGGGTCAACAGACTATCTCAGACGCCAGATCTCGGAGTTAGAGGACAGAAATAGGAGAGGAAATGTTATGTTATGTTATGTTATATTGAGTTTGTATAGCGCACGGCTACTCTGAAAGAGTGTCCCGGGGCTTTCTACAGGCAGCTTGGTGTAGAATAACACAACAAGGAACAACAGATACAAAGAAAGAAAAGAAAAACCCACCAGAAAAAGCCTAAAGATTAAAAAGCCTAAAGATTAAAAAGCCAGGTCTTCAGGCTCTTCCTGAACTGAAGCAGATTGGAGGTGCTGCGTAGCGCCAGTGGAAGCGAGTTCCACAACTGGGGAGCCTTGAAGCTGAAGGAGCGCCCCCCAGTGCGGGCCTTCCTCACACGCGGGACCACGGCATTAAAGAGAGATTCGGACCGCAGTGAGCGGGCTGGGCGATATAAGGCCAATCTTCGCTGCAGGTATCCAGCACCTAAACCAAACAATGCTTTGTGCATCAGCGTCAGGGATTTAAACATGATCCGCTTCCGGATAGGCAGCCAGTGAAGCGTATGCAGGAACCCGGAAGCTCGTGCACGCCTATGCAGGCCAAAAATGGCGCGGGCCGCAGAGTTTTGTGCCACCTGCAGGCGCTGGACCAGATAATCAGGAAGGCCAAGGAAAAGGGCATTGGCGTAATCCAACCTGGATCCAATGAGCGCTTGCACAGTAATGCGCCTATGCTCCACTGACAGCAGTGGTAGGAACTTGCGGAGCATCTTCAGAATGCCGAAACAGGTGCCGGCCAGCCCAAGGACATGAGCTCTCAATGAAAGCTTGTTGTCCAGCTTGACACCAAGGTTTTTGGCGACCTGTGATGACTGTGCAGGAGGACACATGTCAGACGGCCACCATTGCCGCCATTCAGGGTCGGTGACACAGCCAAAAAATAAGACCTCCGACTTACTGGAGTTGGCCTTCAAACTGTTCCGCTGGAACCAGTCGAAGACCATTCCCAGACAGCCCCGAATACTCTCTCCATCAAATGCCTGGTCTTTACCGCATGTGAAGAGGAGTTGCGTGTCGTCGGCGTAGGACACGATCTGGGCCCCATAGGCCTCCACCGCAGCCGCCAAAGGGGACATGAAGATGTTAAACAATGACGGGCTCAGCACAGAACCCTGTGGAACCCCGACTCCCAATGGCGGCATCTCGGCAGAGCTCTGGGAAACCCAGATCGTCTGGCGGCGGCCTTCAAGAAAAGATGTAAACCATTTGAACACCGTCCCCCTAATGCCGATGTCATAAAGCCTGGCGAGACGCGCCTCATGGGGGACGGTGTCAAAGGCCGCCGACAGGTCCAACATGACTAACATGGCCTTGCCGCCCACGTCCAAGGTCTCCCTGATGATCTCCGAGACCTCCAACAACGCCGTTTCCGTGCTAAAATTAGGACGGAATCCGGATTGGGATGGATGGAGCAGATTGTTGGCTTCCAAAAAGCTCGACAAGATGCCATGGACATGTTTCTCTGTGATCCAGAGCCGGGAGAAGTGAAATTGGCCTATAATTGGCCAGAACCTCGGCATCAAGACAAGGCTTTTTCAGGAGGGGGATTACCATCGCCCTTTTCCAGGTGCGTGGGACACTCCCCTCCCTCAAGGAGGCACTGAGGATAGGGTTGACCAGGGGGTTCACCACCGCCGCCATCCCGGCCAAAAATTTGGCAGGGCAGGGGCCTAGTGGCGAGCCTGATTTAAGACTGGCCAGCAGCACCCGGGACGCATCGCTGGAAACGGCTGGAAAGTCTGACAGCACAGCGACAGGCATGGACAGTAACCCATGTCCCGCCCCGGGGCCGCAGCAACCCTCCTCCGAGCTCTCCAAGAAGGAGGCCTGAATCGCCTTGATCTTGTTGGTAAAAAAACTGGCGAGATCACACGCCCACGCATCCGATGATACTGGCGGGGGTGAGTAGGAGCTAGGGGTCGTGAACTCCTTCACAATGGTGAAGATCTCCTTACAGGAGTTCGCCGACGCCTCAATCCTCCTAGCAAGATATTCTTTCTTAGCACCTAGGATATCCCGGTGATATGCCTTCACAACCGCCCTATAGGCAATTTTAGCCTCCCCGTCGTACTGAAGGCGCCAGGCCCGCTCAGCAACCTTACATTGGCTGCGAGCCACACGCAGCGCCTCCGTGAACCACGGCGCAGATTGCCGTATTACAGTGGAGCGGGGGGCTGCCTTAGGGGCAAGATCCTCCAACCTTTCAGTCAACCACAGCTGCAGAGCCTCAGTGTCTCTTTCCAGATCCCCCGAGAGGTGGCAGGGATGTTCCGTGAGCGCCTGCTCCAACATATCAGGCGTCACTCTGTGCAACGCTCTCGAGGCTGGTCTAGGCAGCGTGGGGGCGCTGTTGTCCGGCCGCCCATTCTCCAGCACGGAAAACCTAATCAGCCTATGGTCCGTCCAGAGCACCGGCAGGGTTTCGATATCAGCAATCGGGACTGACGAAAACACTTGATCGAGGGTGTACCCTTTCTCATGTGTAGGACCCGACACAAACGGTGCGAGGCCCAACGGGGATGTAATGTCCAGCAGTTTAATAGCATCCGGGTCATCTATCACGTCAAGGTGGACATTGAAGTCGCCTGCTACCACACAATGCTGTGTAGATAGCACCAACTCGGAGATAGCTATCTGCAAGTCCTCCAAGAAAGAGCCCATGGGGCCTGGTGGCCTGTAAACCAGCAGCCCCTTAAACGCTTGGCCCGGGGATAATCTAAGTGTAAAGGCAACAGACTCAGAGCCCCCGATGGGATTCAAGGGGAGAACCGAGCAGGAAACGTTCTTCTTCACCACCACAGCTACTCCGCCACCCCTTCCCTTAACTCTGTCCTGCCGGAAAATGTTATACGCCGGTGGAATGGCAGAGAAAATGTCCGGATTGGACGCCTCTCCCAACCAGGTTTCGGTCAGAAGAAGACATAAGGGATTTTCCCTAACAAGGAGATCCTGTATGTGCTGGGCATGGCTACCTACTGACCTCGTATTGAGCAGCAGGCATAGATGTTTAACACGAGCCTCAACTAGCCTATGGGTGTTGGCTGGTGTCCAAGTAGGCGACCAGCCGCAGCCCGGGCAGCGCCGTTTACCCTTGAAGCGCCCCGGAAAGACCACGCGACAGGAGCAGGAATAGGTCTGCATTGCGCGCAGCGTCGCCGAGGTGTAACAAATCATCCTCACCCACACCTGACCGGACCGTAGTCTACCACCGCCCCGGCGCCTCCGGAACACTGACGGGCGCAGACGGGCAGACTCTGGCTCGACCCAGGCGCGAGTCAGGCGCTTCCGCTGCACGTCAACCGCTGCGCGGGTATTGTGAGCTATAAATAGAGGCTCACCTGATGTGGAAACCGAGCACTAGAGTGCTCAGGCAAGTAACAGGATCAAAATATCAATCACCCCCAAGATGGCGGCGAGGCGCCTCGAGTGGCTGTAGGATAGGGAAGTAATCCGCTCTACAAGCGGTGAGGGGCACAATTAAAATGCAAGTATGAGGGCGCGATGGTAAATGTTAAAATCAGGGGCTAACAAACGTAAATATAACAGGGATGCCAAAAACGGGATTAATTAAAAATGCGATAGCGCTGCACACCTAGTTACACACTAGTGCTGACGCGCGATTTGTTCGCATTTTTGGAATCCCGGAAAATGCAGAGAAAGACGCGGATTCCTGTGTAGCCTTTTTAGAAGCGTGGATTCCGACTGTAACAGGTATCTCCTTTCACCACGAATTTGAACTCGACAGAGCCCACAGGGTACCAAGCTACATCCCTCACGGATACAGAGGCCCGCGCCCACTGATATGCAAGCCACTGAGGTTCCAACATACCGAGGCCATACTCCAATTCGCAAGACACAACCACAAGGTCACTTGGGAAGGCCACAAAATAACTTTCACCCAAGACTACTTGAAAGACACACTTGCAGTCCGGAAGGGCTTCTTGGCCCTGAGAGAAAAACTTAGGTCAAAAGGTATTCAGTACTCCTTTGCTGGTCCGGCGAAATTCAGAATCACCATACAAGGCAAACCGAAATTCTTTACGGACCCTAATGCTCTGGCGCAATTCATCGGAGATTCTCCAACGCAGAACATGGACTCGTCCATCAACACATCAAACAAGCGGAAGACAAACTCGCAAGAAAACTTAAACTTGAACTCAGGTCAAGGGTGACTATCATAATACCCGATACTCTCAAACCTGATGCCTCTAACGTTCTTATTGATCGGGTTTTATTCCCGTAGGTAATAAGTCCACCTATTACATATCAATTAGTAGTCACTCGTCCTGCTGTCTCTTTCGACTTATTCGACTCATTCACCGTTGGTGCTTTGAATTGTTTGACACCGTCAGGTAAGACCATTTAGTGTACATGCCCAACGATACCTGACACATCCATTAATCTTTCCATCGCGTGCCCTAGCACGTGTCTAGCTTTGTGTACTTTCAACCAAATAAGGGGCAAATGTTCTGTTTCATATTCGATACCACTGTTATCCTACCAGGTTATTAGGGATTTTGTCTTTATATCTAGAAAGTTTCCTCATATTCTCTTGCTTGCATTGGCGCTTGCTTAGACAAGTAAAAAGTATATAGTATGCACGACTGGACATACATGGTTAGCAAGTTTCTAGTTAACAGGTTTATACCCTACAGTGTATAGCTAGGCTTCATGATCTCCCTCATGATCACCGAATCACAGCTTACCATAAGCAGCCGGCCCTTAACGACACTTAGCAAAGCACTTTAAAGAGTTGGTTATTGTTTCCTGTTATATCTACCATTTTGAACCCTTTCCTGCGTAGCAGGTGGACGGTAATGCCGTCGCAGTTCCTATGTTCTTTTCAGAGGGGTGGTGGGAGGGGGGAGGGTAAAAGAGGGAGGAGGGGAGGGAAGGGGGGAAAAGGGGAAGAAAAAACATTGGATTGTTTCAGTATGCTTTCTATGTTTATGTTTAATGATTACTTTCACCTATATGTCTACAAAAGTACTACTTACCAATATCCTAAATGAGCCTTCACAGATCACTCACGGACGTCTAACTAACCATACCTTGAACCTATTCCTCGAAATAGACCACATTATCACACTCAACACACACTTGAATTCCGTTAGCTCAACCGATACCACTGTAACAACAGCACATGCGCGACAGAATCTATGCAGCGAAATTGTTCACTCATTCATACTCAACACTCACATCATACTCTCTATACTACTCTTTTCCAATATGCCACCTGATCAGGAGCGACAGCCTAGTACCCAATGACCCGTAACGCCTCCATTTCGGAGGGCCTTAATATTGTCTCCTTAAATGTTAAAGGCCTCAACCACCCTGTCAAGAGGAGAAAAGTTCTTGAGTACCTGACCAAATCCAAGGGTGACATCCTCCTCCTGCAGGAGACTAAACTATCAAAGGAAGACGCGGAATTTATAAACCAACATAGGATCTCTCATAATCTGTGCTCTCCAGCAGTTAACAAAAAGAGGGGGGTCCTCACACTAATAACTAAGAAATCCAACATTACCGTAGTTTCACACACTCACGATAATGATGGCCGCTTCATCATGGCACACCTTCAGAGAAACGAAGATCAATTCCACGTCATGAACATATATGGCCCCAATGGTGACGACCCAGATTTCTGGGATTCATTAGCCCCAACTCTAGAAGGCGTACCCCAGGGAGAATTACTAATTGTGGGAGGTGACTTCAACCTGCCACTAGACCCAATCACCGACCGCCACTCGAATTGCTCTTACCACCCTACACGTTCGCATATTAGTTTACACCGTCTATGTTCCAGGTTCAATCTACATGACTCGTGGAGACTCCAACATCCTGACGGCCGAGATTACACCTTCTACTCTCCTCCTCACAACTCCTACTCGAGGATTGATTATATCCTCATTAATAGCCCCTTCACACACCTCATCGAGGAAACTAGTATTGCCCCCAAATTGATTTCAGACCATTCAAGCATTCAGACCAAACTAGTGGGCTCCAGATCCATTCTCCCCCCTAAGAGATGGAGATTCAATGACGAAATCTTTTCCGAACCGGAAAACAAACAAAAGATCGAGGCTGCCATCCTAGACTACCTCAACCTAAACGACACCCCTGAATCGGAAATCGCGAATGTATGGGAGGCACTCAAGGCCACCTTGAGAGGGGTAATCATTGGCATTCGAGCACAAGCTAACAAAAAATTAAACAAGGAATTGACCACTCTGGAAGATAACATTAAAAGGCTAGAAACCGCTCATATGGCTGATATCCAAAACTCTCTGATTTTAAACGACCTTACCAGACTGAAATATGAATATAACTCGATACTCAGTAGAAGAGCGGGGGTTTGGGTCAATAAATTCAATGCTCTAAGGACTTGTGAGGGCAACAGAGCAGGAAAGATCTTGGCATCATACCTAAAACATAAAAAAAAGCAATTCAACGTCACCTCAGTTAAAGATCGTAACAATGTCATCCAAACGAAGCAGGACCTAATTCTACATACCTTTAAATCATTTTACCAAGACCTGTATAAGAATAATCTAGACTTTAACTCAGAAGAGTGTAACGAGTACCTAAACTCACTTAGCCTCCCTAAACTCAACGATGCAGACAATGCCGCACTAAACTCTCCACTCACTCTACAGGAAGTATCAGCGTCCATTAAAACCCTTAAATGTAAGAAAGCACCGGGCCCTGACGGATTCTCGGCCAGCTTTTACAAAGAACTCACAAACTCCCTGAGCCCGACTCTTCTAAAACTATTCCAATCCTTTAGCGTAACAAAGGGAATAACCAAATCGATGAGTGAAGCTACCATTATCGTCATCCCCAAAGAAGGTAAAGACCCGCTCCTAACGAAAAACTACAGGCCAATCTCCCTAATTAATCTAGATTGCAAAATTTACGCAAAGATTCTCGCCACACGGTTAAACTCACAACTCCCAAAGCTAATTAGTACATCACAAGTTGGATTCATGAAACAGCGTATGTCTAACGATAACACAAGGATCCTCTGTCACGTCATTGAGAAAGCCAGACTACTCGCAGCCCCCTCCGTAGCTATAACTCTCGACGCAGAGAAGGCGTTCGATAGAGTCTCCTGGCTTTTCCTCAAGAGCTGTATGTCCGTCTTTAACCTTGGGGAAACCTTTACTGACTTGGTGATGGCCCTATACCTTTCACCATCCGCACGTATTGCTATAAACGGTTCACTGTCGGACCCCTTTTCTCTGGAACAGGGGACAAGGCAGGGTTGCCCTGTCTCTCCATCACTCTTCCTCTTGGCAATGGAACCCCTTATCACTAATATTTAAAAAAATGATGTTATCAGAGGTGTGAACTTTGGGGATAAGTGCGTCAAGCTGGCCGCCTACGCGGATGATATCTTGATTGTAACAGAATCGCCAGATTCCTCCATCCCTGCACTAATGACTACCATCGACACTTACTCTACCCATTCAGGGTACAAACTCAATCGTGATAAGTCAGAGGTTAAGCCACTCAATATTTTAACGCCCAAAGAAGTGCTGGGAAACTCAGGTCTCTGCTGACAACCAGAGTTTGTGAAATACCTGGGTATTGAATTCGGTGACTCCCTTTTGGTGACGCTCCAATGGAAGGAAAAGACAACGTTAAGCAAAATCAAAACCCAACTAGAGGGTTGGTCCCCTCGCTTCATTACCTGGTGGGGCAGAGTTGAGACCATCAAGATGATGATATCACCTCTAGTTAACTACCTCATATCTATGCTCCCTCTAACCCTCACACCGGAATTCTACCACAAATTAGACATGGCTAGCTCAAATTTCCTTTGGAAAGGGAAAAGGGCAAGGATTAGTATAAAAAAGCTCGGCTTAGATAAGACCGCAGGTGGGGTCAACCTACCAGATTTTAAAAAGTATGAAACCGCCTTTCTAGCCAAGCAGGAAGCCCACTGGCTTGCACCCTCACCTGACTATACTCCAGTGTGGCTTGAAATTGAGAAAGAAATTCTAGATGGTATTGCCCCTAGCGCGGCTCTTTCGACAAATCTAAACATACTAACCCACTCTAAATCAATATTTCATAATACAAAATCTGCTCTTCTGAAGTTTGACAGAATCCTAGAAAACAGCATTCGGGGCTCACAATGGGAATCCTTATGGAACAACCGCAACATATTGTACAAGGGTAAACCTCTACACAATGCGGCATGGATCAAAAAAGGCATAATGTTTCCATACCAACTGTTTACGGGGTCATATCCTATTCCATTCAGTGTCTTGCAAAACAAATATGATCTTGAACCAATAGAATTTTACAACTTTCTAAACGTAAAAACAGCACTGTCCAAATCCAAACTCTCCCTGACACCACCCTCCCTCCCACCATACCTTGCCAGATTAAACAGACTGGGACATCAGGTTTCATTCCTCTACAGACTCAGTAGCCCCCAACAATCTAGCCTCATTGTCCCAATCACACAATTCTGGAATAATCTCTCGTCCAGGCCAATCACAGAAGCAGAATGGACCAATACATGGGTATCTTGTACAAGACACAAAATAAGCCCAACACTGTCCCAGACAAAATATTGGCTCCTTCATAAGGCCTTCTGGACTCCGGCGCGATTATTTGCACACAACATCAGCCCGGACGCCTTTTGCTGGAATTGCAAACGGGCGGAAGGTGATTTAGCACACCTTATCCTAGAATGCGATTGTGTAGCACCTTTTTGGGAGAAGATATTCGAGTTTCTCTCAAAACTATTCCACATTACACCAGCTAAAGAGCTCCGTTACTTAGTTTTCGGATTCACCCAGGAACCTTCCCTTGACGCAGAAGATAAGGCGTTAGTTGACCTCCTACTCACAGCGGCGGTTAAGACAGTCCTTAGTAACTGGAAAGATACCAATAAAGCCAACTTCGCAGGGTGGCTGAATTGGATAATCAGCTTACGTGGTGCCGATAATGTAGCACTCCTACAGTCACCGTGGCGCCCCCCCACGAGAAAACTGTGGTCAACTCTTGACAATTATTTCACGACACATAAACCACCTTAAACTGGTCCCACACCGTCCACGACCCATTAAAACGTGTTTGCAGACTCCCATCATTGTATTATTTATCATGATGCCCTTTTTCTGATGAGTGAAATAATGTTTGAGTAAAATGACTGTGACTAAAATGCTGTTGAGTATAAGATATATGATCTACTACTTTTGACGAGACATCAGCTATGTACTTTTGTATTGACATTTTTCTTTTTGATGTAAAGAAGCGTACTGTAATATTCGCCCGTGTAATTATGACTCTAAGTATGCTACTTGATCTACTCATTGTATGTTTATGCTGAAACAACCAATAAAAACTTCTTGAATTCAAAAAGGCTAACTTCTCCCTGGCTGCGCGACATGCGCAGAAGGGACCTTTAAGATGGTTCTCGGCTCATTCAGACCCCCCCAGTTATCGCGGTACATGAAAGTAAGCGAAAACAAATTAAAACATAGAAATAAATGAATTTACTACATATCAAGATTTGGTACTTTAGGTTTCTCACTGTAAAAATATACTATGCGTTTATAGATTAGTGCAATACACAATAACACGAGAGCATCTGCGCAAGCTTCACCATGTGAGTATTCCAGACAGCCATATTAGCGGCAAATACGCATGCGCACATTTTTCCCACCACAACTGCGACTACGTCACGTCACGTGAGTGTGACTAACGCATGCGCAGTAGTAAATTCCCAAGCGACGCCCATTTTAAGGACCAGGGTTACGAAGTTAGTAAAACACATAAGCAAGCATCACTAAGATACATGTATATAGTAAAAATAAAGGAAATTAGTAAGACGTACAATTGGATTACAGAGTTATAAATGAATCGAGGTTCTTAATTTCAGCAAGTCGCGTAATGTGCGAAATCTTGCTTCATCAGCACCATAATGGCTTAGCTGAATTCTGAAAAGTTTGGTTTCAAAGGTGTCAGCACATTACACCCACACTGATGCCACTGTGGGATTTAATGCCAAATGCACTCAGAGGGCATCTTAGAGATGCCCCCAGAAAACGACCCAACTCTAGTCTCCTGGCTGCTCGCCAGCTGCCACCACTAGACATGTTTCTGGGCCCCTGAGTCGAGACCCTCTCGCTCTTAGAGTCCTGAAACAAAGCAAATCCTGGGCAAAAGTACCAAGCCTCCTCCCCCGGGATGGGCAGGGACACGAAAGGGAAGCTTGCCGCCTTTGTGAGCTGACCCAGCCCTTTACTGCTCCCAGCACTGATTCTAACCCCCTCGTTGGGAGGGCGATTTGGCAGGAAGAAAAAGATAGGAGAGGTGTGCCCACCTTTGCCAACCCCACCCCTCAGGTGGGGGAGGAGAGGCGAAGCAAAACTCTCAGTCCCCACAATCTTGAAGATGGGGGGACCCAGCCAACCAGAGTAACACTTATGCGCCCCTCCCCCTCGACTTGCTTCAGCAGAATCCGGTCTTGTCCTGCAGCCAGCAGCCCCCAGAACCCAGAGGACCTGTCCTGCCTTCCCTACAAATATTTTGTCTCCCGTGAGCCCCGGACTTGCTGTAGAACCAGACCCTGGCTCTGAATGAATACACGAGTCTGCTCCACTCTGCACCAGGCGCCCACGGCCCAAGTTCGAGTGGCACAACACCACGAGGAGGTCCCCCCAGTGATCCTGACCAGGGCCCTGGTGATCCCTGACCTACCCCAAGTCTCCTGCAGACTCTATCTGGAGGGTCCCCCCGACCACGACCAGAGCTGGTAAGGAAAACCTTACGTCTCAAGACACCCCTGCACCTGAACCCACAAGACCTTGGGTGGCCCAAGTGATGGTGTCCAGGCAACCCCCAGCATCCTAAATTACATCTCCAACCAGTGGTCGCCTCCAGGAAGCTTTTTTTTTTTTGGGCCTCATTTTCGCCCTTGGTTTACCACATAGAAGCACAAGGAGAGAGATATACTGTCACAGATAAACTGGTAGTGCCAACAAAGCTATTTATTCGGTGTCGCCCCTCAGTATTATCTCAGCCCTCCAAGAGCGCCACCTTAGGGTAACCATTAAAGAGTGATGTTGCTGCAGGCAAATACCCATTGCTAATAACGAACCCACAATATTGGGTATATCAAGAAAAGTAAAGACAAATCAGCCTAATCATTGGACCATGGGGGGGGAAGAAAAAAACAAAAAAAAAACACAGTCCACACACCGACTACGCCCAGTTCAGAAGGAACCAAAAGTTTCTTTTGTCAGGATTCCCTGACGTGGCTAGGTCCACTTTTGAGGTTTGCAGAACTGAAACACGCCAGTCTAGCAGAGTAGGTGGTGATGAGTCCTTATATTTCTTACAGATTTCTCTTCTGGCCAACAAAATACAATAAAAGAGAAGGTTTTTGGCTGGACCCCGGACCTCAGGTGAAATCCCAAATATTGCAAGCGTTGAACTGATCGAAACTTGAAATCCCAGGGCTGTCGTCAGTGAAGCACTTATTGGAGTCCCAATAGGTGAGTAGGAAGGGACATTCAAAGAAGATATGTAAATCAGAAGCTGCTAACAGCCCACACTTGGGACATGCCACAGGAGAGTCCTTTGAGAATTTCGATAGCCTCTGCGGTGAGTAGTAGGCCCTATGCAGGGTAAAAAGATTGTTCCTACGAAGCCAGGCAGGCTTCACAATATCCCACATAACCTTAAAGGATGTAAGCCACATATTTTCAAGGTCAAAGCCAGTAAAGGAGGAACTCCACAGCGTCTCTGGCAGTTGAAATTCGCCATCGACCTCTTCTAGTAATAGATTGTGCCATACTGAAACCTCTTTTCTAGCTGGGGGTTTATCCAACAACAGGGCCACTATATTACTATCTCCTCCCAATAAGAATCTACCCCTAGCAGAAACCTGTGAGTGAGCCCAACTTGCAATCTGCAGATATTTAAACCTAGAAAGGCCCAACCCGATTTTAGTTAACAAAGAAATCCCATGGTAGCAGACAGCCATCAATGAATAAACCCCCCCAGACCTTCAGGCCCACCTCTCTCAATGGTGTTGCAAGAGTGTCAAGAAGCCAACCTGGGCTCCCAGGAGAATCCCACAGTGGCGACCTGCATGCAAAATATCCCACCTTTATAGCTCACCTAAGTTTAACCCACATTTTTGTCATACCCTGCAAAATCTTCAGCTTCACTTTAAAAAAAAACTTGGGGTCACCAAATTTAAACAAAAAGCCCTGCTGGCCCACCCCTTCTCCTGTAAGTAAAGCTGTAAACATACATCCAATTCCAAAATTCGTAGGCATTTTAAGCAACATCCTAGCGTGGGAGAATTGAAATGCCCACGCATATAATTGTAGGTCGGGAGCTGCCAGGCCCCCTTTTTCTCTACGGCATCGGAGTTTTTTCCACGCGATCCTGGGTATATGATCGTTCCAAATTAAAGAGCTAAAATTACCCTGAAGTTTAGCTATAAAAGAGGGCTCGAAATACAGGGGAATAGTATTAAACAAAAACAAAATTTTGGGTAAAATAGACATTTTTACTAAGTTTACTCTGCCCAAAATTGACAAAGGGAGTGAAGACCAAGATCTCATAAGTCTTCTACAATCCCTAGCCACAGTGGAGAAGTTCAACATTGCAATTTTGTTTATATCTTTTACGATGCTAAGACCGAGATAACGTAAGGTAAGACTCAGCTGAGCCCCTGCCACTGGCTCAGGATCATTCCAGACCATTATCTCAGTCTTAGAGGCGTTAATTTGATAACCGGAGTCATGGGCCAAAGCGATCACTAAGGGAGGAGCCGTACGCAATTCTGAAGAAAAAATGAGAATATCGTCCGCGTACAGGGCTACCTTCCCCTCCCATCCCCTGTAGATAAAGGGCTTGATGTTAAGTTCATCCCTCAGCCGTTGGGCAAAGGGTTCAATATATAAATCAAATAGGAGAGTGGAGAGGGGGCAGCCCTGTTGGGTACCTCTAGTGATGCTAAATGAGTCTGACAATTTACCATTGACCAACAAGGAAGCAGAAGGATTCTGATAGAGGAGTCTCACCGCTCGACGAAATCCCTCCCCAATATTAAAGTTACCCAAGACCCCCGACAGGTACGTCCAGTTCACCCTATCGAAGGCCTAGGTGGCGTCAAGCGTGAGAATAGCCAGGGGGAGGGACTCCATGGTTGCCATATCAATGGCCCTCACCAAATCGTAGGTCAGTTCGTACAACTGACGACCCCTCACAAACCCCCTCTGATCTTGATGCAAAATGCCCGCTGCTACCGCCCCCAATTTATTTGCTAGGACTGACGCAAAGAGTTTATAGTCAGCAATTAGGATGGATATCGGTCTGTATGAAACACAGCAAGTTGCTGATTTACCTGGTTTCAAAATCAGAGTAATAGAAGCACTATTCCATGAGGTAGGAGGTGACAGTCCTACCTGGAGGATCTGGTTGAACAGAGAGGTAAGAAAGGGAAAATTATTGGCTCCAAAGCCAAATAAAATTTCAGACGGAAGGCCATCGGTCCCAGTTGCCTTGCCTTTCTTGCTACTGGAAATAGCAAGTCTAACCTCTTCCTGCGTAATAGTTTTGTCAAGAGAGGAACTCTGTTCCAACGATAATGAAGGGAAAGGCTCTCCTAATATCATTATCAGTCGAATAAGTCACATCGTCAAAAATGATTTGGTCTATATTATTTCTGACCTGGTCGGTTTTTGCCTTCCAGGCTAGTAGTTTCCCGGCCCCCTCTCCATACTGGAAGTGAGCCAGCTTGCTAGCCTCCTATCTCTCAAGAATCCGTGCATTCAAAGTTGACCCCAGTTCCCCTTTTAAGATGAGTAACTTATTCTGCCATTCTTCCTGTGCTGAGGGGGAAACATGGTGGCAGCTAGCTGAGCTGCCGCGGTGCTCCGTACCTGGGTTCCTGTCCTTCTGCGCTTTTTTGAGGTTTTGATGACGCCAGGCGGTTGATTTGGGCCAGCTTGCTGTTTCTCTTTTGTTATGAAGATTACCTCCGGATAATTCTTCCCCTATTCCTAATATTTTTGGTTGTTTGGTTCTTGCTCCTGCGTGGCGTTTCCCTCCGTGCTCCATGTGTGTTGACGGGGCATGTCTTACCCGTCCAGCGTCTGCGGCTCCGTTCTCGCCCTCGCTCTCGCTCTCACCTTTGTTGAGCCCGCCGACGGTCCCAATAGTCCCGCTGCAGGCTATTCTGGGCTTGTGGCGTTGGAGCCTGGCTGCCCTGGAGCTCTGTCGGGGGCGAAAGACCCGTAGCCTGATCCTGGGTCCTCGCTGCACTTTTGTCAGCTCCCGCTCCCGCACTTGCAAAGGAGACCCGAGGAGATTGGAAGAAGAGGACGGAGAGACGGGAGGTAAAGGAGCTATTGAAGGAGACAGTAAGGTAGCTGCTGCTACGGCGGGAGACTCTGGTGAGCAAAGTCCTGGTCCTGGTGATCAAAGCGATCAAGGTGAGATCAGCTCAAAGTCAGTGGGTCCTGGGGGTCCTAGTTTTTCAGAGGCTCCCAAAGTCTCGGTAGTCCCAGTGCAGGCTTCTGTAAGGAAGAAAGGAAAACGTGGGGCTAGTCGTAGGGAGACCAAAGGAGTTAAGAATATAGTAACCGGGTCTGGCTCTGAATAAAATAGCACTAATAGCACTAATAAGCCTCCTATTCCAGATCTGAGCCCAACGAGCCTGATAAACTTACCCACAAAAAAGAAAGTCTCCTCCTACCTGACCGGAGAAGTTAAGGCCAAACAAGCATTTACCTGCAAATCAACTAGGAGTTCTAAGGCTATTAATAGCACCGGGTCAAGGATAACTCCGTCACTTCGGTCTTATTTTAAGGTAATCCTGCAGGTTTTGCACCTTTCGGAGCAGCAACCTTTTAAGGATCTCTCTGAGTTCACCAAATCTGATGGCATCATTCGAGCCCAAAGCGGTAGATTCTACTGCTACACCTAGCGCAACGCTGGATAATGAGCCAGTATTAGGAATTGGCGTAGCTTCTGTGGAGGTTGAAGCTGTCGATATGGTTGATGGCCTATCGAAAGTTGGTGAAAACTCAGCTGCTGTCTCCATAGTTACAGAGTCTCTGCATCCTCTCTTGATTCCCCCTTCACCTGTACTATCTCCATTGACCCCATTGCTTGGGTCCCTAAGTTTGTCTACATCGCAAGGGGAAGACTTACGAGATTGTGTGTCGGCTTTTTCCAGCACTCTGGCTGACGGTGGTGATAATATGTCATTGGTCACCTGCTTGCAGTCTATGTTTACGTCTTTGTCAGCAGATATCAAAAAGGGCTTTGAGATATCAGCAGCGAACCAGTCTGAAATAAGGAACTTCTGCGAGTCTCTCGACAGTAAAATTGACGGACTTACTTCAAGGACAGAAGTGCTAGAAGATACAGTGACTGGTCTCTCGCTGTATTTAGATGAAGCAAAAGCAGACATCATTAAGCTTAGAAAGGAAGATCTGATGCTGGCTGAGAGAATAGAGTCATTAGAGAACAATGCCCGACGCAGCAATCTCCGCATTCTTAATGTTCCGGAGGGTAGTGAGGGTTCGGATATTAAACAGTATGTTATTCAGCTGTTAAAAGAATCCCTAAGGCTAGACCAATCAGTGGAAGAGTTAGCCACAGATATTCAGCGAATTCACAGAGATCCTTTTAGGAAGGATCCCTCAAAGATCAAAACCGAGGAAAATACTGGCGAATTTTCACACATACACTCTTAAGGAGGCTATCTTGAATCTGGCCCTTAACCCCTTCCACGCTCATGACGAGCTGGGCTCGTCATGAACAATGGAAAATGTGGGATCCCAGCACCGGGGGGGAAAACGCATAGCAGCCAAGTGGTTAAGCAGAAATCTGTGAGTGGGAAGGGTTTTAATTTCCAGATTAGGTCTGACCTTTCTAAGGCCACTCTTGATAAACAGTGGGAGTTCGGGAGGAGGCTCGAAGCTTTTAGGAGCCAGGGGGCTGTAGCTCAACTAGTGTTTCCTGCTGCATTGAAGATTATGTATAATATTAAAATGCACAATATTAGATCGGTTCAAGCAGCGGATGAGCTACTGATGTCCATGGGGAAAGATAAAGATAAAGATAAGGATAAGGGGGCGAACTTGTAAGGACTTTTCCTTAAACTTTTTCTGAGAACTGCTGTTATTGGGATCAATACGTGTTGAAAAGGGAAGAAAAGAGAAGAAAGGGAAAGGAAAAGAAAGAAAAAAAAAGAACATTAACATAAGATTAACATAAGATTAGAGTACTATTTGGTAAAAACAAAATAGTAAGCAGAATTACGGGAATAGTAGAAAGTACTACAATAGAATATATCTAGGAAGATTGTAAGGAATAACTACTTAAGGATATATATATGTATATATATATATATATATATGTTTTTGTTTTAGAAAGTTGGTTACAATGTAGAAAGAAGGGAAAAGCAAGAAGAAAAAAAAAGAAAAAGGGAGAAAAAAAAAACAAAAAAACTTTCTCATAAAATAGTTGGCCTATAGATTTTGATGTAGATATTGTTTCGGTGTAGGTAGGACGGGAATTCAGAAAGGGGCACTATCATCTGGAATTCTCCAGATAGATAGATCAAGGGTTTCCCATGGGGGGGGGGGGTGGGGTATTGTGGGGCGCGGAGAGGGGCTGCAAGGGAAAAAATGTAAAAAGTTCCTCATTTTCGGTTTGGTTCTAGGTTGCTGCTTTTGGAGAGATAGATCCTTAATGATTTATATCAGTAGATACCTTTTGTGGTTTTTTGGCATTTGGATTAGGAATGGCGGGAGGATTTGCATCTTATGAATAAGTAAAAAGTTCTCTCTTTGAATATAAATGGCCTGGGTACAAGCCCTAGAAAGTGGAAGATAATGCAGTACCTGCCCGACTCGGATTCTCAGGTTCTTGTTCTCCAAGAGACCCATCTCACTGAGGCTGAGATGCTTTCTGTGGCTAAAAAAAATAGGTGGGTTGACCTGTGTGTCACTAGAGGAGTTGTGATTATTTTTAAGAAATCTTTGAAGGCAAGATTAGTCGACAAGTTAGTGGATCCAGGGGGTAGATGGGTTATTGTATCTGTAGTTATAGCTGGGGCTCTAATTACTATAGTGGGATATTATGGTCCCAATCAAGATGACCCTTTGGTCTTGATGTCTATTTTTTCC
Organism: Lissotriton helveticus; assembly: GCF_964261635.1. Taxonomy (NCBI): domain Eukaryota; kingdom Metazoa; phylum Chordata; class Amphibia; order Caudata; family Salamandridae; genus Lissotriton; species Lissotriton helveticus. Next base: position 4,066,594 of record NC_136066.1, read on the forward strand.
TACCTACTCTCCTTTCCGGAGCCGACTATCTTTGCAGGAGACTTTAATATAGTTTTAGATCCTTATCTGGATAAGTCCTCGACTGATAGACCTTTAACCCCCTCTAAAACTCTGGCTTTTCAGCTTGATAATATGAAGCAGCTAGGTTATGTGGACATATGGAGACAAAGATCAGGGCAAAAACGGGGCATCTCATTTCGCAATTATAAATATCATCACCAGTCAAGAATTGATTTCATGTTGATTAGTCAACAACTGGTTAGTTTGGTGCAAAACATCTTTTACCTTCCATTTCACTTATCAGACCATGCTGCCATTTGTTTAGAACCGGGGGAGGTTGGGGGGACGTGGCTTGCGCGCCGGTGAAGATGGCGGCTTGATCCCGGAGCTCCGGAGCCGACCTTCACCTATACGCGATTTGCGGCGTAATAAGGAGCCGCACAACTCAGCCGCTTACCATACCAGGCATCGGAATGTGAGGTGAGCCCAGCGCCCTCACCTTTTTGAACTTTCATTCGAATTTGGCGATTCTGCTCGTTTTCGCCGGGCGACTTGGTTCTGGCCGCCATTTTGTGCGCGACGCGCACTTTTCCCCTCAGGAATTGCGGCGAACCTCAAAATGCTTTTGGTCCTGCTGCACAACTATTAACGCTCAATTTCCCCTGGTGGTGAGTCTGCCATGCTCTGAATTGTCCGCTGTTGCTCCATTCCTCCCTCTTTTAATGCCGTTTTTACATCTGCTTTCCTAGCCGCCATTTTGTGATGAACTGTCATTTCTCATCCCCAGCAATGCAGTGTTTTACACGTTCATCCTTGGCTTTGGCTTCTCATTTAAACTTCAACAGATATTAAATGAATGGAGAACGTCTTTTGCCTCTGCATGTGCCCTCACACCTCTTACTGTTTTTCTTTACCTCATTTAAACTCATGCAGCTCTTTTCTTTACCTTTTATCGTTTTTTGCTGCTGCTCATTCCCATTTACTCCCATTGCTCTTGGAGGGCTTGCCCATGTATTGACTCTTCGCCTTTAATACTCCTCTCAGTGACGCAAGTTGGATGCAGTGATCTGTCACCGCGTTCTCGCTTCCAGTTCATCCCATGCTTGTTTGTTGCTGTGGCACCTCTCCTTCGTCCATGGATATCATCTTAGAGGAGATCCGGCCTTCATGGAAGCTACCACTCAAAACATGCAAGCTATGCAAGACAAATGGACCTCTCTGGACTCCCGTGTTCTTCTCCTGGAACAGTCTTCGGATTCTCTTCACTCCTCCTGTTCTCGTATTCCTTCACTGGAGGCTGAAGTTCTTCAACTTAAGAAACAGACAGAGGATTTGGAAAATAGGAATCGTAGAAACAACCTCCGCCTTTACGGACTTCCTGAATTAACGGAGGGGTCCAACCCTACTACCTTCTTTCAAACCTTCCTCTCAAAAATATTAGATGCTCCAGCCTTGGCCTCCATAAACATTCAAAGAGCTCATCGTCTTGGCCCTAGAGTCTCTTCTAAACCTAGAGGTGTCATCATGCTGTTCCTTCAATGCACTGATCTCCTGCAGGTTCTCTCCGCCGCTAAAGTTAAAAAACAAATCATATAGCAAGGACATCGCCTTTATTTGTCTCAAGACGTCTCCAAGGCCACTGCAGATAGGCGGAAAAGGTTCCTGGATATCCATGTCTTTTCAAGGTTACTTACAAAGACAAAACCACCACCTATGAAGACCCTGCCGTCCTTCAGGAATTTCTCCGTCAACACAGCTCCGATGTTATGGATGTCTCCAGACCCCCTTGAATGAACTTGCAACTTCTTTCATTCTGCTAATGTTTTTTCTTTGTATTTCATAATTCTTATTACTGTTGTCAATTTCTTCCTCTATATTTATTCTCCGTTTACTCATGCTTTACATCATATCTCCCTCATGCATTTACCCCATTGTCTTCTTTTATATTTACAGACGCCGCTCTATTCTATTCCTCTTTCCTTCCCGATGTACCCACTCTGTTTGTACGCCTCCACCCCCGTCTTAGTTTGCGTTTTTCGTAAGTATGTCTTTCAGTCGTTCGTTATGGACGTGTACTGTTTTCTTGTTCTTTTTTGTCCTTGTCCTTTCTCTTCTCTCATTCTTCGTTCATCTTCATTCACCTCCTTCCTTCTTTTATCTTTTCTCCTCCACTATCTCTTTACTATTTTTTCTGGTCTCATTTTTCTTCTCTTTTTATTCCTCTAATATTTCCATTATCTCTTCCTTTCATCACCTTACCAGTTCCTTCTAGATTTTTGCATTTAATGAGCATGTTGTTGTGAATTGATTTTGTATACCGTTACACTCCGAGTCACAACATGGAACATTAAGGGATTAAACAATCCCATTAAAAGGCAAAGGGTATTATCACACCTTGCTAGACTTCATACTGATGTCGCCCTCCTCCAGGAGTCTCATCTTTCGGAGGCAGAGGCTTTAAAGCTTAAACGTTGTTGGGTGGGTCATGTTTTTTGCTCCCCTACTGTTGATAAGACGAATGGTGTTGTGATTTTGTTACATAAAAAGTTAAATATTACCTCAGTTTCTCACGAATGTGATGTTAACGGCCGTTGGGTAATTGTTAATTTGTTTATTGATAATATCCCCCTTACTCTTTTTAATGTTTACGCCCCTACTGGCATTGACAGATCCTTTTGGCCCTCTATCTCTGACAAGCTAGCTTCCCTATCCGAGGATTACATTGTGCTTGGTGGGGACTGTAATCAAATCATGGATCCCTTTCTCGACCGTCATTCTAAAGTCAGATTTGTACCCTCCAAGATGCACTCCCAATTTGTCGAAACTTCCCAAAATAATGCTCTGGTAGATATCTGGAGATTATGCAATCCTGACCTTCGAGAGTATCGTTTCTTCTCCCCCCCTCACCAATCCCAATCCCGCATTGATCATATTTTCCTCAGCAAATCCCTTTCCCAACATGCCATTCGTTCTGAAATAGGTTCTATCCTACTCTCTGACCATGCCCCTGTCTTTGTGGATTTGGATCTCCTCCCTTTCTCTCCTCCCTCAGATAGATGTAGGTTCAATAATACTCTGCTCCAAGATCCCACTTTTTGTTCTGAATTTTCTACCTTTGCCACTGAATTTTTTCTTATCAACCACACTTCTGATTCCTCTTTTGTCATGGTTTGGGACTCATTCAAAGCAACCTCTAGAGGTTTTATTATCAATTTTGTGGCTAGACGGAAAAAGTGTAGAGAAGTGAAGTCAGCTCAAATCCTAGCTGAGATTAAATGTCTCGAACACGATTATTACTCCTCTAATTCGGACGCCTCTCTTAAAAAGCTTATTAAGGCGAAAATCTCCTTCAATAAATTTACAACTGAAGCAGCCTCTAATCTTTTCTTAAAATGCAATTCCCGATATTATGGTGGCAAAAACAAGATAGGCAAGCTTCTCGCTAACTATTTAAAAATAAGACGTGAACGTACGAAAATTGAATCCATACGGACCTCCTTAGGTGAATCTTGTTTTAAAGACAATGAAATTCTTTCTGAATTTGTCAAATTCTATGATACTCTGTATAGCCCTGAATCGATCCTCACTTCCTCGGATCTTATTTCCTACTTCCAATCCCTTCCATCTCCTCCAACTTCCCATGTTGACTTAGATTCCTTGGATCTTGATATATCACTCTCCGAGATTTCTCTTGCAGTGTCTAAGCTACGCCATGGGAAAGCTCCTGGCCCCGATGGCTTCACCATCGAATTCTATAGTCACTTTGCCAGTCTCCTCCTTCCTAAGCTTCTACTTCTATTTCAATCTTTTATTTTAGCAGAGTCTTCGAGCGGTTCCTTTCAACAGGCCTTAATTTGCTTAATTCCCAAAGAGGATAAAGACCACTCTCTTTGCAAGAATTATCGCCCGATCTCTCTGGTCAACACGGACTATAAGATACTAGCTAAAAACCTTGCTCTGCGAATGGATCCCCTTTTGCCAGACCTAATTGGTCCGGAACAATCCGGGTTCGTTAAAGGCCGTCTTTCCTCAGATAATTCACGAGTTTTTCTTAATATTCTCAGCAGAGCTTTGCAGTTAGATCTCCCTTTCGCAGCTATCTCTTTAGACGCAGAGAAAGCTTTTGACAGGATTGGGTGGGATTTCATGTTTCAAGCTCTTCGTTGGTTTGGCTTCCCTTCCAAATTTATTTCTCTTATTTCCTTACTCTATTCTAACCCCCAAGCCTCTATTTCTGTTAATGGGTTGACTTCCGATTATTTCTCCCTCCACAGAGGTGTACGTCGAGGCTGTCCACTTTATTGTTTGTTTTGGCTTTAGAACCCTTTCTTACTAAGATTCGCCGGGATGATAAAATATCTGGGTTTCATTTTGATTCCAATCAAGTTAAACTTTCAGTTTATGCGGATGACATCCTCTTTTATTGGTCCGACCCTCTTTCATCTTTGACTCCCTTTCTACAACAAGTCTCTTCTTTTTCCGCTGTCTCTGGTTATCGCCTAAATGTCGATAAATGTGAAGTCCTTCCTCTGAATCCTCTTTGTCAGCAACATCAGTTCGCTCAATCTGGTTTCTCTTGGCAGTCATCCAAAATTAAGTATCTGGGGGTTTTGTTCGCACCTAATCTATCTGATACTCTCAAGTTGAATTTTACTTATATTTCTAAAAAGATGGAAACGGCCATTACACGATGGCACCCGCTCTTTTTATCCTGGTGGGGTCGTCTTAATTCTATAAAGATGATGCTCTCTCCTCTCCTTCTCTATACCCTTTCTATGCTTCCACTGCGTATCCCGTTTTCTTATTTTAAAAAAAATGGACTCTCTGCTTTTAAAATTCCTTCGGCAGGGCAAACGCCCTAGGATAGCTATTGATACTCTTCGGAAAGATAAAGCTCAAGCTGGTGTGCGCTTCCCTGATTTTAGAGAATATCATCGTGCCTTTTCTATGAAACAATCAGCTCGATGGCTTTTGATTGATCCTCCCTTTTACCCTCCTTTGTGGTTGACTTTGGAGTCCTCCTTTATATCTCCCTTCACTTTCCGTGAACTTCTGTCCTTCGCATCTTACCCCGCTCGTCTTCGTACCCCTATTATATCCCATTGTCATGCTCTTCTTCTCTCCTTTTTATCTTCATCATATCCTTCCCTTCATTCTCTCCATAAACAACCTATCTGGTTTAACTCCCATCTTAAAATTCGTAATCGCACTATTTATTGGCAGGTCTGGCATTCTCGAGGATTATGCTGGATCTCTCAACTACTTTCCAACAATGTCCCTCTCTCTTTCTTGGAACTTCAGTCTTCTTTTCAGTTACCCTCCAGTGCCCGCTCACAATATAACGTGCTTTTACCTGCTCTCAACTCTCACCTCCATTCATTGCCGCTTTCCAATGATATTCCACCGAATGTAAAACCACTTCTTCATTACTAGATTCTACTCCCTCCGCCTCTTCTCTTTATAATTCTTTCCGTTATACAGTTGACCGGATGAAATCTAAACTTGAAGTTGTTTGGGAATCTGACCTGTCTCAAGACTGGTCTGTTCTTCTTTGGGATAGGATCTGGTCCAAACTCCATAAGACCTCTAGAGCTGCTAATACTACCCAAACTTTATACTTTATCTATAACAGAGTTTTGTTCACCCCACTCTCCCTATCCCGTTTCTCTTTGGAGACACCCCCTACCTGTTGGTCTTGTCCTTTTCCCTCAGCAGACCTAAAACACATGCTTTTTGATTGTCCTCATATATCCAAATTTTGGAATTCAGTATGGGCCAAAATTCAAAGGATTTTCCATTTTAGGGTCCCCTTCTCCCCGGCTCTTGTTTTCCTTGGCTCCATTTCTCCTGACCTTCCTCAATCCTCAAGACATTACCTACTCCTTGATCTCTTAATAGCTGTTGCCTTCCACACTATTACCTCTAAATGGAAACAAGCTGCGAATGTGTCTTATTATTCCTGGTGGAATGCAGTCTGTTTCCATCACCGCCTAAACACCAATTTTGTATCTCCCATTTCCCTGGCCATTAAACGAGACCTTATCTGGCTTCCTCTGGTAACATATCTTTCTTCCACTGCTCCTGAATGCCCCTCCATGGATCCGGATGTTGTTGAAGTCCGCAAACCACCATGAATCGTTTTGCTAACATTTTATTCCCTTTATTATCATGCAGTATATTTTGCTTTTCGTGTATATTTTTGCTTATGTTATTTCATGCTCATTTTACTTGCCTTTTATGAGATCTTATTGTCATAGCTATTGTGATTATTCCCCCCCTTTATGAGATTTTATTGTAATAAGCTATTGTTTCCCTTAAGTTGTAATTACTGCCATATCCCTTTTCCTATTTCTTCTTTTCTCCCCCCTCCCTTCCTCTTTCTTTATCTTCAATAAATCAAACTTTAAAAAAAAAAACTAAAAAAAAAAAAACTGGGGGGGGGGGTGTTCCTAAAAGCCCGTCGAGAATTTGGTCATTTGACCGCTCACTACTCGCGGCACCTGACGACATCACCTTTTTTAAAAATGAAGCACAAAGTTTTTTCGATAACAATATTGGGTTTGCTTCCCCAGGGTGTGTCTGGGACGCGTTTAAAGCTTTTTTAAGAGGCCTGATAACCAACAAGGACTCATATAAAAAGAAGATCTATAGAGAATCGGTTGCTTCTTTGGAAACTAAGATGGCTAAGGTGCAAGCTGACATCGCCTTGCACCCTGCTGCGCCCCCAGAAAGTTTACAAGAATGGCAGAATAAGTTACTCATCTCCTTGAAGCTTTCTTGCCCGAACCTGCAGTGTTTGACCCAACCAGAGAGCTCCCATTGAAAACAGGGCACCCGACGCTTATCCAGCACCCTACCGCCGCTGTGGATGCACCTTGTGTGCCAACTTGGATCCCTCTTTGCCCTGAACCTAACCCTAGGAGCTTTGCTCCCTAAACCTGTGGCTTGCCCGAGAGCAGCCACCAACCGACACCCCTATAGCCCCATAGGCTAACATTGGGCCCCAGCACTCTGCACCTTTCCTGCAAACCGATAACCTAATTTTCCCTCCATAGTATTGCATTGACGGTTTTCCTCTAAAAAAACATCCAAGTGTTGGTGGTGTTTGTATGGAAACACACTGTTTTTATGAAAACTGTTTTACTTACCTTTTATCTAGGAAATGTCCTAGTGCAATATCTAGACATCACACGGAGTAGAAAAAGTAATCCAAAAAGTACTCTAGAAAGTAATCTAGTAATTTTAACTGTATTTAAATATTTTACAAACCTGTAACAAAAATCATTCTCATCCAGCTTGCTGATCAATCTGTCTTGAAAAGTGCAATGCTATTTACCAGTAGCAAGTCTTGCCTGGTTCTAAAAATAAAATACGACTATATAAATATTTTTAATACAAACAATTGGTCTGAGTTTAGTCTTTGAGTGTGTGCAATAAATGCTTAACACTACCCTCTGGATAAAGCCTTGCTGCTCGTCCACACTACCACAAATAGAGAGTAATGTATCATCTATTTTGACCTCTGTAAGTCTTTGGGGTTCCACTGGACTCTGTGCACACCATACCTTAGTTTGGTAAAGTATATACAGAGCCAGCTTCCTACATTGGTGGATCAACAGTGGGGTCTACAACTTTGCATTTGTTGGACTGACTTGGTCAACACCTGATCACACAACAGAACTCCTAAATTGTCTTTAAAATTCTATATTTTTTTATTGACATTTTTTTCAAATTTCTAAAAGTCTTGTTAGGGCATTGGTCAAGTCTCTTTTAGAATTTTTAGAAAAATAAAAAAATCAGTTCGGGGTAAGAGGGTTTAGAATTCTTGTAAATGTCTCTTAACAAGAGCCCACCTATTAGTAACAAAATGCCAAATGACAAAGAACATGGTTGAGGAGCTCAACTTCACCCCTAACCTCCATATAGAATTTAGGGAGTTACGGTCTCTATGCAAACTCAAAAACATTGTTGTGGGGTTCCATCCCTCCAAGCACAGGCTCCAGGAGCTCTTGACAGGGTATGCTGAGGACCATCCATCTGAACAAGGTGAGGACCACTTGGATGAGGAAGGAGGTGGAGGGGGTGAGAATAACTTCAAACCACCCCTCAATTGCAAGGGAGGACACGATCCCTGTGCCCCTGACTCCAAGAACACCTAGATCCCACACAGGTGTGTCACGCACTTCTGAGACCTTTGAGGACAGCCTCAATGAAGAGACCAACCTTTTAACAAGTTTGTACAAAAGTTTATACCTAGAGACCAGACTCCTGGCTTTAGAAAAAGAAATAGTAGGGATTGGCCTAGCACTCATCAATGGTGGCAACTTAATACATAGGGGCAGAGAGCAATCTTATGATCCCAAAATCCCCAAAGGGATTGTCCCCAAATTTGAGGAAGGTGGTGATATCACATCTTTTGAAAGGGATTGTTGTGAGAAAGTACCATCTTTCTTGCATTGGTATGCCCCCACTTTTTTTCTGAACTGCTGATGTACTTTGACTGAGTGTGCACTGGGTCCCTGCCAATCAGGTACCCAGGGCCTGTGTTCCTTCCCTACAAAGAAACGCTATGCTGAAACAACATACTCAATTGGCATCTCTGGCCCCTGTCAGCCCCTAGTAAATGGTACCCTAGGTACCCAGGGCATGGTGACCAGAGAAGACCCCTGAGGGCTGCAGCACTTATTGTGCCACCCTCAGGGGCCCTGTACCCTGGCTCCCACACACTGCCTTTGAAGGCTGGGTGCCTAAGTACAAAACTAAAGCAAGAGCCTTTGTTCCTTTTTCAAGATCCTCATTGGATAGCATTGAGCGCCCAACGGCTCAAAAGCACCCTGCGCCCAGCCGCCCGAGTGCCGCTGGCTGTGACCTCTTTGCCCCATCTTACTTCCTCCCTTGCCCAGAGCAAGTGACCAGGAGCCCAGCTCCCAGAGCCGCGTGGCCTGCTAGCCAGCAGCCACCAACCGAAGGCCCCCTTTCCCTCATTGGTTAACCTTGGGCCTACCTACCTCTGCACCCGGCCGCCCCTGCGCCGCTGGGACTGAACTAACTGTACTTACCTGACTCTGGGGGACCCCCGAGTCTATGCCCAGAACCCTAACTTCACCAACCAAGTACTCACCTGGAAACCAGTAATTCACTTACCTGCCATTGGATAACATAGAATATTTTCAAGTCAAAAATGGGTCTAAGTGTGAAGTTTTGAAAACTGAAAATATTCCTATAAAAGCAGCCAAAGACCGAATTCGAAAATACTCAGCTGTGATCAGGAGAGAAGCCAGTACTGTACCTTTCAGCCCAGTACTGAACCGCAAAACTAATCCCTAGCGGGTTTACTAGTAACCTGTATTTTCTCCATAGGAACCCATTGTCTGCTTTTCTATTAAATTTCTTCTAAGTGTCTACTTTTGAAAACTTGAAATGTTCTTTAAAAATCGTACAAAATACTGAAACACAATTACCTACCTGTTTTGAGTTAAGCCCCCAGTGCTGGCCCTAGGAGACTAGTGCTGGGTTACAAAAGTAACGCGATCGTACTTTATCTGTACCCTGAATTTCCTCCCATTGAATAACATTGTGAGAATCACCTCGAAAAGTTTCTAAGTGTGAACTGTTAACACAGCTTTATATTCAGGAAAATTCATCATAATAACTAACACGTTTTTGATAATCTGGTTTCAGCTTAGACCCCAGGACTGGGGTCCAAGATCTAGTTCTGGAACTACCAAAGTAATCCATAAAGTAATCTACTGTACTTTCCTATGAAAACCCATTGAGCTCAATGCTAGAGTGTGATTCAGAACTGTATTGCTATTAGCTAACCTGTGATTATTGTGTGTACAAACTTGTTGCTCCTCTGCAAAGTATTTACATCAGAGTACTTGTAATGTCAAAAGTATGTATTTTTAACCGTTGGTTCTAAAAATAAAACCACCATATCTTTGGATATACAAACAATTGGCCTAGAGTTCAGTCCTTGAGCGTGTGAAACCTTTTGCTGACTGAGTGTGTACAACAAATGCTTTACACTGTCCTCTGGTACTGCCTTACTGCTCGACCAAGCTACCACTTTGGAGAGTAAGGTCAGACCTGACTTTAACCTCTGTTATACCTCTGGGGTTGGTGGACTCTATACACACTGTACTTCCTTCTAGTCCAGTAGATAGAGCCACTTTCTCACAATTGTGAAATGAGAAAAGAAAACAAGTTACTTACCAGTAACTTTGGTTCCCCAGTATTGGTAACTTTCATAGGTTCCCATGCTTTGTATCATTCCCAGCCGTCGGAATGGGAGCCTCGGTAGTATCACAACCATAGAAACAAAAGAGAAAAATAGGCCTAGGCCTCATCTCATTTTGTATCCTATCACCCTTTTTGTGTAAAAGAGACCAAACTTTTGTTATGTTATGTTATATATTTATTTCTATAGCGCACGGCTACTCCAGGGGAGTGTCCCGGCGCTTTATCGAGGCAGCTCAGAATAAAAAACATAACACCGATGCAGACAACAAACAAAGTAAGAAAAAGAAAGGGAATCCTAAAGATTAAAAAGTCAGGTCTTCAGGCCTTTCCTGAACAGGAGCAAATTCGAGGAGGATCGTAGCGCCAAAGGCAAGGTGTTCCACAACTGAGGGGCCCTCAGGCTAAAGGAGCGACCCCCAGTGCGTGCCTTCCTCACTCGTGGCACCATGGCCAGAAACAAAGACTCTGAGCACAGTGATCTAGTCGGACGATAGAAGGCCAACCTGCGTTGTAGATACTTTGCTCCTGCGCCAAATAGCGCTTTATGCGCCAAGGTCAGAGCCTTGAACATGACCCGCTTTCGGATGGGCAGCCAGTGAAGCGACTGCACCAATGCGGAAGCTCTCGCTCGCCTATGAAGGCCGAAGATCGCACGGGCCGCGGAATTCTGCACAACCTGCAGCGGCTGAACAAGATAGTCCGGGAGTCCTATATAGAGGACGTTCGCATAGTCCAATCTAGAGCCCACTAAGGCTTGCACTGTAATCTTCCTATGCTCTTCTGTGAGCAAAGGTAGGAACTTCCGGAGCATCTTGAGTATCCCATAGCAAGAACCCGTCAGACCCTGAATATGTGGAATCAGCGACAGGCTATTGTCCAACTTTACTCCCAGGTTTTTGGCCACCAGCGATGCCTGGGCAGGAGATCAGCTATCCAAGGGCCACCACGCACGCCAATCAGGGTCATGGGAGCAGCCGAAGAACAGCACCTCCGATTTGCTTGGGTTGGCCTTAAGGCTGTTCCGCTGAAGCCAACTAAAAACCAGCTCCAAACACCCCCGGATGTTCTCTCCATCGAAGGCCTGATCCTTCCCACACGCAAAAAGCAATTGCGTGTCATCCGCGTAGGACACGATCCGGGCCCCAAAGACTCCACCAGTGCCGCCAAAGGTGTCATAAAGATGTTGAAGAGAGTCGGGCTCAACACAGAACCCTGTGGAACCCCGACTCCCAATGGCGGCATCTCGGCGGAGCTCGGAGAGGCCCAGACCGTTTGTCGGCGACCCTCAAGAAAGGATGTAAACCAGTTAAACACCGTCCCCCTCAGACCGATGTCATATAGTCTGGCGAGGAGCACCTCATGGGGGACGGTGTCAAAGGCCGCCGGCAGGTCAAGCATGACCAGCATGGCCCTACCTCCAGCATCCAGAGTCTCCCTGATGATCTCCGACACCTCCAAGAGTGCCGTCTCCGTACTTAAGTTAGGGCGGAAACCGGACTGTGAAGAATGAAGCAGATCACTGGACTCTAGATAACCGGAGAGGACGCCATGCACATGCTTCTCCGTGATCTTAGCCAACGCTGGGAGAAGGGAGATCGGCCTGTAATTGGCCAAAACCTCTGGGTCCGAACCGGCCTTCTTGAGGAGGGGGATCACCATGGCCCTTTTCCAGGGCGACGGGACCTTCCCCACACTAAGAGACAGATTCACAAGTGGATTGACCAGTGGGTTAACCACGGTAGCCATCTTAGCCAAAAATTTGGCCGGACAGGGGTCTAGAGGCGAACCTGATTTAAGATTGGCCAAGAGTGCTAGGGAGGCATCGATGGAAATTACAGGGAACTCTGCGAGAACCGTAGCCGGCACGGACAACCGTGCCGGTCCTGTCACCCCACTCGCACCCTCCCCTGAAGACTCCACTGTGAACGAGTCCTGGATAGATTTAATCTTATCCGTGAAGAATTTGGCCAAGTCACAAACCCACAGCTCCGATGGAACACCTTGGGGAAGGTTAGACCTGGGGGCCATAAACTCCCTGACCACCGTGAAAATCTCTTTACAAGAGTTGGAGGTGGCATCGATCCTCCTAGCCAGATAGTCTATTTTCTCCCAGAGAATATCGCGATGGTATGATTTAACCATAGACTTATAGGCCAATCTAGCCCCCGGATCATAGTTGAGGCGCCATGCCCACTCCGCAACCTTACACTGGCTGCGTGTAGCCCGCAGTACCTCAGTGAACCACGGAGCCGAAACCCTCTTAGCCGTCTCCCGCAGGGCCATGGGGGGGGGCCAGATCATTCAGCCTCTCCAACAACCAACCCTGCAGGGACTCGACGTCCTGTTCTAAATCGCCTATAAGAGGGCACGGATGGTCCACAGCGGCCATGGTTAACAACTCAGGCGTGACTCTATGCAAGGCCCTCCTAGCAGGGACAAGTTGTCTGGGCGCACTACACTGGAGAGACTCACTGGCCAGGATGGAAAATCTGGCCAGCCTATGGTCAGTCCAGAGCACCGGAAGGAGCTCAATGTCAACCAGAGGAAACGAGGAGAAAATCTGATCTAGAGTATGCCCTTTATCATGTCTGGGGCCTGTGAGGAAAGGGACAAGACCCAAAGGAGCCGTAATGTCCAACAGTTTGTTGGCGTCCAAATCGTCGCCAACATCCATGTGAAAATTAAAGTCTCCTGCCAGCAGGCAATGCTGTGTACTCAAGGCCAAACCAGCAATAGCCATCTGGAGGTCGTCAAAAAAAGAGCCCACTGGACCAGGGGGTCTATACACCACCAGTCCTTTCACGGCTTGTTGCGGGGTCAATCTAATAGTGAATGCTAAGGACTCAGATCCTGTAATGGTGTTAAGAGAAAAAATAGAGCAGGACGCTGACTTATTCACTACCACCGCCACCCCTCCTCCTCTGCCTTTGACTCTATCCTGCCGGAAGATGTTATAATCCGGCGGAATTGCCGCCGTAATGTCCGGATTGGACGTCTCCCCCAGCCATGTTTCAGTCAAAAGAAGAAATAGGGGTGTTTCTCTGACAAGGAGATCAAAGATTTCCAAGGCATGCTTACCTACCGATCTGGTGTTAAGCAGTAGGCCCAGGTGTCTCACACAAGCATCACCTCTCCCTCGAGGCACGACGGGGGTATAAATAGGCACCCAACCACATCCAGGACACAGACGTTTCCTCCTATAGCGGGCCGGAAACACTGACCGGCAGGCACCAGAATGTTTTTGCAAAGCGCAGAGTTGCCTAGCGGAGTAGCAAATCATCTTACCCGAAAGTGAAGAAAAAGCATGAAAAATCTCCAGACCCCTTCCGCCGCCTCCGGGACGCTGACGTGCGCAGACGGGCAGGACTCTGGCAAGACTCAGGCAAACGCGAGGGCAAGCCCGCTGCATGATCCCGCTGCGCTGAGAGGAACGGTTTAAGTAGGTCCTCCTGAATGGGTCTCACCTGCCCCACAAGGACGCTCAAGATGGCGCTACCGGAGCGCCACTGCCCATTCAAATATGGCGGCCAATGTCAGGACGCTACTAAGCCCAACCGCCCCAGAACCCGAACCCGCTAAAAGAGCGGTGATATACAATTATGTGAAGTCAGGGGCCAGTCCTGGTTAAGAGCAAGGGAACAGAAACAAAAAATAAAATAAATACAAAACGGGAAATTTAAAATGAAACGCGCTGCCGAGCAGCGCTATGTGCAATGCTGAGCCGCCCCTCCAGGCGAGTGTATCCGAAAAAAAACTTTTGACAGGACCAATCAGAGCAGCCTCACCCCATAGATCCTTCCTGAGAGAGCTCAGAGCCTCAGATTTTCGTAGCCGTTGTGCAAACCGCCACTATCTCTGTAAAAAGACTGAGCTTTCCCAGGGGAGAAGGGTGGGCGCATGGGAATCTATGGAAGTTACCAATACTGGGGAACCAAAGTTACAGGTAAGTAACGTGTTTTCTTGCCCCAGTATTGGAACTTTCATAGATTCCCATGCTTTGTATCAGAATAGCAAGCAGTAAATCACCAAAGCACATTTTGTTAGATACATGGCATCACATAACCATATGACAATACTTATAGCATACCTAAACAACAAAAAGAAAAATGTGCTTACTAGGATGGAGGGATTGTAGGGAAAGCTCACCTCTCAATGAAAAAGATTCCTAAGGACTGCTTGACCAACAGCAGCGTAGTCTCGTCCTGCAGACTCCAGGCAGTAGTGCTTCGTGAAGGTATGTGTACTGCTCCACGTTGCCGCCCTGCATATGTCTTTGATGGCGAATCCAGAGAAGAGAGCCACCGACGATGCCACAGACCTTGTGGAATGTGCACAGACTTTTCTGTCCAGGGGCTTGCCCGCCTCCTGATGGCAGAATTGAATCGCACTGAAGATCCAGCGTGAAATGCCACTTTTTGCTAAAGGAAACCCCTTCCCTGGTGCGCTGTAGGACACAAACAATTGGGATGATTTTCGAAAGAGCCGTGTGCGTTCTAAGTAGAATTTCAAGCATCTTTGAACGTCCAAAGAATGTAATGTCCGTTCCGCCGGAGTAGAAGGGCGCGGAAAGAAAGACTTTAAGATCAAGGGTTCATTCAAATGGAACTCAGACGGCACCTTCGGAATAAATTTCGGATTGGTGCAAAGAATAAGCACATCTTTTTTTAATTGAAGGAATGGATCCACTATGGAGAGGGCTTGAAGCTCACTAACTCTTCAAGCTGATGTTAGCGCTAAGAGGAGGGCCAGTTTCCAAGACAGGAATTTCAAGTCCGCCTTGTGAACCGGCTCAAACGGAGCTTTCATGAGTTGAGCCAGCACAAGGTTGAGCTGCCAAACTGGCGGAGGAGGGCGAACTGGAGGCTACATCCGAAACAAGCCTTTCAAAAACTGTTTAACAATCCTAGAGTACAATAGGGACGGGCCTGAAGAAGTGCACCGAAACCTCGATATGGCTGCAAGATGTACCTTTATAGAAGAATGTGCCAACCCAGATTTAGCCAATGATAGTATATATGGCAAAAGTTGATGAGGCAGAGATTCGTAAGGATGGAGACCCTGTCTTTGACACCACAGGCAGAACCTCTTCCATTTTCCCCTGTATGTTTTATTAGTGCTTGGTGCTCGAGCCTGGGACAAAACTTCTCTACACTCCTTGGGGAGATTCAGATGACGGAAGTCTGTGTTCAGGAGCCACGCTGTCAAGTGCAGCGACTTTGGATCCGAATGGAACACCTGACCCTGATCACTTGATAACAGGGACGGAATCTGTCGCAAGCGAATTGGATGATCCTGGGAGAGTAGAAGGAGTTCTGTGTACCAGAACTGCCGGGGCAACGCTGGTGCAATGAGAATCATCTTGCATGGCTCCGCCTTCATCTTCCTGAGTACTTGTGGAATGAGGGGAATTGGTGGAAAAGCGTAAAAGAATGCGCCGTACCAGGCAATCGAAAGGGCGATCCCCAGAGATCCCTGATGGTGAACCTTGCTTGCGTAAAACCGAAATTTGGCGTTCACCGGAGACGCAAATAGGTCTACGGTCGGTGTTTCCCAGACCGAGAACACACTCTCCAGAATGGACTGGTTTAATTCCCATTCGTGATTCACCTCTGTCTGGCGACTCAGGGCATCCGCTGTGACATTGAGAGAACCTGCCAGGTGTTCGGCCTGCAGATTGATCTTGTGAAGAATCGCATAATCCCAGATTCTCTGAGCTTCTTTGGACAGAGTTTGTGATCTTGTTCCTCCTTGTTTGTTGATGTAGTGCATGGCCGTCGTATTGTCCGTCCGGACCAGCACTGTTTGATTCTGAACTCTGGGAAGGAAAGCCTGCAAAGCCAACCGAATGGCTGTCAGCTCCAAAACGTTTATATGGCACCGGCGTTGCTCTGGACTCCTGTGCCCACTGACTTGAAGCTCTCGGAGCACTGCTCCCCAGCCTTCCGAAGAGGCATCCGTGGTTATGATCAGAGGAGATGGTGAAATCCTGAATGTCAGCCCTTCTGCGACATTGTCTTTTACCAGCCACCACTCGCATGCCTCTCTCATTTCTGGCGTCACCAACACCTTGTCGTTGAAAGAGCCCTCTGCTTGGCACCATTGTTTGTCTAGCTCTTCCTGCAGAGGACGCAGTCGCAGCCTGCAATGCAGTATTAATGGTATGCAGGATGACATCGACCCGAGCAGGGACTTGTAGAGTCGGACTGAAAGGCATTTCTTTTTCATCACCTGGCGAGCCGAGATGATCAATTTTTGCTGACGTTCGTCTGACGGAGGAGCTGTGCATCGCTTTGTGTCCAAAATGGCCCCAAGGAATCTTGTGGACCTGGAGGGTTGCAGAACTGACTTGTTCTTGTTGAGCTGATGTCCCAGGTGACTGAACAATTGGATGCAAGTTGAAACGGCTTGAGAAGTTTCCTTGAAAGATGGAGCTTTGACGAGCCAGTCGTCCAAGTAGGGGAAAACTTCCAGGGATTGTTTTCGGAGAAAAGCCGCCACTGGTGCTAACACTTTTGTGAATATCCGTGGTGCAGATCGAAGGCCAAACGGAAGCACCTTGAATTGGAAATGGCTCTTGCCTACTGTGAAGCGTAGATATTGTCTGTGAGCTGAGTGTATCGGTATGTGGAAGTACGCATCTTCTAATTCCAGAGACGCCAAATAGTCGCCAAGAATATCTTGGAGAGTAACCATCCTGAAAGATAGTTTGATGAGATAAGTGTTGAGCTCTCGTAGGTCTAATATGGGGCGCCAAGTGTCTGCCGTCTTCCGAACCAGGAAGAACCTGGAATAAAAACCTCTGCCCCTCAGAGAGAGGTACCGGCTCTATTGCCCCCTTGATGAACAATTGGTGGGCTTCGAGATGTAACAGTCCCAGATGTTTTGTGAGGTTGGCGCCTGGAGCTCTTTTTGGAGGAAATTCTTGGAATTCCAACGTATGGCCACTCTGAACAATATTCAGGACCCACCGGTCCGATGTTATACTCTTCCAGCTGTTCAGACAAGAAGATATCCTGCCCCCCACTGATGTGACTGGGAGGGGAGGAACAGTAGTAAGAGCACGAGGCCACTATTGCCTCTTTGCATTGTCGTGTCCCTGGCGGTTCGGACGCCCTCGCTTAGGTTGGCGAGAGAAAGACGCGGATTGTCCTTGGCGTCGATTCGAATATTGGGTCTTATAAGACTGCGAAGACTGTGAGGAATATCTCTGCTGGTTGTTGCCACTATAAGAAGAGAAACCTCTGCCTCGTGCACCTTTAAATGGGACCTTCAGATAGTTCAATGATCCCAATGACTTTGCCGTGTCAGTATCCTGTTTTATACTTTGCAGGGCATCATCAACATGCTTACCGAAAAGCATCTCACCATCAAATGGGAGGTCCAGATCTTATTTTGGACCTCCTGACGAAACCAGGTGGCTCGCAACCAGCCCTGACGGCGTAACACCACTGACCCTGCTAAGGCACGAAAACCCGTAGAAGCTATATCCATAGCACAATCAATTACTTCGGAGGATGATTTTTCTCCCTCCATCAGAATTCTCCTGGCCTCTTCCCTCGCGGAGTCCGGCAGTTGTTCCAAAAATGGCTCCAAGTCACACTACATCTGGCGATCGTATCTGCCTAGAATGGCTAGAGCATTTGCTGCTCGAACAAGCAAGCTGGCCATGGAAGAAAACCTCTTCCCCACGTTATCCAAGCGCCTACCGTCCTTGTCCGGAGGCGTAGTCAAAGGCGTTAATGGGGTTTTGGATTTGCTTTGTGCGGCCTGCGAGATCACAGAATCAGGCTTAGGCTGTCCAAGAAGACATGCAGGACTGCCATCCGGAGTCTTATATTTCTTCTCCAGCTGGGGAAGAACAGGGATAACAGTGGCCGGATTCTGCATGATCTTGATCCCTTCCTCCCACACATGTTCAATTATGGGAATGGATTTGACTGATTTTCTGTATTGTTCTTTAAAATCATACAGTAAACATTCAGACTGCTCCCTTATAATTGGCAGTCCGAACCTCTTCCATGAGGTTATGGAACCCCCATATATCGACCTGCGGCGATACGGACGTATCTCGTCAAGTGGTGTCCGGATCCTGTAGTCCACTGTCACCGGGATCCAAGTCTGGGTCCTGCAATGGATCAGTCAACGGATCTACATGTACTTCATCATCGGAAGAGGTATCCTGCAGAACGGTATTGGTTGGCTCAGGGTCCGATGTCCGTGATAGGACCGCTGGTATGACCACTGGTGGCATTAGAGGTACCACCTGTGTAGGAGGCAGTACGACAACTGGCTGCGCCTGCGGCAGCACCGGAGTTGGAGGTCGTGCAGGCTGTACCGAAGGTTCTGATGGAAACCTGGTTTTGTAGTCCTGCAGCATCATCTGTAGATCAGAGACTAGAGAGGCCGGCATGGCCACCATGTCCTGCCCCAAACCTGGAGGACGTCACTCCTGAGGAACATAGTGATGCACCTGTTGGTCATATGTATGCTCATAGTATTCCTCTGTGTCAGTGTCTTGCAATTTTACATTGAAATCCGAGGGTCTGTAGGCATCCCCATAATGGCCTCCATCTTCCTCCTCCGACTCGTCATCCAGAAGCATTGATGGTGGAAGAGACGAAACCCGTCTAGGAGACGTCATTGCATTTTCTGACCCGTCGAAGGTGCGGCCGTCGTCGACGGCATACTGGACTTCGTCGACCGAGTCTTTATCGTCGCCGACGACATTATCGTCGACGGTTTCGTGATCGAACTCGTCGTCATCACCATCAGTGTCGTCGAAGTCGTTGTTGTCGTCGACGTAGTCTTCGTCGACGACGAGGCCGTCGACAGCACCTTCCCTGAGACCATCATCGACGACGAGGAAGTAGTCATGGTCGACGAACCAGGCACCTTAAACGATGACTGAGTCGTCAACGTCGATACCGCTATAGACGACGGTTTCGTGATCGAACTCGTCGTCATCACCATCAGTGTCGTCGAAGTCGTTGTTGTCGTCGACGTAGTCTTCGTTGACGACGAGGCCGTCGACAGCACCTTCCCTGAGACCATCATCGACGACGAGGAAGCAGTCATGGTCGACGAACCAGGCACCTTAAACGATGACTGAGTCGTTAACGTCGATACCGCTATCGACGACGGTCCCGTCGACGGAGTCAATGAAACAGTGGAAGCTTTTAGAGAAGTAATCGTCGTCGACGTACCCGTTGTATTTGTCGACGGACGCCGTTTTCTCTCAGGCATGGTCCCTGGATTGACTGCAGAGTATTTGTCAACAGTTTTTTCCTTTTTGGACGGAGGTGAAGTGATAGAAACCTCCTTTTTGTCCTTAGTGGCCGTCACCAATCCAGCAGCCTGTCCCAGCCTCTCCTTTTCACTTCCGTGAGGAGATTTAATGGGACTAGCCCTTTCAGACCTGTCAGAGATCTTATGAGGGGCCTTGATAGGGGGCTCGGCTGAAGAAGAGGGAGAAGACCCACCCCTCTTTTTGGATCTCCGAGATGAAGACAGATGTAGAATCTTCATCCGATGAGAGCACCTCCTTCCGAGTCTTCATCTTCTGACGCCAGGTCAATAGCCGGCCCTCCCTGTCTCGCAACATTTTTGTAGAGAAGGTTCTACAAATCTTGCAGTCTGTGGCCTTGTGGTCCAGGTATAAACAATAAATACAGCTTTCATGCTGATCTTCTACAAAAAGCCTCTTTTTCCCACAAGACGCACAGGACCTGAATAAGGCCTTCTTCTCCTTGTCAGACGTAGTTTGTTTGTAGATGAACAGTTGAAGAAATAAGTAGAATGGAAAGGAAAACTGAGCAGAGCTCAGTGGAGACTCCCTAGCACAACGTGCGGTAGAAAAATCTGAGGCTCTGAGCTCTCTCAGGAATGTTCTATGGGGTGAGGCTGCTCTGATTGGCCCTGACAAAAGTTTGGTCTCTTTTACACAAAGAGGGTGATAGGATACAAAATGAGATGAGGCCTAGGCCTATTTTTCTCTTTTGTTTCTATGGTTGTGATACTACCGAGGCTCCCATTCCGACGACGGGGAATGATACAAAGCATGGGAATCTATGAAAGTTCCAATACTGGGGTAAGTGTGGAATTCACACTGGGGACCTCTCCTTTGGGAACTGTTCTCTGGTAACCGCAGGGACAGACTCCTGACCCTTACTGGGGCAGATGCTGGGTCTTATGACCTCATGAAAAACACTCCGAGGGCTTTGGGCTCACAACTTAGAAATATATGATTAGATTCAGCGGGGCTCACAAAACCCAAAGCCAGAACTGGGTTGACTTCAGAGACTACTCAGTGAAGATACTAGATGGATGGTGACCTGGAAAGAATATGCATGATTTCAATGGACTTTAGAATCTTTTTATGAAAGTACATAATTTAAGTAATTGCACTAATGAAAAGTTGTTCCTCAGCATGTACGTGTAAGACCTATAGAGTGTAGGTCAGTATGCAGGTCGTGTCCTAGGCACCCAAAGGGAGGGGGGGGGAATCCTCCTGCCTGGGACACGACTGCATACTGACCTGCACTTTACAGGACTTACAGGTACATGTTGAGGAACTGCGTACCTCTTTTCGTTTGAGACTTTTATAGGGCTAGTACCATGGACCTCTGTGGAAAAACCCTCAGTCTCCTCTTCTTTTGATACACTAATGAAAAGTTGCATCAACATCTGGTAGACCTAGGTCTAATTTCTCCCCAAGAATTGGGAAAGAAGGCAGACCACTGGGTCAAGACTAGGCTAACAAAAACAACCACTGGGGTGACCAAAAGAAAGGGGTTACCAAACCTCTTCAGGGGAAAGGGGGGAGAACGCCAAAGACAAAACACACAAGTCTTTGAAAAGGCCCCAAAAACCTGCTTGGGGGTGTTGTTCCCAAAACTCTTCCCAGACCAATGGTAGGTACAAAGGGAAACACTTTGATCCCCAAAAGGCCTGGTGTTTCAACTAAGAAGTTGGGACACCTGACTGGAGAGGCTGCTTGTCCTAACAATAAACCCTCTAGTCCTCCTCCAGTTAGTACTGGTTTAGCCAATCTCCAGATGGGATCAACAGTGTGCCCAGTGCAAATCACGATTCACACTGAAGCTGTTTTAGTCACAGAAGGGGAAGTGGAGTTTGCCACTTTAGCAGTGTGGCCTCCCAACTTGAAAAAGTATTTGCAGTACCCCTGGATCAATGGGACTAGGATAGAAGCGCTGAGGGATGCAGGTGCCAGTGTCACCATGGTGAGAGACACACTTGTTTCCCCAGAGCAATACTGTGAGAAGTTGGCCTGATGTGCAGTGTTCACTATTCTAGTGATCACTATATATCAGTCCAAACAACCCTTATTGATGATTGGTTGTAAGTCAACCTTATAGACCAGCTATCCTAGTAGCATGGATACGAGCAGTCTAAGGCTAAGACTCTAGAGGGCGTGTTAAGCCAGCTGTTTTACCATCACATTACCCCTTGAACACCCAGTGAAAGGACACCACACAAGTGTTATGAAAATAAACAGTGTATTTATTAGAATCACAACAACCCTGTACTCTTTATGAGGACAGGGTGCTAGGCACACAACAAAACTCTTACGAAAATACTTAAGTTAGCACGTTATACACAAATGCCCGAGGGGCACGAAAAACCATATACTTAAAAAGTGGAATGCGAAATTACTAGCAGGTAAGTACAGTACTAATAGGCTTTGGAATCGCTAGGACTTGACTAGGGAATCGTTAGATTACTTCTAGGAGACCTAGGGGACTCGGGTGCAGAGTGTGCACTCTCACGCGGGATGCGGGACAAAGTCTATGGAGGCTAGTAAAGGCAAAGTTAGTGTTCACGGGCGAACCCGACCTGGTAGGAAGAAAACGACAGTGGATCCTGACCCTAGGATAGTGAGGCTATGCTGGGACACCGAAGTGCCGAAGTTACCTAGCCCAGGGGCTGCAGCTGCATAGGTCTGAAAAGACGTCGGGGATCTCGTTGCCGGACCAGGAGCCTGGAAGAAGGAAGTTGCTGGCAGGCGACCAGTGAAGGAAAGTTCGATGGATCCAAGCCTGGATCAAGGAAGAAGGAAACCTGAAAGCAGAGGGGACCAAGTTCTTGAATCACTAGCCAGTGATTAAGTGGGCACCAGGATGGCACCGGGCGAAGTCACCGCAGTCAGGTGAGTGGGCGCTGCTGGGCTCTGCAGTCTCTCGGACCAGGAGGCGTTGTCGGCGACCAGGATGGAGGTGCGAGCTGTCCCACGAAGGTTCTTGCTGTCGACGTCGCTGGACCCAGGATTGGGCAACAAGTCTTGGCAAATGCAAGGCCCACGCGGTGGACCTAAAATGGCGTCTTGGGCGGACCAGGAGGGTCCAGGGTACTTCTCCGATGGAGGGAAGCAAGGGCCAGTCTGGAGCAACCAGACCAGCAGCAGTGTTGTCGTCGGGCGTCGTTCGGAAGGCCACAAGCCAGCGGGCTAGTAGCCAAACAACGCGGTGAGCAAAGCAAAAGCAGAAGGGCCCCACGCCGATCGTGGAGATGCTGGGGGGATGCTCTTCGGTGCTGGAGCTGCTCAGGGTGGGGGCTTCTCGGACCCCAAAGCACTCACCAGGAATTTACTCGGTGGGCTTGCTGTGCAGAAGTCGTGCAGTCTTGGCGATGGCCGGTCCCTCGAGGTCTCGTCGCACCCACGGTTCTCAGCTGTGCTGTAGAGGTGGGTAGAGGTCAGAGGTGCCAGGGAAGCCGGGTCTCGTCGAGCTGGGCAGTCGGATTCCGGAGGAAGGACGTGCAGCAGACCGCAGTGTTCTTAGATGGTGCCTGCGGATGCAGGGTGACTACTCCTTAGCCACAAGGGAGAAATCTTAGGAAGAAGTCTTGAGTTCCTTTCGTAGAAAGTAGTTTCAGGATTCAAAGATGATCTGATTTGGAAGGGGGCCAGTTCCTACCTTTATCCTGTAAAAAGGGGCTGGCACGCGACTAAGTCCTGCCCTAGGGGTGGGACTAGGAGGGGGTGGTTACACCCACTTCCTTGGCGGGCTTTTCCCCAGCACAGGGTCTGGAGTGACCCTGGAACTGGTTCCAGCCAGCCTATGCACAGTGAGCACCGGGGTGCCACGTGCAGTCACCTTCCTCTAAAGCCCTGCCTACCTACAATACACAAAACCCTGTCTGGGACGGTGCTGGCACCGCCCCTGGCAGGAAACCCTTTGTCCTTATCTCCTGCTCTGGGAGGACTCCCAGCAGCAGGAGGGCAGACTTGTGTCTCGGTGGCAGCATCCATTTTGTGGAGCTGAGGCTCTGTTTGACTTTAACCGGGGTTAGGGGTTACATACATGTCGTGTCCCTCTAGAAGGGTGGAATGCTAACCCCGTCGCCAGAATTGGCGAGGGGTTAGTATTCCAATTCGTATGACACCTTACTCGACATGTTTTGATAAAGCGATACCAGAGTTGGCATATAACCGCTAGGATTATAATGCACTTAAGAGTATATGGTATGCGATATCATGGAAACGGCTAAGGGATGGATCCCGAAAGCCGCAGACAGGCTCAGCTCATGCCAGAGCACCATCTCACACGATTCCAAGCACTCTGCCTTCAGGATTGTTAAGGCCTGCCATAGGAGTGACTGATAGGAGATCTGTGTGTCCATTTTATGGTTAGATATAGGTATACTATATCTAAAGCAAAGGGTGAGTACACCACCTTGCCCCAGCTGTCGTGCAGCCAGTTGTGTCAGTTTAGTTAGTCAGCCCAGGGGTGGCATAATACATGCTTCAGCCCCTGGGAGACTTCTGGGTACACCTCAGCCCTGGGTACAGGGACTTGGAGAGGGCCCAGTGCCAATTCAGTACCTGAGTACAATTTGGATAGAGAGAACAGCTAGGCTGTGGGTCTGATTAGCAGGCCCACAGCCAGGGAAAGTCGTAAACCAGTGCAGCAAAAAGCAAAAATCTGGGTGATCATAGGATTGCAGACCCTACTCCCCTACAAATACCTGATTGGAAAGACATATACAGTCACCAACACTGACAGTGTTACTACAGACCATGCCATGGCTATGGTAACATTAGACTGGGGGGGGAGGGGTAGTGGTCTGAAACAGGTAGTGGTCGCTCCAAGACTTCCAGCAGCCTGTCTGCTTAGAAACAACCTGGAGACCTCAGCATAGGCAGAGGTAAAATTGAAAAACAATGCAGCAAAGATGGACAGCCATGAGATTGTGCGTGTCAAGACTAGAGCACAAAGCTAAGCACAGGATGTAAAAAGTGTGGGAGCCTTGAAGAATGGCCCAACCTTCCAAGAGAAAAGGCAAGAAGACTGGGGCACCAGCTTCTGGACAGCTACAGATTTGGGACCCCTCTCCCCATGGAGAGGAAGTGTCAGCCCCAGAGGGAACAGAGCCCATGGAACTTGACCCTTACCAGGTAGAGCTCTTTGGCCCTGGGGGACCCACTTGGGAACAGCAGTCCTGTCCAACTCTTGAAAGCCTGAGGCAGCAAGATGCTGCACAGGAAAAGGGAGATGTAAGTGGAACCCACAGAGCCTATTGGGATGGGGACTCCTATATACTGGAGGGGGACTTCTATATCTGAGGCCAGAGACGCCAGCCCTGGTGCCACTAGGAGAGTGGTAGTGCCTCAGATGTACTGTTATCTCGACGCGCGTTTCGGCGACCAGCGCCTTCTTCTGGAGTAGGCACACACTACTAATTCCGTGATTCTATGGTTTGAAGCAGTTTGAGATCCGTAGTTGATTTCAGACTTGTTGAATTCATCTGTTGGATATTTACAGGTAACGATTCATGCATGATCAGCGACCAGGAGGCGTTTTTACATCCCATATTTAATTCGGATTCGTGTTTTAATCAATCCACTACCCATGCCACGTAATACCTATTGGTTACCAGTTATTGGCTCAATCACTGAACGTGGTAGAATTTCGGCTTTGTTGTCGTTTATAAAAGTTACTGTGATATCACTGCTTGAAAATACCAAAGCCCGCCGCATGAATCGTTATCTGTAATTATCCAACAGATGAATTCAACCAGTCTGAAATCAACTACACTCGCGTTTTTAATCACTTTAAATCGTCCTTGATCTCAAAACTACGGATCTCAAACTGCTTCAAACCATAGAATCACGGGATTAGTAGTGTGTGGCTACTCCAGAAGAACGCGCTGGTCGCCGAAACGCGCGTCGAGATATAACTGTGCCACTTTTTAAATATTTCAATATAAAATACATTTGTGTCTATGATGTTGATTTGATTATTATGGATGTGATCTGATTTATATTGTGAAATCAGGTTTTTTATAATGGATTTTTAATTATGTTAATAAACATTAGAAGCTGAACTTTGATTAGTTTTTTCCTCTCTATTATTACACCCTATATGACAAGTGAAATGTAATTGCCTAGGTTGTTACATTTCGCATAGTGCCACAAGGTATCCTGAAGCAATTCCCCTTAGGCCTACTACAGCTCCTGCAGTAGCAAGGCCCTCATTTGGGACTTCACCAGGGTAGGGTTTCCTAAGGAGGTGGTGTCAGACAGAGGCCCAAATTTCATGTCTGCATACCGTAAACACACGTGGAAAAGTGTGGCGTGCAGTACAAGTTTACTACACGCTATCATCCACAAACCAATGGTCTTATTGAAAGATTTAACAAGACCTTGAAGAGCATGATCACAGGGCTCCCTGAAAAACTCAAAAGAAGATGGGATGTCCTTTTGCCATGCTTGCTTTTAGCCTACAGAGAAGTGCCTCAGAAAGGAGTAGGGGTTTCCCCTTTGAACCTCTGTTTGCCCATCCAATTAGGGGACCACTCTGTCTTGTTAAAGAGGGTTGAAAGAAGCCTCTCCAAGAACCCAAACAAGATACTGTGGACTATGTGCTTGGCCTAAGGTCAAGAATGGCAGAGCACATGGAAAAAGCTTCCAAAAATCTAGAGGCCGGCCAGGAGTGCCAGAAGCACTGGTATGACCAAAAAGCTGCACTGGTGGAATTCCAACCAGGGCAAAAGGTATGGGTTTTGGAGCCTGTGGCCCCAGGGCCTTCCAGGTCAAATGGAGTGGCCCTTACCCATCTTAGAAAAGTGAGGTCACCTACTTGGTGGACCTGGGCACAAGCAGGACACCCAAAGGGTGATCCATGTGAACTGCCTAAAGCTTTTCCATGACAGAGCTGACAAAACCATGCTGATGGTGACTGACGAGGAACAGGAAGCAGAGAGTGAACCTCTCCCTGATCTCCTCTCTTGCAGCCCCAAAGATGGGTCAGTGGATGGAGTTGTCTTTGCAGACACCCCCACTGCCCAACAGCAGACTGATTGCAAGCAAGTCTTGCAGCAATATGCTAAGCTCTTTTCACTGAGGGACTTGAAGCCTCTGATGATTTGGCTTGCGAGCGTATGGCCGTACATGCAATGGAAATCATTTCTCTTTTCCATGCCCACTGCCTTTGGAGTGTCAAGTTCCACCTTCATCTTGGCAATTTCGTCTGTATGGTTTCCAAAGAGTGAATTGCTAGTAAAAGGCAAATTCATAAAGAGTTATTTAACTTCCGGCTTGAGTGCTTAAGTCGGAGCCAAGACCAACATCTAGCACAAATTCCATGTGCGTAAGCATGTGCCGGCATGTTTTTTTTGTAATTCAAAAGTGTGATGGAGACAAATTTTAATATGATCGATACAAATCAATACACTACGTGATGTAGATTTCCACACATTATTGCTTATGGGGTATATAGTTTTAACAGCAAAACTATAGGTCTGTGCAAATGTAATGGCATTTCAACTGAAAATATATGTTGTCTGTAGTAACAAGTGTGCTATCACACAGTGCATACTCCACTGTACTCCACTCCACAGAACCCTACTACAATTCACTTTACTCCTCTCTACGACACGCCACTGTGTGCCACTCCCTGACACACAACTCTACAACACTATACTCTATGGCACTATAATCCACCTGTAACACGGGGCCGGGGCAGGGAGGAAAAGAACCGCTCGGTACAGACTGGTGGTGTGTGGAATTGACGTCCCCTCCCTCTCTGCCCCATTACCAGCATAAGTGCAGCTGTGGAGAAGCCGGTCCATGGGCGGACCTTAGGGTGACCAACCGTCCGTAAATTTCACGGACAGTCCGTAATTTTGGCCGTCTGTCCGTTGTCCGTGAAGGATTCTTTAACGGACGCCATTTGGCCGTCATTTTAGCCGGACCCTGGTCGCCCCACCCAAAAGCTGGCACAGCTTGCCCCCACCTCCCTTCTTGACTCCCATGCAGTAGCAAAGCTCAGACACCCAGCAGCATTGGAGAGGCACAGCGGGATGGCAGCCCTGACACCTCCAGCCCTTGATGAGCTGTTAAGAGGTGCTCGAAGGTGACAGAGGGAGGGGCTGCAACTTCAGGAGCAGCGGCATCTATTCAGATGCAAACAGCCCTGAATGCGTCATGTCTCTGCAATTTAGAGGGGCCGCACACATTCCATCTACCCAGGGCCCCAAACATCCTAGACTCCGCTCAGCCAGATTACACCCCTGATTACACCGAGGCAGCACGTGGTTCTCTTCACAGAGCTTAATCACTGTCACTAAATTGTAAGCAAACCTCGGTTCTTTGAACATGCAGTCTATAATGTAGTACAATAAAGAAAAGGCACAATCGCACCCACACTGATTAACAAAGTATGGAGGACAATCAGTTCAATCTGTTCTCTTAGAGTATCTCCTGTAAGTACTGTACATCACAGTGCGGGGAGGCATTTTGGACAGAGAGCCTCTTGTGCAGGAGGGGGCGAGGAGCCCAAGATGATACTAGAATACTGCATGCCCACCCCTGTGACCACCCTGGTGGATCCTGTTTCACCTCCTGTGATGGCTCTTGTCCCCCCTGTGGTGGATCATGTCTCTGCCCTGGGTGGCTTCTGTCCCAGTCGTGAAGTTCTTGATGGGCCTCTTCTCAAAAGGGCTCAGCTCAAAATTAATATGGAAATGTGGGCGAGTAAGTAAGTGAAGGGATGGGTGGATGGCTGGATGAATTAGTGAAAGGGTAAATCGATGAATGAAAGAGTGAATAAATGGATAATGAGAGAGGATGGATGGATTGATGAATGAGGGGGAAGGATGGATGAGAGAAAATGTAAATAGCTGGATGTATGGGTGGAAGGGTAGCTGGATGATGGATGAGGGAGAAAGATGGATGAGGGGAAGGATGGATGGATGAATGGAGGGGATGGATGAATGAGGGGAAGGATGGATGAGGGGAAGGATGGATGGATGAGGGGATAGATGGATGGATGGATGGATGGATGAGTGGGTGAAAGGATGGATGGATGATGAGGGGAAGGATGGATGGATGAGGGGAAGGATGGATGAAAGGAAGGATGGATGAGGGGAAGGATGGATGGGGGAAGGATGGATGGGGGAAGGATGGATGGGGGAAGGATGGATGAGGGGAAGGATGGATGGATGAGGGGAAGGATAGATGGATGGATGATGAGGGGAAGGATAGATGGATGGATGATGAGGGGAAGAATGGATGGAGGGGATGGATGAGGGGAAGGATAAATGGATGGGAAGAATGGATGGATGAGGGGAAGAATGGATGGATGAGGGGAAGAATGGATGGATGAGGGGAAGAATGGATGATGGATGAAAGGAAGGATGGATGGATGAGGGGAAGGATGGATGGATGAGGGGAAGGATGGATGGATGAGGGGATGGATGGATGGATGAGGGGATGGATGGATGGATGAGGGGATGGATGGATGAGGGGATGGATGGATGGATGGATGGATGATGAGTGGGTGGGTGGGTGGGAGGATGGAAGGATGGATGTATGATGAGGGGAAGGATGGATGAATGGATGAGGGGAAGGATGGATGGATGATGAGGGGAAGGATGGATGGATGATGAGGGGAAGGATGGATGGATGATGAGGGGAAGGAAGGATGGATGGATGATGAGGGGAAGGATGGATGGATGATGAGGGGAAGGATGGATGGATGATGAGGGGAAGGATGGATGGATGGATGTGTGGGTGAAAGGATGGATGGACGATGAGGGGATGGATGAGGAGAAGAATGGATGGATGATGAGGGGATGGATGGATGAGGAGAAGAATGGATGGATGAGGAGAAGGATACATGGATGAGAAGAATGGATGGATGAGAGGAAGGATGGATGAAAGGAAGGATGGGTGAGGGGAAGGATGGATGGATGAGGGGAAGGATGGATGGATGAGGGGAAGGATGGATGGATGAGGGGAAGGAGATGGATGAGGGGAAGGAGATGGATGAGGGGAAGGATGGATGGATGAGGGGAAGGATGGATGGATGAGGGGAAGGATGGATGGATGAGGGGAAGGATGGATGGATGAGGGGAAGGATGGATGGATGAGGGGAAGGATGGATGGATGAGGGGAAGGATGGATGGATGATGAGGGGAAGGATGGATGGATGATGAGGGGAAGGATGGATGAAGGATGGATGGATGATGGATGGATGGATGATGAGGGGAAGGATGGATGGATGATGAGGGGAAGGATGGATGGATGATGAGGGGAAGGATGGATGGATGATGAGGGGAAGGATGGATGGATGATGAGGGGAAGGATGGATGGATGATGAGGGGAAGGATGGATGATGAGGGGAAGGATGGATGGATGATGAATGGGTGGGTGAAAGGATGGATGGATGGAGAGTGGGTGGGTGAAAGGATGGATGGATGAGGAGTGGGTGGATGAAAGGATGGATGGATGGATGATGAGTGGGTGTGTGAATGGTGGGTGGGTGAAAGGATGGGTGGGTGGGTGGATGGTTGGGTGGATGATGGGTGGGTGGGTGGATGGTTGGGTGGGTTGATGAGTGAAATGATGGATGGATTGATAAGTGCAAGGGTGAATGAATGGACGTATGAGTGAAAGGGTGGATGTAAGGATGGATGAGTAAGTGAAAGGGAGGGTAGATGGACAAAAGGATGAATAGATGTGTGAAGGAGTGAAATGATAGATGGATGAGTGATAGGGTCAATGGATGGATTCATGAGTGGATGAGTAGATGGATGGATGGGTGGGTGGATGGATGGATGGAAGGAAGGTTGGCTAAGTGAAAAGGTTGATGGAGAGAGAAAGGGAGGATGGATGACTAAAAGAGTGGATGGGTGGAAGGATTAGTAAGTGAAAGGATGGCTGGATTGGTGAAAGGGTAAATGGCTGGATGGATGAGAATGGATGGATGGGATGAAGAGTGGATGGATAAGTGTACAGATGGATAGGGTGAAAGGGTGGATGGATGGATAATGGATGGATGAGTGAAAGGATGGATGAAGGGATGGATGAGTGAATTGATAGATGGAAGGATACATGATGGATAGGTTTGCAAATGGTTGAATATGTTTGGAAATGGCTGGGCTTACTTATATACTATTGCGCGACCTCTGAGGTGTCTGTAAAACTTACCTATTGTCCTGAAGTTTTGTCCTGAATTTTGACCTCCTGTCCTGAATTTGTGTCCTGAATTTCGACCCTTTGTCCTGAATTTTTACACTCACCGTCCTGAATTTGCACCAATGCCAGTTGGTCACCCTATGGGCGGTATACGGCGAACCGGAGGATGCCTACACCTTTAACTGGCAGACACAGGAGAACGTAGCTCCGCCCATCGATGACGAAAGCTGCTTCTAACTGGGTAAAAATTCGGAAGGAGAAGTACTGGCGTGCGACGTTACCCTAGGAGGTTCGAGAGCGGGAGAGTGGAGCGGAGGATCGAGAGAAGGAGCATTTACAGGCGAAGGAGAGGACGAGAGAAGCAAGCCAGGAGGCCAACGGTTCAGCGAAGCGCCGTACCACACTCCCGAGGGAGGAGTGTGGCTGTAGCAGGTACGGCAACGTTTGGCGGGTTGGGTCGGGAGACGGGGTTCTTTTAATACTTAACCTCGTTTTGTAACTCTGGTTGAACGACCGCAATACCGCTTACCTACCCTAGTGTAAATAACCCCCTTCCTCACTGTTTTGGCACACCGTGGCACTACCGCCTGTTTGGAATTTGTACAGCACAGTAGCACTGGTGTCCCCTGCACTCCCCTAGTTTCCCTAAGGGCAAGTATAGAAAGAGACCCCTTTTCTGACTGTCTGTCCTTAATTCCTTTATACGGCTGAGACCTGCGCTATTCCACTGCAGAAGAGTTGAAACCGGCCCTGACAGTACCACCGGAGAAGTTACCTGAAGAGGGCATAACCAAAGCAGAGTCTTCACCGGGGCAGAACCCTACGCCATCACGGATCCCAGGGACTTACAAAGAGATAGACTGTCAACCAGATACAAAATGACCTTAACAAATATAAAACCTTACCTACCCAGATCTAGTCTACGTCCCCTTTCTGGTACCACGCCACATCTGGTGTCAGAAGTGGGATCAGCCACTTCCATCCCGCAACAGAAGATGGACCAAGTAATTCAACAACTCAAAGGGGCAAGAAAAGCTAGAATGGGCGGTAGAGACCCAAATGACGTCAGCACAAGCAGACAGGGAGGTATTCAAAAATACCATCACGGCTCAATTAGAAGGCTTACACAAAGCGGTCCAAAGTCCCAGCTCTCTACCTATCGGGGAAAGAAGAGGACCCCCAGTTCACCCGTCCGGAGTATCCTTACAGAAATATAACACAGGGGAGGACCCTGATGCATTTCTGACTAACTTTGAACGAGCCGCCAGGGCCTGCGGCTGGCCGGAGGAAAAATGGCCCTTCTTTCTAGCCGCCTTGTTAACTGGGGAAGCCCAGGCAGCTTACCAAGTGGCCAATGCCACAGGGAATACGCCTTACCCAGAGATAAAAGAAATACTAGACCACCTAGGGTTAGATGCCGAGGCGTATCGTGTACGATTCCGGAAGGAAAAAGGGATACAAGGCGAGAACCCCAAGACCCTATATCTCAGGCTGAAAATGGCCACCGATAAATTGCTGAAACCGGAGAGTAGGACCAAAGATGAAATAATGACAAGCATATATTTGGAACAATTTATGGAAGCGTTACCATACATTACCCAACGTTGGTTAAAACAACATTCTGGCCTTACTGCCCAGCAAACAGTAGAGATGGCAACCAACTATTCCAGAGCTCAGCCTAGTCCCTGCCATGGGATCAAGAAAAAACAACAAAGGTACCCACGGTGTCAAAACCGGAAAAAAAGTTCAAGATTGAGACAGAGCCTCAAAAAGTGAAATCAATTAGGATGGAAGCAACGTTCAAAGGCCCTCAATGCTTCGAATGTGGCGAGTGGAGCCATAAGCGAGACTGTGTCCTAGAAGGAAGCCCACCGAAGAACCCATGGAGGTGGGGTATATACCTAAAGCCGTGATGTACACCGCGGGGATGGGACCTTCCTTCTATGTAAGGGTAATAGTCAACCATCGACAAATAAGGGCTCTATTGGACTCGGGGTGTAGACAGTCAGTCATCCAAAGGAATTTAGTGCTTCCCCAGCAGATCATCCCCAACTCAGTAGTCTACATAAGGTGTGTTCACGGGGACGTGAAACCCTATCCCTTGGCCCACATCACGATCACCCCCACTGGGAGAACTCCATGTTCAGTGAGAGTAGGAACAGTAGATTCACTTCCTGAAGATCTAATTATAGGGGTAGACAACCCAGATTTTTTGGCCCTATTTCAAAGAGAACTTAGGGAGCAAAAACCTAAGAAGCCCACTCACAGCCTGGCCCTCTTGACTACAGAACCGTGGCTTCTAGACCGTAGTTTTCACTTTGCGCAGGCAAACGATGGGTCCCTATTCAACGCTTGGGAAATGGCGCATGTGGAACAATCCCTTCCTAGTCAAACCTTTCCTAAATTCCTGATTAAAAATGATCTACTCTATTGGTTAGGTAAGCCCACGGATTCCCTTCAATTATTGGTTCTAAGGGAATTCTGGGAGCAAGTCCTTTTCTATGCCCACACCCACCTAACAGCTGGGCACTCAGGGGCTGGAAAAACTACCCAACACCTGTTAAAACATTTTTATTGGCCAGGAATTTATAAGGAAGCAGAAGAGTATTGTAAATAATGTGACATATGGCAGAAAAGGAACATGTATAAGCCACCTGCTGTCCCCTTACAACCTCTTCCCATCATGGGGAATCCCTTCGAAAGGGTTGGCATGGACATCATAGGGCCTCTACCCCGCACTTCAAAAGGCCATTTATATGCCCTAGTCATCGTGGACTACACAACCAGATTTCCGGAAGCCTTTCCCTTAAGGGTCCCGAACGTGAAAACCATAGCCGAGAAATTGATTGAATTGTTCTCGAGGGTTGGGTTTCTAAAGGAAATTTTGACGGACCAGGGGACCCCTTTTGTCTCCCGATTAATGAGGGAAGTCTGTAAATTACTTGAGCCACATAAAACCCTCAGCGTACCACCCACAAAAGGGTGGGCTGGTAGAGAGGTACAATCGTACTTTGAAAACTACCTTAAAGAAAATGTTCTCTGTTGAACACCAAGATTGGGATCAGGTTCTCCCATTAGCGCTTTATGTACTGAGGTCCCAAGTACAAAGTAATTTAGGATGCGCAGCCTTTGAGTTACTTTACGGCAGACAACCGCGGTCCCTATTAGAGCCAAAGATGCTTGGGTACAGGAGAGACACCACGAGCAGAAAACATTACTAGAGTATACACAACAGCTGAAATCCAAGCTCAGCAAATTGAGAGATCTGGCCTACTCTAACTTAGAAAATAGTCAGACTAGGCAAAAGAGATACTATGATAAGGGAAAAAAATGGAGAACACTGGAAAAAGAGGATTGGGTCTTAGTTTTATTACCCTCCTCCACTAACAAGTTCAGGAGTGAATGGTTGGGCCCATATCCCATCATAGATACCATGGGGCGAACAACCTACAAAGTGCAGATCTCCCCTTTAAGGAGGCAGACCTTTTATATAAATCTTTTTTTTTTAAACATGGATATATGTGGGTGTACTTGTAAAGCGCACTGCGACTCCAAGGAGTATCCTGGCGCTGAAGACCGCTGGGGAACCCGTCCTGGTTTTCCCTGTGAGATGGTCAGTTTCTGGGTATCTCCAAGGTGAAACCAGGCATCCCCAGCATCTGTGGGGGACCGTTGTAGAGATGAGGCAAGCTTAATGCCCAGAGTTGCTGAGTGTGTTACCTGGTTAGAGTAGGCACCGAGGCGAGAATTATCGAGTCCGTTTTGACCTAGGTCCCTTGCCCCAGGCAGCTCATTTTAGCCTACCTACTGGGTCCAGTCAAAGCACATTAGACCAGCTACCAGTCAGTGAAGACCTCACTGATTCACAGAAATCAGAACTTAATAGCATATTAAAACCCTATTCTCAAATGTTTTCAGACCTGCCCGGCCGAACACATTTGATAGAGCATAAAATTGAAGCAGAGACAGGAAAGAGTGTTAAACAGAAAGCCTACAGGATTCCAGCAGCGCAAAGACAAGATGTAAAAAGGGAAGTACAAGACATGCTCAAATTGGGGGTTATACGTCCATCTAGGAGTAACTGGTCGTCCCCCATAGTAATGATACCTAAACCGGACGGAACTACCAGGTTCTGTATGGACTTCCGGGCTTAAAAACAGTATTTCCTCATTTGATGCCTACCCCATTCCCAGAGTAGACGATCTAATAGAACGGATAGGGGAAGCCAGGTTTATCACAACGCTAGACCTCACAAAGGGGTACTGGCAGGTACCCCTTAGGGAAGAGGACAAATGCAAGACCGCCTTTTCTACCGAAGACGGGTTATTTGAATTCAACGTCCTTCCCTTTGGACTACATGGGTCGCCCGCTACATTCCAGCGGTTAATGAACACCATCCTCCATCCCTTTTCCTCCTTCTGTTCTGTCTATCTTGACGACATTGTTATTTTCAGTAACACCTGGTCAGATCACCTAACCCAAATAACTGCTATTCTGAGAGCCCTACACAATGCAGGTTTACACATAAACGCTAAAAAGTCAAGAGCTGCGTGTTCAAAAGTAAAATACCTGGGGTACATGTTGGGGGAGGGCGTCATAGCCCCTCAAGAGGAAAAGATAAAGGCCATTATGAACACCCCCTTTCCCAAAACTATAAGAAAAATAAGAGCCTTCCTAGGCCTTATAGGCTATTACAGGAGGTTCATAGACAACTTCGCAGTCATAGCCGGTCCTCTCACTGACCTCTTAAAAAAGGAAGTTAAACTCTCTGCCATTCTGAAACCTTCTGAAGAAGCCAAACAAGCCTTTAAGAGTCTCAAAGTGGCCATCACCTCCAGTCCTGATTCCTCCCAACTTTAATACACCTTTTTCCTTAGCCACTGACGCTTCCAACACCGGATTAGGTGCTGTATTCTCTCAAATCGGAGAGGACGGATTACAACATCCAGTCCTCTACATTAGTAGGAAACTACACCCTAGGGAGTGCAAATACCCCACGATAGAAAGGGAATGCCTCGCGATACGGTGGGCAAATTAAGGTACTACCTGGAAGGCAAACCTTTCGTACAATATACAGATCATGCCCCACTACAGTGGATGAATAGGACCAAAGCTCACCATCCACGAGTACTCAGGTGGTTCCATTTCCTACAGCCTTTTTCATTTACTATGAAACACCGAAAGGGCCTTGAGAATAGTAGCGCTGATTTCCTGTCCAGACACTCCCTAGTGTAAATAACCCTCTTCCTCACTGTTTCGGCACACCGTGGCACTACAGACTGTTTAGAAATTGTACAGCACAGTAGCACTGGTGTCCCCTGCACTCCGATGGTTTCCCTTAGGGCAAGTATAGAAAGAGACGCCTTTTCTGACGGTCTGTCCTTAATTCCTTTACCCGGCTGAGACCTGCGCTATTCCACCGCAGAAGATTTTAAACCGGCCCTGACAGTACCACCGGAGAAGTTACCTGAAGAGGACATAACCAGAGCAGAGACTGCACCGAGACAGAACCCTACGCCATCACGGATCCCAGGGACTTCCAAAGAGATAGACTGTCAACCAGATACAAAAAGACCTTAACAAAAATAAAACCTTACCTACCCAGATCTAGTCTACGTCCCCTTTCTGGGACCACGCCACACCACTCTATGCCGCTCTGCTCTGAACCACTCCACTACAGTCCACGCTACTCCAATGTACGCTACTCCAATGTACACCACTCCACGTCTTTCCACTCTACTCCACTCTATGACACACTGCATCACTCTTCTAACCACTCCACACTATACCGCTCTACGACACTCTAATCTATACCACAACACTCCACTGTATGACACACGGCTGAAGACTATTTCACTCCACTCTACAACGCATTACTCCACTGTATGCAGTTATATGCCACACCACACCACTTGACAACACTCCGCTCCAGTCTACGCCACACATTTTTAGTCACGTTAAGCAGCAGCCACGGTGCTGTACAACACGGCTAAAACACATTGGCAAAGCCAATAGGTCTTACATAGATGAGGCCTATCAGCTTTGCCAATGCTTTTCTTCTTTTAAACTTTGGTTGTCTGGGAGGTTGACGTCACCCAAAAGGGTGGTGTGGGCATGTTGGATGGATGAGGTGGCAAGGAGATGCGAGAATTCATCAATGAAGTCCTTGTTCTGCTTAGGAGGCCTGAAGAGGAGATGGAAGGCGGCGGTGTGGGTTGCAGAGTGAGAATCGGCACGTCCATGGAGTTCAATGTTATTTGCTGGTCTAGGGTGCAGTAGCAGGAGAGCTTACAGATGGCAGCGATGCGTCTTCCCTTACGTGCACGGTCCACACAATGGATGCTGTAGCCCGAGGGATGGATGACAAAGGTTAATCATGTTTCTGTACTATAGAGGGCATCAAACTTCTGCTAGGTGGTGAAGACTGCGATTATGGTGCGTGGAGTACTGAACAGCGAGCATGAACGAACATGAGATGAAATGTTTATTTTGTAGTTTGAGGGTGTGTGCTAGCTGGCGGGGTGGGATTGAGTTTGAGTCTGTGTGTTGTATAAATGCTATCAGAGTTCTGCATCGTCTACATCGCAGTAATTGTGGGGACTAGTAGTGTTGGGTCCTGGGTGAGGCACATGATTGTATCTGACCCGGTAAGTTTCTGTGGCGTTGGGGAGTTCTCGGCCAAGGTCCCTCCTGGTAGTAACAGGCCATGCCCTTGTGTGTGTAAAATTCCAATAAAAGTGCTCCCTATTCCCTTTTTCAATATTCATACACACATTTGTCTAGGGCTCCCGCAATCCCATTACAGACAAGTACCTTATCTCAGAACAGAAAAGGGGTTGAAACACTGGTCACGTTAAAAACGCTTTATTATAAAAGCAGCATGAGGGGTTAATTTGGAATTCACCAT
The DNA here is from genome assembly GCF_964261635.1 of Lissotriton helveticus. Classification (NCBI taxonomy): domain Eukaryota; kingdom Metazoa; phylum Chordata; class Amphibia; order Caudata; family Salamandridae; genus Lissotriton; species Lissotriton helveticus. The sequence continues at coordinate 4,104,180 of NC_136066.1, forward strand.
CCTGAGTACAAGACTCAATACATTTATATAAAAGTTTCAATATACATATTAAACAAATGCAAATGTTATCAAAAAAGTAATCTAAAAAGCGTGAGGTGCCACAAGAAATCCATGATCTTCACGGCTGGTCAAGATGGTAAAAGTTACTACGAGTGGTTTGGCCGGGGGCAGGAACCACTTTGTCCTTTCAGAACCTCGGCCCACGGAAAGCAGTAAGAGGCCCCCAAGCGGCACTCTTTAGTCTCGGGTAATCACATGACGACCCTTGTAACCATATCACGATCTCCAAGACAGGAAGCAGAATGAAGCCCGTACCAGGGGCTTCTCAGGCCCATCTCAGGATCTCCAGAATGAGGACTGAAGGAAGCCTTTGGGCAGAGGGATATCCTTGCGTTGTAGACATTGCTGGAAGAGAGCAAAGGTCAGCGTGGGTCAGCTCAAAGACACCAAGCAGAGGTGGAGGGATCAGGTGGTAAGTGGGGAGGGCATCTTAGAAAGAGGGGACAGAACTTACGGTCAGTTGGGCTAGGAAGAGCGAGTGAGGGTAGCAGGGAAGGAGAGGGGTAATACAACAGAAAGAGAAAGGACAGTAGTCTTCAGGAGGGCAAGCAGGAGAGAGAGGGCAAGTGTGAAAAAGTGGGTATAGGAGAGAGGGGATAGCAACAAGCTTAGGAGGCCGGCAGGGGTGGGGCGCGAGTGAAGCAGGGGGCGCGAGTGAAGCAGGGGGCGCGAGTGAAGCAGGGGGCGCGAGTGAAGCAGGGGGCGCGAGTGAAGCAGGGGGCGAGTGTGGTGGACTAGAGTGGCCTAGATGTTGGTGGAGTAGAGAGGCCTAGAGTAGAGAGGCCTAGAGTAGAGAGGCCTAGAGTAGAGAGGCCTAGAGTAGAGAGGCCTAGAGTAGAGTGGCCCAGCGTAGAGTGGCCCAGCGTAGAGTGGCCCAGCGTAGAGTGGCCCAGCGTAGAGTGGCCCAGCGTAGAGTGGCCCAGCGTAGAGTGGCCCAGCGTAGAGTGGCCCAGCGTAGAGTGGCCCAGCGTAGAGTGGCCCAGCGTAGAGTGGCCCAGCGTAGAGTGGCCCAGCGTAGAGTGGCCCAGCGTAGAGTGGCCCAGCGTAGAGTGGCCCAGCGTAGAGTGGCCCAGCGTAGAGTGGCCCAGCGTAGAGTGGCCCAGCGTAGAGTGGCCCAGCGTAGAGTGGCCTAGAGTAGAGTGGCCTAGAGTAGAGTGGCCTAGAGTAGAGTGGCCTAGAGTAGAGTGGCCCAGCGTAGAGTGGCCCAGCGTAGAGTGGCCCAGCGTAGAGTGGCCCAGCGTAGAGTGGCCCAGCGTAGAGTGGCCCAGCGTAGAGTGGCCCAGCGTAGAGTGGCCCAGCGTAGAGTGGCCCAGCGTAGAGTGGCCCAGCGTAGAGTGGCCCAGCGTAGAGTGGCCCAGCGTAGAGTGGCCTAGCGTAGAGTGGCCTAGCGTAGAGTGGCCTAGCGTAGAGTGGCCTAGCGTAGAGTGGCCTAGCGTAGAGTGGCCTAGCGTAGAGTGGCCTAGCGTAGAGTGGCCTAGCGTAGAGTGGCCTAGCGTAGAGTGGCCTAGCGTAGAGTGGCCTAGAGTAGAGTGGCCTAGAGTAGAGTGGCCTAGAGCAGAGTGGCCTAGAGCAGAGTGGCCTAGAGCAGAGTGGCCTAGAGCAGAGTGGCCTAGCGCAGAGTGGCCTAGCGCAGAGTGGCCTAGCGCAGAGTGGCCTAGCGCAGAGTGGCCTAGCGCAGAGTGGCCTAGCGTAGAGTGGCCTAGAGTAGAGTGGCCTAGAGTAGAGTGGCCTAGTGTAGAGTGGCCTAGTGTAGAGTGGCCTAGTGTAGAGTGGCCTAGTGTAGAGTGGCCTAGAGTAGAGTGGCCTAGAGTAGAGTGGCCTAGAGTAGAGTGGCCTAGAGTAGAGTGGCCTAGAGTAGAGTGGCCTAGAGTAGAGTGGCCTAGAGTAGTGTTGTGGAGTGGCGCAGAGTGGAGGGGCACAAACTAGCGTAGAGCTGAATGGATGGCATAGAGTAGACTGGAGTTGGATGTTGTAGAGTGGCCTAGAGTAAATTGGTGTAGAATGGACTGGCATACAGTGGGGATTTGAACAGTCTCATAGGGCAGAGTGTCGTAGAGTACAGTGTGGTAGAGCAGAGAGGCATTGAGAGGAGTGGCGTAGAGTAGCGTGGCGTAGAGTAGCGTGGCGTAGAGAGGCGTGGCGTAGAGAGGCGTGGCGTAGAGAGGCGTGGCGTAGAGAGGCGTGGCGTAGAGAGGCGTGGCGTAGAGAGGCGTGGCGTAGAGAGGCGTGGCGTAGAGAGGCGTGGCGTAGAGAGGCGTGGCGTAGAGAGGCGTGGCGTAGAGAGGCGTGGCGTAGAGAGGCGTGGCGTAGAGTAGCGTGGCGTAGAGTAGCGTAGAGAGGCGTGGTGTAGCGAGGGGTGGCGTAGAGTAGTACTGTTGCAGGATTAACTAACTAGAGCATTAATAGAGACAGCAGATGGGGTGAAAGCAACGTAAATAAGAAACCGTATGTCTGTGTGAAATGTGGGCAACCACATTGAACTAAAGAGAAAGAAAGGGAAGCCTATGGAAGCCAAACCATCGAAAGATTGCATTAAGAGTGAAAACAACTAATGGTATGCTAAAGGTGGGTTGTAAGACCACTGGATTGTAAACAATATCTCTCAAAGCACTGCGCATACTCTGTGTGAACGAGACCTCAAAAGGGGCAGTGGTCAGAGGGCAGCAGGGAGAGAGAGCAGCAGCAGCATAGACGGGAGTATGGAGAGAGATGGCAGGAGGGAGAGGGGCCGAGAGAGATGGAAGAATCACAGCATAGACAAAAGGTGGAGGACAGCAGGAAGAGAGGAGGGACGGCAGCAAGAAGAGAGGAGGGACGGCAGCAAGGAGAGATGGGGGACGGCAGCAAGAAGAGATGGGGGACGGCAGCAAGAAGAGATGGGGGACGGCAGCAAGGAGAAATGGGGACGGCAGCAAGGAGAGATGGGGGACGGCAGCAAGGAGAGATGGGGGACGGCAGCAAGGAGAGATGGGGGACGGCAGCAAGGAGAGATGGGGGACGGCAGCAAGGAGAGATGGGGGACGGCAGCAAGGAGAGATGGGGGACGGCAGCAAGGAGAGATGGGGGACGGCAGCAAGGAGAGATGGGGGACGGCAGCAAGGAGAGATGGGGGACGGCAGCAAGGAGAGATGGGGGACGGCAGCAAGGAGAGATGGGGGACGGCAGCAAGGAGAGATGGGGGACGGCAGCAAGGAGAGATGGGGGACGGCAGCAAGGAGAGATGGGGACGGCAGCAAGGAGAGAGGAGGGACGGCAGCAAGGAGAGAGGAGGGACGGCAGCAAGAAGAGAGGAGGGACGGCAGCAAGAAGAGAGGAGGGACGGCAGCAAGGAGAGATGGGGGACGGCAGCAAGGAGAGAGGAGGGACGGCAGCAAGGAGAGAGGAGGGACGACAGCAAGGAGAGATGGGGGACGACAGCAAGGAGAGATGGGGGACGACAGCAAGGAGAGATGGGGGATGACAGCAAGAAGAGAGGAGGGACGACAGCAAGGAGAGATGGGGGACGGCAGCAAGGAGAGATGGGGGACGGCAGCAAGGAGAGAGGAGGGACGGCAGCAAGGAGAGATGGGGGACGACAGCAAGGAGAGAGGAGGGACGACAGCAAGGAGAGAGGAGGGACGACAGCAAGGAGAGATGGGGGACGGCAGCAAGGAGAGATGGGGACGGCAGCAAGGAGAGATGGGGGACGACAGCAAGGAGAGATGGGGGACGGCAGCAAGGAGAGATGGGGGACGACAGCAAGGAGAGATGGGGGACGACAGCAAGGAGAGATGGGGGACGACAGCAAGGAGAGATGGGGGACGACAGCAAGGAGAGATGGGGGACGACAGCAAGGAGAGATGGGGGACGACAGCAAGGAGAGATGGGGGACGACAGCAAGGAGAGATGGGGGACGACAGCAAGGAGAGATGGGGACGGCAGCAAGGAGAGATGGGGGACGGCAGCAAGGAGAGATGGGGGACGGCAGCAAGGAGAGATGGGGGACGGCAGCAAGGAGAGATGGGGGACGGCAGCAAGGAGAGATGGGGGACGGCAGCAAGGAGAGATGGGGGACGGCAGCAAGGAGAGATGGGGGACGGCAGCAAGGAGAGATGGGGGACGGCAGCAGGGAGAGAGGAGGGACGACAGCAAGGAGAGAGGGGGGACGACAGCAAGGAGAGATGGGGGACGACAGCAAGGAGAGATGGGGGACGACAGCAAGGAGAGATGGGGGACGACAGCAAGGAGAGATGGGGGACGACAGCAAGGAGAGATGGGGACGACAGCAAGGAGAGATGGGGGACGGCAGCAGGAAGAGAGGTCAGACGGCAGCAAGGAGAGAGGAGGGACGACAGCAAGGAGAGATGGGGGACGACAGCAAGGAGAGATGGGGGACGGCAGCAAGGAGAGATGGGGACGGCAGCAAGGAGAGATGGGGGACGGCAGCAAGGAGAGATGGGGGACGACAGCAAGGAGAGATGGGGGACGACAGCAAGGAGAGATGGGGGACGGCAGCAAGGAGAGAGGAGGGACGACAGCAAGGAGAGAGGAGGGACGACAGCAAGGAGAGATGGGGGACGGCAGCAAGGAGAGATGGGGGACGACAGCAAGGAGAGATGGGGGACGACAGCAAGGAGAGATGGGGACGACAGCAAGGAGAGATGGGGACGACAGCAAGGAGAGATGGGGGACGACAGCAAGAAGAGATGGGGACGGCAGCAAGGAGAGATGGGGGACGACAGCAAGGAGAGATGGGGACGGCAGCAAGGAGAGATGGGGACGGCAGCAAGGAGAGATGGGGACGGCAGCAAGGAGAGATGGGGACGGCAGCAAGGAGAGATGGGGACGGCAGCAAGGAGAGATGGGGACGGCAGCAAGGAGAGATGGGGACGGCAGCAAGGAGAGATGGGGACGGCAGCAAGGAGAGATTGGGGACGGCAGCAAGGAGAGATGGGGACGGCAGCAAGGAGAGATGGGGACGGCAGCAAGGAGAGATGGGGGACGGCAGCAAGGAGAGATGGGGGACGGCAGCAAGGAGAGATGGGGGACGGCAGCAAGGAGAGAGGAGGGACGACAGCAAGGAGAGATGGGGGACGGCAGCAAGGAGAGAGGAGGGACGACAGCAAGAAGAGATGGGGACGGCAGCAAGGAGAGATGGGGGACGACAGCAAGGAGAGATGGGGGACGGCAGCAAGGAGAGATGGGGGACGACAGCAAGGAGAGATGGGGGACGGCAGCAAGGAGAGATGGGGGACGACAGCAAGGAGAGATGGGGGACGACAGCAAGGAGAGATGGGGGACGGCAGCAAGGAGAGATGGGGGACAGCAGCAAGGAGAGAGGAGGGACGACAGCAAGGAGAGAGGAGGGACGACAGCAAGGAGAGATGGGGGACGGCAGCAAGGAGAGAGGAGGGACGGCAGCAATAAGAGATGGGGACGGCAGCAAGGAGAGATGGGGGACGACAGCAAGGAGAGATGGGGGACGGCAGCAAGGAGCGAGGAGGGACGACAGCAAGGAGAGATGGGGGACGGCAGCAAGGAGAGAGGAGGGACGACAGCAAGGCGAGATGGGGGACGGCAGCAAGGAGAGATGGGGGACGACAGCAAGGAGAGATGGGGACGGCAGCAAGGAGAGATGGGGACGGCAGCAAGGAGAGATGGGGGACGACAGCAAGGAGAGATGGGGACGACAGCAAGGAGAGAGGAGGCTGAAGAGAGTGCAGGATAGAAAACGAGGGGCTGCAGAAAGGGATACAGAGGACATAGGGAAGGGATAGAGAGGACAGCAGGGAGGGAGATAGGCAGCAGTGGTGGAGAGGGACGGCAGTCGAGGGAGAAAGATGGCAGGAGGAGATAAAATAGCAGAGACCGGGGTGAAGCAGGAAGAGGAGGGCGGCAGAGTGAATAGCAGAGTGAGACTGCAGCGGGGGCAAACATAATGAAAGCAAGGGAGAACGGGAGAGGCATGGAGCGACAGAGTGCAACAAGGACAAGGAGGGATAACAGCAGTGAAAGGGAGGAAGGGGCAATCGAAGGAGAGCAGAATGGGGAAGGAGAGAGACAGGGGGCTGCAAAGGGAAAGAAAAAGACTAACAGGAGACAAGGAAGGAGGTCAACAGGAAAGGAGGAGGGAGGCCAGGTAGAAGGCTGCAGATACTGAGAGAAAGGGCAGCAGGAGTGAAGAAAAGAGCAATGGCGAGAGGAAGCAGCAAAGAGAGAGGGACGCAGAAAGAGAATAGAAGCATAGAAAGAGGGAAGCTGTGGAGGGGTAATAAAGGAGCATGGGTGGACACGAGGCTTGAGTAGGGTGTAATGTACCAGGGAGGAAGAGAACAGAGGGAGGGGAGAGAAACAAGGGTGCATGTCTTGCATGTAAGCTACAAGAAGCAGGCAATGGTATAAAGGGTGAATACAGGGTGGAAAAGGAGAAAGTGGAGGAGTCTGTACCACACCATAAACACGCAGCACAATGGTTACCTCCAGCAACTGCTTCAAGCGCGTGAGAGAACCCATCTGACCCGAGGAGGTGATCTTTTCAATCCTGCAGAGACAGAAAGAGGTCAGAGGGTGCAGAGGACAAAGAATTCTGTGCAGAGTGCAATCATCGGCTGTTGTACTTCATAAGGGGAGGATAATTGCTGCTTCTCTTTAGACTCAGGTTCTATAGTATGAAAGAGCTCAGAGTGAGATCTCTGCAGAGTGTAAGGTTCTGCTATAGGATAGAAGTGTGATCAAGCCAGGCTTGGGTCCGTAACTCCCCAGACTGGACCACCTCAATATTGAAATAAGCAAATAGGATATCTGAGGGGGTTATTTTGATTGGAGTTGAGATAAACCTCAGACCATTAATTCCAAAGTTTTTAAGCTTTATTTCGCTTAGTTTTGATATTTCAACAAAGACATTCATAAATCAAAAGAGAATGTCTTTTCAAAGAAACACATTAGTAAATCGCACAATTCAAACACGTTTGAAATATAACTATATACATTTACATAGTGCAAAAATAGTGAGAAAAAATAATATATGGAACGTTTTTGCAAACAAATAATAACAAATCAGTGATCACAAGATAAACATCAACAACTCATGTGTGCCAGCCTGAAATTAAACCAGTCCTACATTCATATTAACACCAGACACACACTCCTTTTCGAAACACGTGTTTCCTGTCCTGCCTGTGAGGGGATGGGGATACCTACCCTACGGGTGCGTGTTGTCAGAAGCTGCTGAGGGCATGAACATTGCTGCTGGTTTGGAAGCATAGTAGCAAGTTGGATTGATATTTCCCGCAGTATAAAGACAGAATTACAGGAAACAGATACGATTTGGGAGCAGCTAATGTTTTAAAGCGTCCGCTTCAATTATGGGTTTTTTCGATTTTAAGATAATGGACTGACACCACTGAGTTGTCCCACACGTCACATACATTTGAAGTTTTGATCACAATATACGATTTGAAGCAACGTTTCTGGACATCATTTCCTGTGGAGAAACTCCACACCACAATTAAGAGCCAAAATACTAAGTCCAAGTCCTGCAGAGAATCCCGGATTTGTTAGGAATTCGAAACGAGTTGGCTTGGAGCATGGGGGACTGTTGATGGGGTGTGTCGTGAGGAATGTTAAATATTTCCCTCAGCAGCTTCTGACAACACCCACCCGTAGGGTAGGTATCCCCAGGACAGGAAACACGTGTTTCGAAAATGAGTAACTGTCGGTCTGGTGTTAATATGAATGTAGGACTGGTTTAATTTCAGGCTTGCACACGAGTTATTGATGTTTTTCTTGTGATTAGTTATTATTTATTTGCAAAAACGTTCCATATATTTTTTCACACATTTTTTTTACACTATGTAAATGTTGTATTTAGTTCTATTTCAAACGTTTTTGAATTGTGCGATTTACTAATGTGGTGTTTCTTTGAAAAGAGATGCTCTATTGATTTATAAACGTCTTTGTTGAAATATCAAAAATAAGCGAAATAAAGCTTAAAAACGTTGGAATTAATGGTCTAAGGTTTATCACAAATCTAATCAAAATAACCCCCCCCCCAGACATCCTGTTTGCTTATTTCAATAGTATAGAAGATTGCAGAGCGAGGTCGCTGCTTCTCTGCAGAGTATAAGGTTCTGTTATAGTATAGAAGAGAACATAGATAGCTGCTTCTCTGCAGAGTATAAGGTTCTGCTATAGTGTAGTAGGGCACAGTGAGATCGCCGCTTCTCTGTAGAGTGTAAGGTTCTGCTATAGTATAGAAGAGCAGAGTTAAGGTTGCTGCCTTTCTGCAGCGTAAGGTTCTGCTATAGTATAGAAGAGCACAGCGTGAGAACAAGTTACTTACCTTCAGTAAAGATATATCTGTAAGAAACATAGGTCAGTAATAGATTCCTTACCTTAGAAGTACCCTAAGGCGTCAGACTGGATCCGGAAAGTTTTTTCGTCAGCAGTACCTCTGCGCGTCGGAAGGTGGCATCGGTCGGCTACGCGTTCGTCGTTGGCGTCGTGGTTGCCGGGATGATGTCGCATTAGCTACTAAGTCCCTGACGTCAGTTCTGTACACGACTTTCCGCGCCAGAAGCGCAGAGCCCTGCAAGACACTGACCACTGGTGCACAAAACTAGGGCCCTGAAAGGATGTACTTAACCCTAGAAATCAGTTCGCAGAACGGGGAGGATGGGTAGGGCGGTTAGGAATCTATAACCTAACCTATGTTTCTCACAGATCTATTATTACCGAAGGTAAGTAACTTGTTCATTTGAAAGAAACAGTTATAGATTCCTTACCTTAGAATAACTACCCCAGCAATACCAACCCCGGAGGTGGGTATGCGAATCAAGATCACACCAGAAATGCCTGGAGAACAGAACGGCCAAAAAAGCGGTCTCTCTGGACTTGGCTGTAATGTAAATGTAAATGTAAATGTAGTATACTTGTAAAGCGCACAGCTGCCCCAGCAACGGGGCGTCCCGGCGCTGTATAACTCTGGGGAACCCGTCCTGGCTTTCCCTGTGGGATGGTCCCTGCTGGGAGTCCCCAAGGTGGAGCCAGGCATCCCCGGAATTGGTGGGGCTGTTGTGGAGATTAGGCAAGCTAATGCCCAGAGTTGCCGAGTGGAACCCCTGATTAGAGTAAGCACCGAAGCGAGAATTATCAAGTCCGCTGACCAAGGTCCACGACCCTGCCGCGTCGGGAATTGAACCCTGGTCCCGGGCTGACTTCTGCTCTCAGGCCTGCTGCCTCTAACCAGTGAGCCACACTACTCCACTGTAAAGGCAGTAGTGTCTCGTAAATGTGTGCAGTGAAGCCCACATAGCTACCTGACAGATGTCATTTAGAGGGACTCCTCGTCCCAAAGCAGTAGTAGCTGCCGTTGCCCCGGTGGAATGGGCACATAGCCCCACTCGAGGCTCCTCCTTTGCCAGAGAACAGCAGGCTTTGATACACAAAACGACCCATCTGGAGATAGTCCGCTTGTGTACAGCCCGAACTTTCTTGGCACCTATGTAGCGAACAAAGAGCTGATCATCCACCCGGAATAGTTTGGTTCGATCCAGATAAAAGGAAAGCGCACGTTTTGGGTCCAGACGGTGGAGCCTCTCTTCCTCTTTTGAAGGATGCGGAGGCGGACAGAAGGTGGGCAAAGTGATGGTTTGCCCAATGTGAAAGGAGGTGACAACCTTGGGAAGGAAAGATGGATGAGTCCGGAGGACAACCTTGTCTGGATGTGCAGACAGAAAAGGAGGCTTGGATGAAAGAGACTGGAGCTCACTTCTTCTGGCAGATGTGATGGTCACCAGGAATGCAGTCTTAAGAGTTAAAAGTCTTAAAGGAAAGTAGTGAAGCGGCTCGAAGGGAAAGCACATTAAATAAGTCAAGACCAAATTCAAGTCCCACTGAGGCATATCAAAGGGAATAGGAGGAAAGAGAGGAGTTATGCCTTTTAATAAACGATTTACAACCGGGGACTTGAAAAGAGAAGGCTGATCTAGAAGCCGAAGAAAGGCAGAAATAGCCGAAAGATAGCCCTTCACAGTGCCCAGAGCAGAGCCCTGCTGGGCCAAAGAAAGGAGCAACAAGAGAACCTCAGAAAGAGGGGCAGAAAGGGGATCCACAGCCTTTCCTGTGCACCATGCCACAAATTTGTTCCACTGTCAGGCGTATACAGTTGTGACGGGGCGGTGAGCGCCCCCGACATGGAACAGGGGATTGCTACGGACTGGTGGTCCGCTATACCTTTGACACCCCTTTCTGTTCCTCTTGCACAGACTGCTGACACCGATCCAGAGGAATGGTTTCCCACGGAGGCGGAAACGGTGTGGTATGACCAGGAGGGAATGGTGCAGGGTCCCCTTAACTCAGGAACACGGAGACCCATGGCCCCGCCCCCTGATGACGACGCGGAACTAAAAGCCGGAAGAAACACCAAGAGGACGAACGGCGATTCCCAGGAGGTGGACGGAGTACTGGAGTGGAGACGGAGAGAAGACCCGACGAGCAGCAGAAACGAAGAGGACGAAGACGAGCGGAGCCCAGCTGATTCCATCAAGCCAGGAGGCCACCGATTCCGCGACTCGCCCTGCCACGGTCCCACGGGAGGAACGTGGCTGCACAAGGTACGGGGCAAAGTAGCGGCTGGGTGGGGCGTAGCGGACAGCCAGAGACCCTGTAGCCAGTGTATATAGCCTAAAGCCTCTGTGTCCCTTTCCCTTCACGAGCACTGTAGGCCCTGTATATAACTGCGCACTTGGTTTCCTTCACACCCGGCCCTATTACTATTGTTTGGAACGCCCCTTTGACCTCCGCTTTCTCCTGTCTTCTTTTCCGGTCCGGTCGGAGAGCGGCCAGCGAACCAGTAGAGCCAACCCTTTACACCGGCAAGACCAGACAGAGCGAGCCAGTCCATCGGCGAAGACAGCCTCAGCCTGGAGTACTCGGCCTTCCCTCGGAGAGTCAAAACGGAGTCAAGCGAGTTTGCCAAACTGAGAGAGACTAGCAAAAGGAGAAAAGCGTATCTCAAAATAAAACCTTCTTTACGAGCACTGTTCCCTGGCTCAGTCTCGCTTGATACAACTCCCCCTGACCCTGCCCCCTTACAACAGTCTTAGTGGAGGGACGCCCGCTGCCAAGATTACATCACTAACTTCGGGAGGCAAGTCAAATGATGTCAACTGCCGCAGCTCAATCTACACGCAAGGAGGTGGAGGCTGGGCAGGTTCGGGTGGAGGACCGTCCCCCTACTGCTGTAACAGAAGATCCTCCCTAGGAAGTTGGATCAGAGGATCGATGGCAATGTTGAGCAGCTCGGGATACCAGACTCTTCGTGCCCAATCCGGAGCCACCAGAATGACTTGGGCCCGGTCGTGCTTCATCTTCGTCAGCACTCTGGGCAGAAGTGGCATAGGCAGAAAGACGTACAACAGACCGCAACTCCACTCATGACGAAAAGCGTCTCCGAGCAAGTCGGCCTTGGAAATTCCAACGCGCAGAATTGCTGACATTCGGTGGCGAATAGATCTAACCAAGGCTCTCCCCACTGTTGAAAGAGACCTTGCACCACCTCCGAGTGAAGACGCCATTCGTGATCCATCATGCACCGGCGGCCAAGTTCGTCGCCCTGGCGTTCAGGGACCCTGGCAGGTGTTGAACCACCAGGGATATGCCCTGATGTTCTAGCCATCTCCTGAGGCGGAGGGCCTCTCGCCATAGGGTCCACGACCACACCGTGCCTTGTTTGTTGCAGTACCACATGGCAGTGGTGTGGTCTGTGAACACCTGCACTACTCTTCCCCGGACAAAGGGGAGGAATGCCTTGAGTGCGAGACGGATCGCCCGGAGCTCTAGAAGGTTGATATGGAGCCCTGACTCCGCCAGAGACCAGAGGCCTCTGATCTCCGCCTCTCCCATGTGGACGCCCTATCCCAGAATGGATGTGTCCGTCACCACTGTGTACTCTGGTTGGGGAAGGGAGAGGGATCTGCCGTTGACTCAATCCTGGTTCGTGAGCCACCACTGCAATTATTGTGCAGTACCCTCCGAGATCTGTACGCAATCGGACAGATTCCCCTGATGCTGTGCCCACTGGAACTTCAGGTCCCACTGCAGAGCCCGAATATGCCACCTGGCATGATCGATCAGCAGGATGCAGGAGGCCATCAGGCCCAGCAGCCTCAGGGTCATCCTGAAAGAAACCCGGGATAGAGGCTGAAAGATCGGAACCATAGCATGAATATCCCGGACTCGCTGTTCGGGAGGATAAACCCGAAACAGCGTTGTGTCCAGAACCGCTCTGATGAAGAGGATCTTCTGAGAGGGGATCAGGTGTGACTTCGGCACATTGATGGAGAACCCCAGCGAATGCAGGAGGTCGGCCATACTCAGGTCTGGAGGTGGGAGACGAAAGTCCGGGACGAGCCCGCCTTCAACAGCCAGTCGTCGAGATAGGGGAAGACTGGAACCCCTGATCTGCGCAGATGAGCTGCGACCCGAGGGGCGCTGGTGAGGCCAAAGGGGAGCACAGTAATCTGAAAGTGCTCGTGGCCTACCGTGAACCGCAGGTAACGCTGGTGTGCCGGCAGGACGGGAATGTAGAAATAAGCGTCCTGCAAGTCCAACGCTACCAACCAGTCTCCATGGTCGAGGGCAGACCAGACCTGAGCGAGCATCAACATCTTGAACTTATTCTACCGGAGGAAGCGGTTGACGTTCCTGAGATCCAAGATAGGACGCAAGCCCTTATCCTTCTTGGGTACCAGAAAGTAGTGGGAGTAACAACCACGACCTACTTCTGGGGCAGGAACGCGATCGATTGCTCCCTTTGCCACTAAGGAGCCGTGACTTCCTGTTGGAGAAAGCCCATGTGATCCTCTGACATACGGTGGTACTGGGGTGGCATGGCTGGAGGGTTAGCCACAAGGGGGAGGGAGTAGCCCCTTCAGACTATCTGCAAAACCCACCTATCCGACGTGATGGTGCGCCAGTGGGGGAGGTGATGGCGGATCCTTCCGCCCACTGGCGTTTGATGAGCCTGAATTGTCGGATTAGGAAGGTTTCGAGGCTGCTGCAGAGGGGGGGGTTGGTAAACTGGCCCGCTCGCTGGCCCCTTGAACCACGGCGGTGGTTCCCACGTCCCTGGCCGTGCGAAGGTTGGGGGAACTTGCGTCGGCTTGTGGCTCTGGGTGGAACGTAGTGGGGCACCCCTTGCGTAGCCACGAGAGGGGCAAAAAGCAGACTGCTCAGAGTGGCTGGAGAGGCCCAAGGACTTGGCCATAGCCCGTGAGTCCTTGAAACGCTCTAGAGCGGAGTCCGCTTTGTCGCCTAAAAGGCAACAGCCATCAAAGGGCATGTCCATAAGGGTATTCTGGACATCCCCAGAAAAGCCAGTCGATCTCATCCAGCGTAGCGTCTAAGGGCTACCGGCGTGGAAAATGTCTAAAGAGCGGTGGTATCCATCCCACAACGGATGGTAAACTTTGCTGCATCCCTCCCGGCGGCAACAGCTTGGGAGAGCACTGTCTGGGCCTCCTCCGGACACTGAGGCAGCACTTGATCAACAGTGTCCCACACAAAGTGGAATAACGGCCCAATAAACATGCGGTGTTCACCGACCGCATTACCAAGTTAGCAGAAGAGAAAATTTTCTTCCCAAGATGATCCAGCTTCTTGAATTCCCTATCTGGTGGAGCGGTATGGAATGCGCTCTTGGAGGTAGGGTGTTGGGAGAGGAAAGTGGGGTCGCCCGCAGCCGGGCGGTGGCGTCTGGCAATTATCCTATCCACGGGAGCCCCCGTGTTGGGCCTGGACTAGATGCCCAAAAGGACGTCTGTGAGGGCTTCATTGACCGGCAGCAGGGACTCCTAAGACCTCGCTTGTGGTTAAAGCACCTCTGTCAGGAGGTTAGTCCTGACATCCACTGTAGGGAGCTCGAGGTTGAGAGCCTCGACCGCCCTACGCAACACCACTGTGTATGACACTCCCTCCTCCGTAGTCACAGTAGGAGGAGACAACATGCCAAGGTCAGGGGAGGTATCAAGGCCACTGACATCCCCCAGGTCCACTCTCCAGTCCGGATCATACTCCAACTGTTCGGTCAAAAGGGTCACCTAACCCCTCCCATTCCTCCTCCTCATCCTCTGGGTGCCAATCTGGCCTAAAAAGGACCCCAGGAGTGAATAGGGGCACAAAAACCCTGCTTGGCGCCAGATCCAGCAACGCCGGTCTGGCTCCGTATCCACATAAGGATGGAGGCCGGGGTCTATGCCGGCCAGGGGCACTACCGGCGTCTAATGCGGGTGTGGTGCCGGAGGAAGCAGCGCCGTTGGAGGCGTAATAAGGTCAATCGGTGCTGATCCAGATCGAGGCCTGGATCCATGGGGGACCTCCGTTGCCAGAGCTGCTGACGGAGATGGCCTAGGCCCCCCAACCGAGTGGGCCCAAAGGCACGCCGGCGGGTTCGGGCTGCCCAAAGATGGCGCGCATCGCCTCGTAAAATTTACGAAGCTGGGCACTCCGGGTCCTGGGAAGGGAGGGAAACTGAGTCTGCTTTTCAGGATCTGCACGCGGAGCCGCGGGAAGGGAACTGCCCGCATCTCTCGTCGAGTCAGCCGACCGACAGGGAGAAGTCGAAGAGCGACAATGCTTCTTCGACTTACCTGACCCAGAGTGCAAAGACTTAAAGGATGAGTGATGATGGCTCCTTGATCGGTCCCTCGAACTCCCTCGCGACCGGGACCTCGAACGGCATGGAGCAGATTGCCGGCGCACTAGAAGCTTCCGGGACTGCTCCAGCAAAGCCTTCGGAGCCATGGACCGGCAGTCGGAGCGCGACTTGGGGTTGTGGTTGCGCTCCAAGCAAAAGAGGCACAGGCGGTACGTATCCGTAACAGACTTCAGACGAGAACAGGACCCGCAAGCCTTGAAGCTGGGCATCCCTACATTCTTTCAGATAAGATTGTTTAACCCCTTCGGTGCTGCGGACAGGCCCCGGCCATCCCACATGACGTTGGGCATGTGCGGAGGACAGCTGGGGGCCGTCCGAACCCCACCCACTGATTAGAACGCCCGCACAGCGGCGAAATTCATGCTGCGGTCAATGGGTTAAACGTTACACAGTCTAACTCATTGACTTTTAGCGCCAGTATGGTCCCTGAGGAGTGGCAGCGTGCTCTACAAGTACAAGAGTGGCAGGCGATGTTGCCATGGTGCGGACAGCTGATTTGCTACAGGCCTCCTTGGTGGGGTAGAGGTCCGCCACTACCTGGCAGCTGCTGAACTGAGGGTCAGAGTTGGCCTGACTGAGGAAGCCTGCCTCCCAGACTCGTGAACAAGGTGCTGGTCGAGGGTCTCTGGTCGACTCTTACCGTGGGAAGTAATCCTCCTTTATTAGCTGAATCAACTTCAAGAACTGGACCTGGTACTGCTTCATGAGCGCATTCCCGCACACCTGCAAGAGTGAAGAACAGATGAGACGTGGACATGGACAGAAGAGTCTCTGCACCCTACACATGCACACATTAGGACAACGCAAGATGAACCAACATCATCAGGAACCCTCACACACCTGCACATGGACGGAACAGTCTCTGCTCCCTACACACAGACACCCGAGGAGGAAAATGCAAGATGAGCCAACAGCATCAGGAACCTTCACACACCTGCACATGGACAGAAGAGTCTCAATGCTCCCTACACATGGACACCAGAGAAGGACAACAAAAGACGAGCCAACAGCAACAGGAAACCTCACACCTACACAGGATAGAAGAGTCTCAATGCTCCCAACACAGGGACACCTGCGGAGGACAACACAATATGAAGAACCAACAGCATCAGGAACCCTCACACACCTGCACATGGACAGAAGATTCTCTGTACTCTCTACCCACGGACACCTGAAAATGACAACGCAAGATGAGCCAAGAGCATCAGAAACCCTCACACACCTGCATATGGACTGAAGAGTCTCAATGCTCCCTACACACGGACACCTGAGAAGGTCAACGCAAGATAAGCCAGCAGCATCAGGAACCCTCACACACCTGTATATGGACAGAAGAGTCTCAATGCTCCCTACACACGGACACCTGAGAAGGTCAACGCAAGATAAGCCAGCAGCATCAGGAACCCTCACACACCTGTATATGGACAGAAGAGTCTCAATGCTCCCTATACACGGACACCTGAGAAGGTCAACACAATATGAAGAACCAACAGCATCAGGAACCTTCACACACCTGCACAAGGACAGAAGAGTCTCAATGCTCCCTACACAGGGACACCTGCGGAGGACAACAATATGAAGAACCAACAGCATCAGGAACCCTCACACACCTGCACATGGACAGAAGATTATCAATGCTCCCTACACACGGACACCAGAGAAGGACAACAAAAGATGAGCCAACAGCAACAGGAACCTTCACACACCTGCATATGGACTGAAGAGTCTCTGCTCACTACACACAGACACCTGAGGAGGTCAACGCAAGATAAACCAGCAGCATCAGGAACCCTCACACACCTGTATATGGACAGAAGAGTCTCAATGCTCCCTATACACGGACACCTGAGAAGGTCAACGCAAGATGAGCCAACAGCATCAGGAACCCTCGCACACCTGCACATGGACAGAAGAGTCTCAATGCTCCCTATACACGGACACCTGAGAAGGTCAACGCAAGATGAGCCAACAGCATCAGGAACCCTCACACACCTGCACAAGGACAGAAGAGTCTCAATGCTCCCTACACACAGACACCTGACGAGGACAACGCAAGATGAGCCAGCAGCATCAGGAACCCTCACACACCTGCACATGGACGGAGCAGTCTCTGCTCACTACACACAGACACCTGAGGAGGAAAATGCAAGATGAGCCAACAGCATCAGGAATCTTCACACACCTGCACATGGACAGAAGAGCCTCAATGCTCCCTACACACGGACACCAGAGAAGGACAACAAAAGACGAGCCAACAGCAACAGGAAACCTCACACCTACACAGGATAGAAGAGTCTCAATGCTCCCTACACAGGGACACCTGCGGAGGACAACACAATATGAAGAACCAACAGCATCAGGAACCCTCACACACCTGCACATGGACAGAAGATTCTCAGTACTCTCTACCCACGGACACCTGAAAATGACAACGCAAGATGAGCCAAGAGCATCAGGAACCCTCATACACCTGTACAGGGACAGAAGAGTCTCAATGCTCCCTACACACGGGCACCTGAGAAGGTCAACACAAGATGAGCCAATCGCATCTGGAACAGCGTATAAGAAGCATTTCTGCAGTGGCTTCTGGGGACATAATAAAAAATCCCTGAGATTCATGTCATCTGACAGTAAGGTCAGGTGTTGTTTCCCCTGGGACAGTGTTGAGGTTCTTAGCCACTCTAGGCATAACGTCCCAAACACTGTAATGATATCACCAACCCAGACTGTTCTCTTTGTACATAGCGCTGGCAAGGCCTATGGATACTAAACCCTTCGGTGGTACCCCTGAATCATGACTGACACCTATTTGTGTCGATAGGCCAGACCAACCATCCCTTCCAATTGGGGTGAGATGAATTGTACGAGCCATCATGTAGAATGTCATCTAATGTATCCTCACTATGTTATGTATAATTTGCCATCCCTCAAAGTGTTAAAGTGAGGGAATCCATGGTGTGTTCAAGTCTGTTGAACTGTGTCGTTCAGGAAAGTTATCTGATGTCGTATGAGGCATACTCTAAAGAAGGCCTAAATTCCCTGAACCTGCCAATCTTCAGTCCCTGAGACAGATTTTGTGTCTAAAGTGTCCTTCCAAGAGTCGAACCCCTGTACAGAGAGCTGGGAAAGAAAGAAGCAGAGTATATCGGTTTCGTGTTAGTGACCATATTTTTCGGTGCTGTTGTAGGTGCCATCTTATAATATAAAGTGGTCGGGTCTGATGTGTTAAACCCAGAAGAATAAGCAAACGTTTGTGCAAACTTAGCTGAACTACTTTTCGGAGGTGTTGGGCAATGTTCCCATTGATGGTAAGAAAAAACTTTATATGGGATGCTTACTTTGTGCAAGACATGAAGACCGTAATGTTGGTAACAAAACATGGTGTCAAAATTAGATGTATCATCATACAATTCATCGCTGAAAAATGCAGCAGATTGTTCTAAATCAGACAGCATACTATTTACAATTTCCAAAGTCCCAACTATCAGAGAAAGTACTGGAGGTAATGATGTCACTTAATTACATTTTAAACAAGTGTAGATTTTTTTAAAAGTTCAGTTGGAGCATATACATAATACGAAACCCTGTCCAATACTATTCCTTCAGGAGCTGGAACTACTGTAATGTTCACTAAGGAAAGCTCTCTCTGGTCACGGGTGTGTGATGATGCATGCGGTTTCAGGACCAAGTTCACGTGTTGTACTGCAATGCGTTCTGGAGGGTAATGTCCATTCAGGAGCAGAAAAAAAAAAGACAGTCACTACACCTATCCAGAGGATTAGGAACAGCAGAAATATAGCAATCCAGAGCTGTAGCCAGGGAGAAATAAGGTAAGTCTTGTGAGAAGTTGGCCTGATATATGATGTTTCCAATTCTGGAACCACCGTGTATCAGTCCAAGCTTTCCCTTATGGTGTCTGGTTGTAAGTCAACCTTGTAGACAAGCTATCTTAATGGTAGCATAGACTAAGCAGCCTTGAAGGCTTAACTCAAGAGGTCGTGTTAAGCGAGCTGTTTTACCAATCACAGTCCTGTAATATCAAATGAAAGGACACCACACAAGTATATATTATAAAAATATATGTATTTATTACTTAAAATAATCCCCAGTATTCTTTATGAACAAAGGGGCACAAGTGTTAAATCAAAAGCACAGTATAACATACAAAGTTGCACAATTATGGATGAGGGCGAGGGGCCACTCAGACCATATACTAAGAAAGTGGTATAAGAGATACCAATCGAACAGTGGTTAGGCCTAGGGCCTAGGGAATCGCTGGGAGCAGTCGGGACAAGCAATGCTGAAGTCGGGAAAAGCCTGCGGGATTTGGGTGCAGTGCTGAAAGCACACGCATGCACCAATGCAAGTCAATGGTGCGTAAAAGTTACACAAATAGAGTTTTAGGACACTTCTGCTGAACCTAGAAAAACAAAACTTAAGACACAGACACTAGAGGTGTGTACCAGTGTGGGAACACCGGCGTTGCAATGTTACCTCACCCACAGGAAGCGGGTGCACAGGGTCGAAGTAGTGTCGGGTTTCGTCACGCTGGTTCTTGGTGCTTGAAGCTGAAGAGGCTGCAGGCGCTGTGAAGGAGAAGTGTCCGGGGGGATCCAAGGGTGGATCGAAGTCGAAAAGTACCTGAAAGCAGAGGGGACAGAGTCTGGGTCACTCAGCAATGACCAGGGTGGAACCAGGATGGAACCAGGCAATGTCGGGCGCAATCAGGTGGTTGTCGAGGAGCTTCTCTCCGCTGTCAAGTGGGCTCTGGGGCATCTACGAAGTCCAGGAGCGGGTCACGATCTGTCCCACGAAGGCTCTCGCCGTCGGCGCTGCCGGCTTCAAGATTGGAGCAAACAACACTTGGCAAAAGCAATCCACGCGGAACTGGAAGATTGCTTCTCACTCGGACCAGGAGGGTCAGAGTGGGTACTCTTTTTCAGGGGAGTGGGTGCAAATCTGGAGCAACCAGAATCACAAGTCGTATTTCAGTTTTCGTCGGCACAGGGGCCACAAGCTAGCTGGCAAGTGACCGGGCCAACGCGTTGAGCCAAAAGAAGCAGAAGGGCCCCACGCGGCACTCGTCGAGTGTGGAGGGCTGAACTTCGGTGCAAGAGTGGCTCAGGGTTGGGGCTTCTCAAACCCCGGTGTACAGCTTCGAGGGTCACTCGTGGGCTGCACGGTCAGCGTCTCGTGGTCTTTTCAAGATGGCGTGCCCCACGCTTCCGGTCACCTCCACGGGTCTCAGCTCTGCAGGGACTGTGGATCGGGCTGTTAGAAGGCAGGCAAGCTTGATCTCGTCGATCTCTGTCGCTCGAGTTCCGGCGGGAACTGCAACAAAGCAGACGTCGAGGTGCTGGGTGGTGCCTGTTTGCACAGGGTGGTCACTCCTTGACCACAAGGGAGATTCTTCAGTCTTCTACGTTGAGTAGGATGTCGAAGGGTCCAGAGTTTCGTTTCTTATGTTTCATCAGGATAATCTGAAGTGCATTGGCACTGCTCCCACTCTTATTCGAATCTAGGGGGCTGGATTACCTGCTAGGTCCCCTCCTATGGGTGGGACCCAGGAAGGGGGTGGGTACACCCCTTTCCTTTGATCCAGGCCGCGCTGGGACGGGGGCTGGTGTGCCCCAGAACCGGTTTGGCCGGATTATGCAAGGGGCAGCCTTGTGCTCCCCAGGCAGTGTCTGGTTTCTTTCAAACCTCCCTGCTACAATCCACTATCTCCTGTCTGGGGTGGTGTGACACCTCTCTGCGACAGGAAACCCTTTGTCCAGGCCCCCTGGGCTGAGTTTCGGTCAGCTTCAGGGGGTCAGACTTGTGTCTGTGGCAGAAGCATCCATTTTGTGGATCTGAGGCTCTTTTAAAAATCAACCGCATTTCAGCAAAGTAACATGTCTTACCCCTCTAGAGGGGTGGAATGCTATCCCCGTCGCCAGAACTGGCGAGGGGATAGTATTCCAAATCGTATGACACCTTACACGACATGTTTTGATAAAGCCAAACCAAAGTTGCTATATAACCGCAAGGATTATAATGCACTTAATAGTATATGGTATGGCATTATCCTGAAACAGCTTAGGGATTTGTTCCCGACGGCTGCAGACAGGCTCAGCTCATGCTAGAGCTCCATCTCACATTAAACCACGCACTCTGCCTCCAGAATTGATAAGGCCTTCCATAAGAGTGGCTCACAGGTTTATATGTGTCCAGATATAGGTTTAGATATAGGTATACTATATCTAAGCAAGAGGTGATTACACCATCTTGCCCCAGCTGAGTGATCAGCCAGTTGTGTCAATTTAAGAACCAGCCAGGGGTGGCAAAAGATATGCTGCAGCCCCTGGTAGGCCTTGGTGGCACCTATGCCCTGAGCACCTATAGTGCATGGTACAGGGGCTGACAAGGAGTCCATTTCCAATTGTGGTATGTACTAAGGATGGGCGCAAAATCCGTTCCGCTCGCGGATTTTGCGAATTTTCGGTAAATTCGCGATCCGCGAACTCCCGCGAATTTGCCGAGAATTCGCAAATCCGCGAGCGGCGGATCCGGGCCCGGGGCAAAAGTTGAAGCCTGGCCTGTTGTAACTATTTTACGATGGCGCCGGCAAGCTGCCGGCGCCATCCTAAAATAGTTACTAAGTTAGCTTCAACAGGAAGCTCTAATAGATAAAATAAAGCAGGTGCTCGATTTTATCTATTAGAGCTTCCTGTTGAAGCTAATTTAGTAACTATTTTAGGATGGCGCTGGCAGCTTGCCGGCGCCATCGTAAAATAGTTACAACAGGCCAGGCAGGTGTGCCTTCTTCCCAAATCTACCGTCGAAAATCAGCTGTGATGCTGGACAGAGGCCTTTGCATCCTTTTAAACACACAAGAGGCATGTGCACTCGCATGGAAGCCCCGCCCACACACTCGCGGTGTGCACCGTCTTCCCGCCATTGACCCACCATGATGGACAGCTCACCTAAGGGACCCCTGCGCCCTTCGGGGCGATTGCATAGTAACACACACATGGTCGCTGGAACTAGTTGAAGCTCAAATGCAGTGACTCATTCATCAGCCCAAAAAACAATCGTGCTCGTCATCTAGGCTGGGCAGGTGTGCCTTCTTCCCAAATCTACCGTCGAAAATCAGCTGTGATGCTGGACAGAGGCCTTTGCATCCTTTTAAACACACAAGAGGCATGTGCACTCGCATGGAAGCCCCGCCCCAAATACGCGGATCCGCAAATACGCAAAATCCGCCGATTTTGTGGATCCACGATCCGCAAATCCGCGGATCGTGGATCCGCAAAATCCGCCCATGCCTAGTATGTACCTAGGGTACATGGAATCCATTTTACAGAGAGAGCAGATAGCCTGGGGCCCTGATTAGCAGGGAACCAGGCCAACTAAGTCAAAAACCAGCTAAACACAAGGCAAAAAATCTGGGGTAACCATAGTCAGGTAGCCACCTTCCTACATAACCCCCCCCCCAAACGAAAGGAGATAAGGCTATCCTTGGCCAGGTAAGCCTATATTGCCTGAGTGGCCATATAAGGAAGTACCTGCACTAGCATGGTTACCCCCTGTCTCATGGTCCACTAAGCAGTCCCTCACCCTTGGGGTATTAGAGGGTCTCCACCATAGGGAATCACTACCTTGGGTGTGTTTATGCAAAGTTAAAGGCTGGTTTGGATATGGAGTATTGAAGTGAGGCTCTACTAATTTAGGGCTCAGCTTCCTCCAATTATCTTCCACCATGTGTGCCTTTCTTTCTTCAACTGAGTTGAACTGTGCTCTCAGGGTCAACCTCTGGCTACCTAAAGCTGGAGGCTGGGTCCCTCTGTTTGGCTTGCTGGGGGGACAGTTCAGGTTTGGGCCCTTTGGGTCCCAGGTTTGGCTGTGCCCAACAGAATCCATCTGTGGGAGGTCCCTAACTATTTTTAAGGGGGCTCCCTCCGGAGTTTTTAAAGTTTTCACCTCACTAGGGCTACTAGTTTTGGTGCCCCTAATCTGTTGATGGGGGTGCTTTATTTGACAGGGGGCCCTCTGGGTCTAACTGTCCTTCTTGTCCTCTGCAGCCCTGGGCTGACTAAGGCAAGGTAGAGAGGGGCAGGTTACCTGCTCCAGACTGGGTCCCACCTGAGAAGGGTCCACTGACATCAGAGGCTCTGTCAGGCTAGGCCCAACCAACTCTGGGGCAGTTCCTTCATCAGGGGTAAGATCAGTTCCATGAGGAGGCTGATCCTTTCCTAAAGTCTGGTGAGGGGGAGATTTCTCGTCCTCCTCTGTGCTCTCAGTTTGTGTGAAGTTATCCATCATTTCCGGCTTCACAACACACATATCAGTTTCAGTTTGGGCTGTGGCCATCACAGCCCCACCAACCTTTTCAGGAGGGGACTCAGTTTGGGTTTCTGCTGTTATCATAACAGCTTTGCTATTCTGTTCAGGAAGAGCTTCTGCTAAAGAAGGGGCAGAGAGTTGCTCAGCCCTACCAACCTTTTCAGGAAGGACATCTTGAATTGGGGCTGTAGCCATTACAGCCCCACTAACCTTTCCATTGGAATTTACCATTCTAGAATGGGTTTCCTGTTCAACCTCAGCCCAGGCTGAGATTTCTAAATCATTACCAAGTAGGCAGTCTACAGGCACGTTTGGTGACACTGCCACTCTCTTTGGGCCAGTGACACCTCCCCAGCTGAGACTTACTACTGCCATGGGATGATTTGTTTGGATTCCATCAATGTTTGTTACCTGGTATGTGGCACCTGTTAAAAGTTGTTTAGAGGGGACTATACAATCAGCCGCCATGGTGATGCTAGCCCCTGTGTCTCTAAAAGCTTCAACTTTCAAACCATTGATGGTGGATTCTTGTCTATATTTGCTCAAGGTATTTGGGCAATCAGAGAAGTTGGCAAACGCCATGCCAGTCTCATAAACAAGATTATTTGGTGATGGGGACCTGGATAGGCCAGGGTCCACCTGTGCTCCAAAAGTAAACCCACCCAGGTTCCTGGGTGTGCTCCCACTTCCTGGGGGATTACTGCTGACAGTAACAGGAGGTGTTGGAACTGGCTTTGGAGGTATATTCTCTTTATTGCCATTATTGGGACAACAGTTGTCTGTTTAGTAATGCCCAACCTGCTTACAGACATGACAAGAAGGCTTTTTCTGAGTTGAAGAAGTGTCTTGGGACCCACCCCCATTCTTGGAGTTTTGGGGCCCTGGGGAAGTCTTTTCCTTACTTTTATCCCCACCCTTTTCTTGAGGCTTGGTAGACTCCTTCTTCTGGTTACTGTCCTGATTCTTAGGCCTAATCCTGGTTCTGACCCATTTATCTGCCCTCTTTCCCAATTCTTGGGGAGAGGTCAAATCTGAGTCCACCAGGTGCTGGTGTAAGAGCTGGTTCTGACAATTACTTAGGATCTGCTCCCTCATAATCAAATTATACAATCCTGTGAAGTCATGCATTTTGCTGCCATGTAGCCAACCCTCCAGAGCCTTAGTAGCACAATCTACAAAATCAGTCCAGTCCTGAGTCTGTGTCTTCTGGATGTCTCTGAACTTCAATCTGTACTGTTCAGTGGTTAAGCCAAATCCATCTATTAGAGCACTCTTCAGGACTTTGTAGTTTTGAGCATCCTCATGTCTGACAGTGAGGAGCTTATCTCTCCCTTTCTCTGAAAATGAGTACCATAAGATTGCTGCCCACTGTTCCTCAGGAACCTGCTGTACCATGCAGGCTCTCTCCAGAGCAGTCATCCCTTTTGTGGATGTCATCCCCTTCCTTGTAGGGGGGCACAATTTTTGTCAGGTTTCTACTATCATAGGACCTGGGTTTCTCTCTAGGAATTATGCTGCCACCAGTGGCATCTAAGCCACACAATTTCTGCTCTCTTGCCAAGGCAAGTCTAGCTTGAGCCAGGGCTACCTCCTCCCTCTCTATCTGGAGTTTGACAGCCCTCATCCTGGCTCTATGTTCTATCTTCTGAGAGGAAGTCATTCCTCTCTGAGATTCTCTTGAGGCACTAGAAATATGAGAGTCCCCTGATGGAGATCTCACTCTTCTGTTGCCTGGGAGAATGATATTTTGGGATCTGGGGAGGTGCTGGCCCTCTCCATTCCCAAGTAGGTTTAAGTTGGCCTGGTTAAGCCTGGCAACTATAACCTGGCTACCCCTCTGATCCTGATTTTCTGGGTCCTCTACATCTGAGTCCTCCTCCTCTACCTCCTCTTCTTCTTCCTCCTCTGGAGTGGTATCAGTTACAGGGGGGTTCACTCCATCTCCTAAGTCTAGGGGAGCTACACTCGCCTTAGCTAAGTCATCCTGTTCTAGAATGGCTATCAGGGTAGGAATGGTGGGACCTCTGCCCCTTTTTAGCCCTCTTGATATGCACAAGGCACACAAGTCTTTGTGGTAAGTTTGTCATAGCTGGAAGTTGCCTGGTAAGGTCAACTGTCACAGGCAGAGAGCTTGGAGCTTCACCTGTGCCAGACATGACTGCTAGTGTGGTGTAAGTGATGCACCTACCTACACTAAGTGTTTTCCTACTGTACCTTGCTAGTGAGTTGTAGTCAGGGTGTGCTAATCCCTTTAATCTACAACTACTAAGTTCAGTAGAACTTAATATGCTAAGCTTTTGATTTATATGTACCTAAGGTACTTGATGTGATCTTTCAATTTGATAAAAAGATTGCAATGGTAAAACAAAAGCAAGCTCAAATCCGCACCACTGCCACCAATGTGAGAAGTTGGCCTGATATATGATGTTTCCAATTCTGGAACCACCTTGTATCAGTCTAAACAATCCCTTATGGTGTCTGGTTGTAAGTCAACCTTGTAGACAAGCTATCTTAATAATAATAATCATAATCCACATTTGTAAAGCGCACAATCACCCGTAAGGGTCTCTAGGCGCTGGGGGCCGTCGGGAAGATTAAGCAAGCTATTGCCCAGAGTCACATGGTGCTGGACTGACCTGCCGCCGGAGCCAGGGATCGAACCCTGATCCCCAGATTCCAGCGTCAGTTGCCCTGGCCGCGGCGCCACACCTCAGCCCAGCACCATGTGACTCTAGGCAATAGCTTGCTTAATCTTCCCGACGGCCCCCAGCGCCTAGAGACCCTGGTAGCATAGACTAAGCAGCCTTGAAGGCTTAACTCAAGAGGTCGTGTTAAGCGAGCTGTTTTACCAATCACAGTCCTGTAATATCAAATGAAAGGACACCACACAAGTATATATTATAAAAATATATGTATTTATTACTTAAAATAATCCCCAGTATTCTTTATGAACAAAGGGGCACAAGCGTTAAATCAAAAGCACAGTATAACATACAAAGTTGCACAATTATGGATGAGGGCGAGGGGCCACTCAGACCATATACTAAGAAAGTGGTATAAGAGATACCAATCAAACAGTGGTTAGGCCTAGGGCCTAGGGAATCGCTGGGAGCAGTCAGGACAAGCAATGCTGAAGTCTGGAAAAGCCCGCGGGATTCGGGTGCAGTGTGGAAAGCACACGCATGCACCAATGCAAGTCAATGTTACGTAAAAGTTACACAAATAGAGTTTTAGGACACTTCCGCTGAACCTAGAAAGACAAAACTTAAGACACAGACCCTAGAGGTGTGTACCAGTGTGGGAACACCGGCGTTGCAATGTTACCTCACCCACAGGAAGCGGGTGCACAGGGTCGAAGTAGTGTCGGGTTTTGTCATGCTGGTTCTTGGTGCTGGAAGCTGAAGAGGCTGCAGGCGCTGTGAAGGAGAAGTGTCCGGGGGGATCCAAGGGTGGATCGAAGTTGAAAAGTACCTGAAAGCAGAGGGGACAGAGTCTGGGTCACTCAGCAGTGACCAGGGTGGAACCAGGATGGAACCAGGCAATGTCGGGCGCAATCAGGTGGTTGTCGAGGAGCTTCTCTCCGCTGTCACGTGGGCTCTGGGGCATCTACGAAGTCCAGGAGCGGGTCACGATCTGTCCCACGAAGGCTCTCGCCGTCGGCGCTGTCGGCTTCAAGATTGGAGCAAACAACACTTGGCAAAAGCAATCCACGCGGAACTGTAAGATTGCCTCTCACTCGGACCAGGAGGGTCAGAGTGGGTACTCCTTTTCAGGGGAGTGGGTGCAAATCTGGAGCAACCAGAATCACAAGTCGTATTTCAGTTTTCGTCGGCACAGGGGCCACAAGCTAGCTGGCAAGTGACCGGGCCAACGCGTTGAGCCAAAAGAAGCAGAAGGGCCCCACGCGGCACTCGTCGAGTGTGGAGGGCTGAACTTCGGTGCAAGAGTGGCTCAGGGTTGGGGCTTCTCAAACCCCGGTGTACAGCTTCGAGGGTCACTCGTGGGCTGCACGGTCAGCGTCTCGTGGTCTTTTCAAGATGGCGTGCCCCACGCTTCCGGTCGCCTCCACGGGTCTCAGCTCTGCAGGGACTGTGGATCGGGCTGTTAGAAGGCAGGCAAGCTTGATCTCGTCGATCTCTGTCGCTCGAGTTCCGGCGGGAACTGCAACAAAGCAGACGTCGAGGTGCTGGGTGGTGACTGTTTGCACAGGGTGGTCACTCCTTGACCACAAGGGAGATTCTTCAGTCTTCTACGTTGAGTAGGATGTCGAAGGGTCCAGAGTTTCGTTTCTTATGTTTCATCAGAATAATCTGAAGTGCATTGGCACTGCTCCCACTCTTATTCGAATCTAGGGGGCTGGATTACCTGCTAGGTCCCCTCCTATGGGTGGGACCCAGGAAGGGGGTGGGTACACCCCTTTCCTTTGATCCAGGCCGCGCTGGGACGGGGGCTGGTGTGCCCCAGAACCGGTTTGGCCGGATTATGCAAGGGGCAGCCTTGTGCTCCCCAGGCAGTGTCTGGTTTCTTTCAAACCTCCCTGCTAC
Organism: Lissotriton helveticus; assembly: GCF_964261635.1. Taxonomy (NCBI): domain Eukaryota; kingdom Metazoa; phylum Chordata; class Amphibia; order Caudata; family Salamandridae; genus Lissotriton; species Lissotriton helveticus. The sequence continues at coordinate 4,131,804 of NC_136066.1, forward strand.
AATCCACTATCTCCTGTCTGGGGTGGTGTGACATCTCTCTGCGACTGGAAACCCTTTGTCCAGGCCCCCTTGGCTGAGTTTCGGTCAGCTTCAGGGGGTCAGACTTGTGTCTGTGGCAGAAGCATCCATTTTGTGGATCTGAGGCTCTTTTAAAAATCAACCGCATTTCAGCAAAGTAACATGTCTTACCCCTCTAGAGGGGTGGAATGCTATCCCCGTCGCCAGAACTGGCGAGGGGATAGTATTCCAAATCGTATGACACCTTACACGACATGTTTTGATAAAGCCAAACCAAAGTTGCTATATAACCACGAGGATTATAATGCACTTAATAGTATATGGTAGGGCTTTATCCTGAAACAGCTTAGGGATTTGTTCCTGACGGCTGCAGACAGGCTCAGCTCATGCTAGAGCTCCATCTCACATTAAACCACGCACTCTGCCTCCAGAATTGATAAGGCCTTCCATAGGAGTGGCTCACAGGTTTATATGTGTCCAGATATAGGTTTAGATATAGGTATACTATATCTAAGCAAGAGGTGATTACACCATCTTGCCCCAGCTGAGTGATCAGCCAGTTGTGTCAATTTAAGAACCAGCCAGGGGTGGCAGAAGATATGCTGCAGCCCCTGGTAGGCCTTGGTGGCACCTATGCCCTGAGCACCTATAGTGCATGGTACAGGGGCTGACAAGGAGTCCATTTCCAATTGTGGTGTGTACCTAGGGTACATGGAATCCATTTTACAGAGAGAGCAGATAGCCTGGGGCCCTGATTAGCAGGGAACCAGGCCAACTAAGTCAAAAACCAGCTAAACACAAGGCAAAAAATCTGGGGTAACCATAGTCAGGTAGCCACCTTCCTACAAGTCTTTTTCAACGAAAGGTAGAAATCACAGTCGTCTGTGGGAAACAGGCGGTGGCAGTAACTCTGGTTCACTTGGATCTAATAAGAAAGTATCGAAATCAATGAAGTAGCCAGACGCAGTTCGATCTATCTCTGGTTGCTCAGCAGGTTTTGTAGAACTGGCAGATGTCTCCTGTCGAGACATGTTGACATAGATGTTGGTATTAAGCCGAATTGAGATCTGTGTTTCATTTGTATTTTTTGTTGTTCAATTTCAACAGGTACGAGTTACATTCCATTGTTGGTAACTTCTTCACTTCTTATAGTAGAGTCTTCAAACGTTATTAATCTCTCTGCTTGAACTTCCTGTACGGTAGTGAGAGGAGATCTGGTGCTACACAGAAGCCCACATGGCCTACTATCTTGTATCGGCCACATAGTATGGTTTGATCAGATCAATTGAGACAAATCTCTTTTCATTTTTTTTGCCGGTAAAGGGTGGAAGTAGTACTGTTATTGTTTCTTTGACAGCCAGGACAGGTACAGATGCTCTGTAAGTTGGCCCAAATTCTTTGTCCACAATCTTTTCTCTGACCAGGTCCCCAATCTTCGGGATCCAGGCAGGTCTTGCCAGTACAACTTACACTTTCCCATGGGTGGGGTGTTTTACTTGGATGTTTCTTTGTAATGTCCGTAATTCATCGAGTTCCTGTAAAACAGCCAAACGATCATTGATGTAAAATGGTTTTTCATCCACCACTGTGCTGCCATAGTCGCAGTCGAGGTCAGGTACCCAAATTCTAATCCCGAACAGAACTTCGAATGGAGTTCGGCCGCCCATGGAACTTCTTGGCATGTTCTTAAGTGCCCTCTGGACCCCATATAGGTGATTGACCCAGCTACCATCCGAGCCCAACACCCTTGCTGTTAAGGAATGCTTTAAGTCTCGGTGCCATGCGTATATCCCTAAAAAGGCTTGCAAATCCTTGATAATAGTTAGGGTGTCGGCCGAGCGCTGAGGCCAAACCCACAGGTATATAGAGAATGAATCCACTGCCATCTACATGTACCTGTAAGCCCCATCTGATTGTAAGGAGCCGCAGTGGTTCAAATAGACACAAGCAAGTGGTCTTTCTGATATCAGTAATGGTGTTTACGGGTGGACGTGCTACAGTGGAACCCTAGATCTGCTGACAGATGTCACACTTAAGGACATAACCATGGTCTGTTTAGTAAGTCCTGTCCACTAGTAACGCTGCTTCAGTAATGAAATAGTTGCAGCAATACCTGAAGGTGCTGAACCCAGACCCTCGTGTGTAGCTAGAATTAAACCTAATCTGAGATCCATGTTTGATATTTCTCTATCCCCACTCCTAGAATTTGAGCATATGGAATATTTTGCGCATCTAACTTGTAGGAGTACTTGAGTGGGAACCCTTTTGGCAAGGCTGAGCTGTTGTTGCGTGTAGCATTCACAACTTATTATCTGTCTGTCTATCCTCTTACTAGAACAAGTGATTGCAGCAACAGCAGCAGTTCTCACTGTTGCCTTGGTGGCTTAATCAGCCAGTGAATTCCTTTCAACGTGCACGCCAACACGCTGATGACTCAATGTGTGACTTACATGAGCCCATGGCAAGCCTTTTTTCAGCTCTGCCACCTGTTCCCAAAGCAACTTGTGCTTTAATGTGCAATATTTGGAACCTCGAAACAGATTCTGTGCCCAATAGTGAAGATATTCATTATATGAATAGACACAGTAAAACGAATCACACAATGATTGTGGGGAATTCCTGATCAGTATTTTTTAGTGCCAGTACTAGGGCTTTTAGTTCTGCCAGCTGTGCAGAGCAATCTCCTAGAGTTTGCGTCTGTGTATTGCTAGGACTGAACTTTCCGTCCCACATACGTCCCTTTACCATCAGACATGCTGCGTTGTATTGCTTTTTACTTCCTACAGCAGGCTGGGCAGACCAGTAAGTGTAAATTATGTATTCATACTGATCTAGAGGCATTATTTCATTCAGGAGAGAATATTCTTGTTCGTACTGCAGAAAGGCTTGTGCTTTCAGTGTAGAATCAAATTTGTAGTCTACATCTGTTGCAGTGAGGGAATTAGCCCATTGTATCCATTGCGGATGCAGTGCTTTTGCGCTCTGAATGCTTCCTTTGGTAACAGCATTTAAGGTTTGTACCGGAGTTACGACAAGTATTTGTTTCCCCTGAGCTAATGCTCTTCCTCGAACTACAGCAGTCTGTACTGCTGTTAGTATCTTTTCAGTGGATGCAAAGCGCATCTCAGCGTTTGTATACAAATGTGATTTGTATGCAATGGGTACCGTTTCACCTTTATTGAAGGTCAGGTAAGTGTACCCGGATTGACCCGCACCAAATTTGTGGTGTTTACACGTGTGTGGAAGCTACAATGTCAGCTTATATGGAATGGAGAATTTGTGTGTGTTCCTGTGTCCAATATCGAACTGAAAAATCAGGACTGATTAGATCATAGAAAGGTTTTACTTTTTCTGCGTAATCCAAAATGTACATTCTGCCAAAATTTAGGAATACTAAAATGGATTGTAATCCTTTCAGAGTTTTTGGAGGTTGGAGCAGCACACATTTTTCTAAAAACAATTAGCTGCCAGGCTTTTCCCTTCACTTTATAATTCATATCCCAAATATAGGACACTGAGGTGAGCAAGTCTCGATTTTTAAAGTTAAATTCGTAGCCCACAGTGGCGAACCCCAAGATTATGTTGTTCACCCTGTGCAAGTAATCAAATAATTCATCATCCGTCCGAAAAATATTATCTACGTATGACAATGCCTCATCACAATTTTGAAGTTACTCTGTTACTCTTGCTGAGAACAACCCGGGGCTATTTTTTATACCCTTGGGGCAGTCTACAGAATTGGCTGAGAGCCAAGCGCTGAAAATGCTGTCAAATTTCTATTCTGGGAGATTTAACTATACACCTGGATGACCAAACAATTAAAAACAGTACTAATCTTGCTCCGACATGGCAGCCATAAACATAAACCTTCATAATCCTGGCCCTACACACAAGGCAGGCCACCTACTTGATCCTAGCTTTTCCAGCCTACCCGACATTCACTGCTCCCCCGCACTACCACTCTGCTGGTCTGACCACTTTCTGACCAGGTTCAGTCTAACACCTCTATGTCCTTCCTTCCTACTCGAAGGATACTAAAAAGAGACTGGAAAAAAAATTGACCTTATTGTCCTAAATAACATCTTGTGTTCCAACATACCCATTTTCGAATAAAGAGTGAATATGCTCTCGGACACCGTAAAAAACTGGCTTCTCAATGCCATAGACATTTTTCTTCCTCTTTCTAATAAAAAGATTAATAATCACAGTCTGCCTGCGCCCTGGTACACTGACACTCTAAGAACAGAGAAATCCAAGTGTAAAGCACAAGAACGGAAATGGAGAAGCGATTACGCTCTTGAATCCAAAAAAGTATGTAAAAAGGCCAAAAAAGATGTCAATCTCTGCAAATCAGCCGGTGCCGAATATGTCGCAATTACCATCTCTGATGCTCTGAACTGCTCCAAAACACTTTTTGGGATAGCCAAGGAGCTTGCTGGCTCATAGACCCTATCTAGGCATCCACCACTCAAACGTCAGTGTGAAGAACTCGCTTCCTTCTTCGTCCAGAAAGTTAAAATCTATTCAGATATTGTCAGCACACAATTTGATAACCCCCTCCTTTACTATCTGCCAATTCCCTTCAACCAGTATTTACATCATACATAGAGGACTATATCCTCTGTGACCAGGACAAAGTGCTTGATACTCCCTCAAACAACCTGGAAAGATGGACCCTACTCACTGCAGACTCCTTCCACAAAATCCCAGAGAGCATTAAGTGCTGGATCAGAGACTCTGCATTGCTCTGTATCACTGTTCACCTTGTCCTTTGGCACTATACTTCTACTTGATGGGGGACATTCCTACGCTACTCTCTTAATACCGACCAATATATGTTACACTTTGGTTTACTGATTCACTCTCCCGATGCCCCCACTCAGTGTTCTCTATACACTAAGACATTGGTATAAGCCATTCACACACCCAAGGTGTACCTGAACACCTCTGTAGTGGGATCAATGATTGGTGCCGTCTTATATTACCTGTTTACCTGTTTGTATATTGATATGTTTTATGTATGTTATTATTATCCTACCATGTCAGTGACTATTATATTGCTTCCGTTATCTCTGTTCATTCCTACTGCCCCTACCCTGTCTTTGTGAAGCGCTCTGATATCTGTAAGGATCTTGTTCGCGCTATATAAAACTTTGAATAAATAAATAAATAAATTAAATCCGGATCACCCAAGGACCCCCTACCTATTTCTGTGCTCAAGCAGCTTGAGCCACCATCTCTGCTTGCCATTATGAACCTTCTAAATGCTTCCCTACTTGAAGCCACAGTTCCACCTGACTTGAAGCACGCAATGGTGACCCCTCATAAAAAAGCCCAATGCCGACCTCGACTTACCTTCCAACTACCAGCCCATCTCTTTGCTGCTGGCCTTTTCAAGATTTTTGGAGAAACACATCCACTCCCAGCTCTCTAAATTTGTTGAAACCAACAAAATCCTCCATCACAATCTGGTTTCAGAGCACGTTTCTCCACGGAAACACCACTATTGGGGCTAACGGAAAGGCTACACCGCCATCTGGATGCTGGAGATACTGCTGCCCTTATTTTACTAGACCTAAGCGCAGCATTCAATACAGTATCTCACACTACACTAATCAATACGCTGAGGTCACTAGTAATTTGCGGCTCATCCCTAAAGTAGCTCGTCTCTTTCCTGGCTAACCACACCTTCCAAATCTTTTCCCTAATAGCCAGCTCCGACATCAATCCCTCCCCCCTCTGGGGTGCCTCAGGGCTCCATCCTTAGCCCACTACTCTTTAACCTATATGTAAAACCCTTAGCAGACATTGCGAAAGATGTTGGGCTGACTCTGTTCTCCTACGCAGACTACTCCCAAATTATCTTCTCTCTCTCCATGGAAAGTACAGAGAGATCATCCCCCTTCAGCTAGGCCTAAGGAAAACTGCATCATGGATGAATACTAATCATCTAAAACTTAACGGGGAGAAAACGGAGGTCGTGATCCTTGGTAAAAACAAAGATCTCTGGGGCCCACAACATTGGCCCTGTGAGATGGGAGCACTTCCTCGTCCCTCCAGTCAAGTACGCAATCTAGGCGTAACCATCGATGACTCGCTTACTATGCACCATCAAGCAGTTAAAGTAACTGCCACCTGTTTCACCATTTTGAAGTGGCTCATAAAGATAATCTGGATGCTGCCTGATTTCACCCAGAGAACAGTAGTCCAATCTCTTCTCACCTCAAGACTGGACTACGGAAACGTTCATTATCTCGGATCCAACAAGGCGGTGACTCGCAGCGTGCAGATGGTACAAAACTCTGCTGCAAGACTACTTTGCAGGGTTCCAAGAGCTACCTCCATCTCGAACCATCTGCGGGACTTGTATTGGCTCAGGATTGAGAACCGCATCAAGTTCAAAGCCCTGAGCTACATGGTCAAAATCAAAATAGGCACAGCTCCTCAGTACTTACAATCTCTAGTCAGCCCCTACGTGCCTACCCGCTGCCTTCGCTCCTCCACTCAAGGGAATTTCTCTGTACCCAGAATCAAACTATCTCGGATGGGAGATAGATCGATCGCCTACCTTGGTCCCTCACTATGGAACTCACTTCCTTTAGCCATCCAAAACGGTCTACGCCCTTTTTCGCAAACCTTTGAATCGGTAATCTCACAAAGCTGCTACACACTCTTTTGGCCTGCTCCGGCAGAGCGAGCGGGGCAAGCGGCAGGGCAAGGAGCACAGCAAAGTGCACAGCACGAGGAGTAAAGCAGGGGGAGAGGCAGCGCGAGGGGCAGCAAAGCAAGGTGCGGAGCACAAGGGGCAGGAGCAATGAGCACAGGAAAGAGGAGCGCAAGGAGCAGTAGCAAGGACCACACGAAAGTGCAGCGCAAGGAGTACAAGAAGGAGCACAGGAAAGAGCAGCGCAAGGAGCACAGGAAAGTGCAACACAAGGAGCACGGGAAAGCCACGCAAGAAGCACAGGAAAGCCACAAAAGGAGCAGAGCAAGGAGCACAGGAAAGAGCAAGGAGAACAGGAAAGAGCAGCGCTAGGAGCACAGCTAAGAGGAGCGCAAGGAGCACAGCAAAGAGGAGCGCAAGGAGCACAGCAAAGAGGAGCGCAAGGAGCAAAGCAAAGAGGAGCGCAAGGAGCAAAGCAAAGAGGAGCGCAAGGAGCACAGGAAAGGGGAGTGCAAGGAGCACAGGAAAGAGTGCAAGGAGCACAGGAAAGGGGAACCCAAGGAGCACAGGAAAGAGGAGTGCAAGGAGCACAGGAAAGAGGAGTGCAAGGAGCACAGGAAAGAGGAGTGCAAGGAGCACAAGAAAGCAGAGCAAGGAGCAGGCGCAAGGAGCAGCTAGTCTTCACCACCGGAGAGCGAGATTAGGAAACCAGTCCCACTCTCAATATCCACACACATATGAGCAAAGGATTACCCTGAAGATTTTTAGGAAAACCATCTGGTTCCCAATTTTGTATCAGGATTGGGTGCCACCTCTGCCTAGTTCTTACTCCTAGTGGGGTATTCAAAGATCTTGGAGTCGACGCCTCACTCACTTATTGTGACATGCTTCATCATCAGCGCCTATCCACACCCTGGTAAGGTGATACTACCAGGGCGGGCTCAACCATAGATGGAATGGGAGTTCTTAGTAAAGCAGGCTGGATAAACAAGGACCCAGAATGTTGATAAATTAAAAAATACCTCAAGGTAAAGGAGCACAAAAAAGCAGAGCAAGGCACAAGTAGCAGCTACTCACACCCCTCAACATTAATCCCTCGCAACCAGTGAGGCGTGAGGGATCATGGGCACTGGCCTGCTGTCCGTCTCTGGCCTGCTCTCTCCGCCTCTTGCCAGCTGTGCAAGAACCTACCTCTGCCAGGCGAGGTGAGGCAGTCGGCAGGAAAGCCCAGCTTCAAGCAGTAGAAGTGTTGGGCCTTCATCCTGTAGTCTGCCCCTGGCACACTAGACCGGTACGGAAGGAGGAAAAATTAAACAAAAAGGTACCCAAATAACCCAGAGCACAATCTTTGCCCGTCTCTCCTCCAGGACATGGAGCAGAGGATTGAAATATTAGGAAACAAGATTGCTTCTCACTGGGACCAATGAAATACATTGGGAGGCACCTCATGTTATATGTGGGAAGCTACAATTCAATGCTCTGTCAGGCAATGTCTGCAATATCCCGGAAGTAGAATGACATCTTGGCTTGTTTGATACAAGCAGGTGTCCAATGGAGTTGATCTAAGAGGATAAGCAAGGTTCAAACTGTTTTACTCAAGTAACACTCACAGATCGGCTGGAAACATTTGCAGAATTAGTGGTTCACGGAGTTAAGTGCATTTGAATCCCTATCCTTGGTTCTGAGTAAAGGAGGAAGCGGTGTGTGCCGTTCGGTATAACCTGTAAAGCTCGGCTTCCATGTGCCGTGTAAGGAGAGTTTAACAGAAGAATCTGAAAGTTTCCGGTTCAGGACTGGCAGAGTCTGTGGAAATCGGAAATAATTTCCGTTAGCATAAGCCAAAGCCATCTTGCTTGTGGCATCCATTTTGTTAGCTATGTAATTCTTCCGTCTTCACTGTTGCTTGCCTTTCTATTCTGCTTGTGTCATCAACTTTAGTTAACTCCTTCTGTACTGAGCCAAAGCAATGTATGTGCTGAGAAAAGGCCTGCAGCTGCTGAAATGCACCTGGTTAAAGATGTAACTGTCAGATATTTTGTGCTGCGTTGAACAGTTCTGTTCCCCCTCCCACTTTGCTGACTAAGTGATCTCCCATCTGCTCATGTTTGTCGGTAACTATTTCTGTGTAGGCCTGTACCTTCTATTTGCATCTACATGCTTACCCTGCAACAAAGTGTGTATATAAGCACCATGGGCTGTGTATTCAATGTACAACCTCCTGGAACACTTGAGGGTGTTGTATGGACGTGGTCCCACACATGAGTGATTAATAAAGGTGTTCTTTGAATTCCAGCTTCAGTGCCAATCTCTATTTTGTTGGTCTACGGACCAGTGGACAGAGAAGGGTGACCACTGCACCGGTGTGCTCATTAAAAGGCACATTTCCACAAGTCCATCAAAGGGAGCCCCTGAGACCTTCCTAAAGAGAGCACATAGTGACCAGAAACTGCAGCTGGTCCGCAAACACTACACACTCAGAGGCGAACCATGCAAACCATGCTCCAGGACACACAGTATCCACCTGGAGAGACAGCCGCAGCAACAGAGAACAGATGAAGCTCACCTCCAGGAAATCAAACAGCAGCGTGGCTGTCACATCCACCAAGGGCTCTGTGTTTAACATCTGAGCGAGCCACTGCCATCCGTGATTCAACCCATGAGGATGGCCCTGCAGGAGAGGATACAGGTACAGAGAGAGTGAGTCAGCAGTTTGCTCCATGGGACACTATAGACACTGAATGAGTCGTCATCATCAAGAATAACTTTATTCGGTTAAAGTTAACCATAAAAGTATAACATACATGAATAACACATGGAAAGTTTATATACATAAAAGTCCAATAAAACCATATAACTCACATATATAAAAAATTGCAGACAGGTTTAAAACACAATTCCTAAAATGTGATGCCAGCATTTGTTTAGATTTCGTATCGTTTGCTTATTAATAGTGCCATCCTGATATAATTTGAAACAGCTATAAAGGTTACTTCAGTAGACAAAGATCACAAAAAGTTAAAACCCTACTGAAAATTAAATGGTCTGATGACTTTTAAGAGTGGTATAAGAAACCGAACTCTTGGGTCCTTGTAAAGTGCGCACAAAAGGGTAAAGTGCAGGGTGCTTTGTTGGGACAGGTTGTCACAGGGGCAGGATGGAAGGTTATTGCACCATCCGGCCTGTTTAGGAAAGGTCCCTAAAAAATGCAATGTGCAAAGCCTAAATCTGGTCAACAGAAATCTGTAATGCACTGAATGAGTCCGCAGAATACCATCCCCTACAGGACACGGGTACAGAGAGTGAGTCAGCAGAATACCATCCCCTACAGGACACGGGTACAGAGAGTGAGTCAGCAGAATACTATCCCCTACAGGACACGGGTACAGAAGAGTGAGTCAGCAGAATACCATCCCCTACAGGACACGGGTACAGAGAGTGAGTCAGCAGAATACCATCCCCTACAGGACACGGGCACAGAGAGTGAGTCAAGCAGAATACCATCCCCTACAGGACACGGGTACAGAGAGTGAGTCCAGCAGCATAACGTCCCCTAGAGGAGATCGGTCCAGAGAGAGTAAGTCAGTTGTATACTACATGAGACACTAACCTTCGTCTAGAGGACATGGGTACAGAGAGAGAGTCAGCCAGCAGTACACTCCATGACACACTAGCCTTCCCCTAGAGGTCACGGGGGAGGGGGAGGGTGGGGAGAGAGAGACAGATAGACAGAGAGACAGCAGCATAAGACATGAGACGAGACGGACAGACAGACAGACAGAGACAGACAGAGAGAGAGAGAGAGAGAGAGATACTCCATGAGACACTTTCCTTCGACACAGGAAACAGTTACAGAGACAGTGAGTGTAAGAAAGTGACTCTGTATATTCTGGACCAAAGTAAGGTACAGTGTGTACAGAGGCAAAAACAACAGGTGATGGACAGAATGCAGAACATTGTCATACATTCACCCCAGTACAGAGATCTGGGCCTAAATCCATCTTTGTTTTGTACTCCACACCACCCCAGGTCAGACATGGCCATATGCAAATCAGCCTTGACCCTGTGCCTCATGGGAACAGTCCAGCCCGAACTGCCAAGCCACGTCTTTCCTGGACCGGAATCAAGCATCCAAGGACCGGTTTCTGGCTATCAGCCGTCATCAGCCTGGACAGCTTGACTCCAGTGGTGTGGAGAGCATGGGACTCACGTCTGAACATACCCATCCCACTCGGGGCGACAAAGGCAAAAACAACAGGTGATGGACAGAATGCAGAACATTGTCACACATTCACCCCAGTACAGAGATCTGGGCCTAAATCCATCGTTTTTTTGCACTCCACACCACCCCAGGTCCTTGGATGCTTGTTTCCAGTCCAGGGAGGACCTGGCTTGGCAGTTCGGGCTGGACTGTTCCCATGGGACATAGGGTCAAGACTGATTTGTATATGGCCGGGTTCAAACTGGAATGGCATGGTGAGCAAACAAACAATGGATTTAGGCCCAGATCTCTGTACAGGGGTGAATGTATGACATTGTTCTGCATTCTGTCCATCACCTGTTTTGCATTTGTCACCCCGAGTGGGACGGGTATGCTCAGACGTGAGTCCCGTGCTCTCCATGCCACTGGAATCAAGCTATCCAGGCTGAAGAGGGCTGAAAGCCCGAAACCGGTCCTTGGATGCTTGATTCCGGTCTGGGAAAGACATGGCTTGGTAGTTCGGACTGGACTGTTCCCATGGGGCACAGGGTCAAGACTGATTTGCATATGGCCGGGTTCAAACTGGAATGGCATGTTGAGCAAAGAAACGATGGATTTAGGCCCAGATCTCTGTACTGGGGTGAATGTATGACATTGTTCTGCATTCTGTCCATCACCTGTTGTTTTTACAGTGTGTACAGAGTCCACAGTGCCCAGAGGTTTGGCAGAGGCCAACGTTTGATATAACCTTACTCTCTAAAGTGGTAGCTTGGTCGAGCAGTAAGGCAGTATCAGAGGACAGTGTAAAGCATTTGTTGTACACACTCAGTCAGCAAATGGTCTCACACACTCAAGAACTGAACTCTAGGCCAATTGTGTTGTATCAAAAGATATCATTGTTTTATTTTAGAACCAACAAGGTATCAAAATATACTTTCTCAGAATAGATTACTTTAGTTAAAAACTTTTCAAATAGGCAATAGACTTTTTGATTACAATAGTTACAGTTTGCTGCAATAGGCAACACAATTTCAAACACAATGCAACATTGAGCTCAATGGGAATTTGTAATTAAATGCAATTAATTACTTTGTAGATTACTTTTCTAACCACAGGATTCAGTCCTGGGACATGTCCTGTAAACAGTTATGTAAAAGTGTTTTGGTTACAGTAGTGATTTTTTTTTAAGGAATATTATTGTATTTTAAAAGTTGACACTTAAAAACTTTTTCGCATAAAATCGCCAATGTTATCCTATGGGAGGAAATTCACATAGCAGGCAAGTAGTGTTCTAATCACTTTTTCTTACTCAGTGCTGGATCCTGCATCCAGCACTGGTGCATCTCCTGTGAAAGAATGCGTTTAAATCAAACAGGCGATTTTTAAGGATCGTACCTTTCGGGTTTTTACACCTCCCTTTGAATCTAAATCCCACCTCATCGAACAGGGAGTTCCGCAGGGTTCAGCACTGAGCCCCACGCTTTTCAACCTTTTTGTGCAGCCGCTGGCTGCTGTCGCCAAGCGTTGGGACCTTACTATGGTGTCCTACGCTGACGACACACAGCTTGCGGTGACACTTAGCGGCAACTCTGATCTTGAGGCCTCTAACTTCCGTGAGGGTCTCAGTGCGGTGGCTGGATGGATGACGGGGAATTGCCTGCAGCGCAATGCGAATAAAACCGAGGTATTGATCGTGGGTAAACAGAGCAGCCTCTGGGGCGACAGGTTTTGGCCAGGTGACCTCGGCCCTACCCAGAGTCCTGCCGTTGAGGTGAAAAATCTGGGTGTTTGGCTGGACTCGATGCTCAGTTTCTCTTGCCACACAAAAAAAGTCGCTGCGACTTGCTTTGGCACTTTACGTGGGCTTAGGCCGGTGTTGAAATTCTTTGATGCTCCGACTCGTCAACTGATTATTCAGGCAGTCATACTGTCCAGGCTCGATTATGCGAGCTCTTTGCTGCTTGGAGCCAATCAGGCAGAAATTCTGAGATTGCAGCGTGTTCAGAACGCTGCAGCCAGGGCCTTAGTTGGCCTTCCCAGATTCTGTTCTGCTAGAAGCACTATTGCCAAGCTCCACTGGCTGCCTGTGCCTCAGAGGATAGAATTTAAGACTTTATGCCTTTCTTTTAAGATTTTAAAACTTGCTTCTCCTCCGATTCTGGAGCACCTTATCCTCCCTTACACTCCCTCCCGCCAGCTGAGATCCTGTGGACAAAATTTAGCTATAGTCCCTCGATTTCTGAGAAGCAGGTCTGGTGGCCGCTCTTTTAGAGTGCTTGCCCCCAAATTGTGGAACTCCCTTCCTGCTTATATTCGTTCCATTGATGACCTCTTGTTATTCAGGAAGGCTGTAAAAACTTTTATCTTCCCAAATAGCTGTTAATTTTTCCCATTTTGTCATTCCTTTTTTTCTGTTCGTGTTGTGTTCCCTTCCAGGCGCAGCGCCGGGACGCCCCTTTGCTGGGGCAGCTGTGCGCTTAAAAAATGGAGTTAACATAACATAACATATTTGTAGTTTCTGATTACATACGGAGTGGAGGTCAGAGTGTGGGAATTTAGCACCATACTGGGGACATTTCTTAAAGGGAGTGCGTTCCATAGACGTCCGTCGTTGCCGGCGCGGGTAGGCCGGCAACATCCGAGCCCAACACCAGATGGCGATCTATGCAAAAGTGTACAATCTGCAGCTCATATGCCTCGAATATATCATTACTGAAGGTAAGCAACTTGTTCATGTGAAAGAAACAGTTCAATAAATTAATCAATCAATCACTTATTTGTAGAGCGCACTAATCACCCGTTAGGGTCTCAAGGCATTGAGCGGGGGTGGGAGAGGCGTGTAGTAGGTGAGACGCTTGTGGAGGTATACTGGTCCGTTGTGTTGTGCTATGTGGGCGAGGATCTTGAAGGTGATCCACTTCTTGACTGGGAGCCAGTGCAGGTCCTTCAGGTGGGCAGTGATGTAGCTGTGGCGGGGTATGTCGAGGATGAGGAGTGCGGAGGCGTTCTGTATGTGTTGGGAGTCTCTTCTGGAGTTTGGCCGGGGTTCCTGCATAGAGGGCGTGGCCGTAGTCTAGCCTGCTGCTGACGAGGGCCTGAGTGACGGTCCTTCTGGTCTCAGTGGGGATCCATCTGTAGATCTTGCGGAGCATGCACAGGGTGTTGAAGCAGGAGGAGAAGACTGAGTTGACTTGCTGGATCATTGAGATCGATGAGTGCAGGATGACTCACAGGTAGCGTGAGTGTGGGCGCGGCTCCCAGGGCGGCTAGCCACCAGGAGTCGTACCAGCCTGAGGGGGTGGATCTGAGGATGAGGACTTCTGTCTTGTCCGAGTTAAGTTTCAGACGGCTGGTCTGCATCCAGCTGGCGACTGCCTTTATTCCTTCATGGAGGTTGGTTTTGGCGGTGGCAGGGTTTGAGTGAGAGGATCAGTTGAGTGTCGTCGGCATAGGAGACTATGTTGAGGTTGTGCGAGCGGACGATGTTGGCGAGTGGTGTCATGTAGATGTTGAAGAGGGTACGGCTGAGGGATAATCCTTGGGGTACGCCGCAGATCTTGGTGGCTTCAGGGCGGGAGGCGGACCCTCTGGGTTCTGTCAGTGAGGAAGCAGGTGATCCAGTCCAGGGTTTTGTGGAGTAATCCTGCGTCGGGTAGGCGTGTGCATAGGGTGTGGTGGCAGACGGTGTCGAAGGCGACCAAGAGGTCCAGGAGGATGAGGGCAGCGGTTTCACCGTTGTCTAGTAGGTTTATGATGTCATCTGTGGCAGCTATGAGGGCGGTTTAGGTGCTGTGGTTGCGGCGGAAACCGGATTGGGACTAGTCCAGGATGTTGTTCTCCTCGAGGAAGTGGGTCAGTTGCTTGTTGACTATCTTTTCGATGACTTTTGCCGGGAACGGAAGAAGGGAGATGGGCCTGAAGTTCTTGAGGTCCTTTGGGTACACTGTGGGTTTCTTAAGTAGGGCATTGATCTGGGCGTGCTTCCAGCTTTCCGGGAAGGTGGCGGTCTCGAAGGAGCTGTTGATGATCTTCCGAAGTTTGGGAGCGATGATGCGGTTTGCTGTGAGGGCAGGGGTCGGTTGGTGACCTGGAGTGAATGGTGTTCATGGTCTTGATGGTATTGTCGTCGTTGATGTGGGTCCAGGAGAGCAGGTGGTTGGTGAGGCTGGGGGGCAGTGGTTCTGCAGTGTTGGCGGCTGTAGGGAGGGTCTGGGTGTTGAAGCTGTTGTGTATGTCTGCGATCTTGGGGTGAAAGAAGGTGGCTAGGGAGTCGCAGAGGGTGGTGATGAGCTGGTCTTCCATGACCTTGTTCCAGCTGCAGTAGGGGATCCGTAGCAGGTGGTGGTGCGTGGTGGGTTTCTTGAAGGTGAAGTGGACGCAGTAGTGGTCGGTCCAGTGGAGTTCGGTGGTGTGAATGAAGGGGACGTGGTTGCTGGGTGAGAGGATGGGGTCGAGCATGTGACCGGCGGTGTGGGTAGGGGTCATGACGAGCTGTTTAAGTCAGAGGTTGGCGAGGTTATCAAGCAGAGCGGCGGAGTTGCTGTCGTCGGCGTTCTTGTAGGAGAGTAGGGTCTGCAATCCTATGATCACCCAGATTTTTGCTTTTTGCTTCACTGGTTTACGACTTTCCCTGGCTGTGGGCCTGCTAATCAGACCCACAGTCTAGCTGTTCTCTCTATTCCAAATTGTACCCAGGTACTGAATTGGCACTGGGCCCTCTCCAAGTCCCTGTACCCAGGGCTGAGGTGCACCCAGAAGTCTCCCAGGGGCTGCAGCATGTATTATGCCACCCCTGGGCTGACTAACTAAAACAGACACAACTGGCTGCACGACAGCTGGGGCAAGGTGGTGTACTCACCCTTTGCTTTAGATATAGTATACCTATATCTAACCCTGAAATGGACACATATATTCCTATCAGTCACTCCTATGGCAGGCCTTATCAATCCTGAAGGCAGAGTGCTTGGAATAATGTGAGATGGTGCTCTGGCATGAGCTGAGCCCGTTTGCAGCTTGCGGAACCAAGTCCTAATAGCTGTTCCATGATAACGCATACCATATACTCTTAAGTGCATTATAATCCTCGCGGTTATATGCCAACTCTGGTATCGCTTTATCAAAACATGTCGAGTAAGGTGTCATACGAATTGGAATACTAACCCCTCGCCAATTCTGGCGACGGGGTTAGCATTCCACCCTTCTAGAGGGACACAACATGTATGTAGCTGTAACCCCGGTTAAAGTTAACTCAAGCCTCAGTTCCACAAAATGGATGCTGCCACCGCGACACAAGTCTGCCCTCCTGCTGCTGGGAGTCCTTCCAGCAACGGAGGCCTGGACAAAGGGTTTCCTGTCAGGGGCGGTGCCAGCACCATCCCAGACAGGATTTTGTGTATCCCAGGTAGGCAGGGCTTTAGAGGAAGGTGACTGCAAGTGGCACCCCGGTGCTCACTGTGCATAGGCCGGCTTGAACCAGTTCCAGGGGCACTCCAGCCCCTGATCTGGGGAAAAGCCCGCCAAAGGAGAGAGGTGTAACCACCCCCCTCCTAGTCCCAACCATAGGGCAGGACTTAGTCGCGTGCCAGCCCCCTTTCCCAGGATAAAGGTAGGAACTGGCCCCCTTCCAAATTAGATCATCTTTGAATCCTGAAACTACTTTCCACGAAAGGAACTCAAGACTTCTTCTCAAGATTTCTCCCTTGTGACTAAGGAGTAGTCACCCTGCAGCAGCAGGCACCATCCAAGCATCGCGGTCTGCTGTAAGTCTCTCCTCCGGATCAAGACTGCCCAGCTCGACGAGAACCGGCTTCCCTGGCACCACTGACCTCTACCTGCATCATCAGTCACGCTGAGATTCGTGGGTGTGACGAGACCTCGAGGGACCGGCCATCTTCAAGACTGCACGACGCTTGTCCAGCACGACCACCGAGTGACCCTCGACTGAGTGCTTTGGGGTAAGAGAAGCCCCGACTCTGAGCAGCTCCAGCACCGAAGTTCAGCCCCCTTGCATCCTCGAGATCTGCGTGGGGCCCTTCTGCTCTTTGCTGCTGTGAGAAGTTGGCCTGATGTGCAGTGTTCACTATTCTAGTGATCACTATATATCAGTCCAAACAACCCTTATTGATGATTGGTTGTAAGTCAACCTTATAGACCAGCTATCCTAGTAGCATGGATACGAGCAGTCTAAGGCTAAGACTCTAGAGGGCGTGTTAAGCCAGCTGTTTTACCATCACATTACCCCTTGAACACCCAGTGAAAGGACACCACACAAGTGTTATGAAAATAAACAATGTATTTATTAGAATCACAACAACCCTGTACTCTTTATGAGGACAGGGTGCTAAGCACACAACAAAACTCTTGTGAAAATACTTAAGTTAGCACGTTATACACAAATGCCCGAGGGGCACGAAAAACCATATACTCTAAAAGTGGAATGCAAAATTACTAGCAGGTAAGTACAGTACTAATAGGCTTTGGAATCGCTAGGACTTGACTAGGGAATCGTTAGATTACTTCTAGGAGACCTAGGGGACTCGGGTGCAGAGTGTGCACTCTCACGCGGGATGCGGGACAAAGTCTATGGAGGCTAGTAAAGGCAAAGTTAGTGTTCACGGGCGAACCCGACCTGGTAGGGAGAAAACGACAGTGGATCCTGACCCTTGGATAGTGAGGCTATGCTGGGACACCGAAGTGCCGAAGTTACCTAGCCCAGGGGCTGCAGCTGCATAGGTCTGAAAAGACGTCGGGAATCTCGTTGCCGGACCAGGAGCCTGGAAGAAGGAAGTTGCTGGCAGGCGACCAGTGGAGAAAAGTTCGATGGATCCAAGCCTGGATCAAGGAAGAAGGAAACCTGAAAGCAGAGGGGACCAAGTTCTTGAATCACTAGCCAGTGATTAAGTGGGCACCAGGATGGCACCGGGCGAAGTCACCGCAGTCAGGTGAGTGGGCGCTGCTGGGCTCTGCAGTCTCTCGGACCAGGAGGCGTTGTCGGCGACCAGGATGGAGGTGCGAGCTGTCCCACGAAGGTTCTTGCTGTCGACGTCGCTGGACCCAGGATTGGGCAACAAGTCTTGGCAAATGCAAGGCCCACGCGGTGGACCTAAAATGGCGTCTGAGCCGGACCAGGAGGGTCCAGGGTACTTCTCCGACGGAGGGAAGCAAGGGCCAGTCTGGAGCAACCAGACCAGCAGCAGTGTTGTCGTCGGGCGTCGTTCGGAAGGCCACAAGCCAGCGGGCTAGTAGCCAAACAACGCGGTGAGCAGCAGAAAGCAGAAGGGCCCCACGCCGATCGTGGAGATGCTGGGGGGCTGCTCTTCGGTGCTGGAGCTGCTCAGGGTGGGGGCTTCTCGGACCCCAAAGCACTCACCAGGAAATTACTCGGTGGGCTTGCTGTGCAGAAGTCGTGCAGTCTTGGCGATAGCCGGTCCCTCGAGGTCTCGTCGCACCCACGGTTCTCAGCTGTGCTGTAGAGGCGGGTAGAGGTCAGAGGTGCCAGGGAAGCCGGGTCTCGTCGAGCTGGGCAGTCGGATTCCGGAGGAAGGACGTGCAGCAGACCGCAGTGTTCTTAGATGGTGCCTGCGGATGCAGGGTGACTACTCCTTAGTCACAAGGGAGAATCTTGAGGAAGAAATCGTGAAGTCCTTTCGTGGAAAGTGGTATCTTGATTCCAAAGATGATCTGATTTGGAAGGGGGCCAGTCTCTACCTTTATCTTGGAAAAGGGGGCTGGCACGCGACTAAGTCCTGCCCTAGGGGTGGGACCAGGAGGGGGGTGGTTACACCCACTTCCTTGGCGGGCTTTTCCCCAGCACAGGGTCTGGAGTGTCCCTGGAACTGGTTTAAGCCAGCCTATGCACAGTGAGCACCGGGGTGCCACGTGCAGTCACCTTCCTCTGAAGCCCTGCCTACCTACAATACACAAAACCCTGTCTGGGACGGTGCTGGCACCGCCCCTGGCAGGAAACCCTTTGTCCTTATCTCCTGCTCTGGGAGGACTCCCAGCAGCAGGAGGGCAGACTTGTGTCTCGGTGGCAGCATCCATTTTGTGGATGCTAAGGCTCTGTCTGACTTTAACCGGGGTTAGGGGTTACATACATGTCGTGTCCCTCTAGAAGGGTGGATTGCTAACCCCGTCGCCAGAATTGGCGAGGGGTTAGTATTCCAATTCGTATGACACCTTACTCGACATGTTTTGATAAAGCGATACCAGAGTTGGCATATAACCGCGAGGATTATAATGCACTTAAGAGTATATGGTATGCGATATCATGGAAACGGCTAAGGGATGGATCCCGAAAGCCGCAGACAGGCTCAGCTCATGCCAGAGCACTATCTCACACGATTCCAAGCACTCTGCCTTCAGGATTGTTAAGGCCTGCCATAGGAGTGACTGATAGGAGATCTGTGTGTCCATTTTTAGGGTTAGATATAGGTATACTATATCTAAAGCAAAGGGTGATTACACCACCTTGCCCCAGCTGTCGTGCAGCCAGTTGTGTCAGTTTTGGATGGCCAGCCAGGGGTGGCATAATACATGCTTCAGCCCCTGGTAGGCCCTGGGTACACCTATGCCCTGGGCACCTAAGGTACTCTGTACAGGGACTGATAAGGTGACTCAGTATCCAATTAGATATGTACCTAAGGTACATGGAATCCATTTTACAGAGAGAGCAGTAGGCCTGGGGTCCTGAATAGCAGGGCCCCAGGTCAACTAAGTCAGAAAACCAGCAAAACACCAGGCAAAAAGTTGGGGGCAACCATAGTCAGGGATCTACCTTCCTACAGCTGCTCACCGCGTTGTCCAGGTCACTTGCCCGTTGGCTAGTGACCCTCCAGACGACGTCCTACATTTGTTTCACCGCTGGTCTAGCTCCTCTGGACTGGCCCTTGTCTCCTCTTGAAGGGGAACTTCCTCGGACCCTCCTGGTCCATGCCAGACGCCATTTTGTGTCTCCACGTGGACTTGCCTTAGCCAAGGCTTGTTGCCTCCTTCACCGGATCCAGCATCGCCAGCAGCAGGCATCCGACGTGGGACAGCTCGCAGACCTCCAGTCTGGTCGACATCAGCGCCCTGGTCCGTGCAGCAGCAGAATCCAGTGTCACCTCTTCACCTGGCTGAGTGACCTCGTCCGGTGCCATCCTGGTGCCCACCTAATCACTGGCTAGTGATTCAGAACTTGGTCCCCTCTGCTTACAGGTACTCTTCTTCAACTGATCCAGTCCTTGGATCAGCCCGGAACATCTTCACTGGTCGCCTGCCAGCAACTTTTACTTCAGGCTCCTGGTTCGTCAACGAAGAAATCCGACGACATTTGAACCCTATGCAGCCGCAGCCCCTGGGCTAGGTAAACCGAGTACCCCGGTGCTCCAGCGTAGACCAACTCTCTAAGTGTCTAGATCCACTTTCGTTTTTGACCTACCTAGTCGGGTTCGCCCGAGAACACTAACTTTTGCATTTACTAGGATCCATAGACTTTGTCCCGCATTACGCGTGAGAGTTCCCACTCTGCACACGACGTCCCTAGGCCTCCTGCTTCTAATCCAAGGGTTCAGCATTTTAGGCCTAGCGTTTCTAAAGTCCATGAGAGTAGTACTTACCTGCTAGTAATTTCGCATTCCACTTTTGTAATATATGGTTTTTCGTGCCCCTCGGGCATTTGTGTAAATTGTGCGACTAAGTATTTCTTCAAGAGTTTTGTTGTGTGCTTAGCTCCCTGTCTCATAAAGAGCCAGGGTAGTCTTGTTATAAATAAATACACTTTATTTTCATAACAACTTGTGTGATGTCCTTTCACTTGGTGTTCAAGGGGTAAATGTGATGGTAAAACAGCTGGCTTAACACGCCCTCTAGAGTTTAGCCTAAAGACTGCACGTGTCCATGCTACTAGGATAGCTGGTCTATAAGGTTGACTTACAACCAAACATCAATAAGGGTTGTTTGGACTGATACAAAGTGTTCACTAGAATAGTGAACATTATATATCAGGCCAACTTCTCACATTGGTGAGCAGCGGTTGGGATTTGAGCTTGCTGTTGTTTTACCACACATATCCTAAGAATATCATTTGAAAGATCACATAAGTACTAAGGTACATATAACTTAGCTTAGAATACTCTGAGTTCTACTGAACCAGCTGTTGTAGCTCCTAGGGCTTAGCACACCCTAAACTACAACTCTTAGCAAGGGATCAGTAGGTAAACCCATAGTGTAGGTAAGTGCACCACTTACACCTCACTAGAAAAGCATGTCTACCCATGGAGAGTCTACTGAGACTCCCCTAGTGGCTAATGACCCTCCACAGGTCACTTCAAGATATGCAGCTCTCAATTTCCAGGAGTTGAGACAAGTGTGTACCTCCAGGAAACTGAAACAGGGGTCTAACCCCACCATTCTCTTTCTGTTAGGTCTCTTAGAGACATATGATGCTAGGAAAGCTTCTCATACAGATGGGAGTATGCCAGCCTTAGAGGGTGCCCTTGGTGATCCAGACCTCCTTGACACTGAAAATGCAGTTGAGGAGGGGGATCAAGAGGAACTCTCTGAGGGTGAGGCAGACAACAGGTCTGAGTTAGTCAGCAGACTCACTAGGGCCAACTTAGACCTACATAGGGAAGGATCTGGGGGACCCACAGTACTGACCCTCATGAGGCCTAACCTTGGAGTTAGGAGAGATAGATCTCATTCTAGGGACTCCAATAGATCTCTGCACTCTAATGCCTCTTCTCAGAGGAGAAGGATTTCTCCCCAGAGGAGATTGACTTCCCCTCAGAGAAGAGAGCATGAAGCAAGGATGAAACAGGCTAATCTGAGGATTGAAAGGGAAGAACTTGCCCTGGCCAAAGAGAAGCTTGCCTTTGCTAGAGAGCAGCAGATGAGTGGGATAGTACCCACTGGTGGCAGCAATCTCCCTAGAGATAAGGAAAGGGGTTTAGATACTAAACACCTGACAAAGATAGTGCCCCCCTTTAAGCAAGGGGATGACATCCAGAAATGGATGGCTGCTTTGGAGAGGGCCTGCACTGTCCAGTGCATCCCCCAAAGTCAGTGGGCAGCTATACTGTGGCTCTCCTTTGAAGGCAAAGGTAGAGATAAGCTCCTCACTACTAGAGCTGAGGATGCTAACAATTACCAAGTCTTGAAGAATACACTGATTGATGGGTTTGGCTTAACCACTGAGCAGTACAGGTTGCTGTTCAGGGATACCCAGAAAATTCAGTCTCAGGATTGGTCTGACTTAGTGGATTGTGCCACTAAGGCTTTGGAAGGCTGGTTGCTGGGTAGCAAGGTTACTGATTATACAGGGTTGTACAATCTGATCATGAGAGAGCAGATTTTAAATAACTGTCAGAACCAGTTGTTGCATCAGCACCTTGTTGACTCAGATCTGACCTCTCCCCAAGAATTGGGAAAGAAGGCAGACAGATGGGTCAGAACAAGGGTCAAGCAGAACCAGACTCAGAACCAGGGTGGTCAGAAGAAAGCAGACCAAAAGGGTAGTAACAAGATTGAACAAAATGACCAGAAGTCTTCAACAGGTCCCCGACAAACCAAAGAGGGTGGGGGTCAGGCTTCACAGCAGAAAAAGAAGACTCAAGAAGGCCAGTCAAAAAGGTGGTGCCAATACTGTAAAAGTAAGTCTCACTGGTTTAGTGAGTGCACCAAGAGAGGAGGGCAAACTCCTACCACTACAGCCCCTAAGGCAACTGCACCCCCTAGTACAGTCAGTAGTGGTAGTGCACCTCCCAAGGGAATAGTTGGGTTAACCTTGGGAACTGAGGGGTCTGACAACTTAGTTGGCACACTCACTCAGGCTGTCCTTGTCTGTACAGGGGATGTGGATATATCCCCTGATGCAAGTCCCAATACTTTGGGCAAATACAGGCAGACACCTTTAATTAATGGAAAGATGGCTCAGGCCTACAGGGACACTTGTGCCAGTGTCACAATGGTGACACCTAACTTTGTGTTCCCTGGACAGATCATGCCAGGTGCAGATTACCTGGTGACCAATGCCAGCAATGTCACTACCAATCACAGTATGGAAATTGTTGATTTCTCCTGGGGAGGGGTAAGTGGCCCAAAGAAGGTTGTGGTTAGTTCAGACCTCCCAGTAGAATGTCTGTTGGGCAATGATTTGGAAACATCCCTATGGTCAGAAGTGGAGCAGAGGACTCACATGGAAATGTTAGGCTTGCCAGCACATGTGCTTGCTGTGACTAGGTCACAGGCCAAAAGATGCCCCACTGAACAGGTGCTGGATCCTGGAACAATGGACCAGACACCTCCCAAGAAGAGGAGCAGTAGGGTTAAGGCATTGCCTTCCCCCTTGCCCCAGGTTGTGGATCAAGTCTCGGAGGAGGCTGATCTCAAGGAACTGAGGGAAACTGAGCCTAAAGAGCTTGAACCTGATCAGGTTGAGTTTCTGGGCTCAGGGGGACCCTCCAGGGAAGACCTGGGAATGGCACAGTTAGACTGCCCCTCACTTGAACCCCTCAGACAGCAGGCTGCTGCTGAGGCTGCAGGGAATGCCACAGGTACCCACAAGGTATACTGGGATGATGGACTCCTGTACTCTGAGTCAAGAGACCCCAAGCCTGGTGCAACCAGGAGGCTGGTCATCCCCTTGTCTCAGAGAGGTTTCCTTCTTACCTTGGCCCATGAAATTCCCCTTGCAGGTCACTTAGGCCAGAACAAGACGTGGGACAGACTTGTCACACACTTTCACTGGCCCCACATGAATGAAGATACCAAGGAGTTTTGTCGCTCCTGTGTCACCTGCCAAGCCAGTGGTAAGTCAGGTGGCCCAACAAAGGCCCCCCTCATACCACTACCTGTGGTGGGGGTACCCTTTGAAAGGGTGGGGATTGACATTGTTGGTCCAATGGAACCCCAGACAGCATCAGGGCACAAGTTTATACTGGTGGTAGTGGATCATGCCACCAGGTATCCTGAAGCTATTCCCCTTAGGACCACTACAGCACCTGTAGTGGCAAGAGCCCTAATTGGAGTGTTCTCCAGAGTGGGCATCCCTAAGGAGGTTGTCTCTGACAGAGGTGCAAACTTCATGTCAGGATATCTGACTGCAATGTGGAAGGAATGTGGTGTCAACTATAAGTTCACCACACCCTATCACCCACAGTGCAATGGGCTTGTTGGCAAGAGCCCTAATTGGAGTGTTCTCCAGAGTGGGCATCCCTAAGGAGGTTGTCTCTGACAGAGGTGCAAACTTCATGTCAGGATATCTGACTGCAATGTGGAAGGAATGTGGTGTCAACTATAAGTTCACCACACCCTATCACCCACAGTGCAATGGGCTTGTTGAGAGATTCAACAGGACCCTTAAAGGGATGATTCATGGACTACCTGAACCTCTCAGGAGGAGGTGGGATGTCCTGATACCCTGCCTCTTGTTTGCTTACAGAGAGGTCCCACAGAAGGGGGTTGGCTACAGCCCTTTTGAGCTTCTGTTTGGGCATCCTGTAAGAGGACCCCTTTGTTTGGTAAAGGAAGGATGGGAGAGACCTCTCAAAAAGCCTGGAACAAACATTGTGGACTATGTACTTGGTCTCCGCTCCAGGATGGCTGAGTATATGGAAAAGGCATCTAAAAACCTTGAGGCCAGCCAAGAACTCCAAAAAGCTTGGCATGACCAAAAGGCTGTCCTGACTGTGTACAAGCCTGGACAGAAGGTGTGGGTGCTGGAGCCAGTGGCCCCAGCAGCACTCAAAGACAAATGGTCTGGGCCCCACACAATCATTGAGCAAAAGGGAGAGGTCACCTACCTGGTGGACCTTGGAACTCCCAGGAGCCCCCTCAGGGTGCTCCATGTAAACAGGCTCAAGGCATATGTCGACAGGAAGGACATGGGCTTGCTCATGGCCACAGATGAGGGACAGGAGGAAGAGAGTGACCCTCTTCCAGACCTGCTCACTCAGAATCCTGATGATGGATCAGTAGATGGTGTTGTCTTTTGTGGCAGCCTCTCTGACCATCAGCAACAGGATTGTAGACAGGTTCTGCAATCCTTTAGACATATGTTCTCTCTGACACCCAGCCAAACTGATTGGTGTACCCATGAAGTGGACACTGGAGACAGTCTGCCTGTCAAGAGCAAAATCTACAGACAGCCTGATCATGTCAGAGACTGCATCAAGACAGAAGTGCAGAAAATGTTGGAGCTGGGAGTCATTGAGCCCTCAGAGAGCCCTTGGGCTAGCCCAGTAGTTCTAGTGCCAAAGCCTCACACCCAGGGTGGTAAGAAAGAGATGAGGTTTTGCGTAGACTACAGAGGACTCAATGCAGTCACTAAGACTGATGCCCACCCAATACCAAGAGCAGATGAACTTATAGATAGATTGGCTTCTGCCAACTACTTAAGTACATTTGACCTGACAGCTGGGTATTGGCAAATCAGGTTAGCTGAGGAGGCCAAGCCCAAGACAGCATTTTCTACCCCTGGTGGGCATTATCAATTTGTGGTAATGCCCTTTGGTTTGAAAAATGCACCTGCCACCTTCCAAAGGCTGGTGAATCAAGTTCTCACTGGGTTGGATGACTTCTGTGCAGCATATCTTGATATAGCTGTCCTTAGTTCCACCTGGGAGGATCACCTGGTCCACCTGAGGAAAGTGTTGGAGGCACTGCAAAAGGCAGGTCTCACTATCAAGGCCACTAAGTGCCAGATAGGGCAGACACAGGTTGTATACCTGGGCCACCTTGTAGGTGGAGGCCAGGTTCAACCCTTGGAGAGCAAGATACAGGCCATCAAGGACTGGGCTCCTCCAACCACCCAGACTCAGATTCGAGCTTTCTTGGGCCTGACTGGTTACTATAGAAAATTTGTCAAGAATTATGGGACCATTGTGACTCCACTTAATGACCTGACAAGTAAAAAGATGCCAAAGAAAGTTCAGTGGACAGCAAGCTGTCAGAAAGCATTTGATGACCTAAAACAGGCCATGTGCACAGCACCTATCCTAAAGAGTCCAGACTACTCCAAAACATTCATTCTGAGTTGGGTGTGGGAGCTGTTCTATCTCAGCTGAATTTTGATGGTAACGACCAGCCCATTGCTTTTATTAGCAGAAGGCTGACCCACAGAGAGAAAAATTGGTCAGCTATTGAGAGGGAGGCCTTTGCTGTGGTGTGGGCCCTGAAGAAGTTGAGGTCATACTTGTTTGGCACTCACTTCAAGATTCAGACCGACCATAAGCCCCTCTTGTGGCTAAATCAGATGAAGGGTGAAAACCCCAAACTACTTAGGTGGTCCATTTCCCTACAGGGGATGGATTTTACAGTGGAGCATAGACCTGGTACTGATCATGGCAATGCTGATGGGCTCTCCAGGTATTTCCACTTAGAGCAAGAAGACTCACCTGGTCAAGGTTAGCTTATTGTCCCAAAGTTTGGGGGGGGGGTCATGTAGGAGAGTAGGGTCTGCAATCCTATGATCACCCAGATTTTTGCTTTTTGCTTCACTGGTTTACGACTTTCCCTGGCTGTGGGCCTGCTAATCAGACCCACAGCCTAGCTGTTCTCTCTATTCCAAATTGTACCCAGGTACTGAATTGGCACTGGGCCCTCTCCAAGTCCCTGTACCCAGGGCAGAGGTGCACCCAGAAGTCTCCCAGGGGCTGCAGCATGTATTATGCCACCCCTGGGCTGACTAACTAAAACAGACTCAACTGGCTGCTTGACAGCTTGGGCAAGGTGGTGTACACACCCTTTGCTTTAGATATTGTATTCCTATATCTAACCCTAAAACGGACGCATATATTCCTATCAGTCACTCCTATGGCAGGCCTTATCAATCCTGAAGGCAGAGTGCTTGGAATAATGTGAGATGGTGCTCTGGCATGAGCTGAGCCCGTTTGCAGCTTGCGGAACCAAGTCCTAATAGCTGTTCCATGATAACGCATACCATATACTCTTAAATGCATTATAATCCTCGCGGTTATATGCCAACTCTGGTATCGCTTTATCAAAACATGTCGAGTAAGGTGTCATACGAATTGGAATACTAACCCCTCGTCAATTCTGGCGACGGGGTTAGCATTCCACCCTTCTAGAGGGACACGACATGTATGTAGCTGTAACCCCGGTTAAAGTTAACTCAAGCCTCAGCTCCACAAAATGGATGCTGCCACCGAGACACAAGTCTGCCCTCCTGCTGCTGGGAGTCCTTCCAGCAACGGAGGCCTGGACAAAGGGTTTCCTGTCAGGGGCGGTGCCAGCACCATCCCAGACAGGATTTTGTGTATCCCAGGTAGGCAGGGCTTTAGAGGAAGGTGACTGCAAGTGGCACCCCGGTGCTCACTGTGCATAGGCCGGCTTGAACCAGTTCCAGGGGCACTCCAGCCCCTGAGCTGGGGAAAAGCCCGCCAAAGGAGAGAGGTGTAACCACCCCCCTCCTAGTCCCAACCATAGGGCAGGACTTAGTCGCGTGCCAGCCCCCTTTCCCAGGATAAAGGTAGGAGCAGGCCCCCTTCCAAATCAGATCATCTTTGAATCCTGAAACTACTTTCCACGAAAGGAACTCAAGACTTCTCAAGATTTCTCCCTTGTGACTAAGGAGTAGTCACCCTGCAGCAGCAGGCACCATCCAAGCATCGCGGTCTGCTGTAAGTCTCTCCTCCGGATCAAGACTGCCCAGCTCGACGAGAACCGGCTTCCCTGGCACCTCTGACCTCTACCTGCATCATCAGCCCAGCTGAGATTCGTGGGTGTGACGAGACCTCGAGGGACCGGCCATCTTCAAGACTGCACGACGCTTGTCCAGCACGACCACGGAGTGACCCTCGACTGAGTGCTTTGGGGTAAGAGAAGCCCCGACCTTGAGCAGCTCCAGCACCGAAGTTCAGCCCCCTTGCATCCACGAGATCTGCGTGGGGCCCTTCTGCTCTTTGCTGCTCACCGCGTTGTCCAGGTCACTTGCCCGTTGGCTAGTGACCCCCCAGACGACGTCCTACGTTTGTTTCACCGCTGGTCTAGCTCCTCTGGACTGGCCCTTGTCTCCTTTTGAAGGGGAACTTCCTCGGACCCTCCTGGTCCATCCCAGACGCCATTTTGTGTCTCCACGTGGACTTGCCTTAGCCAAGGCTTGTTGCCTCCTTCACCGGATCCAGCATCGCCAGCAGCAGACATCCGACGTGGGACAGCTCGCAGACCTCCAGCCTGGTCGACATCAGCGCCCTGGTCCGTGCAGCAGCAGAATCCAGCGTCACCTCTTCATCTGGCTGAGTGACCTCGTCCGGTGCCATCCTGGTGCCCACCTAATCACTGGCTAGTGATTCAGAACTTGGTCCCCTCTGCTTACAGGTACTCTTCTTCAACTGATCCAGTCCTTGGATCAGCCCGGAACATCTTCACTGGTCGCCTGCCAGCAACTTTTACTTCAGGCTCCTGGTTCGTCAACGAAGAAATCCGACGACATTTGAACCCTATGCAGCCGCAGCCCCTGGGCTAGGTAAACCGAGTACCCCGGTGCTCCAGCGTAGACCAACTCTCTAAGTGTCTAGATCCACTTTCGTTTTTGACCTACCTAGTCGGGTTCGCCCGAGAACACTAACTTTTGCATTTACTAGGATCCATAGACTTTGTCCCGCATTACGCGTGAGAGTTCCCACTCTGCACACGACGTCCCTAGGCCTCCTGCTTCTAATCCAAGGGTTCAGCATTGTAGGCCTAGCGTTTCTAAAGTCCATGAGAGTAGTACTTACCTGCTAGTAATTTCGCATTCCACTTTTGTAATATATGGTTTTTCGTGCCCCTCGGGCATTCGTGTAAATTGTGCGACTAAGTATTTCTTCAAGAGTTTTGTTGTGTGCTTAGCTCCCTGTCTCATAAAGAGCCAGGGTAGTCTTGTTATAAATAAATACACTTTATTTTTCATAACAACTTGTGTGATGTCCTTTCACTTGGTGTTCAAGGGGTAAATGTGATGGTAAAACAGCTGGCTTAACACGCCCTCTAGAGTTTAGTCTAAAGACTGCACGTGTCCATGCTACTAGGATAGCTGGTCTATCAGGTTGACTTACAACCAAACATCAATAAGGGTTGTTTGGACTGATACAAAGTGTTCACTAGAATAGTGAACATTATATATCAGGCCAACTTCTCACAGTTCTCAAGGTGGAAATTCAGGTCTCCGAGGAGGATGTCGTTTGCGGACGCAAGAGCATGCGGGCGGACGATGTCTGAGATGGCGTCAATGAATGGGGAGGTCTGTTGACGAGTGTTTCTCTAAGAGTGGTGATGGGGTCAGTGTGGATCTGGAAGTGCAGGTGTTCAGCGGCTGGTGAAGATGCAGTCACAGCAGGTGAAGGGTCCGTGGGTGCGTGTCAGGCTGGCCTGGTTTCAGTTCGATGATCGGCTGGTGTTGAGTCCGTGGA
The DNA here is from genome assembly GCF_964261635.1 of Lissotriton helveticus. Classification (NCBI taxonomy): domain Eukaryota; kingdom Metazoa; phylum Chordata; class Amphibia; order Caudata; family Salamandridae; genus Lissotriton; species Lissotriton helveticus. The sequence goes on from NC_136066.1 coordinate 4,161,076, forward strand.
GGAAGTCTGCATCGTCGGGTGTCGTGGCTCTCGCGGGGGCCAGGGGTTCTGGCACTGGGCGCGATCCAGGCGCGGATAGGCGCAGACGGGCTTGCCTTTGGTGTGACCGCGCAGAGGTCTGCATTATATAGGGGAGGGGAGTGGAGGGAGGCTCAGCTGGGAGGCGGGAGAACGGGTAGAGGGGCGGTCCGGGGCAGCAGTGGCGGGGATGGGGGAAGTGTGAGGGGGCAGGTACAGAAAGGAAACAGAGTGGATTCCTTACCTTAGAATAGATACCCCAGCAATACAAACCCCGGCGGTGGGTCTGCAAACCAAGTTCACACCAGAAAGTCCTAGGGAACAGAACAGCCAAAGAAGCCGCCTCTCTGGACTTGGCTCTCGAGGCAGTAGTGTTTTGTGAACGTGTGCAGCGATGTCCACGTAGCTGCCTGACAGATGTCATTGAGGGGGCCTCCCCGTCCCAAAGCAGTGGTAAGCTGCCGTCGCCCTGGTGGAATGTGCACGTAGCCCCACTGGAGGCTCCTTCTTTGCCAAGGAATAGCAAGCTTTGATGCACAAAACGACGCATCTAGAGATGGTCTGTTTGTGCACGGCCTGATCTTTTTCAGCACCCACGTAGCCAACAAAGAGCTGGTCATCCACCCGAATTGCTTTGTGCGATCCAAATAAAATGAAATCACACGTTTCGGATCCAGACCGTGGAGGCTCTCCTTTGGAAGGATGCGGAGGCAGAAAGAATGTGGGCAAAGGGATGGTCTGTCCAATGTGGAAAGAAATAACCACTTTGGGAAGGAAGGATGGACGAGTTCGAATGACAACCTTGTCTGGATGAACAGCCAGAAAAGGAGGCTTAGAAGAAAGTGCTTGGAGCTCACTCACCGTGCGTGCAACAGTGATTGCCACCAGAAAGGCAGTTTTTAAGGTCAGAAGCCTGAGAGGACACTTATGTAGCGCTCAAAGGGAGCGCTCATAAGATATGTAAGCAACAAGTTCAAGTTCCACTGAGGCATTACGAAGGAAACAGGAGGAAAATGAGTAATGCCCTTAAGGAAGCAATTTAAAACAGGGGATTTGAAAAGAGAAGGCTGGTCAGGAAGCCTAAGAAAGGCTGAAATGGCCGAGAGGTACCCCTTTAGAGTGCCCACTACAGAGCCCTGCTGGGTCAAAGAAAGAAGGAACAAGAGAACCTCAATAAGAGGGGCAGAAAGGGGATCCACAGCCTTTGCTGTGCACCATGCCACAAATTTATTCCATCTGCAGGCGTATATAGTCTTAGTGGAGGGATGCCTGGCTGCCAAGATAACATCACAGACTTCGGGAGGAAGGTCGAAAGCGGTCAACTGTCGCCGCTCAATCTCCACGAAAGGAGGTGGAGGCTGGACAGGTTCGGGTGGAGGACGGTCTCCTGCTGCTGCGACAGAAGAACCTCCCGAAGGGGCAGTCTGATCGGAGGATTGATGGCCATGCTCAGGAGCTCGGGGTACCAGACCCTTCGTGCCCAGTCCGGAGTCACAAGAATGACTTGAGCCGGGTCGCGCTGATTTTCTGCAACATTGGGGGCAGAAGTAGAACAGGCGAAAGGTGTACAGGAGGCCAGGCTCCACTCGAGACGAAAAGTGTTGCCGAGCGAGTGCCTCCTTGGAAACTCCAACGCGCAGAACTGCTGACATTGCACGTTCTCTTCGGTGGCGAACAGATCTAACCAAGGCTCTCCCCACTGCTGAAAGACATTGCACCAACTCTGAGTGAAGACGCCATTTGTGATCCCCAGGCACCGGCGGCTGAGTTTGTCCGCCCTGGCGTTCAGAGAACCTGCCAGGCGTTGAACCACCAGGGTAATGCCCTGATGTTCTAGCCATGTCCAAAGGTGACAAGCCTCCTGACAAAAGGTTCATGACCCCACCCCACTCTACTAACTACAGGAAGGGAACTGGTCTGTTTGGTGTGATAGAAAGACCACCAATGTAAGAGCAACTACAGTTCACCAATGGTACATAACTCGCACAATCTCAGGCTTGAGTATGGTTTCCATCAGCCCACCCATTTGGCGGAACTTCGTCATCTGGAAAACCAGGAGAGCGGGGTCACCTCTAGCCAAAGATGGTACTTAGGCATAGATAGAGGGCCTCCTACTCTCAAAACAGTCTCATCCTCTTTGTTTGTTCAAGGTATGGGAGGACTGATTGAGTGCAGTGCAAGTGATAAACGTGTTTGTAATAAAAATGACTAAAAGGACAAAAAATATGTTTATTAGGAATTGTCCTGATGCTATATGTTAAAAACCGCCTGATAGTATAGAATAATTTGAACTATCTATTGGCTACAAGTGGGGTCGACATGTTTCAGCCGTGAAGCTCATTGGCTCGGCTTTCTTCAGGACCTTGTATGTGAAAGTGCTACTGCAAAAACCTTAAATGCAAGAAGTATTGTGTTAATACATTTTGACTGAAAAAATGAAATCAGTGGTTTATTACCACCCTACCAGACATGTATCTCATGTGTAGGTAGTTTGAAAGCTACTTCTTCATCCCTAAGAAAAAGGAAAGAATATTGTGAAAATAAAGCAGCTTAAGGCAATGGGGAACGGCGAAAAAATGTGCTCAAAACAAATAGGTGAATCATATCACACAGTCATTTCAACATTGTATTCGACTGTCCCTTTGTCATAAAGTACTCATTTAGGGGAACAAATATATTAATAATTTGAAAAGTACTCACCCAGCTTTTTGTGGGAGTGAGCCTCACCTCTGAGTGGCATGCTATGTGGTCTTTGGATAGAATTTTTTTAGTGTGCGCATACTAGGGGCACAATAGTAGGATAATGTGATTACCCTTTGTCCCCCTGTGTTCTTTTCTCACTACTAGAGCAGGGCCTCTACCACCGAGCAATTGCCGGGTGAGGTGAGGCTTACTCCCACAAAAAGCTGGGTGAGTGTTTTTCAAATTATTATTTGCACCTTGAAAGAGGGAAGGAGTGCCTTTAGTGACAAGTGAATCGCCCGAAGCTGCAACAGGTTGTATGAAGCCCGGACTCCACTGGAGGACAGACTCCTCTGATCTACGCCTTTCCCACGTGGCCGCCCCATCCCATAAGTGATGTATTGGTGACCACCGTGAAGTTTGGTTGGGGAAGGGAGAGGGATCTGCCTCGGACCCAATCCTGGTTCACTAAAGACCACTGAAGTTGTTGTGCAGTTCCCTCAGAGATCTGGATGTAGTCGGAGAGATTCCCTTGATGCTGTGCCCACTGGAACTTCAGGTCCCACTGCAGAGCCTGCTTATACCATCTGGCGTGATCCACCAGCAGGAGGCCATGAGGCCCAGCAACCTTGGGGTAATTCTCACCGAAATCCAGGATAGAGGCTGAAATATCGGTATCATAGCCTGAATATCCCACAGTTGCTGCTCTGGAGTATAGGCCCGAAACTGCACTGTGTCCAGAACAGCTCAGATGAAAAGGAGCGACTTAGAGGGAGTCAGGTGTGACTTTGGCACGTTGATCGTGAACCCCAGTGACTGCAGGTGGTCCACCATAGTCTGGAGGTGGGAGATGACAGCCTGGGACGAGCCCGCCTTCAAAAGCCAGTCGTCGAGATAGGGAAAGACTGGAACCCCTGATCTGCGCAGATGAGCTGCGACCACCGCCATCACTTTCATGAACACCCGAGGGGCACTGGTAAGGCCAAAAGGGAGCACAGTGAACTCAAAATGCGCACAGCTTCAGTGAACCGCAGGTAATGTCTGTGGGCTAGCTGGAGGGGGATGTGGAAATAGGTATCCTGCCAACGCCATCATCCAGTCTCCAGGGTTGAGGGCAGATGGACCTGAGCCAAGGTTAGTATTTTGAACTTCTCCCCTGCGGTCTAAGATAGGACGCAGGCCTTTGTCCTTCTTGGGCACGAGAAAGTAGCGGGAATAGCAACCATGACCTACTTCTGGCGATGGGACCCTCTCGATAGCTCCCTTGGCCAATAGAGGAGAGACTTCCTGGCTGAGAAGCGCCAAGTGATCCTCCAACATACGATCGAAAGAGAGTGGCATGGAGGGAGGGGTAGTCTTGAAGGGCAGGGAGTAGCCCATTTGGTCTATCTGCAAAACCCACCTGTCTGACGTGATAGATTTCCAGTGGAGGAGGTGACAGCAAATCCTGCCACCCACTGTCCACTGATGAACCTGAAAGGTCGGACTAGGAGGGTTTGGAGGCTGCTGCAGTGGGGGAAAGGGTGGACTGGCCCACCCGCTGGTTCCCGACCTTTGTCGCTGTGTCCCACGTCTGCGGCCACGCAGAGGCTGGGCAGCTTGTGTGGGTCTGTGGCTGGACTGGGTTGGACGTGGTGGGGTGCCCCTTCTGTAGCCACGAAAGGCAGACTGTGGTGGAAGGGAGGCCGCAGCTAGGCCCAAGGATCTGGCCATAGCCCAAGAATCCTTAAAGCGCTCCAGCCTTGTAACCAAACAGGCGACGGCCATCGAAGGGCATGTCCAGTAAGGTTGACTGTACATCCCCTGAAAAACCAAACGTCCTCAACCAGGCATAGCGCTGAAGGGCTACCGACGTGCCAATCGTTCTGCCCAGAAAGTCGGTGGTATCCAGCCCACAGCAGATTGTGAATTTTGCAGCGTCTCTCCCATCTGCCACTGCCTGTGAGAATGGCCCGGGACTCGTCTGGGCACTGAGGCAGCACTTGTGCAACTGTACCCCAGACTGTATGGGTATAGCAGCCCAAGAGGCATGGGGTATTCACAGACTGCAGCGCCAAGAACAGAACATGTGCTTCCCACAATGATCCAGCTCCTTCGATTCACTATACGGGGGTGAGAAGGGAATGCACCCTTGGAAGAAGAGGCTTGGAACACCAAGCTCTTGGAGGAAGGGTGTTGGATGAGGAAAATGGGATCGCACAGAGGCGGGCGATGGGCAAACATCCGTTCCACAGGAGCCCCTGTACTGGGCTTGGACCAAATGCCCAGAAGGACGTCTGTGAGGGTTTCATTGAAGGGTAAGAGGGGTTCAGAAGAAGTTGCCGCCGGCTGAAGCACCTCTGTCAGGAGGTTAGTCCGGACTGTCACTGTAGGGAGCTCCAGGCCCAAAGCCTCGGCTGCCCTGCGCACCACCACTGCATAGGACGCTCCCTCCTCCGTAGCCACGGTAGGGGGAGAAAGCATGCCAAGATCTGGGGAGGTATCCAGACCACTTGCGTCACCCAATTCTTCTCTACAATCTGGTTCTTCCAGCTGGTCAGTTAAAGGGTCCAGTGACCCCTCCCAGTCCTCCTCACCACCCTCAGGGCGATAAGAAACACCTGGGATGAACAAGGGAACAAAAGTACCCTCTGGCGTCGGATGAGACGTCGATCCGGCTTTGGGTCCATCTTGGGGAGGAGGATGGGGACGATGTTGGCTGGGGGCACTGCTGGAGCCGGCGAGACCAGTGCAGAGGAAGGTCGAGCGGCATCGATCCGGATCCAGGCCTGGATCCACGGAGAGCCTCCGGTGCCGGGGCCGGAGCCACCGGAATCAAAGGCCCAGCACCCCCACCAGCTACGCAGGCCCAAAAGTGCACTAGTGGAGTCGGGCTGCTTAAACACATGGTGGAGGGCTTTTACAAACATACGAAGCTGGACCGGGGACACCCCGGCTCCTGGAAAAGGGGGGGGGGGAGCACGGAGACGGAGCCTTGGATCGGTGTGGCTCCGGGTCCCGTATCAGTGAACTGACAGCGGGTATGGGGGGTATGCGAAGTGCGACGTTGCTCCATCTTCTTCTTGTGCTTCGACTTACCCGAGGAGTGCAAAGACAGGGTATGATGGCTCCTCGACCAGTCTCAAGACCTTCCCCTTTAGCAAAACTGGGAGCGACGCAGAGCCGACTGTCAGGCCTCCAAAAGCTTTCTGGACCGCTCCCTTAAAGACTTCGGGGTCATGGGCAGACAGTCGGAGCAAAACTTTGAGACGTGGTAGCGCTTCAGGAACCAGAGGCACACAAGGTGCGGATCAGTCACGGACATCAGCTTGTGACAGAAGTTACAAGGCTTGAATCTGATCCGACGATGGAACATACCTCGGGCACCAGGAGTTGAAGAATCGAGAAAAAAGACCGACAAAGGTCGAAGAATTGACTACGGTGCAGCTCTCTTCCGATCTACGCTAGGCTGGAGCAGAAAAAGAAAGAACAGACGTCAGGGCGCAGGGGCGGCATCTAAGCAGGCACCGCAACGTCATCCCAGCAACCTCGACGCCATATGCAGACTCGACCGACGTCACCGACCGACATGCAGGGATACTGCTGAAGAAAAATTCTCCTGATCCAGTCTGAAGCCTGGGAGTAATTCTAAGGTAAGGAATCTATAACTAATAGTCTCTTTCAGATACAGAGCCTCCTTCTACCCAACCATGGGAATGCAAGTGTGCCTTCTTATCCAATCATGTGAGCCAAGTCCCTTCTGTACCCACTCAGAGGCATTCGCCTTGCTTCACTGCTAAACATGACAATCTTAGGAAGAGAGGCATCCCCTGAAAACAAATGTGAATGAAGCCTTTTCACAGGTGAATGAAGGAGGGCATGGCAGGTGTTCCACAGTGAATCAGCCCACACAACTCAGTGCTGCCCTTGGGGCGCAGCATACCTACCCCTTGTTTATCCCTGTATGGCCATCGCAGCTGTATGATAGCAGCATACAGCCGGATCATTCCCGACATCCGTTTCAAGAAGTTGTCCTGCTGCTCTACATTGCCATCTTCTACCTGGTATCCAAGGGCCCTGTGTTACAGGAGAAAGACAGGTCAGTGCGAACACTATTCAACAAAACCATTTCATGTTATTCAATTTACAGGTTTGTAAGACACAGTTACTGCCACTGTTGGGCCTGAACAGAGCGCCCTTGAAGGCTGTGGCCTTTCTGGGTCATCCTCATCACCTTTATGTATTTCTCTTTTCAACTATGTCCAGTCTCTTTCCTTTTCATCCATGACACCCCTGACAGCTTGTACATCTTCTGTCTGCAGCCATGTCGCTTTCAATCGATTCCTTCTATGCCTATACCCACTTCACCAGACAGCTCCCTCATCCACAGCATGTACCCATGCCGCCATTTGACCGCAACCTCATCTTCTATCTCCACCGATCAGCAGACCCCCCCCCTCCTCCTGACTGCACCAATGTCACCAATCGACAGACCCCTCATCCTCTGCCTGCATCAGTAGCTACTGACAGCTCCATCTTCAGCCTGCACGCATGTCCCTAAGCAGCTGCCTCAAACTCTGCCTCCACTCATGTCACAAGTGACAGCTCCCTCATCTTCTGCCTGCACCCATGACAGCTCCCTTACCTTCGCTTGCATCCATGCCTACAGCTCATGCACCGTCGCCTGCATCCATGCCGACAGCGCCCTCATCTTCTGTCTGCACCCATATCGCTATTCACAGCTCCCTTGTTTTCTGCCAGCCTCCATGCCAACAGCTCCCTCAGCTCTGCATGCATCTATGCAGACAGCTCTCACTTTTGCCTTCATCCATGCCGACAGCTCCCTAATCTTCTGCCTGCATCCATGCACACAGCTCCCTCATCTTCTGCCTGCATCCATGCACACAGCTCCCTCATCTTCTGCCTGCATCCATGCACACAGCTCCCTCATCTTCTGCCTGCATCCATGCACACAGCTCCCTCATCTTCTGCCTGCATCCATGCACACAGCTCCCTCATCTTCTGCCTGCACCCATGACAGCTCCCTTACCTTCGCTTGCATCCATGCCTACAGCTCATGCACCGTCGCCTGCATCCATGCCGACAGCGCCCTCATCTTCTGTCTGCACCCATATCGCTATTCACAGCTCCCTTGTTTTCTGACAGCCTCCATGCCAACAGCTCCCTCAGCTCTGCATGCATCTATGCAGACAGCTCTCACTTTTGCCTTCATCCATGCCGACAGCTCCCTAATCTTCTGCCTGCATCCATGCACACAGCTCCCTCATCTTCTGCCTGCATCCATGCACACAGCTCCCTCTCCTTCTGCCTGCATCCATGCACACAGCTCCCTCATCTTCTGCCTGCAATCAAGTCGCAATTGAGAACTCCATCTTTTGCCTGCACCCATATCGCCATTCACAGCTCCCTCTTCTTCTGCCTGCATCTATGCCGACACCTCCCTAACCTTCATCTGTATCCATGCCGACAGCACCCTCATCTTCTGCCTGCATCCATGCCGACAGCTCCCTCATCTTCTGCCTGCATCTATGCCGACACCTCCCTAACCTTCATCTGTATCCATGCCGACAGCGCCCTCATCTTCTGCCTGCATCCATGCCGACAGCTCCCTAATCTTCTGCCTGCATCCATGCAGACAGCTCCCTCATCTTCTGCCTGCATCTATGCCGACACCTCCCTAACCTTCATCTGTATCCATGCAGACAGCTCCCTCATCTTCTGCCAGCATTCACGCCGACAGCTCTCTTCAGGCTGTAACCATGTCAACAACTGCTCCCTCACCCTTTGCCAGAACCCATGTCATGGACAGTTCTCTTCTGCCTGCATCCAAGATGCCATCGACATCTCCCTCATCCTGTGTGTGAACCCATGCCACCTCTGACAGCTCGCTAATCTACCAGCATCCATATCGCGGACTGCTCCCACATCATCTATCTACGATCAACAGCTCCTTCCTCTTCTTTCTGAACCCGTGCAGTTACCACCGACTGCTCCGGAGCCTTCTGTGTGCAGCCCAGGACTCCCTTGTGTCAACTCCCTCAATATCTTCCCATCCTTCTTACAAAATCTAAAACCTATCTCAATATCAAAAGGTGAGAGCACATTCTGGTTGCATATCACTCCATATTTTTATCTTCCCATTTTGCCAGTAAAAAAATACTGTTCATCTTTGATGACACAACAGAGGACACCGAGTCATGTACAGCGCAACATCTGAGAGCCATATACCCAAAGGAGGTAATCCAGATGCCCAACTAAAACACAATAATAATAGTGGCCCTGAGACAGACAGACCTGCTCCCTAGGCACCCAATCCTGTGCTGATTCAGCCATGGAAGGGCTGTCATTGGTTGCAGTGGAGGGATTCACACCCTCCTCCGAAGGAACCAATTTAAAGGGCAGTTGATAGACAACCGGATGGAAGAGAAGGAGGAAGGTGACCAGTCATCACAGCCACAAGGGGGCAAGGGTCCCCTGGTGCAGAACTAGAGGCCAGAAAGAAATGGCAACATCAACGGAGAGTTCCAGCTGGAACAGAAACCCAACGGGGAGAGGACATGGAGCCCCTCCGAGGAGTCCTAACTATTGGAGTCCACAGTGGAATAATACAAGGCCGGCCAGACAATCAAAGTGATCAGCATGGCATAGCTCTCCATGCCCATGCCAAGACTCCTGTCCTTGCACCAGGCGGCAAGATTCTTCTTTGAGGGCCACAGAATGAAAGCTCACCATTAGACTGGCCGGAAAGATACATCTGCACTGCCATCAGCAGCAGCAGCTCAAGCGAAGTCGTATTTGCCACTGCTAAGATTACAGCTGCAATTATAGGGCAATTACGCTGCCAATTCCTTGCCAAAGCACATAGTTCTTATACAGTTCTACACTATTCACAAAGAAGCAGATGCAATTAAGCCTAGAATATTTGAGATAGTAGTAGGATGCAGATCAAAGGTAGCAGAAATCAAAAGGACTCACTCAGCTACCAAACGGTAACTGCCCGGCTGGGCTTGTCAATTCTAGGGAATTGCAATGGAGTTTATCACATTTTAGTGAATGGTAACTCCTTGGATGGAAATTGAAATTCTTTATTGTGTAGTTAATTAAACCCATTACAATATTGCAAAGCATAAAATATATTACCTTCACGTTCCATTATAAATGATTCAGATATATACAATTAATACCGCATTTAAAATTTGATTTCAATTTACAGGATAGATAGGCCTTTTTTTTTATGAAGCAAAAATGGCAAACGTTGCTACATCATTCTTTCGTTAAATTCTCAAAATGGGTTAAAAATGTACCCATTTTGAGAATATAACGAAACTCCTTGGATGGGTTTGTCTGGCTTCAAGAAGAGAGGAACACATTTGAACCAACCTGTGTGTGATTTGTGCAGACATCTTAATCCCACGTGACAAAAACTATAAATTACAAATTATTTTATTTGAAAAAAAACTTATTTAAAAAATGTTTAACATTTCTCAATAAAAAAACATGCTTATGAATAAGAAACATGTTGACAATAAATATAGATTGGCCAATAAAAAAAAAGACTTATTAATCTGTCTTTAAGAACCTTATGCAAAGTCACTATTGTCACTGTACAATTATGAATGCCTATCTCATGCACAATCGTTCGGTGCAGAGTAAATATGGACAGAAAATCGTTGACGTGTTTCTATGGCCTAAATCGCTATCAGTCCACCTTCTTGAGGATTTTAAGTAATTTATTCTTCCCTCAGTAAATATGTAAAACACATACATCACAAGGTATAACATAGCAAAGTAATATAATATTGCACATTACACATTGTAAAACATGGGGTTATAGCCATCCTTGTAGTATCCAACTGTCCTTACTCTACTCGGCCCCTCTAGGACCTCGTGTCAGAGTAGGATGTATATTTCAGCACAACTAGGAACAGAGAGTGGTCATTTTAAAATATACAGCGGTCATTCTCCTTATAGTTTACAACTGTCCTAATGTTTCATCTGTCCTTCAAAGGCCCTGTAGAGTGATCTAGTCAGAAGAAAGAGGCCCCGAATAATTTATTGGCAACGAATTAGGGGTAAATGATATGAAGCAAACGAACCAGAATGGAACCACACTGCCGCTGATCGCGAATATCTCGCTATTATCTGGAACTGATATCCCCAATATGACCAAGCCATATAAATCAGAAAAGCTTAAATAATAAAGGTACTAGTGCCTGAATGTATACATATTTAAAACAAAACTATTCAAATACACTTTTTTAAACTTTATTTTTCCATTTTTTCATGATGAAAAAAACAACATTACAGCATGCAATAGTTTGTTGGCACTTTAAACAAACTCTATGCAGCCGAGGCCGGCGTGAGAAGTCAGAATCAGTAACATGGTTAACCAATAGGAGCGCATTATACAGTATATCATAATGGACAGTAAGCATTGGGGTAAGCACTCCTTTCATCAATCCGCCTTTGCCCGCCTGTGAGAAAGTGCCATCTTTCTGCATGGTGTGCCTCCACGTTTTGCTGAATTGCAGATGTGCTTTGACTGAGTGTGCCCTGGGCTCCTACTACTCAGGTACCCAGAGCCTGTGTTCATTCCCTAAAACTGCGTTGAAACCAAAATCCAATTGGCATCTCTGGCCACAGGTCAGCCCCTGGTAAAAGGCACCACAGGTACCAAGGGCACTGTGACCAGGGAGGTCTCTAAAGGGCTGCAGCACTTATTGAGCCACCCTTAGAGGTCCTGTACCTTTAAATTCACACACTGCCTTTGCAGGCTGCGTGTCTTGGTGCAGAACAAATGGAAGAGTCAACATGGCACACATTGTTGTGTGCGATGCCTACAACCCACTGCCCTGGCATAGATCAGTCACCTCTCTAGCTGGGTGCACTATACTGGTTGTGAGGGTACAGGTGCGTGAGCCCTGTGCCACTACAGTTTCTAAGTCCATTCTTAGACACTGTAAGTGCAGTGCTGCCATTAAGAGTATATGGTGCTGGGAGTTTGTCATTACGAACTCCACAGCACCATAATCGCTACACTGAAGACTGAGAAGTTTGGTATCAAACTCCTCAGCACAGTAAATCCGCACTGATGCCAGTGTGGGAAGTAATGAAAAATGCACACAGAGGGCATCTTAGAGATGCCCCCTGAAAAATGACCTACCACTAGTGTCCAGGCTGGGTGGCTGCTTTCAGCTGCCACCACCAGACATGTTTCTGGACCCCTAAAAGACACCCCTGCACCCGACAGCCTTGGGTGGCCCAACCGACGGTGCCTAACCAACCCCCCAACTTTCCTCTCCAAGTGGTGGTCACACCCAGATGACCTTCTTCTCGAGCATGCAATGTGTTTGCAAACCGGAGACTCCCCATTGAAAGCTACAGGGGCCAGACGCCAAAACAGCACTCTACACCCGGCCGCCCCAGTGCCACGGAGGGTGCAGCTTTTGTGCTGGCCTAAACCCCCATTCGCCCCGAGCTTAAGTTCAGGAGCTTTGCTTCCACAACCCAGCAGCCTGCTTGCGAGCAGCCACCAACCGGAGGCCCCCTAGCGCCCACTGGACAACATTGGGCCTCAGCACTCTGCACCCAGCCGCCCTAGTGCCGCTGAGGGTGCATCCTTGACACCGGGGGACCCCTGCGTCTAATCCCAGAATACCAACTCCCACAACAAAGTACTTACCTTTAACATCTTGGCAGCGGCGGTAATTCCGCCGCGGAGCTGAGTGGGGAGGAGGAGGTGAGGGGGGGAAGGGGGTGAGGGGGCTCACGCAGCGCCGCCATGCTTGTGACGGACCCACTCCGTCACGGCTCTGCCCACTCACAAATTCGCCCGCACAGGCGGGGAATCAGAGCCGCATGGGCGGAGCGGCCGGGGCGTGACAGAACCACTCCGTCATAAGCACAGCGCACCCGTGGCAGAGTGCTTCCATCACAAGCATGGAAGGAGTTAAACCGATTACACTATTTTCCTCCATAGGATAACATTGACTGTTTTTCTGTGAAAAGTTTCTAAGTGTGGAGTTGGGAAATCAATGAACATTTTTTAAACTGTAACAAAATAACCAAAACACTTTTATTGACCTGTTTGCAGGAAATGTCCCAGTGCAGTATCCAGGCATACTACACTGTGTAAGAAAAGTAATCTCAAAAGTAACTTTCCTGTAATTTTACTAAAAAGCCTACACAAAGTATATGGACTGTATTTCCAAAGCGTTGCATTCTCAGTACCAGTACTGTAATCCAAACAAAGTGCATATACAAATACAACTCGAACTGTTTACAAACTGTATATTTACTGCAAAGTATGTAGCACTCACCTGTGCCAGGCTTGCTTGGTTCTAGAAAAATACAATAACTAAAAGAATATTTTTGTACAAAAACAATTGGTCTTAAGTTCAGTCTTTGAGTGTGTAAATTCATTTGCTGACTGTGTACAACAAATGCTGTCCTCTGATACTGCCTTGCTGCTCGCCCAAGCTACCACAAATAGAGAGTGAGGTGTTATCTACTTTTACCTCTGCTACCTTTTGAGTTCCATTGGACTCTGTGCACACTATACCTCACGTTTGTACAGTATATACAGAGCCAGCTTCATACACCCACTCCTCAGATCCCCCCCGCCCCAATATCATCCGAGCTGAAGGCTCAGTGTATATAGTATTTTGACCCAGCAGAATCTGGGTCCCAGCCTCACGACCCTGAGGACCTCTAGAAGGTAACCTCAGTCGACCGTGTCGAATGCCTTAGCTAGGTCTATAGATACGAGTACCATTTCCTCCTCCCGGTGTCTCACTTCCTACATAATGTGGGTTAGGCGGTGCAAGTTAATCGCTCTGTTGCGGCGTGGTATGAAGCCACATTGGTTCTCGTGTACGAGGTGCGGCATATGAGGTCCCAAGCGAGAGGCTAAGAGTTTGCACAGTACTTCCATGTTAGCATTGATCATGGTGATTGGGCGATAGGAAGGGGGTTCACAGCTGTCCCGGCAGGCTTCAGGATCATACATATGTCGCCCTGTCTCATGGTGGGAGGGAGGATTCCCTTATCGAAGGCCTCCTCAAATACCTGCAGGAGGGTGTAGGAAGCTGGCTCTGTCTATACTATACCAAAGTGAGGTACAGTGTGCACAGAGTCCAGTGGAACACCAAAGGTAGGCAGAGGTAAAGTTAGAAGGCACCTCACTCTCTATTTGTAGTAGTGGCGGTGAGAAGTAAGGCTTTATCAGAGGACAGTGTTAAGCATTTGTGGTACACACTCGATCAGCAAATGATGTTGCACACTCAAAGACTGAACTCAGACCAATCTGATTTGTATAATAATATTATTTAGTTGCATTTATTTCCTGGAACCAAGCAAGCCTGGCACAGGTGATAGTTTTACAGGCAGGTTGAACAATACAAGGAAGCTGAACGAAAAAGGCTTTGTTACAGGTTTGCAAATGCTTTCAATATAGTGGAAAGTACCGTTAGATTACTTTGAATTACTTTGCAGATTACTTTCTGAATTACTTTTTCTATCTAGTGTGATACACCTAGATATCACATTGGGACATTTCCTAGAGAAAAGGGTAAGTAAGCAATGTCTAAGTTCAATACAAAACCAACTCAACACTTGGAACATTTTTCAAGGAAAAACAGTCAATGTATTCCTAAGGAGGGAAATTAAGTTATCGGTTAACAAATAAGTACTTTGTTGTGGGAGTTGGCATTCTGGGGTTAGAACCAGGGTTCCCCCAGGGTCAAGGATGCACTCTCAGAGCACCCTCAGCGGCCCTAGGGCGGCCGGGTGCCGAGTCCCAACTTTATCCAATGGGGGATAGAGGGCCTCCGGTTGGTGGCTGCTCACGAGCAGGCCACAAGGTTGTGAGAGCAAAGCTCCTGGTGTTAGGCTCAGGGCAAAGGGAATCAGAGTTAGCACCCAAAGTACACCCGCAGCGGCGGCTGGGTGTAGGGTGCTGTTTTGGCATTGGGTGCCCTGTTTTCAATGGGAGGTGCCAGTTTTGGATTTTGGCTGCAGACTTGGTCCAGGAAGACTTCCGGGAGGAACCAACACCTGGGCAGGTATGTTGGAGGGCTCGGGCGTAGGTGCACGTCGGGTTCTCTTCTCCAGGGCGCAGGGCGGCTGAATACAGGGGTGTCTTTTGAGGTCAGATTTCACCTTACTGGGCCACTCGCGGTTGGGAGGGTCTCCGTGCAGAGGCTGCAGGCGACGTCGGGGATCCAGGCTAGTAAGTGCCCTGACTTATAACACCTCCCTGTTTAGACACTGTCGTTATTGGGTAAGGGTGTACTTATCTAGCATGTCCCATATATCGCTATGCGTGTCCGTATGTCCAATTCCCTGGCCTCCTCTAATGGGTCCGACCGGTCCCGGGTTTGTACCTCCACCAAGGCAGCCACCTCTGTCCCTAGTTTGCGCTGCACCTGCTTGCGGAACCCACGCGTCAGACTCAGGCACGCCCCTCTCACTACTGCTTTCAAGGCCTCCCATTTGGTGGCCCTAGAAATGTCTGCACCTTCCCGTTTGAGAGTCATATGGTCCGCCAAAGCTCCCTCTATGTGCTGTTTCCCCCGCAGGTCATCCAGGACATCCGACTGCATCCGCCAGACCCTCGGACGTTGGGCGGGAATACCCCAACAGACCATGCAAGTGATCGGGGAGGAAACAGGTCGGGATCTGATTTTGCTACCAGCACTCTATCTAGCCTGCTGTGGCTGTTGAGTGCGGGAATAGATATATATCTTCTGGATGGGGTGTCTCTGCCGCTAAATATCCTGCACCCCTAAATTCCCCATTACCTCTCGGTTTCTGGGTCATTCGGAGTTTTGTACCTCTGAGGTGGGCACCTCTCAAGCTCTGGGTCCAACACGCAATTGAAATCACCCACCCATATAATCGGCACCTCCAGTTCCGAAACCAAGACTTCCTGGAGGGAGTGAGAAATCTGGATCGTCTACATTTAGGGCATATGTGTTTAGTATTACTAGTTCCCTGCCGTCTATCTTCACCCTTACAAGGTTACAAGGATGTATCTGCCATTGATGTCCGCCTCCATAAACTGCAGAGCGAACGGTGTTCCCGGGGCGACCCACATTAGTACTCCTCTGGCGTAAATGGAATACGATGAGTGAAAGACCTACCCCATCATTTTTACACGAGCCTCTGGGCTCTTTGCCTCATCCAAGTGAGTTTCCTCTAGGCATACCACAGATACGTGGTGCCTCCAAAGGAATGAGAGGACCCTGTATCGCGTGGCGCATGAGCCTAACCCTCTTACATTCCAGCTCAAGAGCGTAGTCCCCATTGTCATGGTGGTGTACGGTCCTGATGAACCCCAGCCCCTCCTCAAGCCCAATCGTTCTACCCATTGTATGCTGCCTAACAGAAATATGAACGTGAAACTCCTCGGTGTCTCCGGCCAGGCCCCACGAACCGGACCGCACGGTTGACATCCGCTGCTCAGGTGAGGGCCCCCCTCGGGTACACCCCCCTATCTTTATCAGCCCCAGATTAAATGTGGTCAGCTCACCATGTGAAGCTCATTCTGATTTTTATCGTTCTTGCTCCCCTATAGATTTTGGGCGCTCAATGTAGTTGGGCCCATTTATTAGAGTTTATCTAGCAAGGCGTATGTTTACTCTTATAATATTTGGCGGCTAGATATGTGAGTATGTTACATGATTCAATACCCTATTCTCACCGGGTGACAGGGCTATCACGCCAATAGCTTGCCTGGCAGGTATACTTGTTGAGCTCTTTTTTTATTTTCCTTTTCATTCCTCCTTGGTTCTTTCACTGGCCGGTCACATCTTCTGGCTTAGAATGAACACTAGGATTGAGACGCTCCACTATCTCCTCTCTCTGGAATTTCACCTGTCTTTTTGCATGGAACGCACAGAAGGTGATAAACGTTTCGGGCTGCTGTTTAGTACGATTCCCACATATTTTTAAAAAGTGGGTTGATTTCTGTATCTAAATCCACTGACCAAGCCACTATTCCATTTTTAGGATCGCCCTGTTTTCTTTTTCCATCCTTTATTCCACGCCACTTTGAATTTTGGAACATCACTTATGAACGCCCTGATGAAGGTGTAACCCTTATTGCAGTGGTCACCGAAACAGGCGTTGGCGCAGGTTACACCAAGAGTACAATTTCTGATTGAGAAGCCTACGTTAATATAGACAGGACAAAGTATTGATTAAGACACCTGAATTATACCAACTAGTTCTAAATATATATATTTTTTTAAAGGAACCCATTCAATACTAAGAAACATATGAAGCGTTCGACTGCTCCTCTGTATCCGGATGTTTGGTCTCCTGCTCCTGTTTCTGAACTTGTGAACCTAGATGTGTATTGTGGATACCAAAGGAGGTATATTATATTGTGTGTTAGGTGATATTAGTATGTGTATGGTTTGAGTGATTTTGGGTGTGAGTAGATATGGATGAGTAGTAAGAATGAATTTGTTACGGGATGAAGCTCCAAGTTGTGTCACTTACTGAGTTTAAGTTCTTATCCTTTGTACTTGTATAAATTGTCAACATAAGAAATTAAAGTATATGAATAATTTTGTATTAAATACGTATAACTTCACGCACTAGTATCTTCATTATTTAAACTTTTCTGATTTATGTGGCTTGGTCATATGGGGAACATAAGTCCCAGATAATAGCGAGACATTCCGCCTCTAGCCATCAGCGGCCGAGTGTTTCTGTTCTGTTTGCTTGCAAGGCCCTGTGTCCCTGAAGAATATAGAGGAGGTGCGTTTGAATAAACGGTCTCAAAGCCCATTACACATCTATTGATATTCACAAGCAAACCAGTCGTGTTCCTCTTTAGTGCATTAAGATGCAGTGACTGCGGTGATGGTCAACGCCGCTCTCCTGTTCAATGGTCGTTTCAGTGATTCAATCCGTGTCTGCTCCCTGCACCTGGCTCCTCGTCTTTGCCACTCGTTTTCAGACACGTTGTATATGTTTAGTGCGTATGCCACTCAGTTACAGATTCATTGTTTACACGTATAGGCTGCATGATTAAGGAGATATTGGACCCTTCCATCTCAGAAGGGGTTAGAGTCAACAATACACACTTACCGCTGATATTCCTCCATAGGGGTCCCCTCCTTATACGCAGGGTAAAAAGGAACAGCATAGGGGCACTTCTTGTGCAAGTGAGCGAGCAGAAGGTCCCCGACCTTGGGGTGCAGCTCCCATATTCCAGACGCCACCACAGCGATAGGGAACGCTGCCTCATGGTGAGAGGCCACTTCCTCCTCGCCTTGTTTCTGTAAATATTATAAACCAATTACATTCGGGGAAACAGTAAGATCACTGCACACACCCTCAACAAGGGGTTCCAAGCTCTACAGTAAAACGTTAACTCACTTCTCTTGGAAACACCTGAACACTGGTCATGTCAAAAGGATGCCTGACACGTGTTTCTTCAACGTGTATGCTCCGTCCTCCACAAATCCACCCAGACACTTGCCAAGCAAAACAGTTCCACATCTGTGGGGTTCCCAACACTTTCCCCTTGACAGGCCACCACTAAATGCAATTGAATGGCTTGAGTGAGTAGAACTGCCGCAGACAGTACTGTACTCAAGTAACCTGGAACACTTCTCACGTTACTTTAGGAGGCGTTCGAAGCTCAGGAAAACAGACTAGTAAACCATCTAATGGTACTCAGGAACCCCTTTCTCCAACAGCCAGGAGCCACACCTCCCATGAACCACTTCTTGCACAGTCTGTACAGTAAAGGTATCGAAAGAATGGCTTCCGAGGTGTGGTGTCAGAGTAGTTGGGGTAATGACGTTGGTCTGTCCGTATGGAATGTTGTCTACAGCAGATCTACCCTGAGGACTGGAGAACAAACTACTGCACTGCAGACGCCAAACCGCCTTTGGGGTTACATTTACATCAAGAGTAGATGTGGAGTATCTAGGAAAGTGGGTTTCTGTTACAGTAACCCCCCCCCCCACACACACACACTTTTTGCCAGACTACTGATTCACTTCAACTTGATTTGCCCTGTGTCCCTGCAATCAGGTTCCAGAGACTGTATTCTTTCCTGTATCTTTGTACCCAAAAGTGGCACATCTCTGGCCACAGGTAAGCCCCTTGTAAAAGGTACCATGGGTACAAAGGGCACTGTGGGCAGGGAAGGCCTCAAAGGGCTACAGCACATATTGTGCCAGCCTTAGAGGTCCTGTACCCTGACACACACACTGCCATTGCCAGCTGTGTGTTTGGTGAAGATAAAAGTGAAGAGTCGACATGGTACACATCTCTCTTTGCCATGCCTGAAACCCACTGCCTGGGGCCTAGAAGTCACCTCTTGGGCAGGGTGCACTAGCCCCCAGCTGAGGGTACAGGTGCATGAGCCCTGTACCCCTACAGTCTGTAAGTCCATTCTAAGACATTGTAAGGGCAGTAAAGCCATACATAGTATATGGTCTGGGAGTTGGTCATTACGAACTCCACAGCTCCATAATGGCTTTGCTGAAATCTGGGAAGTTTGGATTGAACCTTCTCAGGACATTAAACCCGCACTGATGCCAGTGTAGGATTTAATGTAAAATGCACTCAGAGGGCATCTTAGAGACGCCCGCTGAAAAACGACCTGGTATGGTTACTAGATGGCTGCCCGCTATTTGCCACCAGCAGACGGGTTTCTGGACCCCCGGGTAGAGGGCCTTGGCTGTCTGGGTCCAGGAACAAAGCCCATCCTGGGCAGAGGTGTCATGCCTCCTCCCCCAGGATGGGCTGCGCCCACGAAGGGTAAGTGTCAAAGGCCTGCTGCCTTTGTAACTTTTCCTTGCTGGTTTTTGCTGCCCCCAGCAACTGGCTCCCACCGGTTCCGACCCCCACTTTGGCTGGTGAATCGGCAGGAAAACCAAGTTAGGAGAGGTGTGCCCACCTTTGCCAACCGCACCCCACAGGTGGGGGAAGCGAGGTGAAGCACACATCTCGGTCCCCGCCATCTTGAAGATGAGGGGGCACAGCCTATTAGAGAGAGGCTCATGCCCCCCTCCCACTGGAGCGTGGGATAACAGGGGGTGTACTCACCCCAAGGAAGAGACCAATTTGGTCCCGACCTGCACACCCCTGTAACGCCCTTAAATGTAGAATTTAGGGGGACCTTGAACCTAGCCTCCCTAGATTCCTGCAACCTACGAAGGAGGACAAAAGAAGTCTCATAGCAGACGAGACAATGGAGAAGAAATGACTTAGCCCCAGCTCTACCGGCCCGTCTGCAGTTTCCAGAGATCCTGCGCCTAAAGTCGTCTTGTCCTGCATCCAGTGACCTCCAGAACTCCTAGGAGGACTGACTGCCTTCAACAAAGACTGGATCTCCTGCAAACAGCTGCTCTGTTCCAAAAAAACTTCAAATTAAGACTCTGAGCCTACTAAGGGCGAAGAAACGTCATGCCTGGAACAACCACTGAAGCTGCAGCTTACGGCCTGAGTCGAAGTGGCCCAACGCTCCCAGCGAGGTCCCCCAGCGCTCCAGAGTCCGGGTCCACCATGGGATGACCCCTCCAGGACTCCCAGACGTCACCTGCAGCCCCTGCAGGGAGACTTCGCCAGCCCCTCCCCAAACCACCAGTGGCCCGGTAAGGTGAAATCCGACCTCAAAAGGCACCTCTGCATCCAGTCGCCCTGCACCCTGCACCCTGGAGAAGAGAACCTGAGGTGCACCCTATGTCCCCGAGCCCTGCAACTTACCTGCTCTGCTGTTGGTTGCTCCCTGAAGACGTCCTGGACCGAGTCCGCATCCAAAATTAAATACCAGCAAACTCCATAGGTTTGAATTAGGTTCCTGACCCCTCCTAAGCACCCTGCACCCGGCTGCCTATGCACCGCTGGTGTTGTGAACTTGGTGCTGACCTGGGAACCCCTTTGCTCTGAGCTTAACCCTAGGGGCTTGGTTCCCAAAATCGAGTGGCCTGCCCGTGAGCAGCCCCCAACCAAGGTGTCTCCTAGCCCCAATGGCTAACATTAGGCCCTGCACTCTGTACACTGCCGCCCCAGTGCCGCTGGTGGTGCAGTTTGTGTGCTTATCTGGACCTTGTGAAACCTTGGTCCTAACCCCCAAAAGCCATACTTGCTGGTTGTTTACTTACCTGTAAAGCGCTTACTCTCTTTTTCCCATTGGAACCAATGTTACGAGATTTTGTTCCTAAAAATGTCCAAATGCGGACCTGTGTTTTGTATGAAAGATAAGTAAGGAAAATGCTACTTACCCAGTATGCATGTGTTCTTGGCCTGTAGAGCTGTAGAGTCAGATGCTGTGCATAGATCGCCATCTAGTGTTGGGTCCAGATGTTTGCACTTTGTTTTTGGTCGAAGAAGTCTTTCCAGTCACGAGGTAGGTGACTCCTCCTTTCGGTGATAGTGCACATGGGCATCGACTCCATTGTTAGATTATTTGCCGCAGAGGGTGATAAGGGAGTTAGTAAGAGATGTTCAAGAATATATGTATCGAAGTAAGATGGTGCTACAACAGGTATGGGTACCCAGGGAGGCGGGTGGGCGCATGCGACTCTACAGCTCTACATGCCAAGAACAGATGCATACTGGGTAAGAAGTATTTTCCGTTTGAGCCATGCTTTGCATAGCCTATACAGCAGTTATCTCCCAAAGCGGTGGCTAACCTGCAGCTGTTGCAGTGGTCTGAACTAGTGTACGTAAAACTGCCTGGCCCACATTAGCTTGCTGTCTTGCTAACACATCTGCACAATAGTGTTTTGTGAATGTGTGAGGTGTAGACCATGGTGCAGCTTTGCATATGTCATCTATGGGTATATTTCCTAAGAATGCCATAGAAGCCCCCAGTTTGTGTGTAGTGTCCTCTAGGGGGAACTGTAAACGTTTGTTTTGCTTTTGCATAGCATATTTGAATGCACTTGACTATCCACCTTGCAATGCCTCATTCTGATATCGGGTTGCCTTTATGTGGTGGAGCAAAAGCTGACAAATAGCTGTTTTGTATTGCGGATAGCTTTTGTCCTTTCTATATAGTAAAGAATTCCTCTTTTCACATCTAAAGTGTGTAACATGTTCTGCCACAGAATCTGGTTGAGGGAAGAACACAGGCAACTCAACAGATTGGCGGATATGAAAAGCCTAAATGACCTTTGGTAGAAATCCCACTTTGTTTTGATGTATTTGTAAGAATGGATCTTCTATGGTTAGTGCCTGAAGCTCACCCACTCTCCCCAGAGATGGGATAGCTATGAGGAAACTACCTTCCAAGTGAGAAATTATATTTCACATCTATATAATGGTTCAAAGGGTGGACCCATAGCCTGGTGAGGACAATGTTGAGATTCCACACTGGAGCAGGTGGAAGCCTTGGAGGAATAATTCTCTTAAGTCCTTCCATAAATGCTCTGATGACAGACACTCTAAAAAGAGACAGATGTTGTCTGTTCTGTAGGTTTGCAACTATTGCAGCAAGATGTAAGTGTATGGAAGAGTACGCGAATTTGGAACTCTGCAGTAAATAGCAAATTATGTTTTGACTGAAGCGTCCAGTGGTTCCATTTGATGGTTTATAAAATATATCACAAATTGCATCCACTTTGCTGCAGAGCTTGCTCTTGTGGTAGGACGTCTAGCCACTTTGATCATGTTCATGCAGTCTGACTGGAGATTAAGGTAGCCAAACTCTAAGCTTTCAGGTGCCAGATCGCAATGTTGAGATGGCTGGGATCTGGATGTCTCATCTCTCCATGGCACTGGGTGAGGAGATTGGGAATGAGGTGTAGTTTTTGGCGAGGAACTACTGAGAGCTCCAACGGGTTGTGAACCAGGGTTGTCGAGCCCATGTGGGAGCAACTAGGATTAATGTGAGGGGCGCCTGTCTGAGCCTGCGAACCACTAATAGAACGAGTGGGAGAGGCGGAAAAACATAGGCAAATATTCCTGACCAGTTCATCCATAGTGCATTGCCTTTGGACAAGGGGTGTGGATGCCGGAATGTAAAGTTTGGGCATTTTGCGTTTAGATGTGTGGCGAACAGATCTATGTCTAGAAATCCCCACATTTGGAAGAATGGGAGGAGACCTTGAGGGTGGAGTTCCCATCCATGAATCTATTGTCTTTGATGACTGAGCAGATCTGCTATCTGATTGTTTACTCCTGGAAGGTGTTCTCCAAGGAAAAACATTCTGAGATGGATGGCCAGTCTCCAGATGGTCTGTGCTGGCTGTAGTGAGTGTGTCCCCCCCTTGTTTCTGTATGTAGTAAATTGCTGTCATGTCTGTATGGATCAGGACAGCTTTGCCTATTAGATGAACTTAAAAAGCTTTGAGCGTTAGTAAAATCGCTAGCAGCTCTAGATGATTTGTGTGAAGCTGCTTTTGCTGCAGGCTCCACATGCCCTGAATTGTATGCGTCTGGAGATGCGCTCCCCAGCCGGTGTGCGATGCGTCTGCTGTTAGCACTATCTTTGGAACCGGGTCGATGAAGGGCCGCCCTTGGAAAGGTTTTGCATGTTCCACCACTACAGACAGCGATGGGTGCGGACGCACACCAACACTAGTTATGATAACAGACCGTAGAGACCTTTGGTGATTTGGCGCTCTATAAATATAATCTAACAAAACACAACATAACAGACCCTGAGCCTGGTTCGACTGAGGTGCTAAGCAGTCCTGAAGGGGACGCATGTGAAGTCTTGCTTAAGGGACTATTAGGATGCAGGACGCCATCATCCCTAGTAACTGCATGAACACTCGCGCTGGCAATGAGTGTTGAGGCTGGAACTGGCAGATTAGAGTCTGCATGTTGCGGATTCTGGCTGGATTGGGATAGGCAAAGCCTTTTGTGTATCTATTGTGGCTCCCAGATGCACCTGTGTGTTGGACGGCTGTAGATGAGACTTGGACAGGTTGACTGTGAATCCAAGATCGTGAAGCAACTGCACTGTTTTGAGAGTTTGATGGAGACAGCTTTTTAGCGAGCTGGCTTTTATGAGCCAGTCGTCCAGATATGGGAAGACATGAATGTGAGGAGCTGCGACTACTGCTAAACACTTGGTGAAAACTCTGGGCGAGGTAGTTACTCTGAATGGGAGCACCTTGAACCGATAATGCTGTCCTGCTACTACGAACCTTCGGTATTTGCGATGAGCAGGATATATTGGGATATGGAAATAGGAGTCCTTTAAGTCCAGAGTGTACAGAAAGTCACCTTTTTGAAGGAGCGAACGCACTTGTTGGAGAGCGACCATGTGAAAGTGGTCTGATTGAATGTCTAGATTTAGTTTTCCGAGGTCTAGTATAGGCCTGAGAGCCGTCCTTCTTGGGAATTAAGTACAGGGATTATACCCCGGTCCCATGATGTTTTAGTGGGACTGGTTCTATTCCTCCTTTTTGTAACAAGAGAGTGAACTTTTTTCTTAAAAGGGTAAGATGTTCCTGTGACATTGCATGTGATCTTCGAAGAATGTTTGGGGGGAGTGTAAGTTCCAGGCAGTAACCATACTGGATAATTTGTAAAACCCATTTGTCGGAGGTGATGTTGTTCCAGACAGGGAGAAATTGAGAGAGATGTCCCCCCGACAGGAGTGGAATGATCGGGGGTAGCGGAAGGAAGTCCCTGTGTGTTATTAGCGGGGGAAGTGCGTGTGGAATTGCCTTTGCCTCTTCCCTTAAGAGTTTCCTCTAAAACCTCCTCTAAAATTTCCTCTTGAAGAGGGCCATTGGTGGTTGTCTTTGGAAGAGGAGGAGGGATTTTCTGTGGTAACATTTTTGGAACCACCCCTGTAAAAGGAACGGCGAAAGGAACCTCTATTAGTAGGTACTTGTGAAGCCCCCATGGACTTTGAAACCTCAGTGTCTTTTTTCATCTTTCCAGTGAGGTGTCAACTGCTGGGCCAAAGAGGTGTTCCTTATCAAAGGTCCGATTGAGAATGGAGGCCTGTACCTCAGGTTTGAAACCTGATATTCTTAACCATGCTTGTCTGCGTAGCAACACACTGGTGTTTACTGCACGTGCTGCTGTGTCAGCTGCATCTGATGCGCACTTGATGGAGGTATTGGTGATAAGTTTTCCCTCTTGTATAAGATCATTTGCCTTACGTTTGTGCTCATCAGGCAGAAACTGGATAAGGTTTTCCAGCTCATCATAATGCGCTCTATCGTATATATGACTAACAAAGCCTGTGCATTGGCAATGCGCCAGTGATCAGCTGCCTGTGAGGCTATCCTTTTTCCAGCGGCATCAATTAACTTTGACTCCTTATCAGGAGGAGGGGCCTCCTGTGGTCTGTGAGTTCGCTCTCTTACGAGCATTAGAGAGCGCAAGATCGTCTAAGGGCAGCTGACCCTTGATGTAAGCAGTGTCAGTAGGTGCTGGATTATATTTTTTCTCAACCCGGAGCGTGAGGATTCTTACCCTGACGGGGTCTTTGAAAACCTCATCTGCATGCTTAAGCATCCCCTTAAGCATTGGTAATGTTTGTGTACTTTTTTGAGTAGAGCTTAAGGTCTCAAACAAGATGTCCTCCTCTAAGCCTCCTTATGTAGCTCCACCCCATGGTATTGAGCAGCCCTGTTAAGAAGCTTAATGTAACCTGTATCGTAATCAGGAGGGTAGGGCCTGAACGGGTATAAGTCAGGGTCAGAGTCTGTATGTGGATCAGTAGCATAATCCTCCCATGGCTCAACATCTTGTGACCGATCCTAAACCCCATTATCCTGTGGATCAGGTGATAGTGGTGAATTCATGGGGGTAATGTGCAGTTGAGGATTAGTAGGTGAAGGAGGTGGCACATAAGGTGGTGAAGGAGGTGGCACATAAGGTGGTGATGGGTGTGTAACCACATTCCTTTTCTTCAGGGGCATGTGATGCTGATCCTGAAGGGCCAATTTTCTTTTTTTCTGACAATTTGGCATGAATATGTCCAGTATCTGGGTTCATAACCAGTTCTTTTTGCTTTGGATCCGGAACATTGGACTGAGGCTTTTTGTCGGACTCCTTTTCTCTTTGCTTCCAGTTTTCGGCGTCAAAAGTATCTCCTCCAAACTCTTCGACACCGAAGATTTAGGCTTAGACAAAGATGGAATAAGGACATGCTTGGTTTTCGGCGTCAAGAATTTTGGCCCGGCGCCGGCATGGGGCCGACTCGAGCCCGAGCCGGAAGTCTTTTCTTTGTGTTTCGGTGCCGACCTTGGCCCGCAAGCAGAGGACGGACAGGAGCCTTTTTTGGTTTTGGTTGTTGGGGCAAGGGGGTTACTGTACTCATGGTACGCTGACCCGGTGTAACTTGCTCATCTTCTTTCATGTCGAAGTCTGCCTCGGACACAGACATGTTCCTCTTCCTCGGCTCCTTGAGCGTGTTTCTTTTCGGTCGGAATCTTTTCTGAATATGTCCGGTACGGAGCCGCCTTGGTGTTGCATCTCGTGGCGTGGAGCCTGGCGGTCACAAAGCGTCTTCTTTGATCGAAACGATCGGCATGCGTCGCAGTCTTTCTCGTCGTGTTCCGGGGAAAGAGATTGCACACTTTGTGCAGGTTGGTGTGCGTAAACTTGACGCGACACCCGGGACAGAGCTTGAATAGAGTCGGTTACATCGACTGCTAGTGAGCCCGGCGCGGGTAGGTCCAAAGGCCCACCATGAGCTTTCCAAACGAAGATTCTTGGTTCGAAACGATAAGCGGAGAATGGAAAACACGATCGAGAAACAAAACAGTCGATTGTAGTGGATTGCGCGTCGAAGGGAAGCCGAGAAACGGTGGCGAACCGGAGCACAGCAATTCACATCCGAACCCTATGGCAGAAAAAAACAATCTAACAATGGAGTCTATGCCCATGCGCACTATCACCGAAAGGAGGAGTCACCTACCTTGTGACTGGAAAAGACTTCTTCGAACAAAAACAAAGTGCAAGCTCATCACCCAGAGCTTTCAGTTACTCAGGAAGAGGTAGGCAGGGGACTGCTGAAACAAGTGGGCATTGATACTATGGGGGAACTGTACCACAATGGCACATTTAGAACACCCAATGACCTTACGTACATTAGCAATCAGACATTACTGTTTCGCTTCACATATTATAGACTACAGGGAGCGGTCAAGAAGTTATACCCCTCTTAACCTGCGGAGCCACCACAGCTGTCAGTGTTACAACTGATTCTTACCGAACTTCGTAACACGCACATGGTACCTAAACTCTACATCAAATTACAGGAGGACATAGCTGGCACCACGCATTAAGGCAATGGAATGATGTTCTGGTGACCCACTTACAGAGGAGGAATGGGCTATATCTTGTCTCCAACTGGTATGCTAACGCCTAATGGAAATCTACGTATGTTGCATTATAACTATCTACACCAAACCTACTACACCCCAGCCAGGCTTTGTAAATATGGTCTGCGTACAGATGCTAGATGTCAATGCTGCAAAGCTGAAGTAGCAGATTTTATACACCTTGCATGGTACTGCACAGCAGTGAATGATTATTGGGTAAAAGTTGCAAAGGTACTAGGTAGTATGGTGGGAGTTAACTTTGTATGTACTATTCGTCCTGGTTTACTGGGCCACGTTCAAGGTGTGCGTGCTACTAAGCCCAAATTTTGCATAATTGCTCTACTCCTAGCTAAACGTAGAATATCGCTACGCTAGGGTAGTAGAGAGATCCCAAAAGTCAAACAGTGGATTCAGGATATGACTTACTGTAAAGACGCTCTGCAAACATATGAGGAGGAGCTGCCCGCTGGTTCCAAGCCCAAAGACTACTGGAAGTCCTTGATCGATTATTTGCAAATGTACCAAGTTGATTAATTGTGCATAGTAGTTGTACTGTGACAGGTGTTATCTGCAGGTGACATTGTCAAATTGCAACATACTGGATGATGGATGTTGTACTACGGTCTGTATGCTGTTCACATGTTTGGACATTGTAGGTCTTTGAAAATACTAATAAAAAAATAAATAAAAAAGTGCAAGCATAGGGACCCAACACTAGATGGCAGACTATGAACAGCATGTGATCTACAACTCACATTGCTCGAACCTGTGCTTTAAACCAAAAAGCGTCTTAACGATTCAAATTTCACTCAATATAGCATTGAAAATTACATTTGACTTGCCTATGGCAAGTCCTGCTCGGTTCTAGAAATAAAATGCAATACTTTTTTTATACTTACCTAATTGGTCTGGATTCAGTCTCTGAGTGTGTGTAATCAGTTCTTGATTGAGTGAACACAATAAGTGCCTAACACACCCTCCTGATAAGCCTCGCTCCTTGACCACACTACCACAAACAGAGCTGTTCGCTATTATCTAAATTAGCCTCGGGGGATCCCCTGGACTCCGTGCACACCGTACCTTACTTTGGTGTAGTATATACAGAACCAGCTTCCTGCAGTGAGGTATTACCTCCTCTAGGCTTTGCTATACCTCAGGGATCCCCTGGGCTCTGTGCACAGCGTACCTTACTTTGGTATAGTATATACAGAACCAGCTTCCTACAGAGTCCACAACCAAGAGCTGTACGGGTGGAGTATACACGAGGCAGAAGATGCACTGCCTCACTGCTGAAGCCCAGCTTCCATCAAGGGATGACCCATCGCTTCAATGTCATGAGGAAGAGACCAACCAGAAATGTGCAGACAGTTTTTATTAGACGAGTGACCGTGATAAAACAGGCTGCATGGCATTAAATAAGGGGCGATTTCATTGCACATTTATGACACTGAATCTAGACGTGACAAGCTTCCATGCCAGAAGGACTTTAAGCAACTCACGGCCATGAGGCTGTGACAAAAAGTAGAAAGTCAAAGAGTACCCTTGTGTTTGGACCACTTAACTAATGACTGGCGAATGAAGTGATGCCGAGATGTCTCAGTGACGAGGACGGAGAAGCTCATGCTCTGCCATTAAACATCTCCCCCACTAATCCCTTTCCCCTTTAAGCGTGATGTGTTTTGGGCTTTCCACATCTGATTGCCTTTTACTTTAATGATTTAGTTTCTGCTGTCATTTCTTGAAAATGTCCTTCATTTATTTCTATTGGAGTGGAGAAGTGTGGCTCAATGGTTAGAGCGGCAGACCCTGATGCAGAGGTCTAGCCCGGGACCAGAGTTCAATTCCCGCCTCGGCGGGTCTTGGGCTCAAAATTCCACGGACCTGATAATTCTCGCCTCGGTGCCTAGTCTAATCATGGGTCCCACTCTGTGACTCTGGGCAATAGCTTGCTTAATCTCCACAACGGCCCCACAACGCTAAGGATGCCTGGCCTCCACCTTGGGGGTGCCCAGGAGTGGACACCTCACAGGGAAAGCCAGGATGGGTTCCACAGCGGTATTCGTACAAGCGCCTTGAGACCCTTGCGGGTGAGTAGTGCGCTATACAAGTATCAATTTACATTTACATTACATTTACATTGTTGCATTTTGGCTACTTCAGTCTGTACCAAAACATTCTGCTAACACCCAATATTCCTCAGAAAGAAAACATTCTCCCTGGCTACCACTCTTTCTTCCCGCAAGTGACTCAGGGCGAGGAGCTTCATTTAACATCCCCAGCACGGAACATCCCCACCCAGTGAACAGGAAATGCAAAAGATGCCGAGGAGGATGGAACATCACTTAACGGGACGCAGAACTTACCACAAACTTCTCTGCCAGTTTATAATGGACAAAGTCGAGGCCCTCCGGGTGCAGAGTCACGCAGACGCTACGACCACCGGACAGGATCGGCTTCCCTAAAAGCAGGTTATTGATCTTATCAAATATCTCCCTCAGCTGCGAACCTGCAGAGAAAAAGAGGAGATATCACACCAAGAGAACAACCCACAATCCACAGCACAACAAACATCTTCAAACAAGAGCTGCTCGGGTCCTTGGAATAAACCACATGGAAAACAGTGTGCCGAGTTGAAGATTAAGAAAAAGAGGCAGGACAATCTGGAAACGGATTCATTTGTCCTTCTCCCCGTCCAGACATTGGTCCCATATTGGAATGCATCTACAGAGCGAGTGGCCATACCGCTCTCTTAAGAACGAACCCACTGACCCCACTGTAAATGGAAGAGGCTGAACACTGCCTTTCGTGCTTTGCGTCCACCTGCTCTCTCCTTCACCACCACTCAAGTACTCTTTCTACAGCCAGAAGTGTACAAAAATGCAAGCAGAGACACCACTAATGAACTCAAATGAAAACCAAATGTGGGGCCTGTGACTAAAGGAATCACTGAAGTGACCCCTGCCATCCGCATACTGAACGCAAGTCAAGAGAAGCCTGTGAATGCACCCAGTCCTGCCGAAAGATGCCCATTCAACAACCAATGTATGTAATGTGAACACGCGTGTTCCCTCTCTGTAACTGTGGACTGCTAGGCGCCTGCAGAATGAACCGACTGCAGAATCACATCCTGTGCATTATCCGGATTAATGATCAGCGTTTCACAAGATGGTGTCAGTCATGGGCATCTTTCTTAAGGGCCCACTGTGCTGCTGCAGCGGCCCCTCGCATACCCTCCCACTATGCCACACTGGAGGAAGCTGCCTCTTTACGTGATATATCCAAAGTTGATACACCATGTAAAGAGTACAGGGGTTCCCTTATGAGTGGACAAGGGCTTGCTATGCAATCCCAAAGCGCTCCATTAGAGGGTAATGTTGTCGAGCAGCCTGAGGCTTAACACAGAGGAGTGCAAGGCATTTGGAAATACACACAATGATTAATAAATAACACTCTACTCAAGAAAGAGGTCCACGCAATTCAAAAAAAAAAACAAGTATCTTCATATATGTTTAGGCATCAGAGAAAATTCGTTCAGGGTAGCACGTTTTTAAATATACATTTTTTCACTTTAAAAAGGGTACAGTATAATTTCTGAGTTCTGCAATGGTATCCTATGAAAGGAAGAACAAGTTTTTTTTTGTTTGTTTTTTTTTTTGCAGAGTTTTATATAGCGCGAACTAGACCCGAACCGAATCAGGTATCAGAGCGCTTTACATATTTTTCCAGTTACGTTACATTTTACGTTTCCAGTTACTTTCATTTTAGGCACGGGGAGATTAAGTGATTTGCCCAGAATCACAGGAGGTTTTGGCGTCGTTACCGAGACTCGAACCCAGATCCCCAGGTCCGAGGTCGAGCGCCTTAGCCGTTAGGCCAACTCCTCTCCCCTTCAAACAGACACAGTACATCAACATACAGGACCAATGTGGGGAGCTGGCTCTTGATGCGATATACCAATAACGGGTTGTATCGTGTAAAGAGTCCAGTGATTCCGCCAGGAGTGTACAGGGCTCCATGTCAAACCAAAGTGCTCCGTTTGTGGTAGTGTGGGCGAGGAGTCTCCGGCCTAACACAGAGGAGTGTAAGACATTTGTTATCCACACAATGACCAATACATGACACCAGACTCAAAGGAGATCAAGACCAATTTTATAAAAAAATAAGCTTCTTTCAAGATTTATTTTAAAACCTTTAAAAAGTGGACACAGCAATTTTTCAGTTTAGCAATGTTAACCTATGGGAGGAAAACAAGAATGCAGTATTGAAGATAAGTACCTGACTTACAAATCCAGTCTTCGGGGTTTCAGGTCAACACCAGGCAATGTTCAATTTAGTACCAAGAGTACACCACCAGCGGCACAGGGACGGCTGGGTGCAGAGGTCAAATTCGGGGTCGGGCATCTAATGTAAACCAATGGAGACTGGGGTTGATTGAAGTTGAGCCGCTCACAGGTAAGTAAAGCGGTGTCAGGGGTCAATCTCCAGGAGTGAAGGTAAGCACGGGGGCACAAGGCAGCACCAAACGTACACCCTCTGCGGCACAGGGGTGGGCGGGTGCAGAGTGCCAACACACATCGGGCACCCAATGCAAAGCAATGGGGAATGGGCTTAGGAAAAAGGCTGCAGGCTCGAGCCAGGAGACTGATCGAAGAAAACCCACAGCTGCCCAGGTAAGTTCTGGTGTTATGGGGCGTAGGGACACCATTGGTCAAGCTGCCCAAGGCCAGGGGCTTTGGGTGCAAGGGTGTCCTTTTGTGTCTGGAACAGCTTACTGGGCAGGTCGTGGTCAGGGGGAGTTTCGGATTGAGGGTGCAGGCGTCGAGGTAGAGTACCGGTGAGACACTTGGACTCGGCCCCGGGCGTCTGGTGCAGAGATGGGTCTGGAGGCAGTTTTGCGGTTCTTTAGGGAAGAGCCCTTCGGTTTTAAAGTTGGTTTCTTCTTGGACAGTTCCGCTGGAGTTTCTTGATATTTCTAGAAAGCAGGCAGTCCTCACAGGGTTTTGGAGGTCGCTGAGCCTGCAGGACGAGTTGACTTTTCTATCAAGGGTGACAGACAGCAGACAGGCCGGCAGGGCTGGGGCCAAGTGAGTCACTGGTCTTTATTTCTAGCTGGGTTGGCTTTTCAGCGACCTGGCTTAGTAGGTCATCAGGAATTTGATTTCAGGGTCTGTGGGTGCCAGCTAATAGTGGGGGTTTGAACAGGGGACTGCAATCTTCTGCTAGCTGCAGAGGTGTGGTGGGAGGGGGGGGTCCGGGGTCGCATTTTAAAGGTGGCAAAGCCTTTGCAGCTTCCCTCTCAAGCACTGTGCTCATAATGGAAGAGGAGGTGTGAAACCTCTGTCTAGGATGGGCTTTGTTTCTGGCCTCAGGCATCCAGAAACATGTCTGGTGTTGGCAGGCTGCCTGAAGCCAGTCCGAGACCACACACGGGTAGGCGGGTTTTAAGGGTGCACCCCTGAGGTACCCTCTAAGCACATGTTTTAATAAATCGAACGGTGGCGTCAGTGTGGCTTTATCAGGAGGAATTGTTTGATACCAAACACTCCTGGGATCTGGGAAGCCTTCACGGTGCCGGGGGACTCTAGCTGTCTAGTTTCCAGCCCATGGGCTCTCTATGGCTTCCCTTGATTGATAATCACAATGGGGTATCCCAGTCACGTGCAGAACCTGGGGTTCGGTACGTTATACGAGCAGTGGTTCTGCCACGATAAGCATCGATACATATCTTACTTAGCCCTCACAGTGGTACGACTACAATTAATGATTCAATGATTCATACCACTGATTGTATAAACCAAGAGACACAGCTGAACTGAATAGTGTTTATTAATAGATTGAAAAAATCATATACTTTAGAGAATAAGTTATACAGAACATGACACATACCCAATATACACAACAAACAAAAGTAGTTTTTTTTTTTACAATAGTGACAAAAGAAAGTGGTTTTTATACATGTATCAACAATGCAAACTGCTCTCTGACCCCATGCCAAACATAGCTGCATCACTACCCTATCGAAAACTTTGTAACAATCTCCCAGATCCCTTTCAGGCTTTGAGGGACAGGTGGCAGGGAGACGTAGGCCAACTTGAAGATGAGGACTGGCAGACAGCACTGATGTCACCAAGGGAGGCAGCTATCACTCTCTGGTTTTTCTTGAACCAGCTAAAAGTCCTCCAAAGAGCATACCTCACGGGAGGGACCCTAGTAAAAATGGGAACCAGACAGAATGCTCTCGGTCTACGTGGCTGTCAAGAGGCAACCTTTTTTCACGCTATATGGGATTGTCCCCTCCTGCGTCACATATGGGAAGGGGCGACAATACAATTGCAAGACGCCATGGGGAAACAAATTGCACTCACACCATCACTGGGGCTTCTTAATATCTGGGATGCTACTGACCTTACAGAAATAGAACAGCAATTAGCCACGCTGGGATACACACTGGTCAAAAGAGTGATAGCAATGAAGTGGGGGCCAGCAGAACGACCGTCGATCAGGCAATGGGAAGCGGAAATGGACAAATGTATGGTTGCCGAAAAAGACGTGTATAAATCTAGAGGATGCCCTAAAGAGTGGAATAAAAAGTGGGGTGGGTGGAACACACACAGAGGCGGTTTTATGTGTATCCCCAATGGTCGAAAAGGACATGTCAAGGCTTACTAATCAGATATTCGCATTGTTAAACCAACTGACTGAAACCATAGTATTGTGCTATGTATAAACAACAAAGAAACTTGAAGGTCTGAACTAGCTGAGTTAAATGGTGTGAGAAGTTGGCCTGATATGCAGTGCTCACTATTCTAGTGATCACTATGTATCAGTCCAGACAACCCTTATTGATGATTGGTTGTAAGTCAACCTTATAGACCAGCTATCCTAGTAGCATGGATACGAGCAGTCTAAGGCTAAGACTCTAGAGGGCGTGTTAAGCCAGCTGTTTTACCATCACATTACCCCTTGAACACCAAGTGAAAGGACACCACACAAGTTATCAAAAATAAAGTATATTTATTTATAACAAGACTACCCTGGCTCTTTATGAGACAGGGAGCTAAGCACACAACAAAACTCTTAAGAAAATACTAAAAGTCGCACAATTTACACAAGTACCCAAGGGGCACGAAAAACCATATACACAAGAAGTGGAATGCGAAGTTACTAGCAGGTAAGTAATACTTTTCTAGACTGTAGAATCGCTAGGCCTACAATGCTGAACCCTTGGATTAGAAGCAGGAGGCCTAGGGACGCCGTGTGCAGAGTGGGAACTCTCACGCGTAATGCGGGAACAAGTCTATGGATACTTGCAATTGCAAAGTTACTGTTCTCGGGCGAACCCGACTAGGTGGGTCGAAAACAAGAGTGGATCCGAACACTTAGGGTGTTGGACTATGCTGGAGCACCGGAGTACTCAGTTTACCTAGCCCAGGGGCTGCGGCTGCATAGGGTTCAAGTTGCGTCAGAAACCCTCGTTGAAGAACCAGGAGCCTGAAGAAAGAAGTTGCTGGCAGGCGGCCAGTGAAGAAGTTCGTGGTGATCCAAGCCTGGATCAGGGAAGAAGAAGACCTGTAAGCAGAGGGGACCAAGTTCTGAATCACTAGCCAGTGATTAGGTGGGCACCAGGATGGCACCGGACGAAGTCACCGCAGTCAGGTGAGTGGGCGCTGCTGGGCTCTGCAGTCTCTCGGACCAGGAGGCGTTGTCGGCGACCAGGATGGAGGTGCGAGCTGTCCCACGAAGGTCTCTGCTGTCGACGTCGCTGGACCCAGGATTGGGGCAACAAGTCTTGGCAAATGCAAGGCCCATGCGGTGGACCTAAAATGGCGTCTTGAGTGGACCAGGAGGGTCCAGGGTGCTTCTCTGAAGGAGGGAAGCAAGGGCCAGTCTGGAGCAACCAGACCAGCGGTGTTTGTCGTCGTGGAGCGTCGTGAGGGGGCCACTAGCCAACGGGCAAGTGACCTGGACAACGCGGTGAGCAGCAAAGAGCAGAAGGGCCCCACGCAGATCTCGTGGATGCAGGGGGGCTGAACTTCGGTGCTGGAGCTGCTCAGGGTCGGGGCTTCTCTTACCCCAAAGCACTCAGTCGAGGGTCACTCGTGGTCGTGCTGGACAAGCGTCGTGCAGTTCTGAAGATGGCCGGTCCTTCGAGGTCTCGTCGCACCCACGGATCACAGCTGGGCTGATGATGTAGGTTGAGGTCAGAGGTGCCAGGGAAGCCGGTTCTCGTCGTGCTGGAGCAGTCTTGATCCGGGGGAGAGACTGGCAACAACCCGCGATGCTTGGTTGGTGCCTGCTGCTGCAGGGTGACTACTCCTTAGTCACAAGGGAGAAATCTTGAGAAGAGTCTTGAGTTCTTCGTGTAGAAGGTCGGTTCAGGATTCAAAGATTGATCTGATTTGGAAGGGGGCCAGTTCCTACCTTTATCCTGCAAAAAGGGGCTGGCACGCGACTAAGTCCTGCCCTATGGGTGGGACTAGGAGGGGGGTGGTTACACCCCTCTCCTTTGGCGGGCTTTCCCCAGATCAGGGGCTGGAGTGCCCCTGGAACTGGTTCAAGCCGGCCTATGCATAGTGAGCACCGGGGTGCCACTTGCAGTCACCTTCCTCTAAAGCCCTGCCTACCTAGGATACACAAAATCCTGTCTGGGACGGTGCTGGCACCGCCCCTGGCAGGAAACCCTTTGTCCTTGCCTCCTGTGCTGGGAGGACTCCCAGCAGCAGGAGGGCAGACTTGTGTCTCGGTGGCAGCATCCATCTTGTGGAGCTGAGGCTATGTCTGACTTTAACCGGGGTTACAGGTTACATACATGTCGTGTCCCTCTAGAAGGGTGGAATGCTAACCCCGTCGCCAGAATTGGCGAGGGGTTAGTATTCCAATTCGTATGACACCTTACTCGACATGTTTTGATAAAGCGATACCAGAGTTGGCATATAACCGCGAGGATTATAATGCACTTAAGAGTATATGGTATGCGATATCCTGGAAACGGCTAAGGGATGGATCCCGAAATCCGCAGACAGGCTCAGCTCATGCCAGAGCACCATCTCACACGATTCCAAGCACTCTGCCTTCAGGATTGTCAAGGCCTGCCATAGGAGTGACTGATAGGAGATCTGTGTGTCCATTTAGGTTTAGATATAGGAATACTATATCTACAGCAGAGGGTGGGTACACCACTTTGCCCGAGCTGTCAAGCAGCCAGTTGTGTCTGATTTAGTTAGTCAGCCCAGGGGTGGCATAATACATGCTGCCGCCCCTGGGAGACTTCTGGGTACACCTCAGCCCTGGGTACAGGGACTTGGAGAGGGCCCAGTGCCAATTCAGTACCTGGGTACAATTTGGAGTAGAGAGAACAGCTAGGCTGTGGGTCTGATTAGCAGGCCCACAGCCAGGGAAAGTCGTAAACCAGTGAAGCAAAAAGCAAAAATCTGGGTGATCATAGGATTGCAGACCCTACTCTCCTACAAATGGGTTATCACCAGACTCGGCACAATACATGTGCAGTACATCAGCTATCACGTGATGGAGAGACATTCAACATAATAGTTTAAGTCCTATCAGCCCACCCACGTGGCGGAGCCTCATCATGTAGGACATCTTGAACTAGGTCTGTGTCCCGAAGCCCAGATGTATTGGCTTTGTATCACTAGGCCGTAGTTCAGTAAATGTAAGTGTATGTAACACAGACCTAGTTATAGACAAAACATCACCATGGGGTCTTCATCAGGACAATGGAACAGTTGTGCATCGCCTTCTGAAAGAATGAAGAGGCAGCGAGCCATGTCGATATTCAGTAACCTGTACTTTCAATTACAGGTGAATAATTTCCAAAGCCCACAGGGACTAAAGATTCTTCACCAAATGTAGAGATTGGAGTAATCTTCCTCCTTAAATCTCTTAAGCCTCAAAAATCGGGTGTGAGTTTTGTCAAAAACATAGGTCCTACTAGTAATAAATTATCGGGGAACACGTGCTCCCATGTAACCTCCGGCGTCACGCGCTCGGAGAATAGTGAAAGGGTGTCTTACACCACTAAAGGCGCACACACTATTGATCCAGCTAGCGGGGCCAGCAGACTCTTCCCGCATACAACATCAGCATTCTGGAGTAATTCGCATACCCTTGACTTCACCGGCATTTCTCACTCTGAATAAACTAACAAAGCACTTCCACTGGCACTTACAATGTTAAGAACATACTTAAATGTTGTAGGGGTAGATCGGCTCATGCAGATATGCCCTCCCTGAGATATAGCGCACCCTGCCTTAGGGCTTGTAAGGCCTGCTAGAGGGGTGACTTATCTATACCGTAGGCAGTGCTTCTTTGACATGGCACACAGGCAGTGTGCAATAGCGACTGTCATTTTTGTCCCCACCAAGGGAAGCAGGCTGCATTGGATATTTTGCATGGTCTTGGTGAGGGGTCCCTAGGAGACCCTCCTAAGTCCCCATGCCCTTTGCACCAGGGGTTTTATTTACTAGGGATTTACAGGGGGACCTGAATTTGTGCCAATCGTGGTACAGTTTTAGGGAAGGAGCTCTGGCACAGGGGACCTGGTTGGCAGAGACCCTGTGCACTTTCAATCTAAACCACTTCATGTTCGAGGCAAAAAGGGGGGGGCTAGTTCAAGGCAAAAAGTGGGGGCTAACCATGTCAAAAGAGGCACTTCCTAACAAGCAATGTCCAGGAGTCAAAGTGAATAGTGGGAAACATCCAAGAAACCACCAACAAAACACCATCAGCGGCACTGGCTCGGCCGGGTGCAAAGGAGTGTTGGGAGCACAATAGGCTTCTATGGAGATTGGTCACTGTGAAAAGAGGCTGCAGGCTCTGGCTGGAAGGTCAGTTGAGGTGAACCAACAGGGAGGTTCAAGGTTTGCAGTGCTCACGGATGTAGGGACACCTGGGGCGCTCCTCTCCGCTGCCCACGAGTGACGGATGTAGAGGTGTCTTTAGGCATAGAGTTTTCTTACCGGGAGCGGTCGCTGTTGAGGGGGGACAGAGCTCAGAAGCAGCAGGTGACGTTGGGGAGTCCATGAGGGGTGAAACTACAATGGATTCAAGCTCTGGAGGACTGGGGCACCTTGCAGACACTGGTGGCCTACTTCAACTTGGGCCAGAGGCGGCGGGTGCAGTGGTGGATTCAGGTGTCGGGTTTTGGCGGTTCCGGAGGCCTCAGTTCTTTCTTTTGGAGCTGCTCAAAGATGCAGGGAACAGGTCTACCTCTGTCCCACTTGAGATCTTGGTTCTTTATCGAAGGCCGGCAGTCCTCCCACGTTTCTGGAGTCAACAGCTGCAGGATGTGTCTACTTTGGCGCAGTTTTCAACGAGGGATCCCAGCAGGCTGCGGGGCTGGTACCAGGTCAGCTGCTTCTCTCCTCTTCGGCTGTACTTCAGTGTTCGCTCTCTATCTTGGTCATCAGGTTCTACTTCTCTTGTGCCAGGCACTACCCTAAATAGTGAATTTAGGGATGTTAGGGAGTGAAGGATAGTAGCTAATGGGCTACCGACCCTTGAGGTCACTATGCCCCCTATATGACCAATTCCTGTGGGAAGAGGGCATAACCCTGTGCCAGAAACCTAAGTATGCCACCACAAAGATGGCTACTTCTGAAAAATTGTGTCCACCTCACAGTAACCCACCATAGGGGTGGTACAAGCCTGGAGATGGCACACCTCCCTGACTAGCTAGTTTGCCTGCCTGTCCGGGTGCCAAATGGGCTCTGGACAACAAGGGGGAGGGGGGGGCTTGTTTGTTTCCCATATAAAGTCATTTCAAGGTGTCTCACTAGAATAGTGGACATCATATACCAGGCTAACTTCTCACAATGTTCTTTCCCTAATACTGCATTGAAGCCTAAA
Source organism: Lissotriton helveticus (assembly GCF_964261635.1). Taxonomy (NCBI): domain Eukaryota; kingdom Metazoa; phylum Chordata; class Amphibia; order Caudata; family Salamandridae; genus Lissotriton; species Lissotriton helveticus. Next base: position 4,199,907 of record NC_136066.1, read on the forward strand.
CCCAATTGGCATCTCTGGCCACAGGTCAGCCCCTGGAAAATGTTACCACAGGTACCCAGGGTACTGTGACCAGAGAAGGCCTCTAAGGGCTGCAGCACTTGTTGTGCCACAATTAGAGGTCCAGTACCTTCACACTGCCTCTGCAGGCTGCATGTTTTGGTGCAGAACAAAGTGAAGAGTCGACATGGCACACATCCCTGTCTGCCATGCCTACAACCCACTGCCCTGGCATAGATCAGTCATCCCTCTAGCTGGGTGCACTATACCAGTGGTGAGGGTACACGTGCAGGAGCCCTGTACCCCTACAGTGTCTAAATCCATTCTTAGACATTATAAGTGCAGTGATGCCACTAACAGTATATGATACTGGGAGGTTGTCATTATGAACTCCACAGCACCGTAATGGCTTTACTGAGAAGTTTGGTATCAAATTTCTCAGCACATTAAATCCACACAAATGCCAGTGTGGGATTTAATCAAAAATGCACACAGAGGGCATCTTAGAGATGCCCTCTGAAAACTAACCCACCACTAGTGTCCATGTTGAGAGGGCGGCTTTCAGCTGCCACCACCAGACATGTTTCTGGACCCCTGGGTCGAGAGCCTGCTGCTCTCGGGGGCATGAAACAACGCACATCCTGGGACGAGGTGCCAAGCCTCCTCGCCCAGGACAGGCAAGGTCCACGATTTGGAAGTTTCAAAGGCTTGACGCCTTTGTGAGCTTCCCCAGGGCACTAGCTGCTTTCAGCAACAGATCCCCACTGGTTTTGATCCCCACTTTGGGCGGGAGAACCGACGGGAAAAACAAGTGAGGAAGAGAGGTGTACCTCTACCAACTCCACCCCTCAGGTGGGGGAGGCGAGCTGAAGTCCAACTCTTAGTCCCCACCATCTTGCAGAATGGCTTATGCCCCCCTCCCACTGGAGGGTGGCATTATCGGGAGTGTACCTACCCCAGGCAAGGGACCCATTGGTCCCAACATTTTATCTACCTGTAACAACCCTAAATCTAGTATTTAGGGGCACCCCTGAACCTTGCTTTCTAAGACCAGAAGAAACTAAAAGAAAAGAAAAAGGACTGAACAGCCGTGCTGAAGCTGACAAGAGGAAGATGCCCACTGACTTGGCCCAGCCCTACCAGCCTGTTTCCACCTCGAACCTGCTCCCGCGAAATCCCGATGTGTCCTGCAGCCAGCAACCTCGAAAACCCAGGAGGACCCGCCTGCCTTCAACCACAAAGATTGTCTCCAGTGAAAACCGGATTTGTTCATCTGCAACCTGTGGCTCCGGCCGCACACTGCGAATCCACACTAATCTGTGTGGAGTTTGAAAACCTAAAGAAATTCTTTAAAATTGTACAATTTAACAAAAACGCTTTTACTTACCCGTTTACAGGAAATGTCCCGGTGTAGTATCTAGGTACACTACACTGTGCAAGAAAAGTAATCTAAAAAGTAACTTACCTGGTATTTTAGTGACAAGCCCATTCAAGTCTATGTACTGTATTTACAAAGCATTGCATTTCTCTGAAACAATATTGTAAGTCAAAAGGAAGTGCATATACCATTAAAACTGCATATTTACTGCAAAGTATTTATCACTTACCTGTGCCAGGCTTGCTTGGTTCTAGGAAATAAAATAACTAAAAGAATATTTTTATACAAAAACAATTGGTCTGAAGTTCAGTCTGAGTGTGTGAAATCATTTGCTGATTGAGTACAACAAATGCTTAACACTACCCTCGGATACTGCCTTACTGCTCGACCACACTACCCCAAGTAGAGAGTAGGGTTCTATCTCTGCCTACATTTTGGGTTCCACTGGACTCTGTGCACACTATACCTCCCTTTGGCATAGTATATACAGAGCCAGCTTCCTACGTTGGTGGATCAGCGGTGGGATATACAACGTTGCATTTGTTGGACTACTTGGTTACCACCTGATCACACGACAGAGCTCTTAAATTGTCTTCAGAATTCAGATTTTTCAAATTGGCGATTTTTATGCAAAATTAAAAAAAAGTCTTGCTAGGACCTTGGTTAAGTCCCTGTAGAATTTAAGACAAATAAAAAGTCACTTTAGCTAGGGTTAGAAATCTTTTATAACAATGTCTCAAAACAAGAACCCAGCTGTTAGTAAAAATAACCACAATGGCAAAGAGGAAATGGTTGAGGAGCTCAACTTCACCCCTTACCTTCACTTGTCTTTCAAGGTCCCTATGCAAAATAAAAAATATAACCATGGTGTCCCATCTCACCAAACAAAAGCTTAAGGAGCTCAAAGAGGGGGTTTGAACAGGGGACTGCAATCTGCTGCCAGCTGCAGAGGCTGAGGGTCGCTTTATAAAGGCGTCAAAACCTTTGAAGCTTCCCTCTCAAGTACGCTGCTCATATTGGGAGAGGAGGTGTGAAGCCTCTGCTTAGGATGAGCTTTGATTCTGGCCTCAGGCATCCAAAAACATGGTGCTAAGGACCACCCATCTGAAAATGGTGAAGACCAATCAGATGAGGAAGAAGAGGAAGGGGATGACCAGGTAGATCAACCCCTCCACTTCATAGGGAGAAAAGGCCCCAAGTGCCCCTGACTCCAAGAGTAAACCTCTCAGTACCAAGATCCCACACAGGTGGATCAGGTACCACTGAGGACATTGAGGACAGCGTCAATGACGGGGACAGCCTTTTAGCAAGGCTGACCAAAAGACTGGATCTAGAGGCCGGGTTGCTGGCTCTAGAAAGAGAGAGAGCAGAGATGGGCCTAGCACTTATCAATGGCAGCAGGTTATTGGCCTGAAACAGGTAGTGGTCTCTCCAAAGCTACCAGCCGCATGTCTGCTTGGCAATGACCTGGAAACGTCAGCATGGGCGGAGGTTGAACTGAACACCCATGGAGCAATGCTGGATAACCCTAAATTGGTGTGTGTAAAAACAAGAGTCCAGGGCAGAAAAGATGGTGAAAAACAACTGTTGGAGCTTGAAAGTATGGCCCAACACACCAAGAGAAAAGGTAAGAAGACTGGGGAAGCAGCTTCAGTACAGCAAAAGTACCAGGCCCCCTCTCCTCAGGGAGAGGACTTGGATACCCAGAAGGAACTGAGCCTATGGAGCTTGAGCCTTACCAGGCTGGACTCCTGGGCCCAGGGGGACCCACTAGGGAAGAGCTGTGCCTTGAACAGCAGGAATGTCCAAATCTTGAAAGCCTGAGGCAGCTGCTACCCAGGAAAAAGGAGATATCAGTGGCACCCACAGAACTTATTGGGAAGAGGGACTACTGTACACTGAGGCCAAAGACCCCAATTTTGGAGCTACCAGGAGAGTGGTAGGGCCTCAGAAGTACAGGGAGTTCCTCCTAACGTTAGCTCATGACATCCCCCTAGCTGGACATCTGGGCCAAACCAAAACTTGGGAAAGGCTAGTGAGCCACTTTTACTGGCCCCAGAGGTCTCAGAAGGTGAATGCGTTTGTCAGCTCCTGTGTCACCTGTCAGGCCAGTGGCAAGACAGGTGGCAAACCAAGCCCCCCCCCTGATACCACTGCCAGTGGTGGGGGTACCCTTTGAAAGGGTAGGTGTGGACATAGTGGGTCCACTTGCACCTCCCACAGACTCAGGGAACAGATTCATTCTAGTGGTAGTGGATCATGCTACTAGGTACCCTGAAGCAATTCTACTTAGGACTACTGCAGCCCCTGCAGTAGCCAAGGCCCTCCTGGGAGTCTTCACCAGGGTCGGGTTTCCTAAGGAGGTGGTTTCAGACAGAGGTTCCAACTTCAGGTCTGCTTACCTGAAACATATGTGGAAGAAGTGTGGAGTGCAGTACAAGTTTACTACTCCCTACCACCCACAAACCAATGGACTTGTTGAGAGATTCAACAAGACATCTAAAGGCCCGATTATGGGGCTCCCTGAAAAACTCAGAAGGAGATGGAATGTCTTCTTACCATGCTTGCTTTTCGCTTACAGAGATGCCTCAGAAGGGAGTAGGTTTTTCCCCCTTTGAACTTATGTTTGGTCATCCTGTAAGGGGACCACTTTGTCTTGTAAAGGAGGGTTGGGAGAGGCCTCTCCAAGAACCCAAGCAAGATATTGTGGACTATGTGCTTGGCCTAAGGTCCAGAATGGCTAGGTATATGGAAAAGGCATCCAAGAATGTTGAGGCCAGCCAGGAGCTTCAGAAGCACTGGTATGATCAAAAAGCTGCACTGGCTGAATTTCAACCTGGGCAACAGGTGTGGGTTTTGGAGCCAGTGGCCCCAAGGGCACTCAGAGATAGATGGAGTGGCCCTTACCCTATCCTGGAGAAAAAGAGTGAGGTCACTTACTTAGTTGACCTGGGCACAAGCAGGACACCCAAAAGGGTTATCCATGTGAACCGCCTTAAGCTCTACAATGACAGGGCTGACCTCACCATGCTGATGGTGACTGATGACGTACAGGAAGCAGAGAGTGAACCCCTCCCTGATCTCCTCTCTTCCAGCCCAAAAGATGGGTCAGTAGATGGAGTTGTCTTTTCAGACACCCTCACGCCCCAACTGCAGACTGACTGCAAGCAAGTCTTGCAACAGTATGCTAGTCTCTTTTCCCTGATCCCTGGTCTGACAAACTGGTGTACCCATGATGTGGACACTGGTGACAGTGTACCTGTCAAAAATAAAATCTATCGACAATCAGACCAAGTCAAGGAAAGCATCAGAGCTGAAGTCAGCAAGATGCTGGAGTTAGGGGTTATTGAACCCTCTGAGAGCCCCTGGGCTAGCCCAGTGGTTCTAGTCCCCAAACCTCATCCACGGGCTGGAATGAGAGAGATGAGGTTCTGTGTGGACTATAGAGGACTCAACTCTGTCACCAAGACAGATGCTCACCCTATCCCAAGAGCAGATTAACTGATAGATAAATTGGGGGCAGCCAAATTTCTCAGTACCTTTGACTTAACTGCAGGGTACTGACAGATTGGCATGGTCCCAAGAGCAAAAGTGAAAGACTGAATTCTGCGGACACAATTCTCTTTCTCTTTCTTTGGAGGGGGGGGGGGGGGGGGGGGGGGTTGATGAACTTTGACTGAGTGCGCCCTGGGCTCCTGCTAATCAGTTATCCAAGGCCTATGTTCTTTCCCTAAAACTGCATTAAAGCCTAAACTCAACACCAGCCCCATCCCTACAGGACCAGAGCCCGAGACCCCAAGTCTACTCAGTACAGCCACTACTCATCCCTAACACCAGCCCCATCACCACAGGACCAGAGCCCGAGACCCCAAGTCTACTCAGTACAGCCACTACTCATCCCTAACACCAGCCCCATCCCCACAGGACCAGAGCCCGAGACCCCAAGTCTACTCAGTACAGCCACTACTCATCCCTAACACCAGCCCCATCCCCACAGGACCAGAGCCCGAGACCCCAAGTCTACTCAGTACAGCAACTACTCATCCCTAACACCAGCCTTCTCCCTCCAGGACCACAGCTTAAAATCATGGGTCCAGCATCTAGTCTTCTCTAACGCCATTTCCATCAAGTCCCCGCTCCCTTGTGCTACACCAGCGCTCTCCTAACCACACCACGGGTACAGGCTGCACCCCCTTTGAAAGCCTCCTGCTCGCCCCGTGTCCAAGCGATCCGCACCCAGTTCACCGTCAAGTACCCAATGCCCAGTCCCCCCCATTCTATTCACAAGACTAATCCCTAAAGACGTCACCCGAGCTGCTCTCACAGAGGCAAAGGCTGCGCGCTCTGTAAGCCCCACCAGCCTTCGACGCTTCTTACCGGAGATGGTGCTGATCTGACTCACAGGAATCGTTGCTGCTTTCTGTAACTCCATCTTGATCTTCTTTATCTGCAAGAAGTGGGAGAATCACAGATGATTTGGGATGCACTGGACCAGCTCACAAGAAACTTCTGATGAACCCAATGAAACGTTCGAGAGGTTTACCAGATAGAGGAGAGATTGGCGTTCAGCAATGCACAGGGAGAGACCAGGGAGCACAACCCTGAGGATTTCATGCGTCACTCACCTGAGGATCTTTGGGGCTGGACAGCCCGCTGAAGGCAGCGAGGCACTGAGCACAGCTGTCCTGGAGCTGCCTGTACCGCTTCATCACGAGGGAGTTGGGCTTCACACGCAGGCCTGGGAGAGGGAAAAAAAGAAGGCAGGCCATGCGATCACAGCTTGTTCAGACAAGGATGAATGAAGACAGAAAACAATCTGTTAAGTTAGAGGGGTTTCCCAGATCTAAATGATCTCGGTCGGGCTGCTGAAAGATGGAAAGTTAAGGAGCGCTGAAAAGCCAAGTTTTCAGATGTTTCTGGAAAGTCAGATGTCATGGGGACTATGGAGGAGACTCTGAGAGCATTATTAAGATTCATGTTACTGACTTTGGATATTGCCTAGAAAGGACAGGCACGGGAATGCCACAAAGAGTGCCGTTATGTTTAGGAAAATTGATGGGAAAGGGATTACATGGTGGTCAGTCCAAATACGAGGAGTGGATGGCCTGACAGATACAACAAAGATAACAAAATATAGGGTCAAGAAGATATCCCAAACATACATAGGGCTTTTAACTGATTATTGGAGGCTGACAAAGTGTTAAGGAGCTCAGCAGTGTCGGACCACTTAGCCATGTTAAGATGGATACTTCCTCCCGACATCACCCATATTTAATCCTTTGGGATCTGATCTCGCGAAGGCTGAGATGTCTAGCTACAACCATGCATTAATGTCTCTTGCCGGTTCCTTAGCGGCCTGTTCTTCCACCTGGTGCAGAAGCAGCTAGGGTTCATCTAACGCACACCTTCTACTAGGGGCTTTCCTCCAGGATCCTCGATCGGCGTCACTGTGTGAAGCTTCATCTGTTGTTGCTGCTTCTCGGCCTCCTTTTGGCGCTCACTTGCAACCACCGCTGCTGCTGCTGCTGCTTCTGCATCCTTTCGGACCTTCTCTATGGCAGTCGTTAACTCCTGCTGCATGCTGCCCACTAGTCCTCGCATTTCCAGAAGTGCACGCTCTCCAGTACTCACGTCCTCCTGAGTAGGTAGGGTCCGCTGCAAGAAGGAATAGGAAACCAGTGAGAAACCAGCCAGGGAATAAGAACAAAAGGCTAGTATAAGAGGAGAAGCCTAGAAAGGTAAAGGAGGGAAGTCCACAGGTCTATCCCAAGATATAGAAGGTACAAGTACGACAAAGGAGCGCTCAAATGGTTACCTTAGGGTAAAGGCGACCTTTCACAGATATACGCAGGCATACCTGAGGACTCACCAGGGAAGGAGGAGCCCACGGATCTACACAGGGCACAGGAGGCCTCTTCAGGAGAAGAAGAACTCACTCATCCAAGCAGAAAGGGGAACATCATGACAGACAAACTCAAAGGGCTACCCAAACGTCAGGAGGCATTACTAGAATAAAGAGGAGGCCCCACATAGAGGCAAGAGACCTCAATTGACAGGGAGGAACTCTCAAATCTACGCAGGGGTGTAGGAGGCTGCAGGAGGCAGGGAGGCGCTCACAAACCTACGCAAGGTTAAAAAACACCTCAACAGAGATCAACGCAGGCATACGTCAGAGAAGCTAAAAAAGGTACCTACAAGTACAAGAGGACTTAGCAGGACCAAGAGCTCAAAGATTTACCCACAGGTATGAGAGGCCCTCCCCATGGTAAAAAAAGAGCCCACAATCACATATCTAGCAGGGGTAGAGGAAGCATTCATCAGAAGAAAGAGTCACAAATCTACCCAAGGACACCAGAGTCATCACTACGACAATACAAGATCGCATAACTCCCCATGGGTCATTATTTTACAGAAGGATAGGGAAGACCCCAAGAGCACAGCTCACAAATATAGTCAGCGGTACTGGAGGTCAAAGAGACAAAGACGGGGTAGGGAGATCGCATATATACCCGTGAATAGAGGATTCCCTCCAATGGGGACGGAAGATGGGGTTCAAATCTGCTCTGGCGCATTGGAGATGCTTACCAGGAGAGAGGAGTCCTAAATTTGAACAGTGGCATGGGGATGCTCTGGAAAGACAGTGTTACACGAGGCCCTCAGTGGAGCAACGACGGCAATGAGGACGTTTTACATGGGCACAGAAGCCAGAGGCCAAGGTCTGAAATCTGGCCATGAGCAAGGGGCCCCAGGAAGATGCAGAATAAAGCTCCATCCAACAACCTGCCCGGAACACGGTTCCCAAAAGGAAATTAATGTCCAGCACAGCCAGGTCTACGCATCAGTTCCCAGGAGGTGGTACTACCACGATGCCTGGGGAAGACGAGCACTCGCATCACCAGAGGCAAAGAAGCAGAATTCAAGATTAAGTCACCATCTCCAAGACAGGACTCACTAGCACCGGAATAAACTGCCTCTTGGAGCTATGCTTGTTGATTAGAAATAAAACGTGCTGCATTAATCACCCAGTTTCACCCCGGAGCTATACATGAAGCAGAGAAAGGCAGTAAACCCCAGAGAAGCAAAGGAGCCAAAGCCAGACAAACCGATCTCTAGTTACCTCTCTGCTGCTCCGGATGATTCCAGACAGGAGCCCGCAAATCTGGTTGCCACGGTTGCTATATCCGGACATGTCGACATGCAGCACCTCTTTGTGTTCGTATTTTGGGTCAATTTGCTGGTTGAGCTGCAGTACCTCTTCCTGGATGGAGTAGAGGCGTTCGAGCCGGGCACGACCCTCTTCCTGCCTCAGGCGCTCTTGCTCCTGCTGCCGCTGCTTCTGCAGCTCCGCGTCACGCAACTTGAGGTTAATGATCTGAAAAAGAAGCAGTGAAGTCATCCAATGCAGGCGTAAAAGCTCAGCCGAAACCAGGTGCTCCTAGGAACATCGGGCTCTTCTGTGTGCCAAGGACCTTTCTCAGTTGAATCAGTGTGACCCTCCACCACTCTCTCCTAGATTAGAGTCTTCTAAAGTCCTCCCCACCCGTGAGATCCTCCATACCAATTTCCTAATCTTGGGCACTAAGTGCGAACCTCTCTTCTTCCCAGAGATGGCCAGCACACCAACAGGTGCAAAGCAAACAAAGTTCCACAAAGAGAACAGCCTGCCAAAATGTGCCCATCAAACATTCAAGTCCGACCAACATGTGAACCCCTCAATAACCTGCAAGGAAACAAAAGGCCACATACTACACGGTACACACAGGTACCCCCATCACTCCGGCTTAAGGATTATTAGACGCAAGTACACAGTATCACCAGGTTGACCTCGCCACACTAAGCGGGCTAAACACTGGGTATGGTTTGGACATCAATGGAATAACAAAACACCACAAACAACAGAAGGCAGAAGTGTTACTTTGGTACGGTTAATCTCACCATCAGAGAAGTAGGAGTGCAATTTCCCCACACCATTCAGGGCAAACATCAATTCCCATCACACCTCCCACTGCCAATTCGGCTTGGCACATCTCAATCATTTCACTTTATGGCGCTCCTCGTCTCAGTCTGGTGCGTACACAACCAGTCTACTGGCAATGAATGGCCCACTGTACAGCACAGACACCTCATGTCCCGCCAAGGAAGAGCCCTCACTCGACACCATCCAATCATCTCCAGGTCTCTTTATCAACAGCAGCGGTGCAGACAATCTTCACCATTTTAATCCACATCACAAACAACAGCTTCGAATACACAGCTTCTACCGGCCGTAACTGGCATACAGCCCACAAACATCCCTGCAATCCTAAACCAGCAACAACTCCAACTTCCTAACCCTGGTTAAATTCTACCCTCTGGTGTATCAAAACTTGAGGGGGCATCCCTGCAAGGGGTATGGAGGGGCCCCCTCCGAGCCCAATCAGGAGCTCTCCGGCCAGTGTGCTATGCTGAGGGGGACCCCTGGAGCTTGGATGCCCCCACCCAAAGCGGGGGCCTGTCTTACGCCCCTGATTCTACAATCAAGACACGCTGGAAGGAACAGACAATGTAATTTCCCCTATTACACAGAAGAGAGACAGAGGAAAGTCCACCCATAGTCCAGACAACGACAATCCTACAACATATTTGCGCATGAGCGCTTGTACACCTAGAGTCTTCGTAACACTTTGGAATACTAGCTGGGTTTCCACACTTCTCCTGTTCTTCGCCTGCATCTGTAGGGCTAGCTCCTCAGACCTGTTCACCAATCTCTTACTTTCCAAAGTGCATACTCTTACTGGCTGATCTGCTGCCAGCGAGATCCACACAACAATTTCCAAAGTCGCAATCAAAGCCAAGACGCACTCCCTGCCCCCCAAGGGACCACGGCAATAGTCACTATTAACACATACGAACGCGGCTCTCTGGTTGCAACAATGCCTCAAACCAGGGTAAATTGCACATTCTTTACTTCCACAACACTAAACATTCTCTTTCACAATGACCTTCTCACACCTATTTTTGCTCCGATGCAATTAAGATTCTTTACTACTTATTTCGTCCTCGGTAAAGCACTCCTTTTCTACTCTTTCGGCAATAAGGATATACATCCGAAACAGCTGTGCTTCATCTTAATACCTTGAAGGAAGTTATGTTCACCAAAAGATAGTGTATTGTATAGAAAATCTAAACTCCCTTTTCCACCTCCACTTGTCAAAGGCAACTGTACGTTCTCTTTAATCACCAGGACGCTTCTCAAACGGGCCATTACGTTGTGAATAATAAAGTGTGGCTGTCCAGTATTTTGTAATATACGTTTGTAGGAAGCTGGCTCTGTATATACTATACCAAAGTAAGGTATAGTGTGCACAGATTCCAGTGGGTCCTCAAAGGTAGGCAGAGGAAAAAGTAGATAGCACCTCTCATTTGTGGCAGTGTGGGTGAGCAGCAAGGCGTTATCAGAGGGCAGTGTTAAGCATTTATTGTACACACTCAGGCAAGAAATTATGTCACACACTCAACGACTGAACTCAGACCAATTTGTTTGTATAAAAATATTATTTTGTTGTATTTTATTTCTAGAACCAAACCTGGTGCAGGTAAGTGAAATAATACTTTGCGGGAATAATGCAGGTGAATACAGTTGCAATTCAGTTGAATGCATTTGGTTTCTTTAAAGGCAAGTCAACAGTTGAAATTACTTTTCAGTTACTAATGTAATACTGTATGATTACTTTTTGGATTACTTTTTAAGTCACTTTCCCTACTCTATGCCCAGATATCACACTGGGACATTTCCTAAAAAAAGGTGAGCAAATCAGTTTTTGTAAATAAGCAGTTTCTTATGTTTTCATACAATGTCCCAACTTCCCCACAGAAACCGTCAATTCAATTCTATTGGAGGAAATATGTATCTGCAGTACACATGCCTCGAACATGAAGTGAATGGTTTACAGGGAAGTACTTGGTTTTGGGAGTTGGGTTTCTGGGGTTAGAACAAGGGTTCCCCCAGGGTCAAGGATGCCCTCTCAAAGCACCCCCAGAGGCACTAGGGCAGCTGGGTGCAGAGCGCTGAGGCCCCATTTTATCCAATGGAGGTACGGGGCCTCCGGTTGGTGGCTGCTCACAGGCACGCCACATGGATGTGGGATCAAAGTTCCTAGGGTTTAGCTCAGGGCAAAGGGGGATCTGATTTGGCATACAAGGTGCACCCGCAGCGGCAGCCGAGTGCAGAGCGCCGATTTGGGGTTGGGTGCCCTGTTTTCAAAGGGAGTTGCAGGTTTTGGATTTTGGCCGCAGCCTTGGTCCAGGAAGCATTCCGGGAGGAACCAACAGCTAGGCAGGTAAGTTGAAGGGCTTGGGGACGTAGGTGCACCTCAGCTTCTCTTCTCCAGGGCGCAGGGCGGCTGAATTCAGGGGTGCCTTTTGAGGTCAGATTTCACCTTACCGGGTCACTTGTGGTTTGGGAGGGGGGGGGGGTGGTGGAGGGGAGAGGTCTTCGTGCAGTGCCTGCAGGCGACGTCAGGGAGTCTAAGAGGGGTCAACTCACAGTGAACTCAGACTCTGGAGCGATGGGGGACCTCGCTGGGACCGGTGGGCCACTCAGACTCATGCCATAAGCGTCGGGTGTAGTGATGGTTCCAGGCGTCATGTTTCTACGTCCTCAGCAGGCTCTGAGTCCTTTTTTGTGTTTCTTTTGAACAGTGCTGTTGTTCACAGGAGATCCACTCATGGGGAAGGCAGTCAGTCCTCCCAAGGATTCTGGCTGCAGGACAAGGTGATTTTTGGAGCAGGATCTCTGGAAACTGCAGACATGCCGTAGGGCTGGGGCCGAGTCAGTTCTTCTCTGAAGTCTCCTCTGCTGGGCGTCTTCTTTCGTCCTTCGTAGGTTGAAGGAATCCATCTTCTTGGTTCATGGCTGTCCCCAAATACTGTATTTAGGGGGTGTTTTAGGGGTCTTTATGTCAGTAGCCAATGGGCTACTGATCTTAGGTGACTACACCCCACGTGGGGGAGTATGCACAATCCCTAATCCTGATTGGAGAGTGCCTGCCATCTGCAAGATGGCAGGCACCAAGGAGTGGGCTTCAACTCGCCTCCCCCACCTGAGGGGTGGGGTTGGCAGAAATGGGAACACCTTCTGGGCTGTTCTCATTTTTCCGCCTGTCTTCCCGTTGAAAAGGAGGGGAGACAGGAGGGGGGCCTGCTCCCGATAGCAGGAGCGGGTGAGGGTCGAGTTACAAAGGCGGCAAGGACTTTGAAGTTTCCCTTGACACGTCCGCCCAGGAAAGGCTTTGTTTCTGGGCACAGGGAGCTAAGGTTCCCACCCCAGGGATCCTGAAATATGTCTTGTGGGGGCAGGCTGGTGTTTACCAGTCAGGGAACTCACCAGTGGCTGGTCGTTTTTCAGGGGGCATCTATCTCTAAGATGCCCTCTGAGTGCATAGTATAATACATTCCACACTGGCATCAGTGCGGGTTTAATGTGCTGAGAAGGTTGCTACCAAACTTCCCAGAATTCAGTGTAGCCATTATGGCGCTGTTGAGTTCGTAATGACAAACTCCCAGATCATATACTGTTAAAGGCTTTACTGCACTTACAATATCTAAGAATCGGGCTACACACAGTAGGGGTGCAGGGCTCATGCACCTGTATCCTCACCACTGGTATAGTGCACCCAGCTAGAGGAGTGGCTGACCCATGCCAGGGCCGTGGGTTGCAGGCCTGGCACACAGGGATGTGTGGCACGTCGACTCTTCACTTTTCTCTGCACCAAAACACACAGCCTGCAAAGCCAGTGTGTGTGTGTAAAGGGACATGGCCTCTAAGTGTGGCACAATAAATGCTGCGGCCCTTAGAGGCCTTCCCTGGTCACAGTCCCTGGGCACCTGTGGTACCTTTCACAAGGGGCTTGCCTGTGGCCAGGGATGTGCCAACTGACGGTACAAAGGTACAGTTTTGGGAAAGTACATAGGCCCTGGGAACCAGATTGGCGTTGTGCACATCAAGTCAAAGTGCATCAGAAATCTGGCAAAATGTGTGTGGGGGTGGGGGGAGGGGTACTGCAACAGAAACCCAGCTTCCTACAACATTACAGTAAAGTCTCATCACCATGAACAGCAGTTCTATACCATTATCCTGATTAATGACTTCCAATTTGGTGACTAATTGAAAACAAAAATAAATAAACCGCACCAACAGCGGAGAGAGAAGGTATGTTGCTTCATAATATTTATACAGTCAATATGGAATCCGGAGTTTGGACGTCACAGGATTTCTGCCACGCTTGAGAGGAAAGACATCCTTTATGGAAGAGGAAACCTCACACACATAATAGCGTCATGCTTCATCAACTGCATCCTCTCACCTCTCTGGTAGGACAGTGCCACCGGGCGGACTCGACCTCCCCGAAGATATCAAGGGAAGGAGGTAGTTCTTCGATATAAACTACTGGGACAAGGTGGGGTCCAGAATAAATATAAAATACCTCGATGTTCCTCTGCGTTTTACCTTTATTGGAGAGGACACCGCGCATATCTAAAAAAATTTGTGTAGTCAGCAAGCCGAAAAGGCTAGCAAGTAGAATCTTCTAGTTCTCCGCCTAGTACAGCAGTCAGTGCTGTCCTCACGGGTTCACCCCATACCTTTAATTTTCAATAACCATATACGAGATATCTGATGGATATCACGAGTGGCATCAGTTATTGTTTCAATCATATGGTTATAACATGTAATTATGTGGAGACCGTGTTTGCTGCCTACGTCGAACTGGTGAGTAAGCGTTATATTTCACCCACTCCCATTCCAGAATGATACCCACTCTGCCCGTAACTTTGACACAGAAGGACTAGGAGGATATCTTCCTTCACAACTGCAGGGTGGAGCATGGGATGGTCGTCCTGATTCTGGAGCAGTCTGTAGCATCTGCCTAGCCGCTATGATGTCACAGATAGACATTTAATGTCCTGGTTCAAGTCCACTTCCAACAAAAACTAGTAAAGCCTTTCGGTTTAATGGGTGCACCTAGCCCTGTGGATAGCACAACGGCAATATAGGGCCATCAAGAGGGCGGGTACCACAGGGGACGGCATACTGGGTCCTGGCTCACCAGAACGCCTGCTCCCATTGAAACAACAACGAGGCCCCAACAAGGTTATGCAGTAGACTGTCATCCTACAGGACTGCTCCTCACTCACCACAGACTCAAACTTCACAGCTTAGAACACCGCGAACTGCACCAGTGTCTTCAGAGGTTGGAATCTTTGATGTCTGGGTGCTGGGTTTTGGGGTCTAGAGTTTCTAGACTATTTTCCCTTTGGAGTTCTGGCGAATTAGCACCCAAAGCATCTGCCCACCAAGAAGTCATGTCTGGTACCCAGTAAAATAACTTAACAAAAAACTCTCCGTCAGTGCCCCAACAACAAAACAAAACACCTTGCGAGGAAGGCAAGTTCAGAAATTCCAGGAGTCAGCAGTGCCCAGTCCCACAGGTTATCGTAGGCCATCGAGCCAATGCCAAAGAAAACCGAGCACCTCCTGCGAGGTTACTATCAGACCACGGACTCCTCTCTCTGTCCTGGAATGTGGAAGCACCTTCCGGTTCCAGTTTTTAAATCTTCAGTTTACATACCTGTAAATACAAGTTCTAGTTACCTCCCAACATCCAGAACACGCAGCACTATGGAGTGTGATGTAGCATATGACTAAGCCTCTGCTCCTCATGGAGTAAACCTTGTGTCAATCCAGGATCCTTCGCCTCAGTGTAAGCCTTTTAACACTACTTTACCACTCACGAACTGGTGAATACCCAATAAGAGCAACATGATTATTCAACTACAGTGTGTTAAAGGACCAAGCGCACACTGGGTACAGCCCAGTAACTTCTTCCGGGAGTTGATAGGACACACCCACCTTGCTCAGGACCTCAGCATGCACCTCTGAACAAGCACACCCTCCCCCACAACCCTCTATCAGCACTGCTGGTGCTCCAGGAGCCCATGAGATAAACCCACCCCCCACTGGACCCCAGAACAGGCACACCCTCCACGACAACCCTCTATCAGCACTGCTGGTGCTCCAGGAGCCCATGAGATAAATTCCCCCCTCCCCCCCACTGGACCCCAGAACAGGCACACCCTAGCCGACAATACTTCATCAGCCGTGCTGGTGCTCCTGGAGCTCATGAAATACACCCACCCCACTCCAGACCTCAGAACAGGCACACCCTCTGTGACAACCCTCCAACAGCACTGCTGGTGCTCCAGGAGCTCATGAAATACACCCACCCTGCTCTGGACCTCAGGACAGGCACACCCTCCCCAACAATCCTCCACCAGCACTGCTAGTGCTCCAGGAGCTCATGAAATACACCCACCCTGCTCTGGACCCCAGAACAGGCAAACCCTCAGACAATCCTCCATCAGCACTGCAGGTGCTCCAGGAGCTCATGAAATACACCCACCCTGCTCTGGACCCCAGAACAGGCACACCCTCTCAGACAATCCTCCATCAGCACTGCTAGTGCTCCAGGAGCTCATGAAATACACCCACCCTGCTCTGGACCCCAGAACAGGCACACCCTCAGACAATCCTCCATCAGCACTGCAGGTGCTCCAGGAGCTCATGAAATACACCCACCCTGCTCTGGACCCCAGAACAGGCAAACCCTCAGACAATCCTCCATCAGCACTGCTAGTGCTCCAGGAGCTCATGAAATACACCCACCCTGCTCTGGACCCCAGAACAGGCACACCCTCAGACAATCCTCCATCAGCACTGCTAGTGCTCCAGGAGCTCATGAAATACACCCACCCTGCTCTGGACCCCAGAACAGGCAAACCCTCAGACAATCCTCCATCAGCACTGCTAGTGCTCCAGGAGCTCATGAAATACACCCACCCTGCTCTGGACCCCAGAACAGGCACACCCTCTCAGACAATCCTCCATCAGCACTGCAGGTGCTCCAGGAGCTCATGAAATACACCCACCCTGCTCTGGACCCCAGAACAGGCACACCCTCTCAGACAATCCTCCATCAGCACTGCAGGTGCTCCAGGAGCTCATGAAATACACCCACCCTGCTCTGGACCCCAGAACAGGCACACCCTCTCAGACAATCCTCCATCAGCACTGCAGGTGCTCCAGGAGCTCATGAAATACACCCACCCTGCTCTGGACCCCAGAACAGGCACACCCTCTCAGACAATCCTCCATCAGCACTGCAGGTGCTCCAGGAGCTCATGAAATACACCCACCCTGCTCTGGACCCCAGAACAGGCACACCCTCTCAGACAATCCTCCATCAGCACTGCAGGTGCTCCAGGAGCTCATGAAATACACCCACCCTGCTCTGGACCCCAGAACAGGCACACCCTCTCAGACAATCCTCCATCAGCACTGCAGGTGCTCCAGGAGCTCATGAAATACACCCACCCTGCTCTGGACCCCAGAACAGGCACACCCTCAGACAATCCTCCATCAGCACTGCTAGTGCTCCAGGAGCTCATGAAATACACCCACCCTGCTCTGGACCCCAGAACAGGCACACCCTCAGACAATCCTCCATCAGCACTGCAGGTGCTCCAGGAGCTCATGAAATACACCCACCCTGCTCTGGACCCCAGAACAGGCACACCCTCTCAGACAATCCTCCATCAGCCGTGCTGGTGCTCCAGGAGCTCATGAAATACACCCACCCTGCTCTGGACCCCAGAACAGGCACACCCTCAGACAATCCTCCATCAGCACTGCAGGTGCTCCAGGAGCTCATGAAATACACCCACCCTGCTCTGGACCCCAGAACAGGCACACCCTCAGACAATCCTCCATCAGCACTGCTAGTGCTCCAGGAGCTCATGAAATACACCCACCCTGCTCTGGACCCCAGAACAGGCACACCCTCAGACAATCCTCCATCAGCACTGCTAGTGCTCCAGGAGCTCATGAAATACACCCACCCTGCTCTGGACCCCAGAACAGGCACACCCTCTCAGACAATCCTCCATCAGCACTGCAGGTGCTCCAGGAGCTCATGAAATACACCCACCCTGCTCTGGACCCCAGAACAGGCACACCCTCTCAGACAATCCTCCATCAGCACTGCAGGTGCTCCAGGAGCTCATGAAATACACCCACCCTGCTCTGGACCTCATCACGCACCTCAGAACAGGCAAACCCTCCAGGACAACCCTCCGTCGACACACAACTAGAAAGATCCCTCCCCACTCCTTGGCACACACCTTGGCCCTGTGACGATGCTCCTCTTTTAGCTTCTCCTGCTTTCCCAGCACCTCCTTGGAGCTAAGAGGCAAAATAAACATGTTTAGTTACAGTATTTTATGCCATCTATAAACAAATATATAAAGATATGCAAATAACATAAGTACAATCAAAATATACATCAAACCTTTAGAGGCACAAAGAGAATACTCAGGTAGGGAAAGGTCATCAGAAAAAGACTATACCCATTACTTAATCTACAAACCCCAACGTACTTCTAAATAGCAAAATCCTATTAATAATAATGATAATTAGTCTAGTAAAATAAGTAATAAATCCATTACTAATTTTCTGCTAGTGGATAAAAATGTAAGCAAACTAAAAACCGGCAAGTCCTGCAGCCCGCAGCCTCCAAGAACTCTAGGGACCTGCCCTGCCTTACCAAAAGACTCTGCTCTCCCGTGGACACCGGAATTATTCAACAGCAACCCAAACCAAAACTCCAGATCCAGCTGGAACCGAGGGTCATCACCACTCTCCACCTGACGCCCACGGCCCGAGTATAAGTGGCCCAACACCCCAGCGAGATCCCCCCGGCGTACCTTACCTGGGGTCCAGCATTGGACGCCCTCCTCCAACCCTCTCCTCGACGCCTGCAGACTCCTCCTGAAGGTCCCCCCAACCAGTTAGAAGAATGCGACACGAAAAAGCACTCCTGCACCACAGGACACCCCCCCGCACGGGAGCAACAAAGAGCTGTTTGAGCTGCGAGCAGCTGAAACCTACGCAAGTAACCTCATGCAAGCGCACAACACAGGAGATGCATGGACTTTGCCAACATATTACACTCAAGACTCAAAAGCCACTGCTCGATAACACAGCAACACCTCCAGAGAATGAATGCCCCAAACCCCATCAAGTCCACATCTGTACCACTGGATGGTAACTGTCAATGGGACACTGGAGGAACAACTAAGGGAAGTCGGGTGAATTATCAGGCGAAACGCAGATGTCTGTCAGAGCCCTAACTGGCTTATCCCAGGGAGGTCGGTAGCCCTGGAACATGGAAGGATCTATGGCTGGTGGAATTTGTGCAGCAGTTAGCGGACTACCTCAAGATCATTGAGAGTTAAGAGAAGAGAGCCGAGCAGGAGAGGTGGCCACCAATTCAAAATTACCCAGGGCTCAAAGTTCCATAGTTGGCTACAACGAAGGCATGCTTTCACCAGAAAAGCAGGACGCTGAATATGAACATATTTGAAAACATTTCTTCCATTAAAAAATAACAAGCATCGTTAAAGCCAATAGGCCTCTGTTTCAGACAGAGCAGTGTTCTTGGGCTGACTAGACGCCGCAAGCTCTGCTGATACGCAGCTGCTTTTAACTCCTTTTTTTTGTATTTTTAATAATCACCAGATACAATTGTATTGAAACTTCGCCTACCTACCTCACGCTGTGCTTAGCCCCGGTCCGACACGGCCTGTGCCGATTGATCGGAGGGCTGCAAGCACTTACTTCCGCTTTCCGCTCCTATGAGCAGGTTAGCGCTACAGACCTCACAGTCTCATTCAGTATTTAAAACAGCCCTGTCAGCGCAAGCGCAGCGGACGCGCGCAGCGGGCGCGCCAAAGGCAATGCCCGTCTGCGCCGAGACCGGGCCCAGGGCCACCTCCCCTGGTCTATCTACTGTGAAATCATTTATTGCTTATTCAGTAATCCACCTGGACAAAGCTAATCCAGCTTTGTCCAGGTCGAGACAATAACTGCAATATTTTAAAACTTGAGAACATAGATAAACACAAGGAAACAATGTGCACTCGTTGTGATCTCAGTCTACGACCCACTAGAAGGACCACCAATATACTTCTCCCAAACAACATTAAAAACCTGAACATAAGCACAGCTCTCCTAAATGCTCGCTCTTTGGGCAAACATAGGCAGGAGATTGCAGATTTTATTACAGACAGAAAGAAAGATTGATATTCTGTTTGTAACAGAAACATGGACCGATAAGGAGTCCGAGACGGATTTGGTGGTGGCAATTCCGGAAGGCTACACTGTACAAAGGCAGGATAGAGTCAATAGAAAAGGGGGTGGCTTGGCTATAATTGCACGTAACCATTTCCCTATAACAATATCTCATGTTCCCTCCTCCTCATGTGAAGCTGTTCATTTTTCTTTTATGATAACTCCCTCATATAACTTTAAAGGAGCACTCCTTTACAGACCCCCAGGATCACGGACTGAGTTCCCTGCCACTTTAAACACCCTGATGGAATCTCTAGCGATAGAAGATTCTTTTACTATCCTAGGGAATTTTAATTTCCATATGAAAAATATGAACAATAATGAAACTATGGCACTTCTGACTGATATGGAGACGCTGGGTTTTACCCAGCTGGTTACTTCAGCTTCGCATGAGGCAGGTCACATACTGGATGGCATATTCTCCAACTCAAAGCATGTTTATATAAAATATATCATTTCTTTAATATGGTCAGACCATTATGCGATCATATTTAACATACTAGCAAATAACGTAATAGCGAAAAAGGTGGTGGAATATAGATCGGGGACATTTAAGGTCTGGAAAGACATAAACAAGGACCATCTGACAGCACACCCAACTGCCACCAGACCGCTTATCCCGCCTGACCCTAATGCCGCTATTGATAGGTACTCCAACTGGTTAAATGATGCTAAGAATTTGTTGGTGCCAACAAGAGAATTTCTATGAACCGGTCCTCCCCTTCTGCACCCTGGTTTACCGGTGCTCTAAGAGAACAAAGACAAAAGTGCAGGAACTGTGAACGACACTGGCGCAAGTCATACAGTCCGGAGAAAAAAACATGATATAAGGAAGAATTGACCAAATATAAGATAGAATTTTCTTTTTTCCTGAATAATCATCATATCTCCCAGATTGAAGCTGCAAAAAATTCTAACAAACAACTGTTTCAAGTAGTTAAGAAGCTAGCAGGACACCCTTCAGAGACTACCCCTATTCCATCATAACCTCTGTGTGACTCCCTAGCTGACTATTTCTTTGAAAAAGTCAACACCATTTATTCAGAATTCTCGACTGTTGGACCCGGCCTCGTGGCGGGCCCTGGACGACATCAGCCCTCCACAGAGCCCCGGGCGGCCCCTTCCGCCCGATCCTGCACGCACCAACACTACCGGTCCGGTTACCACCACGGGCCACCACACCGGCCTTACTCCATCATGGGCCCATCACGTCCTGAGCACGAGGCCTCGCCCGACTCCATCTTGGGACCACCACGTCACGAACACGTGGCCTCGGCCCCGGCCCAGGCCCCAGCGAAGCCCCGACATCGAGGCGCCAAGATCTACCCAGGTGGTCGAGTGGCCACTCGACAGATCGCGGAGGAAGGGGGGTTTCGATGGGCCTCCAACCGTCCCCGGACGCCTGGTATCGATCACCCCCGGCATCCCTGGGTGCCGGCTCCACCCCCCTGCTGGGTGTCTGGACACCATCTTCCCGGCCCCTCTGGCCCCCAGGCGCGAGGGTCCGGACATCAAAGGACTCCAGTCCTATATCCGGGCAGGCCCCGGAGTAGGACGGCAGTTGTATCCTGGACTGGAAAGCCCTACTGACGCTGTCACGGCCAACCCCAGAAGAACTCATTGTCCCTGTAACCCGAGGATACCCTGAGAGCCTGCTGGCGCTGCCGCGGCCCACCTTTGCCGAACCATCTTGAGAGCCTGCTGGCACTGCCGCGGCCCACCTTTGCCGAACCATCTTGAGAGCCTGCTCGCACTGCCGCGGCCCACCTTTGCCGAGCCATCTTGAGAGCCTGCTGGCGCTGCCGCGGCCCACCTTTGCCGAACCATCTTGAGAGCCTGCTGGCGCTGCCACGGCCCACCTTTGCCGAACCATCTTGAGAGCCTGCTGGCGCTGCCGCGGCCCACCTTTGCCGAACCATCTTGAGGGCCTGCTGGCGCTGCCGCGGCCCACCTTTGCCGAACCCTCTTGAGAGCCTGCTGGCGCTGCCGCGGCCCACCTTTGCCGAACCATCTTGAGAGCCTGCTGGCGCTGCCGCGGCCCACCTTTGCCGAACCATCTTGAGAGCCTGCTCGCACTGCCGCGGCCCACCTTTGCCGAACCATCTTGAGAGCCTGCTCGCACTGCCGCGGCCCACCTTTGCAGAGCCATCTTGAGAGCCTGCTGGCGCTGCCGCGGCCCACCTTTGCCGAACCATCTTGAGAGCCTGCTGGCGCTGCCGCGGCCCACCTTTGCCGAACCATCTTGAGAGCCTGCTGGCGCTGCCGCGGCCCACCTTTGCCGAACCATCTTGAGGGCCTGCTGGCGCTGCCGCGGCCCACCTTTGCCGAACCCTCTTGAGAGCCTGCTGGCGCTGCCGCGGCCCACCTTTGCCGAACCATCTTGAGAGCCTGCTGGCGCAGCCGCGGCCCACCTTTGCCGAACCATCTTGAGAGCCTGCTGGCGCTGCCGCGGCTCGACCTCTCGGAACCCCCCGGCTCGAGGATTGAGAGCTGTGCGCAGGGTATCCCGTCCTACACCCCAACCGAGACTGTCCCGCTACCCTGGCCCCCGAGCCCCGAGACTTTAAAGACCCCTCGGTCTACTTGTACATATCGCTGAGAACCAGCAGCCTTTATTTCCTGATAAAGCTTACGAACTCGACCTCTGGTGTGGTGTCCATTTGTAGTGTTGTGGTTACTCTGCTGTACGATCCTAGGAGAGGGCCCTCACCCAGGAGGCCTCTCAGTAACGCTCGGCTACTTCTTGACAGAGAGGTCAGTCAGACACCTTCTGCCTTCCCCGGGGGTCGCCTTTCTAACATCGACTAACGCTAAGACTAAAACACATTTAACCTCTCCTAGACGCCCAGATCACTGCCTAACGCAATTTGAGGAAGTTAATGAGCAATATATCACCGAAATATTGGAAACTATAAAATCAGGTTCTGCCACTGATCCCTGTCCCCCCACAGTCCTTGGTTCGGTTATCGACTTAACTGCCCCAGTTATTACTCAGATTTGCAATGCCATGTTTTTAGCAGGGACATATCCGGACAAGCTCAAAAACACCTTTCTCAAACCTCTGTTAAAAAAAACCCACTTAAACGCTGAGGACCTCAAAAACTATAGGCCAATAGCTAGTCTACCATTTCTAGCCAAAGTGACAGAGAAGGTGATGAACCGGCAGCAGTCTGAATTTATAGAGGACCATCATCTGTTGGATGATACGCAGTTCGTGTTCCGTAAGCTACACGGCACCGAAACTGCGCTAATTAAAGCTACTGAAGATATAAGGATCATCAGAGACCAAGGAGGCACAGCCCTGCTTGTACTGTTGGACCTTTCAGCGGCATTCGACACGGTCGATCATTCCACCCTGATCGACCGTGTCTCGGCCATAGGCATTCAAGATAGAGCATTCGAACTGCTCTCTTCCTTTCTCACGAACAGGACTCAGGCGGTGACACTAGGTCCCTTTCTATCTACACAACTGACGCTACCGGGTGGAGTGCCTCAAGGCTCATCCCTCAGTCCGACACTTTTTAATATTTATGTGTCGGACCTAGCTAGAGTTATCAAAGCTTATGGGATGAGCCTTACATCCTACGTGGACGACACTCAGTTGGTGTTAGCAGTATTCGATGACGGAGAGAAGGTGGCAGAATGCTTTCAAGAAGGAATGCTGGCCATCAGTAATTGGATGGCCAGCAATTGCTTGAAATTGAACTCCGAAAAAACGGAAGTTATCATCTTCGGAAAGCTTTCTCCGCCATGGTCCAGCTCATGGTGGCCATCACCATTGGGAACCTTACCCAGCCCGGTACCCAAGGTTAGGAACCTGGGAGTCATATTTGACGACAGTTTGAATTTTTTATCTCATACTAACCAAGTATCAGGGGAGAGGGGTTGGCCTAACGGCTAAGGCGCTCGACCTCGGACCTGGGGATCTGGGTTCGAGTCTCGGTAACGACGCCAAAAACCTCCTGTGATTCTGGGCAAATCACTTAATCTCCCCGTGCCTAAAATGAAAGTGTGTCCTCATGTAACGTAACTGGTGCTATGTAAAGCGCTCTGATACCCGATTCGGTTCGGGTCTAGTTCGCACTATAAAAAACTGCAAAATAAAAAAATAAAAAGTAGTTTCCACTGCTTTTTACAAACTCAAATTGATTAAGAAACTGATCCCTTATCTTCCAGAAAGTGCAGGAAAAACTTTGGTCAGCACGTTGGTGATGTCCTCCCTGGATTATTGCAATGGGCTGTTTGCCAATGCACAATGTAGGGTATTTAACAAATTGCAAACGGTCCAGAACACTGCTGCAAGATTGTTATCAGGGACTCCCAAATTTAAACCCATAATGCATGTCATTAGGAACTACCATTGGCTAACGAGAACCGTGTAAGATTCAAAGCTCTATGTATTGCATTCAAAGCTGCACATCAACTAGGCCCTCAGTTCTTGAAAGATCATCTATCCTTTTATTGTCCCAATAGGCAACTCCGCTCAATGACTGCTTATCAGTTACAGGCCCCAAGAGTAGAGACAGTATCTTGGGGAGATCGGCGCTTCGTAGTCACAACGGCCAGACTGTGGAACGCCTTGCCTCCACAGACCCGCTCATGCCAGACACTACTGCATTTCCGCAAGTTGATAAAAACATGGCTGTTCAATCAATAAGCGGCTGCTCTCCTGTAAGATGAAGTGTATTTTGGCCATCTAACCTTCAGCTAGCTCCTGATCCTGCTCAGTCCACAGCGCCGAGACGCCCAAGGGCATTTGTTGCGCTTTACAAGTTTCAAAAATAAATACATTTCAGGACCTATTAGCTACGCCGATGCCTCTTAGCAGTGATATGCAACATCATGTAGATGCTGTGCCACAGTGACGATGCGGTTGCAGCAGACACTTCATTTTGTAGGTCAAGCACGCGTGATGACTTGCGCACACGCATGTTCTTTTCATAAGATCTCTGGTGCCAGCTGGGGAGAAGAATGGGGTCAAGCGCATTAACAAGAGGGCTGCTTGCACCACTCTTGTACACACTTGATGTCTGTGCTAAGTTTGCTAAAGAGAAAGCTTGGCAGCAGCAGGTAGGGGAAAAGATAGGTACAACTGCAGCACCCACAAAAGGCCTGGTGGCACGAAAGATGCCCAGGGACGGCTGCCACCAGCCCCCCGCCCCCAAGGGAACCCTCCAGCGGTGTCCAGAACCGAGCAGCTTCCATCAGGAGTCCAGTGGAGATGCATGCACACCTGAAAATGTTGAAATAACCTCACAAAGTCCAGTATGAGACTTTCCTTCCTACGTGAAAAAAGGGTGTTCCCTCACACCTAGGACTCGCTCTCAATAAGTCATTGAGCCATCATCTAGCCAACAATTTTGCTCCAAATGCATCAATGTGCTACATATATTTCATACCATTTTTAACAAAGCTAATCATCCTGTACAAATAATTCCTGCCTATATACCCCATGCCCAGTGACAAGGCGGATTGACGCATAAGTTGTTTGTACAGGAAGATTCCCAGGGACACCCTTGTCAGGACTCCAGAGAAAAGAAAGTGTCTCCTACACAACTCCCCCTCATCTGCCCTTGCAAACTCAGATACTCCTGGTGCCGTCTCAGTCCTGACCAGGGAGCAGTGATCGAGCGTCACACCTCACTCACCTCTCCTCCATCTGCTCCTGCATGCTCTGATACTCCTGGTGACATTTCACCTCCATCACCTCCTCGAAGCGCTTCAGCTTCTCGGATGCCATTTCCGAGGCAATCCTTCCAGTCTTCTCTTGAAGGGCCTGTCGAAGCCTCAGTTGTTCCTAGACATTGGTAGGAAGCAACTTATTAAATGCCATCGGTCATAGAGCTCAAGGGATAACCTATCAGGATAGATTCCATAAAGGAATGTCATTGGGTTTGGGGGTGGTGTCTCAATGATTCCAAGAAATGGAGGACTAATAGGGAACCAAAAGGGAGGCCTCGTCAGGGTGCTAAAAGGAAAAAGAGCCAATGTCATAAGAGCCCCAGAGAAGTTGGTCTGTACAAGCTGCCCAATGGGAATGGCCCCCTAGTTAGGGAGTGTCAGAGAGAAAGGCAATAGAGCAGACGAGTGAGAGTCCCAGGGGCCCACAAAGGCAGCCGCGGCCTGCTTCAAACAGGAATGTCTCTAGAGAGAAATGAAGGGCCTTGTCAGAGGCAGTTAAACTCTTGTACACCCCTTACACCCCTTACCAAACAACACCTTAAAAGCTTCACCAGCATCGATCACCTTCATCCCAGTAACTGGACCTAGGGCCTCATCTTCACTTCCAGTGCAAGGTTCTTCCACACTCTCCCTTCAACAAAGGGAGAGGCTCCAGATCCCTTCAAAATGAGGCCAAAGCTCCTGCGCATTATCTCTTTACCTGCAGGGGTCCACTCCTGCACACTCACCCTTTAGTCATAAGGTGAGCCACTGATCAATCGACCGTTACCAAAATGGAAGGTTACCCGCACCAGTCACATCCAGGACAAGGCTCCAGCAAATTAACCTTTCACAATCTGCGACTGGCTCTAGCTCTCCGACTTTAACACACAAAAAGGCTACCGCACCTCATCTTAAGCTAGGGTGAAGCTTTGCACCTTTGCACTCGACCAGCGATCAGCTCACTCAGCCTCATATTTCACCCAAGGGACAGGCTATGGATCTAGACTGAACAGCGGAGGCTTGCCACTCCCCAGCGAAGCTTTGAACCTTTACATTCAACCGGCGATCAGCTCACTCACCCTCATGTTTCACCCAAGGGACAGGCTATGGATCTAGACTGAACAGCGAAGGCTTGCCACTCTCTAGTGAAGCTTTGAACCTTCACACTCGACCAGCAATCAGCTCACTCAGCCTCATATTTCACCCAAGGGCAGGCTATGGATCAAGACTGAACAGCGAAGGCTTGCCACTCCCCAGTGAAGCTTTGCACCTTTACACTCGACCAGCGATCAGCTCACTCACCCTCATATTTCACCCAAGGGACAGGCAATGGATGTAGACTGCGAAGGCTTGCCACTCCCCAGCGAAGCTTTGACCCTTCACACTCGACCAGCAATCAGCTCACTCACCCTCATATTTCACCCAAGGGACAGGCTATGGATCAAGACTGAACAGCGAAGGCTTGCCACTCCCCAGTGAAGCTTTGCACCTTCACACTCGACCAGCCATCAGCTCACTCACCCTCATATTTCACCCAAGGGACAGGCTATGGATCTAGACTGAACAGCGAAGGCTTGCCACTCTCCAGTGAAGCTTTGCACCTTCACACTCGACCAGCCATCAGCTCACTCACCCTCATATTTCACCCAAGGGACAGGCTATGGATCTAGACTGAACAGCGAAGGCTTGCCACTCTCCAGTGAAGCTTTGAACCTTCACACTCGACCAGCGATCAGCTCACTCAGCCTCACATTTCACCCAAGGGACAGGCTATGGATCTAGACTGAACAGCGAAGGCTTGCCACTCTCCAGCGAAGCTTTGAACCTTCACACTCGACCAGCGATCAGCTCACTCACCCTCATATTTCACCCAAGGGACAGGCTATGGATCAATGCTGAACAGCGAAGGCTTGCCACTCTCCAGTGAAGCTTTGCACCTTTACACTCGACCAGCGATCAGCTCACTCACCCTCATATTTTACCCAAGGGACAGGCTAGGGATCTAGACTGAACAGCGAAGGCTTGCCACTCCCCAGTGAAGCTTTGCACCTTTACACTCGACCAGCGATCAGCTCACTCACCCTCATATTTCACCCAAGGGACAGGCAATGGATGTAGACTGCGAAGGCTTGCCACTCCCCAGTGAAGCTTTGCACCTTTACACTCGACCAGCGATCAGCTCACTCACCCTCATATTTCACCCAAGGGACAGGCTATGGATCTAGACTGAAAAGCGAAGGATTGCCATTCCCCAGTGAAGCTTTGCACCTTCACACTCGACCAGCGATCAGCTCACTCACCCTCATATTTCACCCAAGGGACAGGCTATGGATCTAGACTGAACAGCGAAGGCTTGCCACTCTCCAGTGAAGCTTTGAACCTTTACACGCGACCAGCGACCAGCTCACTCACCCTCATATTTCACCCAAGGGACAGGCTATGGATCTAGACTGAACAGCGAAGGCTTGCCATTCCCCAGTGAAGCTTTTAACCTTTACACTCGACCAGCGATCAGCTCACTCACCCTCATATTTCACCCAATTGACAGGCTATGGATCTAGACTGAACAGCGAAGGCTTGCCACTCTCCAGTGAAGCTTTGAACCTTCACACTCGACCAGCGATCAGCTCACTCGCCTCATATTTCACCCAAGGGACAGGCTATGGATCAATGCTGAACAGCGAAGGCTTGCCACTCTCCAGTGAAGCTTTGAACCTTCACACTCGACCAGCGATCAGCTCACTCACCCTCATATTTCACCCAAGGGACAGGCTAGGGATCTAGACTGAACAGCGAAGGCTTGCCACTCTCCAGTGAAGCTTTGAACCTTCACACTCGACCAGCGATCAGCTCACTCACCCTCATATTTCACCCAAGGGACAGGCTATGGATCTAGACTGAACAGCGAAGGATTGCCATTCCCCAGTGAAGCTTTTAACCTTTACACTCGACCAGCGATCAGCTCACTCACCCTCATATTTCACCCAATTGACAGGCTATGGATCAAGACTGAACAGCGAAGGCTTGCCACTCTCCAGCGAAGCTTTGAACCTTCACACTCGACCAGCGATCAGCTCACTCACCCTCATATTTCACCCAAGGGACAGGCTATGGATCTAGACTGAACAGCGAAGGCTTGCCACTCTCCAGCGAAGCTTTGAACCTTCACACTCGACCAGCGATCAGCTCACTCACCCTCATATTTCAACCAAGGGACAGGCTATGGATCAAGACCGACAGCGAAGGCTTGCCACTCCCCAGTGAAGCTTTGCACCTTTACACTCGACCAGCGATCAGCTCACTCAGCCTCATATTTCACCCAAGGGACAGGCTATGGATCAAGACTGAACAGCGAAGGCTTGCCACTCCCCAGTGAAGCTTTAAACCTTCACACTCGACCAGCGATCAGCTCACTCAGCCTCATATTTCACCCAAGGGACTGGCTATGGATCTAGACTGAACAGCGAAGGCTTGCCACTCTCCAGCGAAGCTTTGCACCTTTACTCTCGACCAGCGATCAGCTCACTCACCCTCATATTTCACCCAAGGCACAGGCTATGGATCAAGACTGACAGCGAAGGCTTGCCACTCCCCAGTGAAGCTTTGAACCTTCACACTCGACCAGCGATCAGCTCACTCAGCCTCATATTTCACCCAAGGGACTGGCTATGGATCTAGACTGAACAGCGAAGGCTTGCCACTCTCCAGCGAAGCTTTGAACCTTCACACTCGACCAGCGATCAGCTCACTCACCCTCATATTTCACCCAAGGGACTGGCTATGCATCTAGACTGAACAGCGAAGGCTTGCCACTCTCCAGCGAAGCTTTGAACCTTCACACTCGACCAGCGATCAGCTCACTCACCCTCATATTTCACCCAAGGGACAGGCTATGGATCGAGACTGAACAGCGAAGGCTTGCCACTCCCCAGTGAAGCTTTGCACCTTTACTCTCGACCAGCGATCAGCTCACTCACACTCATATTTCACCCAAGGGACAGGCTATGGATCTAGACTGAACAGCGAAGGCTTGCCACTCCCCAGTGTAGCTTTGAACCTTTACACTCGACCAGCCATCAGCTCACTCACCCTCATATTTCACCCAAGGGACAGGCTATGGATCTAGACTGAACAGCGAAGGCTTGCCACTCTCCAGTGAAGCTTTGCACCTTCACACTCGACCAGCGATCAGCTCAGCTCACTCACCCTCATATTTCACCCAAGGGACAGGCTATGGATCTAGACTGAACAGCGAAGGCTTGCCACTCTCCAGTGAAGCTTTGCACCTTTACTCTCGACCAGCGATCAGCTCACTCACCCTCATATTTCACCCAAGGCACAGGCTATGGATCAAGACTGACAGCGAAGGCTTGCCACTCCCCAGTGAAGATTTGAACCTTCACACTCGACCAGCCATCAGCTCACTCACCCTCATATTTCACCCAAGGGACAGGCAATGGATAAAGACTGAACAGCGAAGGCTTGCCACTCTCCAGTGAAGCTTTGCACCTTCACACTCGACCAGCCATCAGCTCACTCACCCTCATATTTCACCCAAGGGACAGGCTATGGATCTAGACTGAACAGCGAAGGCTTGCCACTCTCCAGTGAAGCTTTGCACCTTCACACTCGACCAGCGATCAGCTCACTCACCCTCATATTTCACCCAAGGGACAGGCTATGGATCTAGACTGAACAGCGAAGGCTTGCCACTCTCCAGTGAAGCTTTGCACCTTTACTCTCGACCAGCGATCAGCTCACTCACCCTCATATTTCACCCAAGGGACAGGCTATGGATCTAGACTGAACAGCGAAGGCTTGCCACTCCCCAGAGAAGCTTTGCACCTTTACTCTCGACCAGCGATCAGCTCACTCACCCTCATATTTCACCCAAGGGACAGGCTATGGATCAATGCTGAACAGCGAAGGCTTGCCACTCCCCAGTGAAGCTTTGAACCTTCACACTCGACCAGCGATCAGCTCACTCACCCTCATATTTCACCCAAGGGACAGGCTATGGATCAATGCTGAACAGCGAAGGCATGCCACTCCCCAGTGAAGCTTTGCACCTTTACACTCGACCAGCCATCAGCTCACTCACCCTCATATTTCACCCAAGGGACAGGCAATGGATCAAGACTGAACAGCGAAGGCTTGCCACTCTCCAGTGAAGCTTTGAACCTTTACACGCGACCAGCGACCAGCTCACTCACCCTCATATTTCACCCAAGGGACAGGCCATGGATGTAGACTGCGAAGGCTTGCCACTCCCCAGTGAAGCTTTGCACCTTCACACTCGACCAGCGATCAGCTCACTCACCCTCATATTTCACCCAAGGGACAGGCTATGGATCAAGACTGACAGCGAAGGCTTGCCACTCCCCAGTGAAGCTTTGATCCTTCACACTCGACCAGCGATCAGCTCACTCACCCTCATATTTCACCCAAGGGACAGGCTATGGATCAATGCTGAACAGCGAAGGCTTGCCACTCCCCAGTGAAGCTTTGAACCTTCACACTCGACCAGCGATCAGCTCACTCACCCTCATATTTCACCCAAGGGACAGGCTATGGATCTAGACTGAACAGCGAAGGCTTGCCACTCTCCAGTGAAGCTTTGCACCTTCACACTCGACCAGCCATCAGCTCACTCACCCTCATATTTCACCCAAGGGACAGGCAATGGATCAAGACTGAACAGCGAAGGCTTGCCACTCTCCAGTGAAGCTTTGAACCTTCACACTCGACCAGCGATCAGCTCACTCACCCTCATATTTCACCCAAGGGACAGGCAATGGATCAAGACTGAACAGCGAAGGCTTGCCACTCCCCAGTGAAGCTTTGAACCTTTACTCTCGACCAGCGATCAGCTCACTCACCCTCATATTTTACCCAAGGGACAGGCTAGGGATCTAGACTGAACAGCGAAGGCTTGCCACTCTCCAGCGAAGCTTTGCACCTTTACACGCGACCAGCGACCAGCTCACTCACCCTCATATTTCACCCAAGGGACAGGCTATGGATCTAGACTGAACAGCGAAGGCTTGCCACTCCCCAGTGAAGCTTTGACCCTTCACACTCGACCAGCAATCAGCTCACTCAGCCTCATATTTCACCCAAGGGACAGGCTATGGATCTAGACTGAACAGCGACGGCTTGCCACTCTCCAGTGAAGCTTTGCACCTTTACACTCGACCAGCGATCAGCTCACTCACCCTCATATTTCACCCAAGGGACAGGCAATGGATCAAGACTGAACAGCGAAGGCTTGCCACTCTCCAGTGAAGCTTTGAACCTTCACACTCGACCAGCGATCAGCTCACTCACCCTCATATTTCACCCAAGGGACAGGCAATGGATCAAGACTGAACAGCGAAGGCTTGCCACTCTCCAGTGAAGCTTTGAACCTTCACACTCGACCAGCGATCAGCTCACTCACCCTCATATTTCACCCAAGGGACAGGCTATGGATCAAGACTGAACAGCGAAGGCTTGCCACTCTCCAGTGAAGCTTTGAACCTTTACACGCGACCAGCGACCAGCTCACTCACCCTCATATTTCACCCAAGGGACAGGCTATGGATCTAGACTGAACAGCGAAGGCTTGCCACTCCCCAGTGAAGCTTTGCACCTTTACACTCGACCAGCGATCAGCTCACTCACCCTCATATTTCACCCAAGGGACAGGCTATGGATCAATGCTGAACAGCGAAGGCTTGCCACTCCCCAGTGAAGCTTTGCACCTTTACACTCGACCAGCGATCAGCTCACTCACCCTCATATTTCACCCAAGGGACAGGCAATGGATGTAGACTGCGAAGGCTTGCCACTCCCCAGTGAAGCTTTGCACCTTCACACTCGACCAGCGATCAGCTCACTCAGCCTCATATTTCACCCAAGGGACTGGCTATGGATCTAGACTGAACAGCGAAGGCTTGCCACTCTCCAGTGAAGCTTTGCACCTTTACACTCGACCAGCGATCAGCTCACTCACCCTCATATTTCACCCAAGGGACAGGCTATGGATCAATGCTGAACCGCGAAGGCTTGCCACTCTCCAGTGAAGCTTTGCACCTTCACACTCGACCAGCGATCAGCTCACTCACCCTCATATTTCACCCAAGGGACAGGCTATGGATCTAGACTGAACAGCGAAGGCTTGCCACTCCCCAGTGAAGCTTTGCACCTTTATACTCTACCAGCGATCAGCTCACTCACCCTCATATTTCACCCAAGGGACAGGCTATGGATCTAGACTGAACAGCGAAGGCTTGTCACTCTCCAGTGAAGCTTTGACACTTTCCAGTGACTAGAGCTTACTCAGTGCAAAAAGTGCTAAATGGTAGAGCAGCAGGCCTTCAGCTACGTAGACCATCACAGTGCAAGGAAGGTTGGCATCACTCGCTCAATGAAGTGGCAGGAAAGTAGGACAAAGAGGGGTCTACTGCACTCCAAATCTCACCTTTCCTCTGATGCGGAGGTCCTCTTCATACCGCCGAATGAACGCTTCCACCTCGACGGATCTGGGTGACAGCAGCAGGAATGGAACCTCTGGGGCTGCAGGAGCAGGCCGGGAATCTGCAGGGCTCTGGGACATAACAAATGGTCACGTTACACACTGCAAATTCAACGTACAAACAACCAAGGCTTCATTCACCATAGTAAACTATTCTACACAGTTAGACCAACATAGTGAGCACAGAATTGTCTGTGCAGACGGTGTTACAAAAATGGTCCATAAAAATGAACAAGAAAATATTAAAGAGGCAGGACATTGAGAACAGAGTATTCTAGATGGAGGGCTGATCCTTAAAAGGAGTATTCTATGTAGATATCAGATCCACACAGAAAACGCTTCCTTTAATGTGATCCATATTACTTTTTTATTTGGGTGTTTTATTTAGCTCTACACGTCACTTCCCAGGGCGGAAACATAAAGAGGCAGATACAGTGAAAATTCCTGACTACATGAGTTATGAGTATAGCGAAGGGCAAAGGGTCGTCCTAGATCAGGCATTCAGGCATCACTCTGCTATGGTCCTTGGAATCGAGTAAAAGCCTGTTTGAAAAGTCAATTTTCAGAAGTTTGTTAACTAAAAATAAGCAGCTATAGGTCAGTGATGAAACCCAAGACGCATTTCTGATCTTGGAGGGTAAGTATCTTAAAGATGTGGTTTGACCCAGTGAGTTGAGGAGGAGCATCGTTTCTGATGGGACCAGGGTGGAATTTCGGAAGTGCCAGCACTTCTGTATGCCTGGCATTATACTCTTTCCAAACTGGAGGCCAGAGTACATTACGGAACTCCAAAGGGGCCGTCACCGATCACCTTTGTTCAATGCTCAGTATGGAAAAGGAAGAGGGGGTCTGATTGAAAGAGAGTTGTGTGCGCTTAGCTGTGACTTATGCTTCACTTACTGGTCACTTACCTGGAATACACGAGTAACTCACACCACCAAATTGGGCTCTACTCTTTTTTGAATGGCTTGATCGCAACAAGACACAAAATATTTATAGAAGTACTACTGCATTAGTAGCATTAATTAATTAACTTCAAATTTCTACCAAATATTTTTCTCTGACTGCCGAGTTGTGCCACTACTATAGGCTAGCATAGGTGCCAACATTTTTAACAAGTATTTATATGGCACTGGTGGAGTGGATAGTGACGTTTGCGGTGCTGCCAACTCACTACCTTATGGAAGGATAATTTCCATCCTTAGCTAATTGGTGCTCTAGTACTGCTTTATAACAAATCAAATGCTGCTTTCCATAAGATTTCTGCCAGCTATTGTAGGAAGCTGGCTCTGTATATACTATACCAAAGTAAGGTATAGTGTGCAGAGAGTCCAGTGGATCCGTGGAGGCTTTACATCCCACCGCTGCCACCAATGTAGGAGGCTGGCTCTGTATATACTATAGCAAAGTGAGGTATAGTGTGCAAAGTCAAGTGGATCGCTAGAGGTACAGCAGAGGTTGAAGTAGATACTACCTTACTCTCTTTTGTGGTTGTGTGGTTGAGCAATGTTGGGAGGTAGAACCAAGGAACTCCAAAGTTCAGGTTGGCACTCAATGGGCACCACCAGCAGCACTAGGACAGACCGCAGCAGCGCAAGCTTTTCAACCCCACAGAGCACAGGCAGTATGGGTAACAGCATTACTAGCACACAGGACAAGCAGATGCAGTGCAGGCGTCTCGCACAGTACACATGAGGCAAAGGCAGCAACAGTGCAAGCTTCTCAAACACACAGAGCGCACGCAGTATAGGTAACAGCATTACTACCTAACAGGGCAGGCAGCTGCTGCGCAAGCTTCTCTCATTACACCCAGCAAACATGCAGCGAATGCAGCATCAGTGCAAGCTTCTTTTACACACAAAACAAGCACTGGCGTTGCCAATAGGTCTCGCAGTAGGAAAGTTGGAGCTACTGGTTTTGTAAATGACATTTTATATTTATGTTTTGTGATTTACAATGCCAATACTTTTAACTTTAGCAAATGTGACACTTTTAGCATTTGTAATGCCACATGTTTTGTATTGACGTGACTTAGATGTATTGATATTACAAATAACAATGGCTTTTAATTTTTTAAAATAATTAATACTTAAATAAAAGTGATTGTAATTTATAATGGCAATGGTACGTTTTTGCCAGAGCTATTGGCTTTGGCAATGTATGTAAGCTATGTTCAAGAGCAGCTTGGCTGCTGTGAGGCATGCCATAAAGTTATAATAAAAAAAGTGTTAAAAGCATTTTTGTTACCTTATTTATAACCAAGAAGACATAATGTAAAACTGAAAAATGTTTATGCAACTGAGTTGAGGCCTGTTAAACTACCCACAGGGTAGCCTTTTATCAGGGTTTGTGTGGTATTTGAGCAAAGTAGTTCCTTTCTGTATAAGGTGATAATCAGTTTCACATTATCGTGTTTGATAAGAAGATCAAGGAGTGAGAAAATGAAAAAAGCATACGTAATGGTGGTGAAGATCACTGATATTGCGTGGCCAATGCGTGTAAGGGACTCAAACGTCTCAGGATTCTTTAAGGAACGGTTGCAGCGCAAGGACTAAGTTTACTTGTCTCTGGTGACCTATTCTCATACGACAACCAAACAAGGAAACTAATGATTATCAATCCTGCAAGACCACAAAAAAGCAGCCTTGACCGCCTGGAGCTGTGGGATTGTGATGTACTCGCCGGACGGCTACAACCCCTCACCCATCCCTTTTATTTTGCGAAGTACTTGGTGTTCAGCATAGAGACAGAGGGTGCCATGCGTCTTTGCACAATGACTCGTGTTGACATGGTAATGTGGCAGACATCCCCTAAGCCCTACTGCCCCTCACACTGGCACAGAGATAGATTGGCCTGGCACCATGACAACAATGCATAGCTCTGGGTCACACAACGGCTTGACTGCAGACACCTGAGAGTGTTATAAATGCTGCCGAAAAATGCCCCTTTCTTGCCAGCTGGCTGCATGTTGCATGGTATTACAACAATTGGTTCCTTCGGGTGTACCACATTTCTTTTAACTCACTCATAGTTATATGTAGTGTATAACTATGAGTGAGTTAAAAGAAATGTGGTACACCCGAAGGAACCAATTGTTGTAATACTGAGTAACTTCCCAGGTTCTGAGGGATACTGGGTCAACCCCATTGGAGATTTTGCATGTTGCATGAGCCTGCCAGGTGGCAGAATCTATGCTGGCATCGGTGGAAGGCTGCTGTCATACTGGAAGCCCCAGACAGAGGCCTCTAGGTTAGGCCGGGGTAGGCGAGGAGACACAGCAGAGCCTGCAGCACTCTGGGGAGGTGGAAACACAAGAGCCAGCGTGAGGTGGAAAGAGGGCTAGAGTGAATGGGGCTCGCGATGGGAGGGGAGAGAAAGCGATTACAATGTGGGGGTGGTAGAGTATCTTTGAGAAGAACGAGGGAGATAAAATTAGAAACGACTACTACAGAGACCATCATCAAATGAATGCGAGGAAAACAAGAAAATAAAGGCAATTGCCCAGGTAAATGGGGACGGGTGTAAGAGGGAAGTGAAGAAAGAGAGACAAAGTGAACGAAGGAGCAAAGCATAGAAAATAACAAGCGTTGCGCGCTCTGAGCTGGGGGAGGGGGAGGGCCATTAAAGGAAGGGGGTGGGCCATTAAAGGAAGGGGGTGGAGAGGAGCCGGTGAAAGCTCGGGCTGAAACTTCAAAGGAAAGCGGACATGGAAGGAAGGGTGGGAGGGAGATTTGCGATCGAGCATATGGGGGTGAGGGGGTGTGCACCCTGGTGAACTCCATGCGTTTGCCAGCAGAGGTGGTGCGCGCAAAGTGTCTGGTGGGAAATGAAAGCTGGGCACAATGCGCGTGGTTGTGCCTTGTGCCCTGGCATAGAGGCACAAGATGCCATGTGCCCTGGCATAGAGACAGAGGGTGCCATGCGTCTTTGCACAATAACTCGTGTTGACATGGCAATGTGGCAGACATCCCCTAAGCCCTACTGCCCCTCACACTGGCACAGAGATAGATTGGCCTGGCACCGTGACAATGCATAGCTCTGGGTCACACAACGGCTTGACTGCAGACACCTGAGAGCGTCATGAATGCTGCCGAAAAATGCCCCTTTCTTGCCACTGGCTGCACGTTGCATGGGCCTGCCAGGTGGCAGAATTTATGCTTGCATCGGTGGAAGGCTGCTGTCATACTGGAAGCCCCAGACAGAGGCCTCTAGGTTAGGCCTGCAGCACTCGGGGGAGGTGGAAACCCAAGAGCCAGCGTGAGGTTGAAAGAGGGCTAGAGGGAATGGGGCTCCCGGTGGGAGGGGAGAGAAAGTGATTACAATGTGGGGGTGGTAGAGTATCTTTGAGAAGAACGAGGGAGATAAAATTAGAAACGACTACTACAGAGACCATCATCAAATGAATGTGAGGAAAACAAGCATCAGAAAGGTGGACAGTTAACCTTTGCATAATTCGTTTTTGTTAAAATCTAAAGTGTGCTACAGCTGATGAATTACATGGTTTTATCAGGCTGATTTATCAGGCTTTCTTATGCGAGAAACACAGCTGCTTTAAAATGGCATAATTCCAGTGCCCCTTGACCTATGCAGAGGAAATGCATTTCTCTTGGTTTTACGGTTTAAACTACACGACATCAGATAAACCATTCAAAAGCAGTGCAGCTCAAACAGAAACTAGTAAGGGGGCTGTGCATGGCTCTACTCTCGGAACGGCTGCTGCAATGGCTCTTCCCACTACTGCGCCCGGTTGGGCGGGGATTCTGGAATCGCTGCACTGGCGCCATGCAGGGTACTATTAAAGCCCTTATCTCGCTGGGTATTTATTTACATGAAAGGGATGTGGCTGAAGTCATAGACATAAAGGAAGGACTCAAACTAGTTTTACGTTCCTTTAAAAGACACAGAACTGCAGATTGTATCTTTAAATCACGTAAACGCTATGAGTAAACCTCGTTCCTGTTCCAGATATTAAAATAGTGAGCTGCTGTGTCGGGGCTGTGACTGACATTCTATTAATGCTTATACGGCGGTTTGTTGCACTTTCCTGGTTTCTAACACAGGGCATATCTCCTGACATGTGGCCATGTTCGAACCAGGCAAATAGTTTGCAAGTCATGATCTTCTTTACAATGCGTCGATCTTAATTTCACATGGAGCGTTGTGCTGATAACATAAAGTCCGTGCACGGTTGAAGTCGGGCTGGGGCTAAAAGGTAGCTACTTGATTACACTGAATCGGGAATCGCACGATTGAAAGCGAGGCTGGAGCTAACAAGTTGTGATTGTAAGAAGGGACAGAGAGGAGGAAAGGTGGGAGGGAACACGGCCTGGGGGAAGCTGGCTGGGGAGGGGGGAGGAGAAATGCAAGTAAAGGGTGTGCGCAGGGAGAGAGAGGGGAGGTGCTGGAGCTGGGGAACAGATATTGCAAGTCATGATCTTCTTTACAATGCGTCGATCTTAATTTCACATGGAGCGTTGTGCTGATAACAAAGTCCGTGCACGGTTGAAGTCGGGCTGCGGCTAAAAGGTAGCTGCTTGATTACACTGAATCGGGAATCGCACGATTGAAAGCGAGGCTGGAGCTAACAAGTTGTGATTGTAAGAAGGGACAGAGAGGAGGAAAGGTGGGAGGGAACACGGCCTGGGGGAAGCTGGCTGGGGAGGGGAAAGAGAAATGCAAGTAAAGGGTGTGCGCAGGGACAGAGAGGGGAGGTGCTGGAGCTGGGGAACAGATGGCCGTGAAAGTTTATGGCCCAAAAGCGCGTGCCTGTGGCCACGTGAACTCGAAGAAAACCGTACGAAAAAACCCGTGGTTTCACGAGTATTTTGAGCACTTGAATTCTCGCCATTTCCCATTCCTTTGGAATGGAAAAGGCGAGACCTAAAAATGGTACAACAGTGCACGATTCACTTTCCTCACCAAAAAGCACAAACCATGGAAGTGAAGAAAATGCAAGTTACTCTCTCAAGAACCCAAGCTAGCTTGTAGGGTACATTAACTACTGTTAAGCTCTCCTACACTGCACTGTGACAAAATACGCCCTCTGAAAATGTCCATCACTGTGTTAAACACACAGTAAAAGTAGTTTTTTTCAAAGCCCCAAAGCGGAGAGTCCAGAAAGCTGCTGTGGTTTGCACATGATA
Organism: Lissotriton helveticus; assembly: GCF_964261635.1. Taxonomy (NCBI): domain Eukaryota; kingdom Metazoa; phylum Chordata; class Amphibia; order Caudata; family Salamandridae; genus Lissotriton; species Lissotriton helveticus. The sequence continues at coordinate 4,238,828 of NC_136066.1, forward strand.
TATCTTTGAACTTGAGGGCTTTTGGGTCTGATGTCTAAATATTTTACAAGTTAACTTCAAGTCTACAGTCTATGTATTTTGCCTTCATTAGACCCTCATCAGCTGAAATACAGTTCACGTTACTGGCTCAATCACAACCAATACACGCAGAAAAGGCGGCCGCAGTACATGGCGCACTCTCAGACACAGCCAATCGCTGCTAGGGGGCGTCACCTGGCAGCCATGGTGAAGGGGATGGCTTTCAGAGCTGCCCCTGGACGCTCACAGGAGTTAGTGGACAGCCAGGCATGCAGAGGAAAGATTAGCAAGCGCTCTATCACAGGAAATACAACTCCCACATCAGCCTGCACGTTACTTCTAGTTCAGCGGAGAAGACGAAATGCCATTTAAAAAGAAATGGAATTTAATATTTTTTTTAAGCCCCTGGTGTGGGGAACCAGTGGTTCCTGCTTCAAATTGATTAAAGGATCTATTTGGATACAAAAAGAGATTGTACCACCTTGCTCACACCAATATGTTTTGAGATACACAAGCGCGGAGATACCCCTTCGGGAATCGAGTCCTGCGCTATACAAGCATACAAATAAATAAATAAATACATAAAAGTCAGTGCTTTTCTTGTCATATCAACACAGCTCAATCATTTCAATCTAGTGCTAGAGATCTAGTGCTAGAGCGGGAAACATTTTTTTAAAGTAATAAGCTTCCTACCGTGGTAGCAGGCTGAGAGCAGGAGGCGCCCTCACAACCAATCCCTAAGGAAAATATGATCACAAAACCTGGTTTTAAATGGTTTTCTTATTCAACAGGTGAAGTCCATTTTCAGCAGTCTGGAGCAAACACACCAGTGTAAATCACATTACTACTTTTCTGTTTATTGATTTAGAAGGTTTGTGCAGCAAGTCTTTTCAATTGCACCACACAAAATATACTGGATGACAAGGTTGCTTGATTAAAAATTAAAGAAAAAAGCAGAACGCCCTTGGGTGACCTCAGCGCTCCACATACAGTGGGAGAATTTTAAGCCTTCCTTTAAAATTTGGGAGTAAAATAATTTCTATGGGAGTAATACAAATAATTCATTTTATTCAATATATTTAGGCGCGTAAACCTGGACTTCTATATTACATAAGCCATGCTATCTTTGTAGTTGGAAATTCCATAAAGCAAACTGTGTTTTTCAAATAAAGCCCCATTTCAACTCAGGCAGCATCGAAGAAAGAGCATGGTCTTGGGGCCGATCACAGATGATGCTACGGAGCTGAACCGATCACGCTATCTAGTTCTATGAGGCAGATTTCTTCCACTTAAGAGGTCAAATAGATTGCTGCACACCTCGTCTGGCAGACAATGATTTCAATAAAAGCACTGGACAAATTCTTTAGCCGAGCTAACACAACAATGTTTTCAAAATGTTTGCAACCAAATTTCTAAAAGCATAAAGCTCACCGACCCTTAGTCGCCAACACACCACACTGAGCATTGCTCGGATTATCAAAGCACATCTTGTATTATCCCCTGTTCAACATTCCCTCGTTCCCCAGCCAGACTTGCTCTACATGCATAAAATCCATACCTCCAACAGCACTCATTATTCACCCGCATAGTGATCATGTAACAAGTATGTGTTGAACCGGGTCTAAATCATTCATACACCCCAATGGAAGCAGACATAGCTCGATTAATATAGCGGACCAGAAGATTCCACACAGACTCGCTCGTATCATGCACCGTGTCTGCTCTCCCTGTGAGCTACTCCCGAAGCACATCTGGTATTACCTTTGCTCCATGTGTGCCCACGATGGATGGTGCAGAGATGTTCTCTGCTGGAAGGAGGTCTTCAGAAGGAGACTCACTCGTGAGGTTGGACACGCTGCTGCTAGGGCGAGTGCCCTCTTGTAAATCCTGAGCAACCATCCTGTCCAGCACCCGCCCCAAGCTAGGGGACAGCTTTGGAGAGCAGTGGCAGAGGGCCAAGAGATCCTGGAAGAAAGAACAAATTGACACATTTGCTATAAAAGATCAGCTCTAGATGACATCATGAATGCAGGTCAAGACGGTACGAAGAGCTAGAACTTCAACGTATTCATGAAGGGCCAAAGCAAGCATAGTTAATGAAACTAGGTACCCAACACTGCATAGACATGCCATCTGTGAGAAAGTGCCCTCTTTCATGCATGGTAGGCCCCCACTTTTTTCTGAATTGCTGATGTGCTTTGACTGAGTCGGCCCTGGGCTCCTGCCAATCAGGTACCCAGGGCCTGTGTTCCTTCCCTAAAACTGCATTGACGCCTAAACCCAATTGGCATCTATGGCCACATGTCAGCCCCTGGTAGATGGTACCCTGGGTACCCAGGGCAATAGGACCAGAGAAGGCCCGTAAGGGCTACAGCACTTATTGTGCCACCCTTAGAGGACCTATTGTAAGAAAGTGGCTCTATATATACTGGACCAAAGTACGGTACAGTGTATTATGGAGTCCACCAACCCCAGAGGTATAACAGAGGTTAAAGTCAGAACTGACCTTACTCTCTAAAGTGGTAGCTTGGTCGAGCAGTAAGGCAGTACCAGAGGGCAGTGCAAAAAACATTTGTTGTACACACTCACTCAGCAAAAGGTTTCACACACTCAAGGACTGAACTCCAGGCCAATTGTTTTTATATCAAAAGATATAGTTTTATTTTTAGAACCAACAGGCATAAAAAATATCCTTTTCTCAGCGATGAGTGATCTCAGGTTATTGCTTTGCAGAAAGGCAATGACTTTGTAAACACAATAGGTACAGGGGTTGCAATAGGCAACACAATTCTAAACACAATTTAGCATTGAGCTCAATGTTTTTTTTTTTACAAAATTACAGTTGATTACTTTGTAGATTACTTTTGGAAGTCCAGGACTGGATCCTAGATTTAGTCTTGGGGTCTAAGCTGGAAACAGTTAAGTAAAAACGTTTTGGTTATTGCAATGATTTTTAAGAAATAAAAAGGTATTTTAAAAGTTCACACTTCGAAACTTTTCAGTGAAAATCTGGCAATGTTATCCAATGGGAGAAAATTCAGGTAACCGGTAAAGTATGTTCTCGTTACTTTTGTAATCCAGTACTGGGCTCCTAAGTCCAGCACTGGGATCTCTACTTAAGACAGGCAAGTAATTAAGTTTCAGTAGTTAGTACGATTTCTAAAGAATATTTCAAGTTTTCAAAAGTAGACACTTGGAAGAAATTTCACAGAAAAGAAGACCATGGATTCCTATGGAGAAGGTTCAGGTTACTAGTAAACCCGGTTAGGATTACTTTTGCGGATCAGTACTGGGCCACAAGCTACAGTACTGGCTTCCCTCCTGATCACAGGTGAGTACTTCGGAATTCAGGATTCGGCTGATTTTATAAGAACCTTTCAAGTTTTCAAAACTTCACAAGTAAGACGATTTTTCAAGTCAAACCGTCAATGTTATCCAATGGCAGGTAAGTGATTTATCGGTTTCCAGGTAAGTACTCAACTGGTGAAGTTAAGGTTCTGGGCATAGACTCAGGGGTCCCCCAGGGTCAGGTAGGTACAGTTGGTTCACCCTCAGCGGCACTGGGGCAGCCGGGTGCAGAGGTAGGTAGGCCCAATGATATCCAAGGAGGGAAAGGGGCCTTCGGTTGGTGGCTGCTGGCTAGCAGGCCAAGCGGCTGTGGGAGCTGGGCTCCTGGTCACTTGTTCAGGGCAAATGGGGAAGTAGGATAGGGCAAAGGTTGCACTGCTAGAGGCATTCGGGCGCTGGGTGCAGGGTGCTTTTGAGCTGTCGGGCGCCATTGAGCTGTCGGGCGCTCAATGGTATCCAACGGGAAAGGTAACAAGCATTTGCAATGCAATAGGTCTCGCATTAGGAAAGTTTGAGCTATTGGCATTGTAAATGACACTTTTTTATTTATGTGTTGTTTTTGAAAATAGCGAAATTAATAGTTTTGTCATTTACAATCCCAATAGTTATAACTTTCGTAAATGTGACACCTACAGCATTTGCAATGCAATATGTGTTGTATTTACGTGACTTAGATGTATTGATATTACAAATAACAATGGCTTTTAATTTTTTTAAATAATTAATACTTAAATAAAAGTGATGTAATTTATAATGGCAATAGCTTAAACTTTTGTAAATAACTTTTGTGAAGATTATGTTCAGTGTATTTTATTGTGACGAAAATCCAAGAACAGAAGTGAAATATTAACATCTTTTTGTGACATTTGTAATAAAGCTCGATACATTGAGAGAACATATTTGAACCAGTTGTTGTTGAATGGTTGCGCAGATTGATGCTGGAGTGGCGCTGAGTGATGCTGTGGTGGTGCTGAGTGGTGCTGCCGAGTGGTGCTGTGGTGGTGCCGAGTGGTGCTGTGGTGGTGCCGAGTGGTGCTGCCGAGTGGTGCTGAGTGATGCTGGGGTGGCGTTGAGTGATGCTGGGGTGGCGCTGAGTGATGCTGGGGTGGCGCTGAGTGATGCTGGGGTGGCGCTGAGTGATGCTGGGGTGGCGCTGAGTGATGCGGGGTGGCGCTGAGTGATGCTGGAGCCGAGTGATAATGTGGTGGTGCCGAGTGATAATGTGGTGGTGCCGAGTGATAATGTGGTGGTGCCGAGTGATAATGTGGTGGTGCCGAGTGATAATGTGGTGGTGCCGAGTGATGCTGGGGTAGCGCCGAGTGATGATGTGGCGATGCAGAGGGTAGAAAAGCACAAAAAGCGAGTCTAACAGAGGGCAGAAAGGCAGAAAAACAAGGGAAAAATGAGTCTAACAGAGGGCAGAACGGCACAAAAAACGAGTAACAGGGGGCAGAAAGGCACAAAAAACGAGTCTAACAGAGGGCAGAAGGGCACAAAAAACGAGTCTAACAGGGGGCAGAAAAGCACAAAAAACGAGTCTTACAGGGGGCAGAAAAGCACAAACCAGAGATGAGGGTGGTCAACATTTACCTGAAGTTTCCTGTCTCCCGAGCAGATGAGACAAAAGGAGAGGTGTGAACGGCCCTGAGAAGTACGCCCCCTGGACACCACACCATCTAGAAACCTCCCAGCATGTTTGGAACAGAGACATGCAGAAATAAAGGTTAGGCCCTGGCACGGAGGTTAACCAGTGTACCCAGAGGAAGGCTCCCTGTGGTGGCTGCCACCGCCTCACAAACCCCTAATTCAAGGGTTATGAAAGAACTGACGTCAGCACAGCTCTGAGAGCCAAGTGCCATCTGTGGTCTATGGCCCTGCGTACAGCTATTCTGCAACAAACAGGTAGCTTTTAGGAGGCTATGGGTGCTATGTGGGGTGTTTGGGGCGTTAGACCAGGGATGTCCGAGATTGAAGACTGTACTGTGTCAATTCCGGGACCCTTGGCATTCTGGGCAACCTTTAACCGGCTCTCGTGTAGCTTCTTGAAAGCCAAATAGGAAGTACCGAAAGAATAGACTTTCTCGTCTGAGTTCCTTGAAATCTGCTGGCCAAGCACTTCATTTTACATCAGGCCGCTTCCTTGCTCTGTCAGTGTGTTCCTGTCGCCCAGCAGCTCTGTGCCCGCACTTCGGAGCACACTTGGGTATGAGAGCTGCGACATCTCCCCTCCCAGTTCTGTCCGTGGGACCCGAGACAGGTGGCCAGCAGTATCTTTAATATAAGAAAGGACATTCACACCGCACTGGGGCTAATGCCAGCTTCTTTTCCTTCCGACGATATTTAATTAAAAAAGCCTGAGAAAGTAAAGAAAAATAAACAAGTAATTCAAGCGCAGCCGCATTTTACAGTGGAAGTCCTGGAGCTGCCTTTTTGTGAGGTCACTACGTTTCAGCTGCTGGAAACGTACAATTTAACTGCCCAGAGCATATCTGTTGAGTGGGCGACTCCACTTAGCACCTCCACAGTCTATTTTTAATGTGTCTTTTAAGTAGTGTATGCATGCGCTCTGCTGCAGTGTTAGCACCGCCGTATGTAAAATAAACAAATAAGAAAAGTGCGGGGAGGAGCATAACAAGGCATAGGAAGGCGAAAGGCATGCCTCATTCAACTGTAAGGAGCATGAGACTCCCCCACACTCATCATTACAAAAGGCACTATGTAGTAAGGGCGGGATAGTGTTGTTCTGTTAGCGAGCATGGGAAGTGAAGTGCTCCCAACTGAAGTTAAAAAGAACAAGCATGGAGAGAGAACTGTGGATCAGCGGTCAGAGCTGCTGACTCTGGAGCTGGGGACCAGTGTTCGAGCCTTGGCGTAGGCTCAACATCTGTAATTATTAGCGGATCTGGCACTTTTTAAATTAAAAATAAATAAATAAACAACATCTCGGAAGGAGTGGGAGAAAGATAAAACGAGTTAGTTAAAAAAACATGTGACGGAAGTGACCGGCTGTTTGGAAAGTGAAAGCGCAATTCACATGCTGAATGTTGCAGAAAAGCATATTGTGACAGCAATAGGAACAAGTAGATAAAAGAGCCTGGGGGGAGCGAGTGAGGGGAGGGAAAGCATATGGGGTGTAGATAAAGACAATGTTGTAGGGGGGGGGGGGAGGAGAAATGCGAGACACGGCCTGGCGGCCGTGAAGTGTGAAGCAGGGGGCGGGGGTGCAGATCCCTTTGAAGTGGGAGGCAGGCGGCTCGGGAGCAAATGGTAAAAAGCACGTGCATGAGCACATGCACTATACGAAATCCGCAATGGTTTCAAAGCTTATTTGGCCCACAATACTCGTCTATTTATTCCTTGCGGAATAGAATAGTCGAGACCTGAAAAGGTTGGTTAGCTCTCAACACAAAACCAAGTCACTTGGTCCATGGCATGTCCTATGACCACATCACTGACTCAAACTTTCATCAAGAATCGTTGCTCAGCCAAGCAGAATATTGTGATCAATGTATCTTAATTGTTAATACAGCGGATATGAAATTCCACTCATTATCTGGTTTTGTACTTGCTGTTTATCTGTGGAACTGCTGCACCTTTTAAGAATACTACTTCACAAAAGAGAAAACATGGCAAGGGGTCTTCACCACGTATGCACCAGAGATCTGGAAAAATATCCATGCATCCCATGAGGGCCTTCACCACGTATGCACCAGAGATCGGGAAAAATATCCATGAGGGCCTTCACCATGTATGCACCCTAGATCTCAAAAAATAATCCAGACCGATTTCGTAAAGAGATGAAGACACACCTCTTTAAAGAACACTCCATCACAATGCAGTAACAGATTACTTCTGCTCCCAGAACCAAGCTACCTCTCCGGCCACTCCTTGAGCGTCCTTGAGCGTCACTGCCTTGGACAGAGCTCCACTGCCTTTTGGCATTAGTCACACTATACAAATAACGCAGACATATTTTAATGACCTCCTTTGGTTTATACCCTTCATACAATCTGTTGAACAACCTCCATCCATGTGATAATGCTGAATAAATAAAACGCAATCGCTGGGGCTAGCTTTCCAGCCCATTACTATCCTGCCCACCATGGCGCCTCCGATTCGACCCACACATATGCAAATCATTCCTGGTCCTGCCCCATAAGTTACAGTCCAGCCCCAACTTTCATGACAGGTTATGAGCAAATGCTGTTCTGTTGCAGTAATCCACCACCTCCTCACACACACACACACTTTTTGCCTGGCTTTTGATGCAACTTTGTAAAGTACTGGGTCCCTGTTGTCCATGTTCCCAGCTACAGTATTCTTTCCCTGACACTGATCCACAACTGTCTCTTTAGGCCGCCTGTAGGTCCCTGGTAAAAGCTAACCAGGGCATTGGCACTGAAGAGGGTCCCCTAGGGACACCTCATCTAGGTCATGCAGACTGCCACTGCAGCTTACATGCCTGGTGCAGATAAAACAAAGTCACCATGCACACTGCCTGCGTGCCATGCCAACTAGCACTGTCCATGATATAGGTAGGTCACCCCTCTAGCAGGCCTTACCAGCCCTAAGATAGGGTGCACTATATCACAGGCATGGGCATATCCGCAGATATGCCACTACAGAATTAGGGTCCGCTCGGGGGGCGTGGCTTGGACGCCGAGGAAGATGGCGGTCTAGAGCGTCTCTCCTCCCGTCACGAGCTTTTCCATCGGGAATTGGGACGCTTTTTTGAGCCTGCAGCATAGATGTGACCGGGGATCCGAACACCGGATCACTACCTGAATGCGGTGAGCTGTCCTACGTGGCCGTAGCTGCAGTAGAACGGGAATTGTACCGAAAGAGGCTCCGGACGTTCATGGCGGCAGCGCAAGCAGAGGAGAGGAAACGAGGCACGGAGTAATCTCCAGCGAAGCAGTGAAATCCGCCATCACGAAGGAGATTGAAGTATGTGGAAGCGGCAGCGCTCGGCAATGATTTGAGCTGCAGGATGAGGACAATGATCGCGTGAGTAAAGTGCGATCGGCCATGTCGGGCTTCCTTCACCTTAACCAAGATGGCGGCCGCCACTCGGTAATGCCTAAAAGTTTGAGACAAAGTGACTTTCCACACTGCCTTCTGTCCAAATTAGCATGAATAAAACGCCAGGCGAGCAATGCTGGCAAATGTACTAACACCTGGGGAGGAAAATAGGCGCACATTTCCAATCTGGCCATGGGGGCTTCATGTGTGCGCTGAATGCCTGACATCAGACCACAATGAGCTCTCCAATGACACAGTGACCTCTCCACAGTGATTTCCAATCTGGTCATGGGGGCTTAATGTTGCTGCGCTGAGCGCCTGGATTGCCTGACATCAGACCACAGTGTGCTCCACAATGCAACAGTGTTATCTCCAATGATAATAAGTGCCTGGAGTGCCTGATATCAGACACCAGTGTTCTCTCTAATGACACAGCGATCTCTCCATAGTGTTCTCTCCAATGACAGTGATCTCTTCACAGTGATCTTTCCAATGACACCACATCCTCCACGTGCACACCCGGAATGTATGTTTGTGACGCCCTGTACCTCAGATCCCACTTGTTGAAGTGCTATAGCTACCAGTGAACTGAGATCTGGCCGACCACTCTCTTCTATAGATCTGTGTTGTCTAATCTACCCCACGTGCTTGCCGAGGGGGACTTTCAGGGCTCCGTTCAAGGATCTAAGCAGTCACGATGGAGACCAAGGACCAGGGTACCCTTAAAAGACTTAAATCGGAACACTCGAACCCGGGATCGCCGAATAAACCAAAGAAAGTCACTCAGGACGCACTTGATATGATATTGAATAGGCTAGATGAAGTGAAGGACCTAGCCAAGGTCACTAAAGAGGAAGTGGTGGCAATCCGTCAAGATATCCGAGACACTAATGCGCGTTTAACAGAAACTGAATCCAGGATTAGTCGCCTGGAAGACATAGAGGTCAAAAACTCGGCGGCTCTGAAACACCTACACATCTCCTCTGACCAGACTACTAGACGATTGGCTGAGTTGGAAGACAGAAACAGAAGAGGGAACCTACGCATTTTTGGGATTCCGGAGGGGTCCGAAGATTCAGAGGGGTCGTGTATTCGGTTCTTGGAATCATGGTTTGCTAAAGCCACAAACCTGACTTTTACCAACCCTCTTGAATTTGATAGAGCACATAGAGTGCCAGGAAGAATCACCAAGACGCAGAAAGGACCTAGGCCCATCGTCTGTAAGCCGTTGCGCTATCAACATGTGGAGCAAATCCTTGCCTTTGTGCGGAAGCACAATCATATCCTGTGGAGAGACACCAAGGTCTATATTTCTCAAGACTATAGTAAGGAGACGGTAGAAATCAGGAAGGCCTTCTTAGCCCTACGACCACAACTATCATTGAGGGGATATCAATTTGGTTTTGTGGGCCCGGCGAGGTACAGGGTGACAATACGTGGTTCGCCGCACTACTTCACGGATCCTATGAAGCTCAAACGCATGCTGGAGGAATTGGAAGAACGCGATATGGAACGCGACATGGAAACCAACAACCCAGACAATCTGGCGGCCTCAGCTTCGGGATACAAATAATCATCTCTGGGAGTTGGTGCTTTCATCAGGCTATTTCTGCCCTGATAGGTCCGCTGGTCTAGTAGGCTTGTCACTTGCAGGGTAAGGTGCCAGGCTCGCAGACGCCTTCTGTCACTAGACACTGGAAGTTCTACCGTGAGTTGTAATGTGGCGTAAAGGGTTTGGATTAACGTCCTGGAAATCTCTTTACTTTCCATTTCTCGTTATTTGATCTGACATCGATCTACTGTTACTGATCTAAACTCTTTGACTTGAGTTGATTCGCCTTGTATGGATACTACTGTTGCGGGTACCGAGGAGATGTTATTCGTAACGATCTAACTGTGTCCATGTCTCAGCACACCGGCAGAGTGCTTCGGAGTTGTTCGGATCTCACCGCGGCAGTGCTGAGATTCTTTGACTAAGTGAACGCTCATTGGCAGTTTACTGCTTATGCTTATGCTACTTATGCTACTTATCAGTACTGAATAGGCCTAGAGTCTACTAGCCCTTGGGGGCCCTTGATGAAGGATATGATGCTATAATATCTTCCAATGGCCCGTATTGTACTCTATATTGCTTCTATTTACTTTTTTCTATTGCTATAAATCTAGTGAAATATTCCAGATTGTTTCAGGTTATCAAGTTTGCACTTTAGTGGTGCGTTATGGGTTCTACATTGGTTACACCACACCATTTCAATGCTTTCACTGCTTACGTAAATGGTTATATGCATTGTGCACAGTTGTTCCAAGGTTTATGCAAGACTAATATAGACTGGAGGGTTACTGCGGTTTTCCTCACGTCGCCATGCTTCTGTACTACAGTTGGGGTGGGTGGGGTGGGGGGTTGTGGGGGAGAGGGGGGGATGAGTGTTGTGTGTTATGGTTTGCTTTTTTACTTCTCATTCCTCTTCTCTTTTCTTTTCCTTTCTCTTCTAATCTATCCCTTTTCTCTCGACTGGACAAGTTGTATCATTCACATGTTGTATCTGTATACCCACACTCAGATCATTCATGTTCTATCTCTGTGTGCCCAAGCGTCTGCTCACGGTTTCTGTCCGTTTTATCACATATTGGTCAAAGCTGGGTGCTCCTCATATAAGGTGCCACGTGGCACGTTACTTCTTGGGATTTATAATGCACTCAAGATACATGCACTAGTATAAATGTCACATTCCACACTCTCCACTCCGCTTGGAATGACCTCATTTGACCAACTGAAAATTCTGTCTATGAATGTTAAAGGTTTGAACCAACCCATAAAAAAACAGAAGATATTAGACTATGTGCGTAGGCAGAGAGGGGACATTGTTCTGTTGCAGGAGACCAAACTAGACGCTAAACAGTTCTATACTCTGCGTAATAAGTTTTATTCGGAGGTTGTGGGGTCAAGTGCACTGGGTAAAAAGAATGGGGTTCTGATATTATTATCAAAAAGATCCAAGATAGAATTACTGTCTTCCTCATCAGACGAAAAGGGATGCTGGGTCACAGTAAAGCTTGCCAGAGACAACACGGAATTCTTTGTCACGAATATATACGCACCTAACACTAATGACCTAGACTTTTGGCAGGACTTAGTCAAACAGATTGCAACGATACCTGATACGGCAGTACATATACTAGGGGGTGATTTTAATCTTCCATTTGATCCTGCCCTAGACAGAGATTCGAAGTGTGTGTTTAAACCGAACAAATCACATAATGCTTTCATTAAATTGTGTCAACGTTTTAATTTGGTTGATACGTGGAGAATACAAAACCCTACTGACAGGGACTACACATTTTACTCTTCCCCTCATGATTCGTACTCTCGCATTGACTACATTCTCATTACACAAAATGGTGTTGCAAGGATAGAAGATACATCAATAGAGCCGAGAGTACTGTCAGACCACTCATGTATCTCTCTATCCATCAGCAACATCAAACCGTCCCCTAAACAGACGTCATGGAGACTCAATGAGGAAATCTTAAACAAAGAACAACATAAAACTGACATTCAAACAGCCATTCGGTCATATTTGGAGATAAACAGGAGAGGGGACACTTCAGATCTTGTGCGCTGGGAGGCTTTGAAAAGTACCTTAAGGGGGGTGTGCATCAAAATCCGTTCAGCAATGAACAGATTGCAATGCAAAATTGGAAGCGTTAGAAGCAGAGATAGCTAATCTGGAAAACAGACACCAGATGACAAGGGATCGGGAGACACTCAATACCATGACTAACAGAAAATACGAATATAACAAGCTGGTGAGCGAAAGGGCGGGAGTGTGGCTGGACAGAAGGCGAAGATTTAAGCTCTGTGAATCTAACAAGGCTGGTAAAAGCCTGGCTGCATACCTAAAGTTCAAAGTGCAGAAAAATTCTATTAATGTCATAAGGGACTCTGCGGGAGTAGGTCATTCGGACCCCCAAAAAATAACTGAGGTCTTTAAAGACTTTTATGAGGACCTGTATGCTAAAAATGAATCGGTTGCTGAGGACAAAATTCAAGGGTATTTGCAGGAATGTGACCTGCCAAAGCTAGGGCCGGAAGAACAACACAGCCTTAATGAACCGATCTCGGCTACTGAGGTGGAAAAAGCAATCAGGGGGTTGAAATGTGGCAAAGCACCTGGCCCTGATGGCTTTACGGCTAAATTTTTACAAAAGCTTTGCAACAGATTTAGTTAAACCCCTTCTGAACCTCTTCCACGAGTTTACGGAGTCAGGTGAAGTGAGGGGCACATTGGCAGAGGCGACTATCGCAGTTCTACCAAAAGATGGCAAAGACCCGTCGCTACCAAAAAATTATAGGCCGATTTCCCTGATTAATTTAGACTGTAAATTACTAACCATGATTTTATCAGCCCGTTTACAAAAAATTCTTCCTACCCTGGTACACCCATCTCAATCGGGTTTCTTAAAACATAGACTGCCTAGCGATAACACCAGAGTATTGGCCCACGCCCTAGAAAAAGCAAAACTTCTGAATACCCCCACGGTAGCAGTCACACTAGACGCTGAAAAAGCCTTCGACAAGGTAGATTGGACCTTCCTTGAGGCAGTTTTACACAAATTTTATCTAGGGAAGACATTCACTAAACTTGTAATGGTTCTGTATGCCGGCCCTACTGCTAAGGTTAGAGCGGGTGGCTCCTTCTCTTCTTCTTTCTGCCTGAAACAGGGAACAAGGCAAGGGTGTCCATTATCACCATCTCTGTTCTTACTAGCTATAGAACCTTTTCTATATCATATCCGAAATAATGAGGCCATTGCTGGTGTTACGTTTGATGACTGTACTGTAAAATTAACTGCATACGCCGATGATGTGCTGATTTTGACGGAGAAAGCTGACGAGGTTATCCCGGCCCTAATGGACACAATTGATGAGTTCTCTAAAGTTTCAGGGTACAAGCTGAATAAGGACAAAACAGAAGTCAAGCTACTAAACAACAGCGGGGTAAAGAAATACTTGGTTCATCTGGCCTCACCTGGCAGCCAAAAGCTTTTAAATATCTGGGCTTAGATTTTGAAAAAGACTTAATTACGACCCTGAAAGTGAATGAGGACTTAACGTTAAAAAAGATCTCTAAGTTGTTAGATAGCTGGTCACCCACATTTTTTTCCTGGTGGGATAGGGCTCAGACTCTTAAAATGATGTGCACACCTCTGGTTAACTACCTGGCTTGCATGCTCCCAATGACTTTTTCGGACGAATTCGTCAAAAAAGTGGACAGGTTGTTTGGAGAGTTCCTGTGGCGAGGGAAAAAAGCCAGGATATCACTGAAAAAGTTGCAACTAGCAAAAGAAAAGGGCGGCCTGGGCCTGCCCTCGTTCAGGAACTACCAGACGTCCTTCCTCTGTAAGCAGGGGGCTCTTTGGCTGGTCGACTCTACATCCTATACTCCAGTGTGGCTATCTATTGAGCGATCATTAATGGCGCATGCACCCCTCTCGGCTCTCCTCAGCATGGACTTGACCCATGTACCCCACTCCAAATACATTCTACTAAATACCAGAAGGGCACTCCTCAGGCTTGACCAGTCCCATAAAACTGATTAGGTAATTCAAAAATCTACCCTACTCTCGTTATGGCATAACCCTATGATTCGGATAGAGGGGAAGACCCTTTATTGGGAGTTGTGGGCTACACGTGGTATCCATATGGTAAATGACCTTTATGAAAATGGTAGGCCCATACCCTTCTCGACACTGCAAGAGAAATTTAATTTGCCGCCCATAGAATTCTATCAATTCTTGAAATTGAAAGCCGCCATCTCTAAACGTGCCCTCACTACAAGACTTACCATGGCTGCTGACCCGTCTCCGACTACTATACCATGTTGACCATTTTGTATCTAGAATATATAAATTGCTCCTCCCCCTGCCCAAGAAACCTCATAAGTTAACGGAAAGCAAGTGGGAATCGGAACCTAACTCGACAGGCATACCAATAGATTGGGAGGTAATACACAACACTGCATTATCAAATAAGGTATCACCGATTCTATGTCAAACAAAATACATGTTGCTGAACAGAGTGTTCTGGACCCCTCAGAAACTGTTTGAATGTAATCTGAAGGATACGCCTAATTGCTGGAACTGCCAGGAAGCACCTGGAGACTTGGCGCACATGCTTTTTGATTGTTCCCTATAAAGATCATTTTGGAGAAAAATATTTGCATATATTCATCAGGTATTCGGAATCACACCTGTACAGGAATTTGTAGATGTCATCTTGGGCCCTTTAGAAACACAATTAACAGACATCCATGACAGACAACTACTTGATATCATGTTGACATTGGCGTGCAAGGTCATTTTATATAAATGGAAAAATTTAGCTGAAGTCAACTTTAAAATATGGATGGAATGGCTTTCCTTCTTGAGAGGGGCGGACAATCCGGCACTACAGTCGGCCACATGGAAGCCTTCGAACAAAAAACTGTGGTCCTCCCTGGATGCGTCATCCTCCCACTTTGAACCTCCATGATACACACTTCAACAGACTGTCTGTCTATATAGAATTTAGTATCTCTGTTTGGTCCCATATTTTCCACGCTTAAATGCTTTTAACGTTCAAATGCTTTCAACGCTTGAATGCTTTACTGTGTATGTACTTACTTTCGCCTACACTGCGACCCATGCTTCTGTAAACCGATTGCTATTGATATATTGATACATCTGTCCTCTTTCTCTTTTTCCTCCTTTTTCTCTCTTATTCCTCCTTTCCTCTTTACTTTCCCTTTTTTTCTTTCTTTGTTCTTTTGATTATTGTAAGAGTCATTGTGCCAACATTACATCCATCTGTGCATTGGAAGATTTACTGTATTGTCTTCAATTTTCTCCAATCTTCAATAAAAAAGATTTGAATAAAAAAAAAAAAAAAAAAGGAATTAGGGTCCGCTCCTGAATATTCTAAGTTCCAGGGAAGCCATAGAGAGTACACAGGCTGGAAACTTGACAACTTGAGTTCCAAAGCACCATGGTTACTTCACTGAAAACAGGAGTGCTTGGTACCAAACAACTCATTGTAATAAATCTACACTTGTGTCAGTGTGAGATTTATTACACCATGTACTCAGAGGGCACCTCAGAGGAGCCCCCTGAAAACCTACCGACCCTGGTGTGGGCACAGACTGGCTTTAGGCAGCCTGCCACATAGACATGTTTCTGAATCCCTGGGTGGAGTGTGTCTGCTCTCGGGACCAGAAACAATGCACATCCTTAGCAGAGGTCCTCCCCCAGGATGGGCCAGTGCTGGAAGGGGAAGCTTCAAAGGCCAGCCGCCTTTGTAACGTGCCCTCATCCCATGCTGCTAGCAGCATATGGCAGCCCTCGGTTTACCACCCCTCAACATTGGGCAGGAAAACCTAGAATAGGAGGTGTGCCCACCTCTACCAACTCCACCCCTAAGGTGGGGTAGGGGGTGAAGCACATCTTTCAGTCCCCGCCATCTTGAAGATGAGGAGACCCCCACCAATCGGGGCTAGGTCTATGCCCCCTCCCACTGGAGGGTGGCATAAGTTAGGGTGTAGTCATCCCAGGGAAGGTGCCTATTGGGTCTACCTGCTACTCACCTAAAACGACCCTATATTTAGTATTTAGGTGGCTCCTCCAGACCTGAAAACTAGTTCTGCAACGACCTAAGAAGAACAAAGACATTACTGCAGAGAAGCCTGTAGACGACTACTGCTTTGGTCCCAGCCCTACCGGCCTCTCTCCAGCTTCGACGACCCTGTGACTTGTCTTGCAGCCAGCGATGTCTGAAAACCCTGGGCGGACTGCTGCCTTTGAAAAAGACTCCAAACTCTCATGGACAGCCAACCTGTCCAGAAGAACCTAAACTTCACGGACGCCGGACGTAGAAGGATCTGTGTCTCCTGCCCACTCTGCACCAGATGCCCACAGTCTGAGTGGCCTTCCTGCCCAGTGAAGTCACCACAACGATATGGAATCCAGCACCGGTCGACCTCTCCTCCTGACCTCCACCACGGTACCTGCAGTGTAAACGTGAACCTGAAGGCCCCAGGCCCCCCCTCAACCGTGACCCGCCCAGTAAGAAGAAACCTGATGTCTAAAGGCACCCCCGCACCCGAAGCCGCTGGGCTTTGAGGAGCTTGACCAGCGGTGGCACCTGTGACCCTCAACATCCCAACATACCTGTGCTGTCACAATTTTTCTTCCTGCATCCTCCGGTTCAATGCCTGCAGACTGTTTCCCAAAAGAAGATTTTCTATTGAAAGGCATTGGGTGTCCGACACCGAAATGGCACCCTGCACCCGGTCACCCCTGTGCCGCAGGTGGTGTCTGTTTGGTGCTGTCTTGTGACACCCCTGTACTTTCAAATCCCCAAACCTTGGCCCCTGCAACCGATCTAATTACATGCACACAGTGCGGTTCGAAGCACCCCCAGTCTCCATTGAAACGCGTTGGGCGAAAGTCCGAATTTGCACCCAACCGCCCCTGTGCCGCTAGGGGTACAGTTTTGGTACTCCCCTGACCCCTGCTGACCTTTGGTGCCGAAGATTGGAATTGTAAGAAACAAACATTGCAAGTGAAGGAGCACTGTCTATTGAACTAGTTTGTCATACAAAATTCTTCATTTGAATCACATTATTTGCAATGCCAGAGAGTCAATAAATATAATTCAATAACAAAGATTATCTCAAAGAAAGCATCATATTGAAATGTATATTCTTTGTGTTCTTTTATTGCTGGTTTCACATTTATGACAAATGAGGACATCTTGAAGGAGCTCAGGCGGCCAGCCATGTGAATCCCCCCAACATCCGATAAAATATCTCCTTTCTGCGCTGAAATATAATCGGAGGACGTCTGACAGAGTTCCTGACGGAATGAGAGAGCCATCGCTGGTCGCCTCGTCTACTTTGGGAGATGAGAGCGCTGAGGCCACAACCGTGAGGCGTGGCCCAACGAGACGGAGATCTGTATTAGAAAAAAATCGGAGAAGCAGAAGGGTCAGCTAGTGTCAGTGGCGAGGCCTGGTCTCCGGCTAAGAAAAGAGGCGGGAGGCAATGTGCCCGTCTGGACCCAACGACAATGAAGCCGTGAGGACCCAACCCGCGAGCGAGCAAAGATCATTGCGGTCACACCCCGGGACGTGGCATGATCGAGCAGATGTCCGCTCCGCACAGAATCAGCGGCACCGAAAGGAGATATGGCGCCGGCCCACCTGCAGTGAGGGGCGGTCACTGTGACCACTTTAGTGAGAGGCAGAGGCCAGGCGCCTGAATTGAACACCGTAGCAATGCAACGGTGAAACAGAACCGCCAAGAAAGTAAAACCGACAGTGCCGTTGCAGGCCTGCATTAAGGTGAGGCCCTGTGGCTATGAGACCCATGGGGAAGGAAATCAAAGGGGCCAGCACCAAGGGCACTAAAGAGGAGACAGCCCGCAGAAAAAAGCCCCCCTGCTGGGCAAAGGTAATGCCTGTGAAAGCCGTAACACCCTCCCCTAGTGGTGATCACTGAGGGGAGAGAAGTGAGCCGGATCCTCCGTGGCAACGAGAGGAGGGTAAGTGGGACCAGGGTCGTACACGGCTTCCCAGTTGACTCGCTTACGACCCCCACTTGGCTTAGTGGTGCCACCTGCAAGGGAGCTGGAAGGGGGGGGGGTGGCCACACTAGTGGGTGCCCCACTCCCAGCAAGTAGTGGAGCACAACGGACACCACCTTCGAGATAGGAAGGCCAGGTTTAACAGTGGAGATACCTTGAGTTCGGACCGCGACCCGGGGGTGACCCGTCACCCCAAACGATCCTGTGGGGCAGCCAGAGTCATGTCATACGCTAGTCACCCACTGAGAAATTCAAATTGAACGAGCAAGAGCTCACCTACGGCGCAGAGAGGTAGACGTGGTGTGGAAAACTAGCTTAAGACAATGTCGGTGAACACACCAAAAGTTAGACAAATCTGTGCAGCCCAAAACAGATGCTTCAGTAGCAGTGGAAGCCAGGCAACAACAACAGCCAACTACTACAGAGGGAGCCCCGACACTGCAGGACATTATGGCGGCAATACAAAGGTTGCATACAGCATTGGAGAGTAAAATAGACACAGTCACCTCGGAGGTTACCCTGATGCATGCAGACCTACGTAGCCTATGTCCCTGCGTCAAAATCATTGAAGACTCCATAGCCACACTCCAAACCATCACTAAAACACTTAAGGTACAAATTAAAGCCTTGCACACTACAACTGCCACCCTAGAGGCTCGGTTGGAAGACTTTGAGGGGCCGGCCTGCAGAAACAATGTCAGGAATCTGGGGGTACCAGAGCAGGCGGAGGGCCTGACTATGGCCCTGTTCGTTGAAGACCTAATCGTGAAGCACCTTCAGCCACGTGGTCTCTCCAACTACTTTTCAGTGGATCGGACCCACCAAATCCCGGGAGGCCCACTGAGACTTGGGGCACCCCCTAGGCCTAAAGTGGTGTGGATCTGCAGACGGCCAGATCGGCCCCACCACTTAAACTGTAAAATGCTATCATCACATTTTTCTCAGATTTATGGATTAAAGTTCACAAACGGCACAACTCCTTCCTTGAGGTCAAAAGGGCCCTACTTGATCGAGACTTAAAGTATGAGATGCTATTCACGGCCTAACGATGAATAGCAGCGATGGGTAAGACTTGGTTTTTTGAGAACCCTGTGGAGGCCTGGGACTGGCTGGATGGTTGGCGGATGGCAGAGAACCAGCGCTCCTGTACCAGCCGTCAAAAAAGCAGCAAAGACAACAGGGAAAACAACAAAACCAGGAGGCAGAAGATGCAGTGAAGGAAACCTCTGGAATTCTGACCCCCGTAGGGGACCCCAGCCTAAGTCAGATAAAACTTAGTGGCGTTTCACGTCTACAAAAAGACACTGGGGCTTCCTGTGGATTGGCGGTGGCTTGATTGTACTGCTATAGTGCGGTAAAGACTTCACATGCTTAAGGGGGAGGGACAGCGGGCAACAGAGTTGGGTCACGTTCCCCTGCAATGGGACATTAAGGGTGGGATACACAGGCACTCTGCGGTGTTGGGGGGTAGGCAGTTTTGAGTCTACGATGCAGGGAGGGGGCAAGTTAGCTTAAGTAGTTTACCTGTGGTGTTTATGGGTACACGTGTTGATGACCGTGACGGCGACCTACAACGCCTATCCCATGTGGTTAGGCGACGCATATTAATGCAGTACCTCCCTCCCCCAACGCTCCAGGGTGTTTAAAAAAAATAAAGATAGTGACTTCCCCAGCAAGGCGGGACCCCCCAGCCAAGACATCGAGATACTCAATATAGGACCTAATGAAAACTACTCATATACAATTTAGTTTCAAAATCCTTTCCTGGAATGTGACAGGGTTAGTGGACAAAATTAAACCGGGAGTAGTACTACATAACAAAGCGGCACTCAACTGATATAGTTCTTCTCCAGGAAACGCAGTTGCAGGGCACAACTTATGGTTCATTAAATAGGTGGGGTTACAAATCAGTGGCACACGCGGGCTACTCTAGAGGCTCTAGGGGGGTTGGCGTCATGCTCTGCAACTCTTTTCCATTCACTACACAGCATATCACACATGATTCGCACGGACATTTTGTGGCGCTCTATGGGCACTGGGAAGGCCGCTTATTTAACATCTCTCTCTACAACGCCCCCCCTCCCCCCCCCCCGACGCTCCACACTGCGGATCTATCAGATCTGGGCTTGCTTATTGCATGACTATCACAGGGGGGGGGTAACCATAGGAGGTGACTGCAATGCTGCTCTCAGCGGAGAGATAGACTATTGGCCGGTGCAACAAAGGGACCCCTCGGACAAGGTCCTGGCAGATTTTTTCTCGGCTATGGTCTGGTGTGTGGCGTTTGCGCAATCCACTGGCCCGTCAATATACTTTTCATTCTGGTGCACACAACAGAGTGTTGCGCATAGACTATATACTTGCTTTAGGAGTGCAGCTTCCAATGTTTTGTGAATTGCATCATCTCCCAAGGGGGATCTCAGAACACTCCCTAATCTGCAAATATATGGTAGATGAATTGAACCTGGGGGACACGTGGTACCTCTTAATCCCTGGTACTTGATGATGCCTAGTATCCGAGGCAAATTGCAGAAGGCCACTGACCAGTACTTCAAAAAAAACGAGGGTATGGTAGACTCGACTTCTGTGGGAGGCATTTAAGGCATTGGTAAGAGGTCAGGGTGTCTAGCTGATTGCGAGTCACAAAGAAGAAGAAGGAACAGCTAGAGGAGAAAGAGATCAAGAGCCTGGAGACCGAAATGATCTCGACAGACCTTACGGAGGTGCAACATGAACTGCACATCAAACGGAAAGAATATAGAGATGTTACGGAGGACGATTATATGATTATACGAGGTGGGAGATAGAGAGGGCAAACTCCTGGCATGGTTAGACGACGGGAAACAGCAGCAAAATGGGTATTCGAGGTGGTCACGGAGGGAGGAGTGGCAGTAAGAGGCAGACAAGGTATTGCTGATGCCTTCGCAGCATTTTACACACAAATATACACCCCTTCCAAATAATGCCACTACAGAGGAAGCGGAGGATTTATCAGCACCCCCCTCCCAAAATGGCATTGCTAACAGTGACCTACTGGGATAAACTAGATGCAAACCTCACGGGGAGTGAATTGACCCAGGCCATTTGGTCACAAAAAAAATGGGAAAACAATGGACCCAAACGGCCTCCTGATCGAATTGTATAAACTGACAGCCTCCAAGATTGCTACTTACCATGTCAAGATGTTTCAAGAGTTTGGAGGTTGGGAGGCTTCCAGAAGACCAAAGACTTGCTAATATTTTGGTAATACATAAAGCAGAAAAACTACAAGAATGCTATATGTCTTACAGGCCGATTTCCCTGTTAAATGATGAGGTTAAGATCTTGGCCAAGTTGTTAGCAACTTGATTGACCCAAGTGATAGGTACCCTGATCAGTCGGACTTCGTGCCTGGTAGGAACCCCTACACGGGTTGCTAGGAAGGGCAAAATATGTGCAAGAAGATGCCTTGGTGGTGTCACTGGACGCTAGAATGGTGTTTGATATGATAGAATGGCCATTTCTGTTCGCAGTCCTGGAGAGACAAGGGTTCAGGTCGACGTTTCTAGCATGGATACGTCTCTTATACATGGATCCCTAAGCGCAAGTGACAGTATATGGATGTAAATCATGATCTTTCAATTACAACAGGGCATGAGACAAGGTTGCCCCCTTTCCCAGCTGATCTTTGCCTTCGTTTTGGAGCCCCTGGGGGTATGGATACGGGGAGACCCGCTGATCAGGAAGCTAAAAACGGCCCGAGGATAGGATCTCGCTATATGCAGATAACATCCTCCTCTACGTGGTGAGCCCTTATCCAACACTACACAGAATACTTCATATCTTTACCCTATACCAACAATATTTGGGTTATTCCATAGATTGGGATAAATCATTGATCTATGTCCTACATGACGAATCACCACATCTCCCTAGGTCGTGTACGGCAAGGGTGGTGACTGAGGGATTCTAATAACTGGGTATATATTACCAGGGACCCTGCAGTTTTCCAGGAATGCAATATAGAACTCTCCCCACCCCACAACGTCTCCGATAAGATGTACAGCACTAGAGGACCCTGCCCTTGTAGTTGTTAGGAAAGGCATCCCTCTACAAAATGATGGCATTACCTCGGTTTTTATATGACCTCTATAATACAACATACCTAGTCCCACCTACATTTTTTCGAGCAGTAGAAGCGGTTGTGCAAACCCTTTTTTGGGATGGGGGGACCTCGAGAACAGCTTTACAAAAACTGACTACGAGCGGTTATGAAGGGGGATTGCACTCCCTGCGCTTCAGTACGATTACTGGCCAGCAGAACTCACTGTAGTTAATCACTAGGTCCATCTACCACCGAACGAGCCAGCGTATCGAATGGATAGGAAAACATGCTACCAGGGGCTAACTCAGAGCCATTTATGGAGGGAAAGAAGACACCGTCAATTGCCCCATCTTCAGTGAGCATCAGAATTAGGCATGCGTCAACAGCGGCACTGGGATGGCATGATAAGATTACACGAGCCACACTGCTGTGGCACACACACAGCTAGCCCTCCTAGCGAAACACCAGGGATTTGTT
Organism: Lissotriton helveticus; assembly: GCF_964261635.1. Classification (NCBI taxonomy): domain Eukaryota; kingdom Metazoa; phylum Chordata; class Amphibia; order Caudata; family Salamandridae; genus Lissotriton; species Lissotriton helveticus. The sequence continues at coordinate 4,261,395 of NC_136066.1, forward strand.
AAATGGGACCTTATAGGCCTCTTCTGTGTTGGAGACCTATAGGCTAATGGGGAGGCAAAAACCTTTACTGATCTTCAGAGAGAAAATGAACTGGCACCCGTGGAAACCTTCCACTACCTCCACATACACAATGCACTGAAGAGGGACATTCCAAAAGGGGCAGACCTCCCTGAATCTTCCCTGTTAGAAGACAGACTGCTTGATGATTTTATGCAAAGAAAAGCAATATCCCTAACGTACCGGAAAATATTGCATACCCCCCTGACACCCCAGTGAGGATACGGGATAAGTGAATGGAGGACCTGGGGCCACTGGAAGATGAGTGGTAAGAGGCAATTGCGTCCCCGAGAGAGGTGGCCATACGCTCTCGTTTTCGACTGGTCCAACAAAAGATTCTGCACAGAACATATCATGCATGCACGACACTGGTCAAAATGGGTAGACTGGACTCACCACAGTGCTCCAAGGGCTGTGGCCAAGAGGGCACATTCTTCCACATTCCACATATGGTGGGGCTGCCCCGTGATTCAGGAATATTAGTTGTTAGTGATATACTGCATATTGGCATTGTGTAAAGACACAATAGAGGACTCGCCTCAATTGCGCCTTTTGACTTTTTGGGAAGTAACAGACGTAAAAGCAGGGGAACTACTATGGGTCATACTAGGCCTCATGGTGGCTAAACGTAACACGGCGAGGGGTTGGAGAGCTGTCTTTGAACCAACCTTGAGGTATTGGAAGGCAGATATGGACTGGTGCATGCAAGCGGAAAGGGCGATATAGGAGTGTGGAGGATGCCCAAATAAATGGACAAAGATCTGGGGGAGATGGAATGAAAGTAGGGGAATGCTGTGCACACCCGTTAACAGAACGACACAGTTTGAAGAGGACGAAGTAAAACTGCAGGGAAATTAGGCCACAAGAGACTGGGTGGAAGGTGATAAGTAATTGGAACTATAAGAGAAATTTAAATGATCTAATGATTGATACGCTGTACTATGTAATATTAAATGAGGAATATAACGGCCAGGACTGTCATGTTTTCTTTTTATTGCAATAAAAAGATTTATAAAAAAAAAAATACTGTGAATCTATTGAAGTTATATTGGTCCGAACTAGAGAAATCAAATGCGCATCCGAACCCTCGATTTACCACGGGTTGGTGGAAATAGCCATATTTACAGGATATATTAGGCTCACACTTTAAATGAGGTTATCCCCACTATTCTTGATCTGACGGACCGTAACTTTCTTTACGCTGTATATGCCAGGACAGTTGTGGTCCAACGAGTCAAGAATAAAAGAGATGACCTCATTTAAAGCGTGAGTCTAGAAGATCCTGCAAATACAGCTAATTTCACCAACTCTTGATAAATACAGGGGTCGGATGCGCATTTGAGGTCTCTAGTTCGGAGCGCTAATTTACAAATATAACTTCAATAGATTTACAGTATTGAATACCAAGGACTCTATATTATAGCCTTGAAATGAATAAAAAGTTTGTTTGATTAATTAAAACCTTACAATATATATGCAGTAATTCTTAATTATAAAATAATCAATTATTAAAAAAATGTGGGCATAGAGTTCATTGTACTATTTACATATTATATACATCTAACATTAGATTCTATAAGTTTTTGGTGTTTTAACTTAATTCTCAATTGCGTTAAGAACTTTACAAACGCTGAAGTTAAAAGGATATTGTCAGTATGGGGGCATCTTATCAGAGCTTTCCTGCAACTCCTTATTCCAAGGACATTAAAATGTCTCAATAGAATAGATATTCTTTCAACGTTCAGTTCTGGACAAGCACAAAGGAGGTACATAATGTTCTCCTCACCAAGTTTACATAAGCTACATGTCGTTGGTCCGTCTGTACTCAACCATGGCATTAGATGACATGGGCCCGGAAAAACTCCAAAGCGAGCTTTTATAAAGATTTGTTTGTACTTCACAGACCAAGGAATTTCAAGGTACGGTTGGACTTTTACCTTGGTATAGCCATTCATTAGATGCCACAAATGTTTTCTGTTTGAGAAGGTATCTTTATCCAAGAGAAGTGATAAATGTTTTGTTGTAGTATTATTAACTTTTTTAAATGAGTTCAAGGTAATTAGCAATTCCCAGACCGAGTTTACTGAATATTCCTCTAATGATGTAAATAGATATTTCCACGCCTGGGCTTTTCAATTTAAGTTGATTTCCTGCATAATAATTTGGACATTTGATTTACAGTATCCGTTTTTATCCTCTTCCACACTTTAACAAATTGACCTTATCGCGCAAGTGCCTGGTTAGTTATTCCAAATTCCATTCGCATATGTGCGGGTAATGCATTATGTGGAATTAAAAAGAGGGCTTTATAGATTTTGGGTACTGCATTGTTAATTATGACTGAGTCTTTTCCACACAATGCTTCACTTCCATATGTTAGAGTTGGCAAACGTTCTGCTGATATTACTTATAACAATGGTCCAAAACTCTGCCCTCCTATGGTTTTCTGTATGATTCTGAAAGCCGCTAGCAGTATATTTGCTCTCCGGTGTATGTCAATCTTATGTGGTTGGAATGATCCTCTGTCATCAAATAGTACTCCTAAGTATCTATATGTACTAACTTGTTCTAGTTGTAAATTATCCTAAATCCATTTATACTTATGTTTGACCTTGAGTATTTGTTAACCTCCATAATTTTTGTCTTTGTTTCGTTTGATCACCATTCTATTTTCTTAGAGTAGGTAGATATCCTATTTAACAGGCGTTGCAGACCAACCTACGTTTGACTAAGTAGGTTAACATCATCTGCATATAGCAGGTTTGATATTGGAGTATTGTCTAATTTAGGTGGACAAGCATTCACCTCATCCAGGGCTTGCGTTAGATCAGCTAAAAATACGTTAAAAAGCAACGGGCCAGTACACATCCTTGCTTCAAACCTAAAGCAGGTGGTATTTTTTCTGTTACTGTTAGGCCATCTCCCATCCGGACTCTGACCCGTGTGTCAGTGTAAAGAATTTGGATTAATTTAAAAAAGGGAGAGTGGTATACTTGATCTATCAATTTCTGCCACAAAATATCTCTATGCACACAGTCGAAAGCCGACTTAAAATCCACAAGTATGGTGGTTATTTCTTTGTAATGTATTGGTCCATTAATACAGATAACACAAGGATATTTGTGGTAGTACCGAAGCCTTGTATAAATCCAGTTTGGTTCGGAGGGATTATCTGCTTATCTTTTACCCATTCTGTTAATTTTGATAGCAGTACCCCTTCAAATAATTTAGCATTGGTATCCTGGAGCGTACGTAGTCTGTAATTTTCCAGCAAAGACCAATCTCCTTTTTAGGTTTCGCCTCGCCGAAAGCTGCGCAGCAGACTTTCGCGCAAGCGAAATCTTATGAGTTACAGTATGGATGTTTGTGCCGCCTCTCTGTTCCATTGGCTAGCTCCATAAATGGAGGCTAGCCATTGGAACTGAGATCTGTCCGTCATGGCCGGACCAGATTCGTGGGCGTTCCCGACAGTTTTTTGCATTTTGCTCACGTCATGCGGCGGTGGGTGGTGCTTTTCTTTTTTTTTTTTAAAGCTTTGTTTTCGCCATTTCGGAAGTGTCCTTTGCAGGGGTGGGTTGCGCGATGTCCCGCTGTCCGTTCCCGCCCCCCTCCCGCTGTCCGTGAGCCCGTTCCCACCCCCCCTCCTGCTGTCCGTGTGCCCGTGCTTAATGCTGTGGATTGCTTAACCCGCCCCCCTCCCGCTGTCCGTTTGCCCGTCCCCCCCCTCCCGCTGTCCGTGTGCCCGTGCTTAATGCTGTTGATTGCCTGCTCACGTACTTTTTTCAGGCTGTTTTTAACTAGACGTTTGAAATCTTCTTGGCTGCCTGTTGTCTCCTAACACCTCATAGTAAGCTATGTGGTGTGGGTTTGCTCGCTTGCAGTTCCAGGTCTGCTCACTCTTTCAGTTCCCTCTTCGAGCTTCCCATTTACTTTGATTGCTTCTCGGGTCCACAGCAAGAATGGAAAGGTAAGACGTGTAGATCCACCCAGGAGGGCCCTCCCGCTGTCCGTTTGCCCGTTCCCGCCCCCCCTCCCGCTGTCCGTGTGCCCATGCTTAATGCTGTGGATTGCTTAACCCGCCCCCCTCCCGCTGTCCGTTTTCCCGTCCCCCCCCCCTCCCGCTGTCCGTGTGCCAGTGCTTAATGCTGTGGATTGCCTTCTCACATACTTTTTTCAGGCTGTTTTTAACTAGACGTTTGAAATCTTCTTGGCTGCCTGTTGTCTCCTAACACCTCATAGTAAGCTATGTGGTGTGGGTTTGCTCGCTTGCAGTGTCAGGTCTGCTCACTCTTTCAGTTCCCTCTTCGAACTTCCCATTTACTTTGATTGCTTCTCGGGTCCACAGCAAGAATGGAAAGGTAAGACGTGTAGATCCACCCAGGAGGGCCTGTGCGCTTTGACTGTGAAGGTCTGTCTCTGCAGACCCACAGTGGTCTAACTCCAAATGTGAAGCTGTGTCTCCCTTTGAATTTGTTATTTTTCAAGTCTGACGTAGATTTGAGACCCTAGGAATGATTAAAATTTGGGGCATTAATGATATTCGGGAAATTAAGATACCTTCATTCAAATGTGGTTATTAACGAGCTGTGATTCCTCCGGGGAGCTCTTTTTAACTAGTGCAGGGATTTCAGCAAGTTGCTGAAAAGTGTGGCGGGCAAGTGTGTGTAACAGTAACAATGTCCGTAGGCAATGCTTAGTAACTTCAGGAAAGTCTTAGGACAATTATAACAACCATACGTAGACGCCAGTGGTTACTTTTCAACTACTGTAACTAGACCTGTACTGTATCAGGGTCTGGGCGCCTTAGTGGAAGGATAAAGTGTCAAGTGTGAACACTTCGCTCAAAACCCAGTGTTTGTTTTTTCAGCAACCGTGTTTCTTACTCTGTCCTTGGATGGGGGAAGCACACACAGGGTCTAGGCAGATCGTGTTTGGTGACTGTGCCTTGGAGCAGGCGTCCTCTTTATTTCTGCATTGGGTGAGAAGCAGCGGTTGCACTTCTTGGTGAAGAGGCAGAGGCCCTCCCAGCTCTGGAGAAATAGAGGAAAGCACAGAGAGAGCGAAGTCACATGAGCCATCATGTTTTTTTTTCTTTTGCAGTTTTATATAGCGCAAACTCAACCCGAAGTTATTGTTACATTACAGACTGACACATTCATTTTAGGCACAGATTATGGGCCAGATGTAGGTAATTCTATTTTACCGACTCATAAATACCGAATTTTACCGATTCGGTATTTATGAATCGGTAAAATAGAAGTACCGAGATGTAGGTAAATCCAGATGTGGATTTACCGAATCTTTAAAAGTCGGTATTTACCGATTCGGTAAATACCGACCGGTAATGCTCCATTCATTCCTATGGGCTTTGAAGCCCATAGGAATGAATGGGGCATTACCGGTCGGTATTTACCGAATCGGTAAATACCGATTTTGACAAGGGTGCAGGGGGTGTCACTTTGACACCCTCTAGCACCCCCAAAAAAGGTACGGGGGCCATGTGGCAGGCATACCTGCCCTAAGGGCAGGTCTGCCTGTCATATGGCACAGGTGTGCATGCACACATGTGCATGCACACCTCAATCGGTATTTCACCATCAAATTGAATTTGATGGTAAAATACCGATTTCTTAGGCCTTGTGGGACTCATAAGAGTCCCACCTACATATCAATTTTACCGATTCTGTAAAAATACCGGTCGGTAAATTTACCGACCAGTATATTTACAGAATCGGTAAAATTACCGATTTGCCCCGTTTCTGTCCTCCTACATCTCGGTAGCCAAATACCGGTCGGTAACGGCCGAATTCGGCCGTTACCGACCGGTATTTGGCTACCTACATCTGGCCCTAAGTGTTTTGCCCAGAATCACAGTGTTGAGCAGACGCCGATACGCCAGAGTTGGCAGCTCTGATCGTTACGCCATATCGACTTGGCAGCGCAGCACTGGGGGAACCAGTGCAGTGGCTAACACAGAGGCATGTGCACCCCGGATGTCACTTCGCAGGGGAACTCTTAGATGCATGGGAGGAGGCGCATGAGCCCTCACACTGGGTCAGCACTATGTGTGTGGCTCTGTTGGTGTGGCTCTGTTGGTGTGGCTCTGTTGGTGTGGGTCTGTGTGTGTGTGTGGGTCTGTGTGTGTGTGTGGGTCTGTGTGTGTGTGTGTGTGTCTGTGTGTTTTTGTGTGGCATTTGCCAGAGATTAAACTATTGGCATTGTATATGACAATGCCATTTATTTATCTGTTTTCAAAACCAACACATAAATACAAATTTTGTCATTTACAATGCCAATAGCTCAAACTTTTCAAAAGGCGAAACCATTGCATTGTAAATGCTTGTTTATAAATTGAAGCTATTGGCGATCCCTTTCAAGTTTCTGGTATCAATGATGCCCTTACAATTTCCTTGAATACCTTCGTCAGGATACTTGACCATAAACTGGAATCATTCTTATAAAGTGCAAACGGGATACTGTTTGGGACAGGCGCACCATTTTTTTTTCTGGTTTAACTTACATATTTGTTTGTTCGTTATATCAATATCTTGTATCATTTCCTTCCTTGTTGCTTCGATCATATTCGCCATAACTTTCAGCTGTGTTTTATCCCCACCAGGATTTAAGATGTATAGACAGGAACCTGATCCACTCGTTCTCCGTTAGGGAAGATGTAACAGCTGATCTATTTGGTCGTGGCTAAGCTGTATGTCAATGTCCAGAATTCTCTGGAATTTGATTGTTTACTGCGAAAGAGTACTTTAGTCCAAAGATAATGTTTTTTTAAAATTCCTTTTGTCCCACAATAACTTCTGCAGGTTGCGATTAACCCTTTTTAATTTTAAACACAAATCCATATTTTTAGGATTCTTTTTTATCTGTCTCCTCAATTGATTACGCGATCTTTTCATAATCCACGTCGTTAAAGTTAACGCAATTTTGTTCACTCTTCCTGCTTGCACCTTTTGTTTTTTGAGAGTTTTTTGCTTGAAGGTATTAACAAGTTTTTGTATAAAATCCACCTATTGGTCAATCACAGTTAAGGTGTTCTCTTCAAAACATATAGCCTTGATATTAGGGTTTTGTGCAACAAAGTTGTTGCCCTTAAGAAGTCCTTATGTTGTGGGATGAAGCAGGTCGCCTTTGTCCTCATTTGTCATAAATGTGAAACAAGCAATAAAAGAAAGATTACAAAGAATATACATGCCAATTGTATGCTTTCTTTGAGATAATCTGTGTTACTGATTTATTTTAATCGACTCATTGAGAATAATGTGATTAAAATGAAGAGTTTTTTTATGACAAACTAGTTAAATAGACAGTGCTCCTTCTCTTACAACTTTTCTGACTTTTGTTTATTGGGGTGTTTCAAGCGATTGACCCTGGGAGTAAGCACGTTCTAATAGGAACTATGCAGGGTGTGGCAATAGTGTACCATAACCGTTCTTGTAATTTGACTGGAATTGTAAGTGTTGTAGTTACCTGTTAAACCACATAATTGTTTTCCTCCATATGATAACTTTGACGTGTTGACTTTTTAAAGTGAAAAGTATTTTTAGTTAAAAACGGTCCTACTTTATTGGAAAGATCATGATCTTAAACTAAAACACAAAGCTTATTTTTCTAAAATTGGTGTGGCTCACCTTCTTGAGTCGTGTGTCCATTTTTGGTCAATGTTGTGCAATAAATGTCTTACTCTCCTCTGTTAGGCCGAAGGCTACTCGCCCACATTACCATTAAGAGCACTTTGGGTTTTACATTGAGCCCTGTACGCTGTTGCAGAACCCCTGCACTCTGTGCACAGTATAACCACCTAGTGGCATAACAACAGTATATAGGTAGTGTATGCAGAAATCTGCCAATACATCCCCTGATTAGGCACTCCGGGGGTGATCAATGAATTGATTCATAAACTTGTTAAACTTTTGATGCTTTTATTCAGCAAAAATGTTCAGTTTGATATTAGTTGCATATCAATTGGCGACATGTACTCCATACAGGTAATTCTATGAACAATCATCTCCAATGCATTTCGGGCGAGGGCCCTTGATCACGGAGCGCTGTGGAGGAAGGCAAAGTGGACTGGGTAAGTAGGGTGCTTTGGGTCGAAATGTCGATCTGATACGTGCTCATGGGGTGAAAGTGCTGCTGCATAGACTTCGGTAAAGTATGCTAGTGCTCGTAGTGCTACGTGAGGGTAGGGGTTAGTGAGGGAGAAGTTAACACGTGTGGTTCATAAACACGCGTTTAACAGATAACGTACTAGTAGGCGTGCAGCCAAGGAGAACGGAGACTTACTTCATAGTGTCGGGTGGCTAGGGATGCCGTCCGTGTGCTGTTAGGAAACGCTGCGCGGGGTTCCGGCAAATGTGCACTGATATATGTCGCTGGGGGTTGTGACGTGGGGTAAAAAAGTGAAATAAACGACGGACTGATACCGATACGGTACGGTCGCGGCCATCTTGGAGTGTGGTGAAAGTGACGTGTAAGGTACACTAAAGGATAAGGAGAAGGGAGCCAATGTAAATAAACAGTTACAGTGTTAAGTAAACATGATCATGGACAATGAATAATGTGTAAACATTACAGATAACAACTGTATTCGATGCGGTCATTAAGACCGTGTGGCTTCTGGGTCTGTAGTCGATAGATCCATTCAAGTTCACGTTTTAGCAAAAGTTTGTTATTGTCAATGCCTTCACGTTTAGTAAGAATTTCAAGTACAATGTATTTGAGTTGTGCAATGGTGTGGCGAGCCTCTGCAAAGTGCATCGCAACATTGGATTTTTCAGCTTTCAACCTGATGTTTGATTTATGCTTGTTAAGACGAGTTTTAATTTTGCGTTCAGTTTTACCAATGTACAACTTCCCACAGGGGCATTTCAATGCGTAAATAAGGTTCATGGAATCGCAGGTAGCGTCAACTTGAAGCTTGATGTTATGCCCTTTCATTGGATGCTGGATATGGTTGCCTTTGATAACACTATTGCAATGGTTGCAATTAAAACAAGGTCTGGTTCACCACCTACTCGTCAGTTTTGAATAACAACAGTATAACCACCTAGTGGCATACCATATACAGAGCCAGCTTCCTAAACAGGTCATCTCTGAACCGGAACACAAGAAACCCAAGACAGGTTTCGGCCTGATTCAGCCTTTTCAGTCGGTTCTAGCTTGGCACAGAGTGCACGAGATCCACATCTGGACATACCCTTGGCCACTTAGGGCAATAACAGCAAACATACAAAAGGTGACGGCAGGAATACTTGCAATAAAACTTGTGGTCCCTTCTGGAAGGAGCTTCATCTGGAAGTTCAGAAAAGACTGTTGACATGCATAGCAAGGGTGGTACTGATTTGCATAAGGCAGGGCTTTGTCTAGAATGGCATGGTGGGTGAAACATAATGGACTACAATATGGCCCGAGTGATTGCCAGTAGCTGGGATTAATTTAAGTGTTTCATCTATCATCTTGTTTTTGCATAGCTAAATAAAGCAGTTTCCTAATTTAACAAACACTCACGATAGCTTGCACCTTCAATAAGTGACACTCCTGACCTCGATCTGGCACTGGGCTTATTATGATGATTCTGCAGCCATGAAATTTATAAAATGACCAAAACGCAGTCTGAAAATACCCAACTTCTGAACAATAAATCTGTAAACCATTAACAACATAATATGCGGACAATTAAAATGGAACACGGAAACATCTACATGCATCATCGGTGGTAATGAACATTGTCGACAGGCACAACTGGACAAGATGCAGCACTTTTGGATAAGCATTAGAGAATAAAACCTTGTCCAATGTGTGATTAGGTCATTGATATTCCCTTTGATGGTCCATTCAGATATTACACTATTTAACATGCTTCCTGACCGTTCTATCCTGTTTTCAGGTAGTAACCATGGGTGTCAGTGACTCAGACCCGTCAATTTGTATGATCACTTCTTAGTCAGTCTGTTCGGTTCCAACTTCCACTGATAAATGATGAGAACCCGCTTACCCATGTATACTGCTGGCCCTGGGTTGAGAGTTTGCTTCAGCGTGGACTCCTGAATGTTTTGTAACTACATTACTGCATTCAGGAAACATAATCGGACTCTAGGTACTTGGAAACTTCAGAGTATCTCAGTGACGGTCCTTTGCTTAAACATGGTTTAAGTATCTCCCTGTTGGCTTATTTAACTGTTTAAAATAGGCCATACCAGTATGACGCAAAAGATGCAGAAGTGGTTTTGTGACAGGGTGGGTCTCCGGGAGCCCCTAGTGGGGGGTCGGACCACAGACTGGCGGGTCCGACCCCACTGTCTCACCTGACTCCGTTCCCTCTCCACAGCCGCCTGACCCTGACGTGGACTCGGACTGGAGAACCGGCGACCCTGAATACTGGTGGCCAACGTCGGACTTGGACGACACCTATACCTTTAAGGGGCTGGACACTGCATGGGTAGCCCCGCCCCCGGAGGATGACGCGCCGGCGTCAAAAGGAACCCGGAACACGGAAGTGGCGGACAGCGTTTCCCGAGAAGCGAGCAGAGGAGCGTGTGAGCAGTCGTTGTGAGGAGGAGAAGGACGTTAGCCAGCGGAAAGCGGAGGAGACGGAGAAGCCAGGAGGCCAACGATTCTGCGAGCCGCCCCGCCACGGTCCCACGGGAGGAGCGTGCCTACAACAGGTACGGGGTCGTATGGCAGGGTGGATGGGAAGTAGAGTCCCGCCTGTTATCGAGTGACCTGTACAGCCAGTGTAAAGTGCCCCTAACCCCCCCCCCTCACGAGCACTTCCTGTCCTGACACGAACTGTATATGCCACGTTGCACGGGTTTCCCTCACTCCCGGTCCCTCACTGTGTCGTAGCTTACCTAGTCCTGATACTCCTCTGTCTTCTTCTCTTTCATACGGAGACCCTGGGTTCGGAGGACGTGTGGAACCATCTCTAGAGCCACCCTGGATCAATCCCGCCCTCCGGCCTATGACCCTGCGGCGTTCGCCAGAGAACGCATCACCAGCCGAAGGAGAAAGACTTACACACAAATAAAACCTTCTTTGAGAAGCCTATTTAAGTTCTCTGCCTCTCCTTCCCTTGAGGTACCGCGTAGCACCGTAGAGGATAGTCTAACTCTCGCGTCCCCGGACACCCCGGGACAGGTTTAAACGTCATACTGGGGCTGCAGTGCAGATTTACAGTACCTGTAAGTGAATGGGTGCAGGCGTGCCCCGATACTCCGAATGGCTGTGGAACTGCTGCAGCGAGCACATATTAAAGACAAGCATTTGCAATGCAATAGGTCTCACAGCATTAAAGTTTGAGTTATTGGCATTGTATATGACAATGTGTTGCATTACATTTTTAGCAAAGTCTGTATGAAGCTCTCGCATCACCACCCTTTAATCCACCGTTTATCGTGCGCACAGCACCACCACCTTCAAGCCACCATTCCATGTGCACACAGCACCACCACCACCACCTTTAAGTCTCTGGTCCTCATGCACACAGCACCGCCACCTTGAAGTCACTGGTTCTCGTGCACACAGCACCACCACCATGATGCATCTGGTCCTCGTGCACACAGCACCTCCACCTTGAATCAACTGGTCCTTGTGCACAAAGCACCACCACCTTGAAGCCACAGGTCCTCGTGCACACTGCACCACCACCTTGAAGCCACTAATACTCAGAACAGACATTACCCCCGAATTATCTACACACCACAGTCAACTGCAGTGCAATCTGTCAGGAGGTTGCACCCCAAAACAGAGATATCTCCTGTAGCCCGCTACACACCACCCTGCAGTCACCAACACAGGACAGACCCCCCTACAGCTGGGGGCGTGGCCGGGTGTCATGGGCCCTGGTGCAAGAGAGGAAATGTCCCCCTGGCTGCTGTTTGAACCATTAGATAGATCAATACTCAGGGTTCAGTCGGAGCCCTCAGGCCTCTGGGTCGCGGTATTACTGCACCTGCTGCACTAATGGACACTCAGAGTCGTTCCTTGCGATCCCCGGTACCCCATACAGCCACCTGCAGGACTTTATCTGGAGATTTCACCTCAGAAAAGAGGCACAGTGGTGTTCTCAATACTCCAGCGTCCCTTATTGCACCCCAGAAATAATACACAAACCACACCCATCTGATCGGCGCTCTGTCACCCTCGGAATGTTTCAGGTCACCGGCTCTCGTTGTCGCGGTGTCTCATTTATAGTGAAACCATGTGAGCTATTGAGTTCTTCACAATTTGTCAAAGCGCGGCGTTCTGCAAGCACGCACTCTAGGCGCAATACAAACCCACGCGGATCCTGTGGAGATATTCTGACAAAACTTTAGGCAAAGCGCTTGCTGCCAAAATAATAAAAATGCTTACAAAGGCAGAGGCATAATATTTAACTTAAATTCCTGTGTGTTGCGATCCGACAATCAGTGTGGAGGTCCCCTGACATATACATATAATCTGTGCTGAACATTACTTTACTTTACCGTGATAAGATACGAAAGCAGAGCGACAGAGCTGCTGAACAGGAGAGCGAGCCCTTCTTAAAATGGCCAATGACTGCAATATGTGCGCCCGCCCTCGAAAACGAAACCTAGCGTGGGGGCGGGACTTCCGTCTTGTGCGCGAAGCCCGCGCCCACGGAGTTCCTGGTCCGAGGAGCAGTGGTGACGCGGGGCTCCCATGCCTGAGGGAGAGCCCCGCGGAGGCGACAGAACACCGGATTGGCGGTAAGTGGGCCTTGGGGGGCGCTCGTGTGTGTGTGTGTGCGCGTGTGTGTGTGTGTATGTGTGCGACGGCGGGGGTGTCTCTGTATGTGTGCGTGTATGTGCGCTCCTGTGTGTGTGTCTCTGTGTGTGACGGCGGGGGGTGGGGAGTGTCTCTGTGTGCGTGCGTGTATGTGGGCTCGTGTGTGTGTGTGCGCATGCGTGCAGGGGGAGGTGTGCCTGTGTATGTTTGCGCTTCCCAGGAGACAGCCACGGCGAGCGTGGAGCGTGCCAGTTTCAAATCGGCTCCAAGCGATGCGCGCAGCCAGGATTGTCTCCTGGGAAGCAGACACGGCGACAATAGGTTCTCGGCGAGAACGCGCTTCCGCGCGCTTAGCCGAGACCTAAAAAACATAGGACATGAATAAAAGCATACTTTTCAGATTAAGAATGGAGCGCGGAAACCCATGGTGCCAGGGTGCAGGCCCTGTGAAAGTGGGACTCGTCCAATTTGTAATTGCCATGTCCCTGCACTACCCAGACTAGCAGCGCTGTCCAACTGTGTAGTTTTCTGAGCAGGTACCTGTTTGAAAACCCCACTTTGCATTAAAAAATTAATTCCACAAGTTGGTCACGGTGCAGATGCAGGAAAAGTTAAAACATTGTTGTAATCTATCAAAAATTCTAGTTCATCTGAAGTCTACATTTTGTTTAATATGTAGCCCGCCTGAGCCTTTGAGCTTGGGCAGTAATACATTAGACAGGTTCTCTGTTTGAAGGGGTGAAATGCTATATGTGGGAACCAAATAAAGCGGGACCGGCCCTAGCAGGCAGGAGGCGTGAAGCTACTCTTTAGCAGAGTGACAGTGATAACTACAGTGGTGGGGTGGCCTCCCCTCTAAAACACTCCTCTGGGCTCCTGAACTTGGCTTCCTTTTCAATACATGATTGTGATGGAAATAATGCAATGGTTACAAAACCACCAGGAATGGCTGACTTGCATTTTAATGTTAACCCTTCTTAGCCTCATCCACCTGCCCTCTCATTCGTGTTGGGGTGGTGATTGTTTGGTCCTTGGAGTTTGCTACTGTTCTGGTTCTGCATCAACTCTTGACACACTGCTCTGAGTGAAGCTGCCTGGGAGTGGAGCTCAGATGAATGGAGTGAATGTGATGGTTTCTGGAAAGGGCTGTGATGATTCCTTGCGGTGGCAGTCACCCCCCCCCCCCCCCGAAGAATCCAACTCCACACAGAAACACTAGCAAGAGAGGCCGATTAGACTTCACTTAAGCCGCCTTCTCTTGGATTTCGACACTTACACAAGTGCCACCAGTGCCTACGTCACGTTTGTTCTTGTGTTTGAGTGTCCTCCATTTATTGGAGCATTATACCTCTACTTGTACTTTGTAGCCTTTGTAACCTGCACACGTCACTTTTGCCTCATGTAATGTAACTTTTGCTTTTGTATTTTCTCTTGTAATTTTCTCCTCTTGTTTCAGTTCTGTTCCTATTGTGAAGCCTCTGACACCTTCGGGGAAAGTCCACGAAACACAAAAACGCATAAAATAAAAAATAAAATAAATTAAAATAACACCCCCCCGGGACCCCCCTCTCACCTCTCCCCGCCGCAGCCAGTCCCGGTCGTACCGCAGGCGGCCCTTGGGCGAGGCCTTCAGCGCCTCCAGCGTCTCCCAGCGCCGCTCCACCGCCATGACCGACAGAGCCGGTACCGGCGCCGCCGACAGAGAGGAAGGACTCACCGGTAACCAGGGGAGCCACACACCGGGTTTAATGGCATGGACATCGAGGAAGGACAAGAGTGCTCCTGGGCGGACTCAGACAGAAGGGAAGGACTACAATAGAAGAAGGACAAGAGTCCGCCGCAGCGAGCGCAGACAGAAGGGGAGGACTACAATAGACGACGGACGATACCCCTTAAGAGACAGAAGAAGAGAACTACTATAGACGACGGACTAGCGTCCCCCCTCAAGAGACAGAAGGGGCTGGACTACAATAGACGAAGGACAAGTGTCCGCCGCAACGGGCTGAGACAGAAGGGGAGCACTAGAAGAGAGGAAGGACAAGCGTCCCGCTCCAGTGGATTCAAACGGGAGCACCGAAACAGAGGACGGACAAGAGCCAGGCTCCCCTCAGGGTCATGTCTGCACCGGCGGCGAGGAGGAGCCTTTCTATCTTCACTCTTTATTGTACAGCAACTTCAAGGTTTTTTTTTCTTTAGAAACTTTTTTTTTATTAATCGCTGATTCCAGCTCATTCAAGGTTAACTTAAAAAACAAACTAAAAAAAACACACTTTAAAAAAAAAAAAAATGTTTTTCTTGGTATTTACAGGTTACATGTAACAGATATAGCAAGCATTTTTGGATGTTCAAGTTCAAGTTCAAGTTCAGGAATTTGTATAGCGCACTACTCACCCAGAGGGTCTCAAGGCGCTTGGAGGAGGGTGTGCATTATTTATCGAATAGCCAGGTTTTAAGTTCCTTTCTGAAGGAAATGTGGTTCTGTGTAAGGCGGAGGTGACTGGGTAGAGAATTGGCGGGTGGGGGTGTAGAAGGACAGTCGTGTGTTGAGGCATTCGGGTCCTAGGTCGTAGAGGGCCTTATGTGCGTGGGTGAGGACACGGAACGTTATTCTTTTGTTGACGGGGAGCCAGTGGAGGTCTTTCAGGTGACCGGTAATGTGAGCTTGGCGAGGGATGTCCAATATGAGTCTGGCTGAGGCGTTTTGGATGCATTGGAGTTTTTTCTGTAATTTGGCTGTGATTCCGGCGTAGAGGGTGTTTCCATAGTCCAATCGGCTAGTGACCAGTGCGTGGGTGACAGTCTTTCTAGCTTCGGTGGGGATCCAACGGAAGATTTTTTTGAGCATACGAAGTGCGTTGAAGCAAGAAGATGAGACGGCGTGGACTTGTCTGGTCATCGAGAGGGAGGAGTCTAGGATGAAGCCTAGGTTACGTGCGTGGTCTGTGGGTATGGGCGCAGAGCCCAGGGCCGATGGCCACCATGAGTCGTCCCAGGCAGAGGGGGATGAACCTAGGATGAGGACTTCCGTTTTGTCTGAGTTAAGTTTTAGGCGGCTGTTTTTCATCCATTCGGCTATTTCTTTCATGCCTTCGTGAAGATTGGTTTTGGCGGTGTTAGGGTCTTTGGTGAGCGAAAGGATCAGCTGGGTGTCGTCAGCGTAAGAGATGATGTTAAGGTTGTGTTGTCGCGCGATGGATGCGAGGGGACTCATGTAAACGTTGAAGAGGGTGGGACTGAGTGATGATCCTTGTGGTACTCCGCAGATGACTTCGGTGGCCTCTGATTTGAATGGGGGGAGTTGGACTCTCTGGGTTCTCCCGGCGAGGAACGAGATGATCCAGTCCAAGGCTTTTCCTTGTATGCCGATGTTGCTGAGGCGTTGTATGAGGGTGCCGTAACAGACTGTGTCGAAGGCGGCGGAAAGGTCGGGTAGGATGAGGGCAACTGTTTCTCCGTTGTCCAGTAGTGTTCGGATGTCGTCTGTCGCTGCAATGAGGACAGTCTCGGTGCTGTGTTTGGCTCGAAAGCCGGACTGTGAGGTGTCGAGGGAGTTGTTGGATTCAAGGAAGGCGGCGAGCTGGCTATTGACGGCTTTCTCGATGACTTTGGCAGGGAATGGGAGGAGGGAGATGGGGCGGTAGTTCTTAAGATCTGAGGGGTTTGCTGTGGGTTTCTTCAGGAGGGCGCTGAGTTCGACGTGTTTCCAGCTTTCTGGGAAGGTAGCGGAGTTGAGGGAGCAGTTGATGACATCACGGAGATGGGGTGCGATGATGGAGTCTGCTTTGTTGAAGATGTGGTGGGGACAGGGGTCGGTTGGCGAACCTGAATGGATGGAGTTCATTAGGCGAATGGTGTCTTCAGTGGTGATTGGGTTCCAGGCGCTAAGGTTGTTAGAGGGCGGTTTAGGTTCGGAGGTGGGTGAAGTGGACTGTTCTTTGGAAATGTTATTCGCTGACCTTTGTATAAAAATAAAGAAAAGAGACATACAAACATAAAACATGAAACATAAAACCCAGAGTGGGGGTGGTTTGTTGGGCAGGAATGTGGCCGTTGTCTGTCATGGGTCGGTGGGCCTGAGTTTGTGGAAGAGGTGTGGCTATGGTGGTTTGAAGGTGTCCATGTGTTTGTCCAGTTTGGTCCACATAGCTCGGTCGTGGTGTCTACCTGGCGTGTTTCTGAGGGTGGTGGTGTCCGCGCCCCTTAGTAAGATCACCCAGTTGAGCCATCCTTTAAAGGTGGCTTTGGCTGTATTCTTCCAGTTTGTGAGTATGATTTTTGTTGCTGTGGTGAGAAGAAAATCAAGGAGGTTCTTGTCTTCTTGCGTATTGACTTCTTGTGAGATCTGTGCTGTGGCTAGTGAGGCGAATGTGAGCTTAATGTTGCTGCCTAGTATGTCATTGGTGAAGGCCAAAACCCGTGTCCAGAAGTTTTTGACTTTAGTGCAGTTGAGAATGATGTGTTCTAGGTCTCCCTTTTCTGTGTCATTGTTCCAGCATCTATCATTGTCTAGTAGTCCTATTGATGCTAGTCTTGCTGGTGTCCAACAGACCTGGTGTAACAGCCAGAATTCTGTCTGCGCCAGTACTGGCGATATCATATTCCTAGAAGGGGAAGCCCACAGGATGTGAAGCTCTTGTTATGACAGTTTTGTCTTAGTATGGGTTTCCCAATAGGCCGTTTTTTTGTCATTTAGTTTGGACGCGCCAGGTCGGAGCAGTTTATATAGAAACAAGACTTGGTGGCCTGACTGGTTTATGTTCTCCATTAGTTGGAAGATAGAGGGGGTCTGTCTGTGAATCTTTGCCTTCGTTAGGGCTGTTTTGATGGCTAGAAAGTTGTAAAGTTCTACGTCAGGCAAGTTGTGTTCTTCTTTGAGGTGGTTGAAAGTGTAAGGTACTCCATCAGTGTAGGAGAGTAGGGTCTGCTATCCTATGGTCACCCCAAATTTTTGCTTTTTGCTTCACTGGTTTTCGACTACTGAGGCTGTGGGCCTGCTGATCAGACCCCCAGCCTGCTGTTCTCTCACTAAATTACTGACACATGTGCTATAGGCACATACCAATTGGAAATGGACTCCTTGTCAGCCCCTGTATAATGCACTATACGTGCCCAGGGCATAGGAGCCACCAAGGCCTACCAGGGGCCGCAGCATATCTTTTGCCACCCCTGGCTGGTTCTTAAATTGACACAACTGGCTGATCACTCAGCTGGGGTAAGGTGGTGTAATCACCCCTTGCTTAGATATAGTATACCTATATCTAAACCTATATCTGAACACATGTAAACCTGTGAGCCACTCCTATAGAAGGCCTCATCAATCCTGGAGGCAGAGTGCGTGGTTTTATGTGAGATGGAGCTCTAGCATGAGCTGAGCCTGTCTGCAGCTGTCGGGAACAACTCCCTAAGCTGTTTCAGGATAATGCCATACCATATACTCTTAAGTGCCTTATAATCCTCACGGTTAAATAGCAACTTTGGTTTGGCTTTATCAAAACATGTCGTGTAAGGTGTCATACGATTTGGAATACTATCCCCTCGCCAGTTCTGGCGACGGGGATAGCATTCCACCCCTCTAGAGGGGTAGGACATGTTGCTTTACCTAAATGCGGTTAATTTCTCCAAAGACCTTAGATCCACAAAATGGATGCCTCTGCCACAGACAAATGTCTGGACCCCTGCAGTTGACCGAAACTCAACCAAATGGGTCCTGGACAAAGGGTTTCCTGTCACAGGAGGGTGTCACCGCCCTCCAGACAGGAGATAGTGGATTGTAGCAGGGAGGTTTGAAAGAAACCAGACACTGCTTGGGGCGCACAAGGCTGCCCCTTGCATAATCCAGCCAAACCGGTTCTGGGGCACTCCAGCCCTCGTGCCAGGGCGGCCTGGATCAAAGGAAGGGGGTGTATCCACCCACTTCCTGGGTCCCACCCATAGGGGGGGACCTAGCAGGTAATCACGCCCCCCAGATTCGAATAAAAGTGGGAGCAGTGCCAATGCACATCAGATTTCCTGGAAGAAACATTTGAAACGAAATTCTGGACCCTTCGCCCTCCATCTCAACGTGGAAGCCCGAAGAATCTCCCTTGTGGTCAAGGAGTGACCACCCTGCAGCAGCAGGCACCATCCAGCCCTCGACATCTACTTAGTTGCAGTTCCCGCCGGAACTCGAGCGACTGAGATCGACGAGATCAAGCCTGCCTGCCTTCCAACAGCCCGATCCACAGTCCCTGCAAAGCTGAGACCCGTGGAGGCGACCGGAAGCGTGGGGCACGCCATCTTGAATTGACCACGAGACGCTGACCGTGCAGCCCACGAGTGACCCTCGAAGCTGTGCACCGGGGTTTGAGAAGCCCCCACCCTGAGCTACTCCTGAGCCGAAGTTCAGCCCTCCACACTCGACGAGTGCTGCGTGGGGCCCTTCTGCTCCATTTGGCTCAACGCGTTGGCCCGGTCACTTGCCAGCCGGCTAGTGGTCCCTGTGCCGACGAAACTACGAAGAAGACTCGTGAATCTGGTTGCTCCAGATCCACACCAGCTCCCCTGAAAAGGAGCCCCGACTCTGACCTTCCTGGTCCGAGTGAGAAGCAATCTTCCGATCCCGCGTGGATTGCTCTTGCCAAGTGTTGTTTGCTCCAAACTTGAAGCCGACTGCACCGACGGTGAGAGCCTGCGTGGGACAGATCGTGACCTGCTCCTGGACGTCGCAGATGCCCCAGAGCCCCCGTGACAGCGGAGAGAAGCTCCTCGACGACCACCTGATTGCGCCCGACATTGCCTGGTTCCGTCCTGGTTCCACCCTGGTCACTGCTGAGTGACCCAGACTCTGTCCCCTCTGCTTTCAGGTACCCTTCGACTTGAGTCCACCCTTGGACTCCACCGGACACTTCATCTTTAACCCGCCTGCAGCCCTTTCAGCTTCAAGCACCAAGAGCCTGCGTGTCAGAACCCGACGCCACTTCGACCCGGTGCACCCACTTCCTGTGGGTGAGGTAACTTTGCTCCGCCAGTGTTCCCACACTGGTGCACACCTCTAGGGTCTGTGTGTTAAGTTTTGTTCCTCTAGGTTCAGCGGAAGTGTCCTTTAACTTTAACTTTACAACTTTTACGCACCATTGGTTAACATTGGTGCGTGCGTGCGCTTTCCGCACATCTCCCGAATCCCGAGGGCCATTCCCGACTTCAGCATTGCTTGTCCTGACTGCTCCCAGCGATTCCCTAGGCCCTAGGCCTAACCACTGCTCGAGTGGCATCTCTTATACCACTTGTTTAGTATATGGTTTGAGTGGCCCCCTGCCCTCATCCATAATTGTGCAACTTTGTATGTTTAAACAGTGCTTTTGAATTAACGCTTGTGCCCCTTTATTTATAAAGAATACTGGGGATTGTTTTTAGTAATAAATACATATATTTTTATAATATATACTTGTGTGGTGTCCTTTCATTTGGTACTACAGGATTGTATGTGGTAAAACAGCTCGCTTAACACGACCTCTTAAGTTAAGCCTTTAGGCTGCTTAGTCCATGTTACCCCTAGGATAGCTTGTCTAATAAGGTTGACTTACAACCAGACACCATAAGGGATTGTTTGGTCTGATAACAGGTGGTTCCAGAATTGGAAACATCACCTATCAGGCCAACTTCTCACATTGGTGAGCAGCGGTGCGGATTTAAGCTTGCTGTTGTTTTACCATTGCAATCTTTGTATCAAATTGAAAGATCACATCAAGTACCTCTAGGTACATATAAATCAAAAGCTTAGCATATTAAGTTCTACTGAACTTAGTAGTTGTAGATTAAAGGGATTAGCACACCCTGACTACAACTCACTAGCAAGGTACAGTAGGAAAACACTTAGTGTAGGTAAGTGCACCACTTACACCTCACTAGTAGTCATGTCTGACACAGGAAAAGCCTCAGGGTCTACTCCTGTGACAGTTGACCTTACCCAGGCAACTTTCAGCTACGACAAACTAACCCGAAAGTACTTGGTTGCCTTGTGCAAATCAAGAGGGTTAAAAAGGGGCAGAAGCCCCACCTGCCAAATCCTGGTAGCCATCCTAGAGCAGGATGACTTAGAAAGGGCAAAGGAAGCTTCCCTAGAAACAGGAAATGGAGGGAACCCCCCTGTAACTGACCCCCCTCAGGAAGAAGAAGAGGAGGAGGAGGACTCAGAAGTTGAGGACTTAGAAGATCAGGATCAGAGGGGTAGCCAGGTTCCAGTTGCCAGGCTTAGCCAGGCCAACTTGGACCTACTGGGGAATGGAGAGGGCCAGCACCTCCCCAGAACCCACCATGGTATTCTCCCAGGCAACAGAAGAGTGAGATCTCCCTCAGGGGACTCTCATATTTCTAGTGCCTCCAGAGAATCAGAGAGAGGCATGACTGCTTCTCAGAAAGCTGAGCATAGGGCTAGAATGAGGGCTGTCAAACTCCAAATAGAGAGAGAGGAGGTAGCCCTGAGTCAAGCTAGACTTACCTTAGCTCAAGCTAAACTTGCCTTGGCAAGAGAGCAGAAATTAAGTGGCTTAGATGCCACTGGTGGCAGCAATTTTCCAAGAGAAAAAGACAGGGGCTATGACAATAGAAACCTGACAAAAATTGTGGCCCCCTTTAAAGAAGGGGATGACATCCACAAATGGATGACTGCTCTTGAGAGAGCCTGCATGGTACAGCAGGTACCTGAGGATCAGTGGGCTGCAATTTTGTGGTACTCCTTTTCTGAGAAAGGGAGGGACAGGCTCCTCACAGTTAGACCTGAGGATGCCAAAAACTACTCTGTTTTGAAGAGTGCTCTTATTGAAGGGTTTGGCCTAACCACTGAGCAATACAGGTTGTTGTTCAGAGACACCCAAAAAGCACAGACTCAAGACTGGACTGATTTCGTTGAGTGTGCCACTAAGGCTTTGGAGGGTTGGTTGCAGGGAAGTAACGTTTCAGACTATACAGGATTGTACAATCTTATGATGAGAGAACAGATCCTTAATAACTGCACAAACCAGCTGTTGCATCAATACCTTATTGACTCTGATCTGACCTCTCCCCAAGAATTGGGAAAGAAGGCAGACAAATGGGTCAGAACAAGGATTAAGCAGAAACCCCAGAACCAAGGTGGTGACCAGAAGAAAACAGACCAGAAGGGTGGTAATCAGAATCAGAAAGATAAAGAAAAAGACCAGAAGTCTTCAGGCCCCCAAACTAATGGTAAGGAGGGTGGTTCCCAAAATGGAAACAAGAAGAAGAAGAACAGAGGTCCAAAGACACCTTGGTGTAATACCTGCAAATCAGTTTCACACTGGGGCAGTGAGTGCACCAAGGCAAATCCAGTCTCCACCACTCCAGCTCCTAAAGCAACTGCAACCCCAAGTACAGTAAGCAGTGGTGGAACACAGTCCAAGGGTGTAGCTGGGTTGACCCTGGGTATTGAAGTAGGATCTGGCCTAGTCAGAATCCCTACACAGGCAGTTCTCCTGTATGATGTGGACATTGAGTTGCCCACTGCAGTGAGCCCCAGTAACCTGGGCAAATACAGGCAGACTCCCTTAATTAATGAGAAACTGGCTCAAGCCTACAGGGACACATGTGCCAGTGTCACAATGGTGACACCTGACTTTGTGGACCCTGGACAGATTGTACTAGGTGAGAGCTACCTAGTGACCAATGCAAGCAACTCCACTACTTCCCATAGTGTGGCAGTTGTGAACTTCTCCTGGGGAGGAGTTGATGGCCTAAAGAAAGTTGTGGTGAGTGCAGACCTACCAGTAGACTGTCTGTTAGGCAATGATCTGGAAAGCTCAGCATGGTCAGAAGTGGAGTACAGGACTCATGCAGAAATGCTAGGGATTTCAGAGCATGTCCTTGCCATGACAAGGGCTCAGGCTAAGAAGTGCCTTCCTGAACCAGTGGTGGATCTTGGAACAATAGACCAACCACAACCCAAGAGAAGGAGCAAGAGAGGAAAGGCTGAGCCTTCCACCTTGCCCCAGGTTGAGGATCAAGTTTCAGAGGAAACTGATTCTGCAGTCCAAGAGGAGACTGTCTCTAAGGAGCTTGAACCTGACCAGGTTGAGTTTCTGGGGACAGGGGGACCCTCAAGGGCAGACCTGAGGCAGGCTCAATTAGATTGCCCTTCCCTTGAACCCCTCAGACAGCAGGCTGCTGCTGAGGCTGCTGGGGATGCCCAAGGTACCCATACTGTGTATTGGGATGATGGACTCCTTTACTCAGAGGCTAGAGACCCCAAGCCTGGCATGACCAGGAGGTTGGTTATACCTCTGCAGTTTAGGGGGTTCCTTCTTACCTTGGCCCATGATATTCCCCTTGCAGGACACTTAGGCCAGAACAAGACGTGGGACAGGCTTGTTTCACACTTTCACTGGCCTCACATGTCAGAAAATGTCAAGGAGTTTTGTCGCTCCTGTGTCACTTGCCAAGCCAGTGGTAAGTCAGGTGGCACAACAAAGGCCCCCCTAATACCACTACCTGTGGTGGGGGTCCCCTTTGAGAGAGTTGGAATTGATATTGTGGGTCCAATGGACCCCCAAACAGCATCTGGGAACAGATTTATACTGGTGGTAGTGGATCATGCCACCAGGTATCCAGAGGCTATTCCCCTAAGGACCACCACAGCACCTGTGGTGGCAAAAGCCCTCATTGCAGTTTTCTCAAGAGTGGGCTTTCCAAAGGAGGTACTATCAGATAGAGGCACAAATTTTATGTCTAGCTATCTGAAAGCAATGTGGAAGGAATGTGGAGTAAACTATAAGTTTACCACCCCATATCATCCACAATGCAATGGGCTTGTGGAGAGATTTAACAAGACCCTTAAAGGCATGATAAAAGGATTACCAGAGAAGCTCAGGCGGAAATGGGACATTCTTTTACCCTGCCTGCTCTTTGCTTACAGAGAGGTCCCACAGAAGGGGGTTGGCTACAGCCCTTTTGAACTTTTGTTTGGCCACCCTGTGAGAGGTCCATTGTGTTTGGTGAAGGAAGGATGGGAGTTACCTCTCAAACAACCCAAACTAGACATAGTGGACTATGTACTTGGTCTCCGCTCCAGGATGGCTGAGTACATGGAAAGAGCATCCAAAAACCTGGAGGCCAGCCAAGAATTACAGAAAGCTTGGCATGACCAAAAGGCTGTGCTGGTAGAGTTCCAACCAGGACAGAAGGTGTGGGTACTGGAGCCAGTGGCTCCAGCAGCACTCCAAGACAAATGGAGTGGACCCTATCCTATTATTGAGAAGAAGGGAGAAGTCACCTACTTGGTGGACTTTGGAACACCCAGGAGCCCTCACAGGGTAATCCATGTGAATCGCTTGAAAGCATTTGTAGACAGGGAGGACATGAGCTTGCTCATGGCCACAGATGGGGATCAGGAGGAAGAGAGTGACCCTCTCCCAGACCTGCTTTCTCAGAACCCTGATGATGGTTCAGTTGATGGAGTAGCCTTGGCAGGCAGCCTCACTGACCAGCAACAGATGGACTGCAGACAAGTTTTGCAGGCCCACAGGCATTTGTTTTCACTCACACCCAGCCAGACTGACTGGTGTACCCATGTAGTGGACACTGGTGACAGTCTGCCTGTGAAGAATAAGATCTACAGGCAACCTGACCATGTCAGGGATTGCATCAAGGCTGAGGTGCAAAAGATGTTGGAGCTTGGAGTGATTGAGCCATCAGAGAGCCCATGGGCCAGCCCAGTAGTCCTGGTGCCAAAACCTCATACCCAAGATGGAAAGAGAGAAATGAGGTTTTGCGTGGATTACAGGGGTCTCAATGCTGTCACTAGGACAGATGCTCACCCCATTCCAAGAGCAGATGAGCTCATTGACAGATTGGCTTCTGCCAAGTTTCTGAGCACATTCGATCTGACAGCTGGCTACTGGCAAATCAGACTAGCTGAGGAGTCAAAAGCCAAAACAGCATTCTCTACCCCTAGTGGTCATTATCAGTTTGTGGTAATGCCCTTTGGTTTGAAGAATGCACCTGCCACTTTCCAAAGGTTGGTGAACCAAGTCCTTACTGGGTTGGATGACTTTTGCGCAGCATATCTAGATGATATTGCTGTCTTTAGCTCCACCTGGGAGGATCACCTGATCCACCTGAAGAGAGTTTTGGAGGCCCTGCAGAAAGCAGGCCTAACTATCAAGGCCACTAAGTGCCAGATAGGGCAGAGTAAGGTTGTATACCTGGGCCACCTAGTAGGTGGAGGCCAGGTTCAGCCACTGGAGAGCAAAATCCAGGCCATACAGGACTGGGCTCCTCCAGTTACCCAGACACAAGTCAGAGCCTTCTTGGGCCTGACTGGGTATTACAGGAAGTTTGTGAAGAACTATGGGTCTATAGTGACACCATTAAATGACTTGACATCCAAGAAGATGCCAAAAAAGGTTCAGTGGACAGTTAGCTGTCAGAAGGCATTTGATGACCTGAAGAAGGCCATGTGCTCTGCACCTATCCTGAAGAGTCCTGACTACTCCAAACAGTTCATTGTACAGACAGATGCTTCTGAGTTGGGGGTGGGAGCTGTGCTCTCACAACTTAATCAAGATGGTCAAGACCAGCCTATTGCTTTCATTAGCAGGAGGCTGACTCCCAGAGAGAAACGTTGGTCAGCCATTGAGAGGGAGGCCTTTGCTGTGGTTTGGGCATTAAAGAAGTTGAGGTCCTACTTGTTTGGAACTCACTTCCTGGTGCAGACAGACCATAAGCCCCTCTTATGGCTTAATCAGATGAAGGGTGAAAATCCCAAACTGCTCAGGTGGTCCATTTCCCTACAGGGGATGGACTTTACAGTGGAGCACCGCCCAGGGACTGACCATGGTAATGCAGATGGTCTCTCCCGGTACTTCCACTTAGAACATGAAGACTTATCTGGTCAAGGTTAGTTTAATGTCCCTGCGTTTGGGGGGGGGGTTGTGTAGGAGAGTAGGGTCTGCTATCCTATGGTCACCCCAAATTTTTGCTTTTTGCTTCACTGGTTTTCGACTACTGAGGCTGTGGGCCTGCTGATCAGACCCCCAGCCTGCTGTTCTCTCACTAAATTACTGACACATGTGCTATAGGCACATACCAATTGGAAATGGACTCCTTGTCAGCCCCTGTATAATGCACTATAGGTGCCCAGGGCATAGGAGCCACCAAGGCCTACCAGGGGCTGCAGCATATCTTTTGCCACCCATGGCTGGTTCTTAAATTGACACAACTGGCTGATCACTCAGCTGGGGTAAGGTGGTGTAATCACCCCTTGCTTAGATATAGTATACCTATATCTAAACCTATATCTGAACACATGTAAACCTGTGAGCCACTCCTATAGAAGGCCTCATCAATCCTGGAGGCAGAGTGCGTGGTTTTATGTGAGATGGAGCTCTAGCATGAGCTGAGCCTGTCTGCAGCTGTCGGGAACAACTCCCTAAGCTGTTTCAGGATAATGCCATACCATATACTCTTAAGTGCCTTATAATCCTCGCGGTTAAATAGCAACTTTGGTTTGGCTTTATCAAAACATGTCGTGTAAGGTGTCATACGATTTGGAATACTATCCCCTCGCCAGTTCTGGCGACGGGGATAGCATTCCACCCCTCTAGAGGGGTAGGACATGTTGCTTTACCTAAATGCGGTTAATTTCTCCAAAGACCTTAGATCCACAAAATGGATGCCTCTGCCACAGACAAATGTCTGGACCCCTGCAGTTGACCGAAACTCAACCAAATGGGTCCTGGACAAAGGGTTTCCTGTCACAGGAGGGTGTCACCGCCCTCCAGACAGGAGATAGTGGATTGTAGCAGGGAGGTTTGAAAGAAACCAGACACTGCTTGGGGCGCACAAGGCTGCCCCTTGCATAATCCGGCCAAACCGGTTCTGGGGCACTCCAGCCCTCGTGCCAGGGCGGCCTGGATCAAAGGAAGGGGGTGTATCCACCCACTTCCTGGGTCCCACCCATAGGGGGGGACCTAGCAGGTAATCACGCCCCCCAGATTCGAATAAAAGTGGGAGCAGTGCCAATGCACATCAGATTTCCTGGAAGAAACATTTGAAACGAAATTCTGGACCCTTCGCCCTCCATCTCAACGTGGAAGCCTGAAGAATCTCCCTTGTGGTCAAGGAGTGACCACCCTGCAGCAGCAGGCACCATCCAGCCCTCGACGTCTACTTAGTTGCAGTTCCCGCCGGAACTCGAGCGACTGAGATCGACGAGATCAAGCCTGCCTGCCTTCCAACAGCCCGATCCACAGTCCCTGCAAAGCTGAGACCCGTGGAGGCGACCGGAAGCGTGGGGCACGCCATCTTGAATTGACCACGAGACGCTGACCGTGCAGCCCACGAGTGACCCTCGAAGCTGTGCACCGGGGTTTGAGAAGCCCCCACCCTGAGCTACTCCTGAGCCGAAGTTCAGCCCTCCACACTCGACGAGTGCTGCGTGGGGCCCTTCTGCTCCATTTGGCTCAACGCGTTGGCCCGGTCACTTGCCAGCCGGCTAGTGGTCCCTGTGCCGACGAAACTACGAAGAAGACTCGTGAATCTGGTTGCTCCAGATCCACACCAGCTCCCCTGAAAAGGAGCCCCGACTCTGACCTTCCTGGTCCGAGTGAGAAGCAATCTTCCGATCCCGCGTGGATTGCTCTTGCCAAGTGTTGTTTGCTCCAAACTTGAAGCCGACTGCACCGACGGTGAGAGCCTGCGTGGGACAGATCGTGACCTGCTCCTGGACGTCGCAGATGCCCCAGAGCCCCCGTGACAGCGGAGAGAAGCTCCTCGACGACCACCTGATTGCGCCCGACATTGCCTGGTTCCGTCCTGGTTCCACCCTGGTCACTGCTGAGTGACCCAGACTCTGTCCCCTCTGCTTTCAGGTACCCTTCGACTTGAGTCCACCCTTGGACTCCACCGGACACTTCATCTTTAACCCGCCTGCAGCCCTTTCAGCTTCAAGCACCAAGAGCCTGCGTGTCAGAACCCGACGCCACTTCGACCCGGTGCACCCACTTCCTGTGGGTGAGGTAACTTTGCTCCGCCGGTGTTCCCACACTGGTGCACACCTCTAGGGTCTGTGTGTTAAGTTTTGTTCCTCTAGGTTCAGCGGAAGTGTCCTTTAACTTTAACTTTACAACTTTTACGCACCATTGGTTAACATTGGTGCGTGCGTGCGCTTTCCGCACATCTCCCGAATCCCGAGGGCCATTCCCGACTTCAGCATTGCTTGTCCTGACTGCTCCCAGCGATTCCCTAGGCCCTAGGCCTAACCACTGCTCGAGTGGCATCTCTTATACCACTTGTTTAGTATATGGTTTGAGTGGCCCCCTGCCCTCATCCATAATTGTGCAACTTTGTATGTTTAAACAGTGCTTTTGATTTAACGCTTGTGCCCCTTTATTCATAAAGAATACTGGGGATTGTTTTTAGTAATAAATACATATATTTTTATAATATATACTTGTGTGGTGTCCTTTCATTTGGTACTACAGGATTGTATGTGGTAAAACAGCTCGCTTAACACGACCTCTTAAGTTAAGCCTTTAGGCTGCTTAGTCCATGCTACCCCTAGGATAGCTTGTCTAATAAGGTTGACTTACAACCAGACACCATAAGGGATTGTTTGGTCTGATAACAGGTGGTTCCAGAATTGGAAACATCACCTATCAGGCCAACTTCTCACAATCGGGTTCTAGTTGAATTGGGAAGTGGATGTCTGCGCATTTCCATGCCTTCATGTCAGGGGTTTTACCTCTGTATTTAATCTTGTGGTTCCCCCATAGTGTTTCCCATCTTGAATATCTGATGCTGACCTCTAGTTTCCGGTCTATTGTCAGTAGCGCTTTTTTTGTGAGCCTTAGGATGGGGTTGTTGTTGAGTGCGTGTTTGTTTGCTGTTAGTATAGTGAGTGATGCAGAGTTGTTTAGGATCGCTCTCTCTATGCTTAGCCACGTGGGTGTGTATTTTTGGGTGGGAAGCAACCAGTGCATTCCTTGTCTAGCTATGAATGCTAGTTGGAACGTTTTTGGGTCCGCTATGTTTAGCCCGCCTAGTTTTTTTGCTAGCCGGAGCTTGCGTAGGCCTATTCTCGCTTTCTTGCCCTGCCATATAAATTTGTCGATCATTAAGTCTAATTTTTTGTGGAAGTCTTCTGTAAGGAGCAGTGGGAGCATGTCTGCTAGATAGTTAATTATTGGCGTGACCATCATTTTGATTGTTTCTAGGTGATAAACTTGGGTGACCAGGAATCTAGCAGGGTTTTAACTTTGGTCAGCGTCACTGTTTCGTTTAGTTCTAGAGTGCTTCTTAGATTATTTTTGAATTGGATGCCCAGGTATTTGATGGCTTTTGGTTGCCACGCCAGGCCTATATTATCTATTACGTCTCTGGTGGTATGGATGTTGAGTGGCATGCAGTCGGATTTGTCCTTGTTGTGTTTATAGCCTGAGTGTTTGGCATATGTTTCTATTGTGTGCATGAGTGCTGGTATGGATTTGGCAGGGTTGTTAGTCAAGATTAAAAGGTCGTCAGCATAGGCGGCTATTTTGGGCAGTCAAGTTGTTTATTGATATTCCTGCTATATGTCTGTTCGCTAGGATATCCGTGATCAGGGGTTCTAGCGCTAGAAGGAATAGTAGCGGGGATAGAGGGCAACCCTGTCTCGTTCCTCTGTCAAGTACGAATGGTGCGGAGGATCCTCAGTTTATGGCGATCTTTGCTATGAGTTTTGTGTATAGCGCCATTGCTTTCATCGTGTATTCAGTTCCTACGTTGTATTGGTGTAGGCACTTCTCGAGGAAGTGCCAGGAGACTCTGTCAAATGCTTTTTCCGCGTCAAGTGTGATAGCTACGGCTGGGTGCGTCGAGTTTGAGGCGTGTTCGATCATGTGGATTAGTAGTCTGGTGTTATCATGTGACATACGTGATTTCATGTACCCTACTTGCGTGTTCCCGATTAGTTGCGGTAGGAATTTGTTGAGTCTGGTGGCTAGTATTTTTGCGTATATCTTGCAATCTAAGTTGATGAGAGATATGGGGTGGTAGTTTTTGGGCCATTGTGTGTCTTTGCCTTCTTTGGGGATGACTATGATATCAGCTTGTGTCATAGTTTCTGTTGTTGTGCCCTCTTTCGCGCATTGATTGAATGTTTTTGTCAGGACTGGTGCGAGAAGTTCTTTGAACTTTTTGTAGAAGGGTGCTGTGTAGCCGTCTGGCCCTGGTGCCTTGTTGTCTTTAAGTGAGTGTATGGCCGTAGCTATTTCGGATTGCTTGAAATCCTGACCTAATGCTCTAGCTTCCTCATCTAGTAGTTTGGGCAGGTTGAGTTTGTTTAGGTAGTCTGTGGTGCCGTGTTCGTCTATGTTGTTGTCTTTGGTGTAAAGCTCTTTGTAGAACTCTCTGAAGGTCTGTAAGATACTCGTATGGCTTGTGTGTGTTATGTTTTGTTTGTCAGTAATGTTTGGGATGGAGTGTTGTCTTTGTTTGCGTTTGAGGTATGAAGCTAGAGTCTTCCCTGGTTTGTTGGCTTCGCATAGGTTGATCCGTTTGTATTTCTTGATCCACAAACCTGCCCTCTCACTTAGGATTCTGTTGTATTCATATTTCTTAGCTGTGAGGGTGAGGAGGAGGTCTGAGTTCGTCAGATCATCTATGTGTTTTGCTTCTAGTAGCTTGATGTCATTGTCTAGTTTATTTAGTTGCGCTTTTGCTTCTCTATCTCTCCTGGCTTTAATTTCTATGGGGTTACCTCTTATAGTCGCTTTAAGGGCTTCCCATAGGCATTTTGGGTTGGTGCCCCCAATGTAGTTTTCTCTGATGTAGTTTTTGATCGCTGTTTCTAATGTTTCCTTGTCTTCTTATCTAGCTATGGTTATGTTGTTGAATCGCCACTTTCTGGTGATGTGGTCGTTGTGTCTGCCTGTTAGGTGTAGACTTATGCACGAGTGATCTGAGATCGTCCTAGTTGCTATCTCTGTGTGTTCAATCAGGTGCGTGTGTGATTTAGAGATGAGGATGTAGTCAATTCTGCTGTAGGTATTGTGCGGGTTGGAGTATAACGTATAGTCTCGAGTGTCGGGGTGCTGTAATCGCCATGGGTCTTGTAGCTGGAATCTATTGCAGATATTTTTTAAGATGTTATGGAAGGCAGCTGGTGTTGTTTTGGCGTGTGATTGTCTGTCTAGAGTGTGGTCTAGGACTAGGTTGAAATCCCCAGCTACTATGTTTAGATCGTTCGTGTGGTGTCTTCCTAGTACCTTGTTTACTTTCTCCCAGAATGGTGGGTTCTCCGTGTTGGGTGCGTATATGTTTGTTACCGCTTTTGGCTCCTCTCCTCTCCTCTCCTCTTTTGAGTTGTGTGTGCAGAATTCTGCCTTCCTCATCGTGTTCTACATTTTTGATTGTCATTTTGGACTTAGAGCTCACCATGGTGACCACTCCTCTCTTTTTTCCTACTGCTGGTGCGCATGCTAGGTGGCCTATCCATCACGCTTTCAGCGTGTTCGCATCTTCTGCCGATAGTTTAGTTTCTTGCAGTAGGATGATGTCTCCTTTAGTTTTTGCTAGATAGTCTAGTATCTTTTTTCTTTTGACCGGGTGGTTCAACCCCTTAACGTTGTGAACCTCTGGGTCTTCAGGGTCGACCTGATGCGGGTGAGGACCGCCCCAGATAGGAGCGCAGGATAGCTCGCAAGTTTCCTAAGCTATGCGTGTAACAGGTACAAACACACAGACAACCTTGATGCAAAGAAATGATAGGATGTTTAATGTCACATCCGAGAAAGAGCATGTATCAGAATATACACAAAAGGAACATAAGGTCAACGTTACCCAATACCGGACAGCAACACCTTGCGGAACCCCTCCTCGGCCGACAATGCCGAGCGAACCTGAGGGACCAACCGTCCTCCGCAAGAGCACCCGTCCAGGTAGCTCACTGTTAGAAGGCGACCCCAGGGGAGGGCAGGAGGTGTACCTGACCACCCTGGGATCCACATCCCTAGTTACAAAGACGAGCACTGGCGGGAGACTTCTCAGGGGGGGGAGAGTCTAGAATCTAGGATCGTACACACTACACAAGCACCACACGACAAAGAGACACCACACCGTAGCTTCTTGAGAACGTTTCTTTATCTCGTGATTCAAAGGATCTTTATGATCGGCAAAGGCAGGTAGTTACAAATAGAGCAAAGGCTCAAGAGTCTCGGTCAGGGTAGGGGTAGCGGGACAGTCTTACGGGATCAGTGTCAATATCGGTGCGTATCCGGCGCACAGCTCTCAATCCTCGAGCCGGGGGATACGATGCGATCTTTGGGGTCCAGCCGGACCAGGAGAGTCAGGGAGCCGCGAGTCACTCAGCAGGGCTCAAGCAAGATGTCGGAGGTCTTACGATCTTCAGGGGAGCCGCAAGTCACTCAGCAGAGCTCAAGCACGATGTCGGAGGTCTTACGATCTTCAGGGGAGCCGCGAGTCACTCAGGAGGGCTCAAGCACGATGTCGGAGGTCTTACGATCTTCAGGGGAGCCGCGAGTCACTCAGCAGGGCTCAAGCACGTTGTCGGAGGTCTTACGATCGTCAGGGGAGCCGCGAGTCACTCAGCAGGGCTCAGGTGTTCCAAAGTTGCAAGGGAGCCGCGAGTCACTCAGCAGGGCTCAGGTGGTTCCAGCAGAGTCCTTCTCTGCCAAGCGAGCCGCGACCACGTTAGCAGGGCTCTCGTCGTTCCAGAATCGAATCTCCTCGATAGTCCCGGAGCATCCCCAGTTATAGGACGGCTCCTCTTTGATCTCCGGAGTTCTGGTATCCTGGAGTCTTAGCACCTGGGGGCCACTTGTTGGGGTCTCCTGCCACGCGGCCCTTTGATCCATTCATGTCAGGTTCGGGAGGGGTCCCAGACACACAGCAGGCGTGGAGCCAGCCCTCAGGGTGGCCGGAGGGCGATTGAAACCCATCTCTCGAGGGGGGGTTGGAGGTGTGAGAGAAACTGCTCCTCTCTCTCTCACTCAAGGGGAGCGCGCTGTCCTCCAGCCAAGGTGGCGCCTCTCGGCCTAGGCCGCGCTGGATCGGGCGGCCATCTTAGGGGTCGGGAAGTGGGCACGGACTGTGGTAAATAAATAAATAATACCTCTATTTTTGAATGGATGAATGAATAACAGATAGCTCAATAAATAAGAGTCAAGATTCGAGGTAGTAGGAGTTTTGCAGGTTTATTACAGCATAAAGGACAGGAACAGGACAACCTGCATAGGAATAGGATGGCAGGGCCCGGCAGGGGGGCCGGATTGGACTAGCGTGGCCCGGCAGCTGCCGGGGCTGGATCTGGGATGAGCGTGCTAACATTTAATAACAATACACAGGCATATATAGAAAAACAGTTGCATTACAGTACATATGATAGGCGGAGCAGTGGGTGGAGCAAAGGGTGTGACGCGTAGCAGTCGCGAAAGATAAGGGTGAAAGTGGGTGTAACAGGGCGTATACATAGACATGTGATGCAAACGTAACAGAATATGTCATGAATGGGGCGGAAACATGGAGGGGGCTACCTAAGGAGCCGGGACCTCTAACCTGATGGTGCGCGCAAACTGGCAATGACGTGTTACTAGGAAAAGCTGGGGGCTACGAACTCTGTGCTAGGAGCAGAGACTAAAGTCTGGAGAGTCAGGGCGACATGTACCTAAACAGTATCTAGTATCTGATGTTTAGAGAACATGTTGATATAAACTAGAAGTCAGGAGGGGAAAGGCTAACAGACTCTAAGACTGGAGCATACATTATTCTACATGTAGTGCGTGATGAAGAATATTAAATGACCATAAATACAGTATTTCTCTTACATGGAGACGTAAAGGCTAGACAATGACGGAAACTATTGATGCGGTTCAGTAGCTTAGGAATGCAGAGAAGGAGGGCTGGACTGATAACTAGAATCATAACATACTCTTGGCAGACTCAGAGGCAGAGCCAGGCTGAACCGGGCACTGCAAGGCAGGAAGTAAGTGAAGGGTCAGGGATACAGGTGGGGGCTGTATCGCTCCTCAGCGAGGGCTTCAGGAGACAGGAGCTGAATCTGGTGTCCAGGCCCTTTTGATGCCTAGAAACGGGGACTTTATAATGAAATAACGTGCACACTGGGAAACGTGGCAACGTAACTTTACATAGGCCTAATATTCGTAGTATTCACGAGAACTGGAAATAGACATACTAGAGATGGACACAACTGTAATTGCGTCATTAATCGAACATGGGGGATACATATGCATATTAATCATGCACAGATAACATATGATGGAGGACGCGTAGGGACACAGAACATGGCAAAATTTACTTTTCCACAGGACGGGGAAGTCCGGGGACGTGTGTGTGTAACATGGAGGCAAGGGTCGGCTAGGCTGGGGGACTCAGGGGTCTGTTGTGGTGTAAAGCTGGGAAGGGTGTTGCTACGGGTCAGGGAGGACCACGTCACGAGGCCGGGTCTAACATGCGTCCCCCCCAGCTGAAAGTCGGGGAGAACTACCCATCCTCTTGGGGGTTCTCTTCGCTGAGGCGGAAGAACCTGGAGAGGCCGTCAGCGTTGGCGTGGTTGGTACCAGGGCGATGCTCTACAGTGAAATCCATCCCCTGGAGGGAGATCGACCATCGCAGTAGTTTGGGGTTCTCGCCCCTCATCTGCATCAACCACCGCAATGGTCGATGATCCGTCTGGACTCGGAAATGGGTTCCGAACAAGTAGGGCCGTAACTTCTTTAGGGCCCAGACTACTGCGAACGCTTCTCGTTCGATGGTGCTCCACCTCCGCTCTCTGGGGAGTAGCCTCCGGCTAAGGAAGACTACAGGCTGGTCTAGACCTTTCTCATTCAGTTGGGATAGTACGGCCCCAATGCCGTGTTCCGAAGCATCAGTCTGTACCACAAACTCTTTCGAGTAGTCAGGGGCTCGTAGCACGGGGGCAGTACACATGGCTTTCTTGAGGGCGTCGAACGCCTCTTGGCAGGCGGGGGTCCACTGCACCTTCTTGGGCTGCTTTTTGGACGTCAGCTCTGTGAGGGGACCTACTATGCTGCCGTAACTCCTGATGAACCTCCGGTAGTAGCCAGTGAGGCCCAGGAAGGCTCGGACCTCTGTTGGGGTGGTTGGTGGTTCCCAGGTTAAGATGGCGTCGATCTTAGGCTGTAAAGGGGCGATTTGCCCTCTTCCTACCTGGTGTCCCAGGTAGACCACCGATCCTTGCCCAATCTGGCATTTGCTAGCTTTCACTGTGAGGCCTGCCTGGTGCAGGGCCATCAGCACCCTCCGGAGGTGCCGGAGGTGCTCACTCCATTCTGAACTGAAAACCGCGATATCGTCCAGATATGTGGCACTGAACTCTTCCGCCCAGCCAGGACTCTGTTTACCAGTCTCTGAAAAGTGGCCGGGGCATTTTTCATCCCGAAGGGCATCACGCGAAAGCGATAGTGCCCATCCGGGGTGGAGAAGGCGGACCGCTCCTTGGCTCCCTCTGTGAGCGCAATTTGCCAGTATCCGCAGGTCAAGTCAAAGGTGCTGAGAAATGAGCAGACCCGAGACGGTCAATGAGCTCATCGGCGCGGGGGATAGGGTGAACGTCGGCTCGGGTGATGGCATTGAGCCCCCGGTAGTCCACGCAAAATCTCAGTTCAGGGGCGACACCAGGGGCAGCGGCTTTCGGGACCAGCACCACTGGGCTGGCCCAGGGGCTGTCTGAGGGTTCGACCACCCCCAAGGACAACATCTTCGAGACCTCGGCCTGGATGCAGGACCGGACTCGATCGGGTACTCGGTAGGCTAGGTGTCGCACGGGCTGGCTGTCTCCGGTGTCCACGTCGTGGACACACCAGTCGGTGACCTTGGGCATGAGGGAAAACAGGTCAGAGAACTGCCCCAAGAGCTGGCGGCAGTCTTCGCATTGCTGGAGAGTGAGGGAGGAGGAGAGGTTCACTCCTTCCACGGAGCCATCTTTCTCTTTGGTGCACAGGAGGTCAGGGAGAGGCTCTGTTTCCTCTTCCGCCCCGTCATCTGTGGCCAACAGTAGACTCAGCGCCGTCCGCACAAAGTGAGGCTTGAGGTGGTTCACGTGCAGGACCCGCAGGGGGTTCCGGGGGGACTGGACGTCTACCAAGTATGTGACTTGGCTTTTCCGCCCGATCACCTTGAAGGGCCCCGTCCATTTATCTTGGAGGGCGCAAGGTTTTACTGGGGCCATGACCCATACCTGCTGGCCCGGCTGGAATTCGTCCAGAGTGGCATTCTGGTTGTGCCAGCGCTTCATTTCTTCCTGGCTCGCCTCCAGGTTGGCCTCGGCCAGCTCTCGGAACTTCCGAGTCTGGTTTCGGAGGGTCAGAATGTACCGGAACACCTCCTGAGGAGGGTCTCGGGGTGCCGTCTCCCAACCTTCTCTGACCAGGCTGAGGGGCCCCCAGACAGGGTGTTCGTACAGTAATTAAAACGGGCTGAACCCCAAGGATTTCTGGGGGACTTCCCGGTAGGCGAACAAGAGGCAGGGGAGCAGGACGTCCCACTTACGCCGGAGGGGCTCCTCTAGGCCCATGATCATCCCCTTTAGAGTCCGGTTAAACCGCTCCACTAGGCCATTTCCTTGGGGGTGGTACGGAGTGGTGAACCGATAGGACACTCCACATTGCTGCCAAAGGGACGTCATGTACCAGGAGATAAAGGTCGTCCCGCGGTCGCTCACGACCTCTCGGGGAAATCCTACACGGGAAAAGATTCTCATCAGCGCCCGGCCCACCACGGGGGCCGTGACGGTGCGTAGGGGGATGGCTTCAGGGTATCGAGTGGCATGGTCCACTAGGACGAGGATGAAGCGGTGACCTTGAGAGGTCTTGGGGTCCAGCGGCCCCACAATATCAATTCCAACCCGCTCAAAGGGGGTACTGACGACGGGGAATGGTTGGAGGGGAGCCTTGCGCTTTCCTCCGCTTTTTCCACTAGCCTGGCACGTGGGACAGGACTTGCAGTGGGCCTCTACGTTTGCTTTCATTTTGGGCCAATAGAAGTGCGTGACTAGGCGGCTATACGTCTTGTCTTGGCCCAGGTGGCCTGCTAGGCCCCAGCGCTCTAATCCCCAGCGCTCTAGTCGTGCATAAAAGGGGACGGTCATGCATCCGCGCAGCGGACGCGGGCAGCGGACACGCCGGACCTGTGCCGGAGTCGCGCCAGAGTCCTGCCCGTCTGCGCCCGTCCGCGCTAAGGAGGCGCTGGAGGCCACCTCCCCCTGTGTTTACCCTTCTCATGTACTGAGGGATCTGGAGTGTGTATCTGTCGCATTACCCCCACGGACATCGGACACTATCTCGGCCCTTGGTATTGCACGGTATGTACCCCCTCCCCCCCTTGCACTGAACAGCCATCTGATCCCAGTGTAATCGAAACACGTATCCGGGCTCTATACCAAAATACACGCTCACTGGTCAAGCATCAGATTGATCTCTTTCTCCTCCTTACCAATGAAAGACCTGATATTCTTCTACTTACCGAGACCTGGCTGAATGATGATTCTCTCCCCGACATCTTAGCTGCTCTGCCCACCGATTACTACCTGCTCAATACGAATTGACCTTCTGGGCGTGCCGGTGGCGGGGTGGCAGCTGTCATCCGCAAGGAGCTTAAATTTACTTCCACGTCTTCTTTCACTCTCACTGACGTGGACAATCTCATCATCAAGCTAGAGACTGGAGAGGGCGTTCTTACCATTATCATCCTCTATCGTCCTCCCTACCCTATGCCTTTGTTCCCTGCTGCCCTCAGTGAACAGCTAGCCAACCTACTTACGTCATCTGCTCGAGTCGCCATTTTCGGCGACTTCAACTATTGGTATAACGATAAGGAAGCTGGCCCTCATGCGGCCGAGCTATTTGAAGTCCTCACCAGCTTCAATATGAACCAACACGTCACCTCCCCCACTCACACCGGCGGTCATATCTTAGATCACATTTGGACTCATAACCTCATTCTCTCCTATCCTGTGATCACCCCTTGTATCTGGTCCGACCACTATCTGATCGACACAGCTATCACAGTCAGAGGTTGTAGTAAGGTCCCTCCTATGGCCGGCGGGACTGCCCGGAAATGGAGCACTCTTGACTCTCAGGCATTCCTCTCATTCTTGGCTGAGACTCGTCCTTCGCTATCTAAAACTGCGACTGTCCACTCTCTGGAGGAAGATCTCACTGGCTGGATCATCAAAGCTAGTGATCGCTTTGCCCCTCCCTCCAGTTTTCCCCGTTCTCTGCACAGTAAGTCCCACAAGTGGTTCAACTCCACCCTAAAAGCTCAGCAACTCGAACTACGCCAAACGGAGCGTAGGTGGAGACGCAATTATCTGTCCATCGACAGAGAGCTATATATCGCTGCGAGGAAAAAATATAAAGATGCTATCATTGCAGCTAAAGCTCTCCACATTTCGGAAAGGATCCTCACCGCTCATAACAAATCCCAGGAAATCTTTTCAATCATGAGGGAGCTTACGTCTGATGCAAGGACTCTTCCGTCTCAGACCCCGACGCAGGAATCTTGTAATGCATTAAATAATTTCTTTATCGAAAAAATTGCCAAGATCAAGAATACGATTCCTTCAGTCCTCCCTGATGACATGCCAGCTTCCCCCCCTGAAAACCCGCTCTCCTTGCTTTCCTTCCCTGCCCTTGACCCCAGCACTCTGGCCAAACTTGCTGCTCGAGTCAAATCTGGCTCACCCAACGACTGTTGTCCTCCCTCTGTCCTCCGCGACATCTGCCTATCCATACCGGACTGCATCTTGCCCTTATTAAATGCCTCACTGGAGACAGGAGTAGTACCTAATTCCTTCAAGGAGGCTGTCCTTGTGCCCCTACTGAAGAAGCCGGGAGTTGACCCGGACGACCTCGCCAACTATCGGCCTATTTCTCTCTTGCCCTACCTATCCAAACTCCTGGAGGCACATGTCACTAGCTGCTTATCTGAATTAATCGAGCGCTCTAACTTCCTCGAACCTAACCAGGCTGGGTTCAGACCAGCCCATTCCACCGAGGCTGTGATCCTGGCAGTTATGGATATGCTTAGGGCTAATGCCGACAAAGGGACATCACAGGCGCTTGTCCTGTTGGACCTGTCGGCTGCGTTCGACACGGTGGACCATAACATCCTTATCCACCGTGCCAAGCAAGCCGGCATCCGAGGCCTGGCCTCTGCCTGGCTCAAATCCTTCCTGTCGGGCAGAATGCAGGCGGTCCGGCTGGGCCCCTTCACAGCCGCACAGGTTCCATCTATCTGCGGAGTGCCTCAGGAATCTTCCCTGTCCCCTTTGCTTTTTAATCTTTATCTTCAGCCGCTTATCTTTTCCTTGAAGAGGTGGAATATCACCGTTTTCAATTATGCAGACGATCTGCAAATCATCTTCCCGCTTAACACCCCCAATGCAGCCCTCGATTGTCAAGCAGTGACGCTACACATCCAACACTGGATGAACTCCCACCAGCTTAAATTGATCTTTCTCTTAAGCCTCAGATTGGTGCGGTTGTGTCCTTTTGCATGTTCCAGCTCAGAAAGATCAGGAAAGTTTCCCATCTCTTGACACCAGAGGCCCTGATACAAGTCCTGATTGCCCTGGTGCTCTCCCGCTTGGATTTTTCGAACTCCCTGTACTACGGCCTACCTAAATTCCTCCTTAGTAGGCTCCAGATTGTACTGAACCAAGCGGCAAGGCTGGCCTATAAAATCCCGAAGTGGCAATCTGCGAGACCTCTACTTCACAGACTCCACTGGCTGCTGGTGGAGCAGAGGACTGCATTCAAGATCGGCTGCTTGACCTTCAAAGCCGTGTTCGGGACCTCCCCTGCCTTTCTCAAATCACTGGTCATCCCCTACCGTCCGGCACGTAATCTTCGTTCCTCCCATCGCCTCTTGCTAGCTGTCCCTGCTACCAAATAAAAAAAAACGGCGGTCGGAGATTTGCCTACCTAGCCCCCGTCCTTTGGAACCAGTTACCTCTCCCTCTTAAATCTGCCAATTCCCTTCTGGCTTTTAGAAAACTTTTGAAAACTCACCTCTTCACACAGACTGGCTAGACCCTTGTCTCTCCATCTCACCGGCACTCAGCCATCGCCAGGAAACCTTTCGGTGTCAGTGCGCTATACAAGTCTCCCCTAATATAAAAAAAGATAAGATACATCATGGGCCAAGCCCAGGAGGAAGTCTCGGAAGCGTAGGGGTACCACCAGCACCCGGGCTGATCCTAGCTCCGCTGACTTCTGTTCGCTGTAAAGGAGGTCATTCTCCCAGTACAGCCAATGTGTTCCGGATTGGTCGCCCGCGGTCTGGGCTTTGGCCTGTTGCCGGGGTCCGACCAGGGAAGGACAGGTAGCTTGCTCCCGGCAGAACTCCTCTCGGGAGGGGCTCCCCTCGTGGCGCCACTGTGCCAATTCGGGCAGATCACCCAGCTCGGTGATCTGTGCGGGGTCGGGGTGTATGGATTCGTTGTCAGCGACATCTTCTCCTCGTGGGGAGAGGTCGGAGGTCTCGGCTGGATCGCCCCCCTGTCGCCATCCACAGGGGGGAGGCTGGCAGTGTCGTCCTCGACTTCCCCGTCGGGGGGCAGTCGGGCTGCTATAGATCGGTTGGTGGCGCACACCCACTCGGGAAGACCCATCATCCCGAGATGGGTTCGGCGCTCGACCTGCTTCCATGGAGAACTTTCCAGGTCATTCCCCAGGAGGTAGTCAACAGGCTGGGAGGTCCGTACTGCTACTTTTAATTTACCTGCTACTCCTTCCCACTCGAATGGTATCAGGGCTACCTTACACAAGCTCTCAGTGTTATCTACTGAAATTACAGGGCACAGGACATTGGGGAGGATCTGGTCTTCTCACACTAAATGGCTAAGGACACCTGTGATGCTGGCTCCGGTGTCACGGAGGGCCTCCACTCGGTGGCCATTCACTGTTACTAACTGGCGGTACTTCTTGGTGTTGGTAGGCAGGGCTTTCCCGGGGACCATCTCCCTATCTCCCAGGGATACTAGGGTCATGGCAGTAGGTTCCCATTCCTCGGTGTCCTCAAACTCCTCCCCTAGAGCTACATTCGCCATCTGCCTAGCCGGGGGGTTTGTGGTAGGGATACGTGGGGCCATGGGACACTGGGGATCACTGGCGTAGTGCCCGGGCTTTTGACATCTAAAACATGTGATGGTCACTCGGTGTTGTCTACCTGGGGGACCGGCAGTAGCTGGTGGAGGTGCGGGAAAATTCGGCGGTGGGTTTCTTGGGGGGCTACGCTGGGGACCGGACTGGGCTTCCCTGGGTCCTCCTTGGTTTCCCCCCCTCTCTGGCGGGGTGGTTCTTGACTGGTGCGGGGGTAGTCTCCTAGGGGGCCCCGGGAGACCCGGGTGTTCACCCAGCGATCCGCCTCGACGGCCAGCTTCCTCGGATCTGCGAGCTTGCTGTCGAGCAGATGCTGGCGCGTAGTTCCACAAAACAATTCGCGGACAAATGTTCCCACAGCATGAGGTCAGTTAGTTCTTCCACGGTGGTCACTTTGCTGCCCTTGACCCATCCTTCGAATGCTCTGCTAAAAAAGTTTACGTATTCTACCCAGGTGGTGCCAGGAATCTTTTTGCAGTCCCGGAACCGCTGGCGGTACATTTCTGGGGTGAGGCCGTATCTTGTCAGGAGGGCCTCCTTCATGTGGCTGTAGGAAGTCTGCACGGAGGACGGTAGATCGAGCAGGGTGTCTCTCCCCTCGCTCAGGAATCGACCCCACAATCCGGCCCCCCAATCTTTCTGTGGGACTCGATGGGAGGTCATGGCAACTTCGTAGGCCTTGAACCATTGCTGGATGTCGTCATTTTTGTAATATTCTTTGACCACATCTTTGGGGATGTGGACTTCTGGCTCTGCCGGGGGTCCGATCTCTCGGCTTCCCGGGGGCCGGTTCTCCTCGCTCCTCGCCTTGAGCTCGAGCTCCCTCAAGCTTCGCTCGTGCTCCAGCTGAAGTCTCTTCCCTTCCTGCTCCCGCTGGAGTTTCTTCTCTTCTAATTCTCCTTGTACTTTCATTTGCTCGACCGCAAGTTTCTTTTCTGCCAATTTTATTTCGCCTTCGATCTTCAGTTTTGCCATCTCGAGCTCGTGGTGGCGACTTCTTTCTCGATCCGCGAGCGTTTCCGGGGATAGGCCCCCATCTGGTACGATGCTTCGTACCTCGCTGCTGCTGCTTTCTGTCTGGGGGAGTCCCGGTTCGTCTGGCTGCGCCGCCGCTCCTTCTGTGCGGGGGACTCCGGACTCCACCCAAGCTTTCAATGCTTTCTGCATGTCTTCCTTTGTTTTGAGGCCAGTGGTAGCGATTCCCAGTTCTTTGCAGAATTCCTTTAGTTCTTTGTGTGTGTACTCCTCCAGTTGTTCTACCCGGAATGCAGTACTCGCGTCGACTTCAATGGTACTCATGGTGGTTTCTTCTGTTGTCTTTGCTCGGTAGTGCATTAGTCGTGTACTGTACGATCTCTAGATTGCGGCTCGTATCCCGTCGCTTGCCACCAATGTTAGAAGGCGACCCCAGGGGAGGGCAGGAGGTGTACCTGACAACCCTGGGACCCACCTCCCTAGTTACAAAGACGAGCACTGGCGGGAGACTTCTCAGTGGGGGGAGAGTCTCGAATCTAGGATCGTACACACTACACAAGCACCACACGACAAAGAGACACCACACCGTAGCTTCTTGAGAACGTTTCTTTATCTCGTGATTCAAAGGATCTTTATGATCGGCATAGGCAGGTAGTTACAAATAGAGCAAAGGCTCAAGAGTCTCGGTCAGGGTAGGGGTAGCGGGACAGTCTTACGGGATCAGTGTCAATATCGGTGCGTATCCGGCGCACAGCTCTCAATCCTCGAGCCGGGGGATACGATGCGATCTTTGGGCTCCAGCCGGACCAGGAGAGTCAGGGAGCCGCGAGTCACTCAGCAGGGCTCAAGCAAGATGTCGGAGGTCTTACTATCTTCAGGGGAGCCGCGAGTCACTCAGCAGGGCTCGAGCACGATGTCGGAGGTCTTACGATCTTCAGGGGAGCCGCGAGTCACTCAGCAGGGCTCAAGCACGATGTCGGAGGTCTTACGATCTTCAGGGGAGCCGCGAGTCACTCAGCAGGGCTCAAGCACGATGGGTTCCAGCAGAGTCCTTCTCTGCCAAGCGAGCCGCGATCACGTCAGCAGGGCTCTCGTCGTTCCAGAATCGAATCTCCTCGATAGTCCCGGAGCATCCCCAGTTATAGGACAGCTCCTCTTTGATCTCCGGAGTTCTGGTATCCTGGGGTCTTAGCACCTGGGGGCCGCTTGTTGGGGTCTCCTGCCACGCGGCCCTTTGATCCATTCATGTCAGGTTCGGGAGGGGTCCCAGACACACAGCAGGCGTGGAGACAGCCCCCAGGGTGGCCTGAGGGCGATTGAAACCCATCTCTTGAGGGGGGGTTGGGGGTGTGAGAGAAACTGCTCCTCCCTCTCTCACTCAAGGGGAGCGCGCTGTCCTCCATCCAGGGTGGCGCCTCTCGGCCTAGGCCGCGCTGGATCGGGCGGCCATCTTAGGGGCCGGGAAGTGGGCACGGACGGGGAAGTCCGGGGACGTGTGTGTGTAACATGGAGGGAAGGGTCGGCTAGGCTGGGGGACTCAGGGGTCTGTTGTGGTGTAAAGCTCGGAAGGGTGTTGCTACGGGTCAGGGAGGACCACGCCACGAGGCCGGGTCTAACACTCACCAACGGAGGGCACCGTACAAAGAAACGGCCGAAAATGCCGCTCGAGTCCCGCTTGCTACGGTAGGGTAATGGTCAGGCTACAGGGTTGAGGAACCCACGGTTAACGTCACCGCCTGGAAAGCCTTTGTAGTCTCTGATGGTATCTGCTTGGGAATGCAGTTAACAAGTCTCGCCACTCTTTCAACCCCCTTGGCAGCAGGTAGGCAGGCTCTGGGTTAATTATGCAGGGCGTAAAGGCTCCGCGCTCGTTACGGGCAAAAATGATCCTGGAAGCGTTACAAGGGTCCAATACAAGAAAGGGAGACAAGCGCGGGCCTCGCGCTTCTCCCGAGGAATGCTAGGCTCCACTAGCGCCCGGCAATGTCCGACGCTATTCCTTACTGGCGGCTGCCATATATGCCGAGACTGGCACTCGCATGCTTTGCGCATGCGCCACGCACTGCCTCCTGGGTAGTGTAGTTCCAGGCAGCGATGACGCAGCCTGTTCCCCGCGCCGCTGGTCGTGAGGCTTAGGTTCGTGACGGTGGCTGTTGCAAGCGCTGTGCACCCGGCATTGGAACCAGGTATGGTGGGGGGAGGGGGGGCTGGGCTGTGAACCTGACAGTACAT
Organism: Lissotriton helveticus; assembly: GCF_964261635.1. NCBI lineage: Eukaryota > Metazoa > Chordata > Amphibia > Caudata > Salamandridae > Lissotriton > Lissotriton helveticus. The sequence goes on from NC_136066.1 coordinate 4,305,527, forward strand.
CCCTCTCCCATCAAAGGTCCAGCACCGGGCGGGCCTTAGCAGGGTGCTTCTTGTGGAACGCTCCCACCAATCGCGGAGCATGTACTCCCGAAGCAGGTTCCCATGTCTGTTCCTCAGGGCCATAGCCCTTCCAAGCCACCAGATACCACAACTTGCCCCTGCTCCACTTCGAGTCACGTATCCCTGCCACTTCGTATTCTTTCTCCGCGTCCACAACCACCGGACACAGGACCTTCCGCCCGACTGATGTCGAAGGTTTGAGCAGTGAGACATGGAATACCGGATGGATACGTAGATGAGAAGGCAGGCGCAGCCGCACATTCACTGGGCTGACGCATTCCGAGATGCGGTACGGACCCACGTACCTCGGGTGAAAAACGCTGTGTTTGTGGAAGTGCAGGTTCTTGGTTGACACCCAGACGTGATCCCCAACCCGGTACAGCGGCCCCGGCCTCCGGTGTTTATCGGCGGAGACCTTGTAAGCTGTCTTGGCTTTGTCCAGGTTCTTTCGCAGGTGCAGTAGAGTGCCTTTCATGTGAGCCACCCTCCGGGTCGCCTCAGGTGGACTGTGGATTTGGGTCGGAGGCAGGAATGGCAGAAACCGCGGATGCTGTCCGTAGTTGCTGTAGAACGGGGTTGCCTTTGTTGAGTTGTGCGAGGCGTTATTGTACGCGACTTCCGCAAGACACAAGAAATCAACCCACTCCTCCTTGCCCTGGTCCACAAGACACCGCAGGTATTGCTTGAGGGACTGATTGAGACACTCCGTTTGGCCGTCCGTCTGTGGATGGTAGCTTGTGGAGAGCACAGTGCGGACGTGGAGGGAAGAACACCACGCCTTCCAGAACTGTGCCATGAATTGAGAACCCCTGTCGGATACAATCACGCTTGGCAACCCGTGTAGTCTTACCACATGCATCAACAGCAGTTTGGCCAGTTGTCCTGCAGAAGGCACTTGTCTACAGGCCACAAAATGCCCCATCTTTGTAAGGTAGTCCACAACTACCAGAATTGCGGTACAGCCTTGATCCAACGGTAGCCCCACTATGAAGTCCAACAAAATGTTCTGCCATGGCCTTGAGGGGGTCGGAAGGGGTTGCAACAGTCCCTGTGGGCGGCGGTGATCGGATTTCACAGAGGCACATGTGTCACATGCCTTCACCCATTCCGTGGCATCCGTTTTTAAGGAAGGCCACCAGAACTGCCTGGAGAGGTATTCAACAGTTTTTTGCACCCCCTGATGACCAGCACTGGGTGCATCGTGATACCAGCGAAAAGCCAGTTTCCGCAGACGCAAGGTGGGAACCAACAGTTGCCGTCCGTGTATGGGTATCCCATCCTTCACCTGCCATTCCCTGTGGCATCGCAGCCATGTCTTCCATGCAAAGGTCTGGACACCCCGATGCACTCCTCGTAGAAAAGCGGCTGGTTGTATCACCCCCAACACCTTGGCAGGGTAAATGATGGGACCGATCGTCGAGGAGGGATGTGTCGATCGGTCTGATTGACGCGACAGAGCGTCTGCCTTCCTGTTCTCCGCACCCGGTCTGTAGGTGATGCTGAAATGAAAACCCGAGAAGAAAAGCATCCACCGCAATTGGCGGGGAGTGAGGAGTCTAGCCGCTGTCATGTACTGGAGGTTCCAGTAGTCCGTGAACACCGTCACCACGTGCCTCGCCCCCATCAACAGATGCCTCCAATCTGTGAACGCCTCCTTTATGGCCAGAAGCTCCTTCTCCGCGATGTGGTAGTTTCGTTCAGCATCGTTCAGCTTTCGTGACATGAAAGCCACCGGGTGCAGTACGCCCGTTGATGCATGCCTCTGGGACAAAACGGCCCCTAAAGCCACCGCCGAGGCATCTGCCTCCACTATGTAGGGTTGTTCCGGGTCCGGGTGCGCAAGGATCGGAGCCGTTATGAAAGCCTGCTTCAGTTCCAGGAAGGCTGCTTGTGCTTCAGAGGACCAAAGAAACGGCTGTGACTTGCGTAGTAGCTGAGTAATCGGAGCAACGAGACCAGAGAAACCTTCTATAAATCTCCTGTAAAAGTTGGCGAAGCCTATGAAGCACTGCACATCCCTAACGCTTTGTGGAGCCGACCAGTCCTTCACCGCCTTGACCTTCCTCTCTGCCATCTCCTGCCCGTCTGGGCTCCGCATTACTCCCAAGAACTCCACCGTTGTGACGTGAAAATCACACTTGGTGAGTTTACAAAACAGCTGGTTCTCTTGCAGGATCTTCAGGACTGACGACACATGCCCAACGTGGGCTTCCACCGTATCCGAATATATCAGGATGTCGTCTATGTACACCACTACATAGACGTCCAATATCTCCCTCAGCACATCGTTCAAGAAGTACTGGAACGCAGGGTCGTTACAGAGCTCAAAAGGCATCACCAGGTACTCGAAGAGACCGTATCTTGTCTTGAACGCTGTCTTCCACTCGTCCCCTGTCCGCATGCGAACCAGGTGATACGCCCCCTTGAGGTCGAGCTTCGTGTAAATCTTAGCCGTCTTTACTTGCTCTAGGAGGACGTTGATGAGCGGAAGGGGATAACGGTTCTTGACCGTAATGGCGTTGAGGGCTCTGTAGTCCACACAGGCGCGCAACTCCCCGTTGGCCTTTGGGATGAAAAAGAGGGAGGACGCCGCCGGAGACTTGGAAGGCCTGATGAAATCCAGGTCCAGCAGTTTGTCTAGATAGGAGCGCAGGTGGAGGTTCTCGGTTTCTGTTAGAGCATATAAACGTCCACTTGGTACACACGCTCCTGGTACCAGGTCGATATGGCAATCGTACGGCCTATGTGGGGGTAGCACCTCGGCTTGGACTTCATCAAACACCCCCTGATACACATGGTACTCTCCTGGAAGGCTCACAGCCTTTTCTGCTGCCGTGGCGACCTCCTGAGACGGGGCTTGTGTTGGCCTTCCCCTGTTCAATGATAGCCCGCAATGCCGCAGACAATAAGGCAAATCCAGGACGACCTCTCTGGCAATCCAGTCTATTGAAGGATTGTGTTTTTGTAGCCAGGGCAAACCCAGTATGACTCCGTACTGCGGGGCCCGTATGATGCTGAAGTCTATTGCTTCTTGGTGTCTTCCCTTGTACTTGACTTGTAGCTCGCCTGTGTGTTGGCCAATCGGTCCCGAGACCAATCTGCGCCCGTCCACTGCGTACACGTCTTCTGGTACTTCCTTCCGTAACAGGCAAACGCCTAGGCGACGTGCCTCCTCAGCGTCCATGAACAGGCCTGTGGCCCCTGAATCGATCATAGCCGCCGCCGAAACCCATTTGTTCTGCACTAGCAGTTTCAGGGGGATGAAGAGGTGCCATTGGTTCAGCTGGTCAGTGTTGAGCAGTGAAGGGATGTAGCTGCAACTCCGAGAAGCCCCTTCTCTTTTCCGGGAGTCCCTCCTCGGCCGACAATGCTAAGCGAACCGGAGGGACCAACCGTCCTCCGCAAGAGCACCCGTCCAGGTAGCTCACCAACGGAGGGCACCGTGCAAAGAAACGGCCGAAAATGCCGCTCGAGTCCCGCTTGCTACGGTAGGGTAATGGTCAGGCTACAGGGTTGAGGAACCCACGGTTAACGTCACCGCCTGGAAAGCCTTTGTTGTCTCTGATGGTATCTGCTTGGGAATGCAGTTAACAAGTCTCGCCACTCTTTCAACCCCCTTGGCAGCGGGTAGGCAGGCCCTGGGTTAACTATGCAGGGCGGAAAGGCTCCGCGCTCATTAAGGGCAAAAATGATCCTGGAAGCGTTACAAGGATCCAATACAAGAAAGGGAGACAAGCGCGGACCTCGCGCTTCTCCCGAGGAATGCTAGGCTCCACTAGCGTCCGGCAATGTCCGACGCTATTCCTTACTGGCGGCTGCCATTTATGCCGAGACCGGCAATCGCATGCTTCGCGCATGCGCCGCGCACTGCCTCCTGGGTAGTGTAGTTCCTGGCAGCGATGACGCTGCCTGTTCCCCGCGCCGCTAGTCGTGAGGCGTAGGTTTGTGACGGTGGCTGTGGCAAGCGCCATGCGCCTGGCATCAGAACCAGGTATGGTGGGGGGGAGGGGAGAGGGGTCCGGGCTGTGAACCTGACAAACGTTCAACGATACCACCTTGAGATCCGATTGTAGAGTGTCCTTCTTACTCATTGTGTCTTGGTTGTGGTCGCTCTTACTTGGTCTCTAAGTGTCTGGGAAGTGTATTGTGTGGTCTGTCTTGTCGGGTGTCAAGGTGCTCTTGGTGCGTAAGGTTATGGGCCTGACTCCTGTCCGGAGTTGTGCATTGGGTGTGGTGTTGACTAACATGACTAACATGACGAACGTGACTAATACTGCAAAACATAAATGACGAATACAGGTGCTCACCCCCCTCTCCCTTACTGCCTATCCCTCCCTCCCCTCCCCCCTCCCTACTTCTTCGTTCTGGAAGCGTGCGACAGCAATGTCCTCCGCTCCCCCGCTTCCCCAGGTCTCTACTATGGTTGGCGATCTTGTTGTGAATCGTCTTTGGTGCGCCCTCCTATTTTCTTTGGCTCTATTAATATTGACTTGGTCTGAGGCATTGGTCTAGACTGTACATTAGAAAGGATATGCGTCGCTTTACTCTTGTAGTTGTTCTTGGGTTCTTGGTGTACTGCTTGGGCTTCTCGCGTTGTCCAGATGTTGGAGGTGTGCACGTTGACTTTGGTGAGGTAGATACGTTGCCTGGCTTATTCAGTGCTTGGTAGTGGTAATGTTTTAAGCCCTTGTCTGAAATTGGTAGATATGGTTGGTTGATCGTGTTTGAGGTAGATCTGGTTCTGGGCGCCTATTCTGCGTTATCTTGTGATGCTCTTCTTTTCGCCGACGTTGTTGCTAGTTCCAGAGCTTGTGGTGTCGTTCCCCTTAGATGTTGTGCTAGTTCATTTGGGTCATCAAAAATTAGTGTTGCGCCGTTGCTGATTATTCAGAATTTTGTAGGACCGACAAAGGAGTATGTTATGTTTTTTCTCCTTAAATTTTCTCTCTGTGCGAGGAAGCTTTTTCGGATATCTACTGTTGGTTTGGAGAAGTCCTGTGTGAGTATGCTCTTGTTACCCCTCCCATTGTAGGTTTGTGTTTTTTCTTGCCACTCCGAATATCGCTTCTGTATGGTGTGAGGGTAGGGGTTTGCATATTATTGGCCTTGGAGTTTGTCTGTTGCCTTGTTTCTGCGCCGGGATTCTGTATGCCTTGTCTAGTTCGAAGGGGTTTTCGAACTTCAGATTTGTCAGTTTCGGGATATGGTCTTGTAACATGGCCACGCACAAGCCCGCTTTGTCTTCTTCACCTTCTGGGATGCCCAGGATTCTTATGAAACACTTAAAAAAACACACATAAAACACTATATTACCCTTTAACATAAGGGAGGGTGCCCATAGCAACCATTAACCAATAGTATCACAGTCAGGGAGAGTGTCCATAGCAACCATTAACCAATAGTATCACAGTCAGGGAGAGTGTCCATAGCAACCATTAACCAATAATATCACAGTCAGGGAGAGTGTCCATAGCAACCATTAACCAATAGTATCACAGTCAGGGAGAGTGTCCATAGCAACCATTAACCAATAGTATCACAGTCAGGGAGAGTGTCCTTAGCAACCATTAACCTATAGTATCACAGTCAGGGAGGGTGTCCATAGCAACCATTAACCAATAGTATCACAGTCAGAGAGAGTGTCCAGACAACAGATTGTAGCAGTCACAATTAAAAATTTGCGAACATGCGTGACAAGAATTTTCAATTCTATTAAGGACAACGGAGGCGAGGATTATGTCATAGGGTCTTGTGACCGTGCGCGCTGTAGAAGGCGGCAAAGGTAAATAAAAGTGTAACTTGGAGAGAACCTAATGCTAAACTTAAGCAACATGAGGCCTGCTGCACGAGATAGCCCGAGGCCTAAAACTGGTGCTAACAGCCAGACAGAGGTCGTGTGCATGCAGAGACTGAGCAATGGGGAATGATGCCAAATCTGAGGCATGGTGCACACAGAATTTAAGGCCTGGGCGCACTGTATGCAGTTTGAAGATTGCTACACACAGACATCCAGCTGCATGTAGGCCGAGTCTGAGAGATGAGGACTGAAGCCTGCTATCTAAGAAGGTCTGCTGCACACAGCTACACCATGTACACAGACACAAGCCTCCTGCATGCATACAGCATCGTACACAGCTACACCATGCACACAGACACAAGCCTCCTGCATGCATACACCATCGTGCCCAGCTACACCATGAACAGACGCAAGCCTCCTGCATCCATACAGAATCGTGCACAGCTACACCGTGCACACAGACGCAAGCCTCCTGCATGCATACACCATTGTGCACAGCTACACCGTGCACACAGACGCAAGCCTCCTGCACGCACACAGCATCAAACAGCTGCAGACTCTGTGGTGCCCACAGCCACAGACAGAATGAACCTGCAGTCTATAATACACAGACAGTAATGCCTGCTGCCAAAAGGAAGCACAATAACTGCTAAACACTTTGAGGCCTTCTGCACACAGGGCAGAATCCTGACGCCTGCAGTGTTCCGAGTCAGGCATAGATCAAGAGCACACCAAACTCAGCAGTCACTAGTCTTTCTGAAAAGTTGTGTCACTTGTTTAATTTACTTTCAGAGGAGCGCATGGGTGTAATTTTTTATATATATCCATATATGTTTCCCTTGCCTTCATTGCTTGATTTTGCTTGCGAGAAAGTGTCACTCATAGTCGTTGAATGTCACTCATAATTACACTGAAATTATGAAAATGTCACACTTAGCAATCTAAAACCTTGGCAGCTATGTGCTTCTCATTTCTTTGCTTTATTACAGCAACCAATAAAACAAGCATTGGCATAGCAAATAGTTCTCGCTTTTGGAACCTTATAAGTGTTTAGTTATCCAGCACAATATCCTTGGTGCAACAAAATTAGCTGTTGCGTGGTTAAACCTTATAAGGCCCCAAAGGCGAGACCTATTGGCTATGCCAATGCTTGGTTTTGTTTAACATCTCAAAGAAGAATGAAAATCGGAATCTGCCCTGCCGGATTTGAACCTGCAGGTTCCCACTACTGGGTTGGGATGATAACGTCAGTTGTTAATTAACAAACAGAAATTGCCTGCCTGAAGCAGAAAGCATGATAAATGTGAATGTCATCATCAGATGGGTTGGTGTATGTGATGGAGCAGAGTTCATCTGCAGTCAGGCATTGTTTTATTTTTGTGCTTCAGACAGACTGAATTTAAATTGCCACGCACATTTTGGTGCAAGTTAAAACCATGGCACATGAAAAACATGGAAGTGAGGCCTATTCAGTCTGAAATGCTTTTGCTGAATTAACATGTGTTTTTGCAATGTAGAGAAAAGTGGCCTTTTTAGCTTTGAAGATTAATAGAATGTGTTTCTCTCTTCCCAGCTCATCCCTTGCAATCTAAATTCACTATTTCTGTCTTAAAAGACTTTGACTTGTTGCATATTTTGATAAATATTTTCAGTTAATAACACCTCTTTTTATAATGTGTGTGAATTAATAATGCACCAAACTCTACACAGGGGACTAAATGCTTTTTGCATGAAAAGCTATCTAAAACACTAAAGCATGTTGCTGTGTGCGCTGTATTAACTGTGTGTGTGCTTTTAAATTTTACACTAAAGCATGAAAATGCTATGTTGCACATTTCACATTTATTTTGCATGTTGCCATAAATAATAGAAAAGCTGCTTTTCACTAATAGCTTGGCTAGGTAAACATTTATAAGGGGAGGGAGGGAAACATAATGGGCTGATTTACATGAAATTAATATTATCTTTGTGTTTGTTTTATTTTTGGGGCCTACACAAAACATGGCTGCCTGTGAATCCATCAAGGCTATGGCTTGCAATTTAATGAGAAGGGAGCATGCGCAGACTGTGGCAGCTTTCCTCATGACAAGAAGTGAAGGACATCTTGAACTGTAGATTCTTGTGACTGTGCCAATGTACCAGCTAACTAAAGTATCCATCTGATTGCGCTGAGAAGGGAAGGAAGAGAATTAGAATGAAACCTTTTTCCTAGTAAATGTTGCAAATGATTACAAATGTAGTTATTCATGTATGCTTCTTTTGTTAAAACTGGTAAAGTCAGGATTTTAGAATGAGTCAGGGTATTGAGAACTCATGCCATCATGACTGACCAATCACGTACAGGTTTTCCTGAAAGATGCTACATCTTTGTGTAGTCTGCCAATAATTAGAGTATAAAATAATGTCCTCTCTGGATGGGGGCTGGCTTTCTCAGCTCAGCTGGCTTCTAGGCTCATTAGGGGTGTGTGTGAGCTCTTGAGAGAAGGAACAGATTAGGCCAGACATCCTATGGGTTAGGTACGAGATCGTCACGGGTGCATGGACGTCCGAGGAGAGTCAGGGGGAGGTTTCTTGCTTCCACATCATATTTTGGCACTGCAGGCCACATTCCTTTGAGGCCTGTGAAGGGCGGGCTGTCTGCTCCTTGTTTCCTCTTTAGACACAGAAATGCACAGAGCAGCAACAGATAGAAAGGCTCTTTAGATTTAGATGCTAAACTTTAAGTTTATGCTTTGACTAATTAATTAGGTCTGAAAAGATTTATTTGTCTTATGCATTTATTTCTCTTAATGGGAGATTTTTGCCAACTATTTAATTATTGATTAGCTTTGCAAGACTATTTTTCTTAGAAACTCTTTAAGAATTTTGACTGATATTTTGCGCCACATTTTCTTCCCTACATGTTATGCTTATATGCAGACTGTAATGTGTTCTTTATTAATGCTATGTTTCCTGTTCTCCAAATTCTGTAACCTGATTGATATTTTACTAATGAATAAAGGGTCAGAGAAAAATTAACTTTTGACTAGAAAATAAAACCCTTTAAAATACTCAACAACTCTCTTTATTGACTTAAAATAATAAATTGCATTTTTGACCAGGTTTATTTAAAGTCTCCTGAAGGTAATACATGGTATGAAGGGCCCAACACCTTTTGAGCGGTAAATTAGAGGTAGCATGAGGGTTTTACATTGAGAAATTACCAGAAGAAATTACCGCTCCGTCATATGTACATGAACTTTTTAAAGAGTGTTCCTCATATAAACAAACGCCTGTACAAATACTAAAAGTGTATATATACCTGGCCTTCTTTCACTAGGGCATAACAGAGCACAAAACGGAGTGCATCTCAGAGGGTACATCCTCAGTGGCTAACAATGGCATAACTTGCATTTTGTTTTCCGCCTCAGAGCCTGAATGTAAAAACACCAGCTAACGTCTTCACGCATAGTGTCTGAGAACTATAATCTTCCAAACTCTGAAAAGATTAGTGGTTTCCTTAAATTACATGTTACCAGCGTGCAGGAGACAAGTAATTATTATGCAACTTACTCGATATTTTGTGTTTAACATCCCAAAGAAGGATGAAAATCGGAATCCGCCCTGCCGGATTTGAAACTGCAGGTTCCCACCGATTTCTGCAGCAGGTTCATTCAAGTGCCTATGGATCCTGAAGTGTTAAATCTGTGTGTTAGGTGAAGAGTTTGTATTTGCACGTGTTCACAGTTCTGGATATTTGAAAATAAAACAATTTCAAATGAAAAAGAAGGACAGATATCTTGGCGCCTTGACTACCCCTTGCTCTAATCAACCTGCAAATCACCAGCGTCCTAAAAAGCCAGCCTTACAAGTTAGAGAAAGTCGGTAAGGTTAAGTTTGGGTAACTCGTTACTCAAAGATGTAACTTACAGCGCTTTGATGCCACACACACCTAACAGTCTGCACTACATAAAAATACAGCTTGGGTGTCTTTGAATCACTGATGTCGGTACATTGTGTGAACAACTGTTCCACCATCTGTGACACAGCTTTCAATGTGCGTGACTTGTCACGCGCATGCGCTGTTGCAATTTACATGCGCAAAAACAACAATTGATGGACGGAATGTTGCACAATGGCAGAACATTTGTGGAAAGAAGGGGGCCTCTGCCTCAAAGGATAAACCCTGGCAAGGAAAAGGCACTTTTAGAAAAAACAAACAATTAGCACCGGGTTTTGTGCATATTTCTCGATGAGAGCAAAGAACGTTATATAAATGGAATGATTACCAACTTATATGTTTTTGATATTGTGAGAAGTTGGCCTGATATATAGTGCTCACTATTCTAGTGATCACTCTGTATCATTCCAAACGACCCTTATTGATGATTGGTTGTAAGTCAACCTTATTAGACCAGCTATCCTAGTAGCGTGGACAAGAGCAGTCTTTAGGCTAAACTCTAGAGGGCGTGTTAAGCCAGCTGTTTTACCATCACATATACCCCTTGAACACCAAGTGAAAGGACACCACACAAGTTGTTATAAAAATAAAGGATATTTATTAATAACAAGTCTACCCTGAACTCTTTATGAGTCAGGGAGCTAAGCACAATACAAAACTCTTACGAAAATACTACAAGTGGCACAATTAACATAAATGCCCGAGGGGCACGAAAAACCATATACTCTAAAAGTGGAATGCGAAACACTAGCAGGTAAGTAACACGATCCAGAGGCTTCAGGACCGCTAGGACTACCTTATTGAACCCTCCGGTTAGGAGCAGGAGGCCTAGGGAACCCGGGTGCAGGGTGGGAACTCTTACGCGGGATGCGGGACAAAGTCTATGGATGCTGGTAGTTTCTAAAGTTACTGTTTCCGGACGAATCCGATTAGGTAGACTAAAAACAAAAAAGGATCTGGACACTAGGATAGTGAACCTGTGCTGGAGCACCGAAATGCTCGAGTTACCTAGCCCAGGGGCTGCGGCTGCATAGGGTTCAAATGACGTCGGGAATCCTCGTTGTAGTCTATGGAGCCTGAAAGAAGATGTTGCTGGCAGGCGACCAGTGAAGATGTTCGGTGTGATCCAAGGCTGGATCAGTGAAGGAGACGACCTGAAAGCAGAGGGGACTCAGTTCTCAATCACTAGCCAGTGATTGTGTGGGCACCAGGATGGCACCGGATGAAGTCACCGCGATCAGGTGAGTGGGTGACGCTGGACTCTGCAGTCACACGGGCCAGGAGGCGTTGTCGGCGTCCAGGCTGGAGGTGCGAGCTGTCCCACGATGGTGTCTGCTGTCGGCGATGCTGGATCCAAGATTGGAGCAACAAACCTTGGCAAAGGCAAGCCCACGCGGTGGAGTCAAAATGGCGTCTGGAGTGGACCAGGAGGGTCCAGGGCACTTCTTGTTGGACAAGGAGCAAGGGCCAGTCTAGAGGACCTAGACCAGCGGTGAAAACGTCGTGGTACGTCGTCAGGAGGGCCACTAGCCAACGGGCAAGTGACCGGACAACGTGGCAAGCAGCAAAGAAGCAGAAGGGCCCCACGTAGATCTCGTGGATGCTGGGGGGCTGGACTTCGGTGCTGGAGCTGCTTAGGGTTGGGGCTTCTCAAACCCCAGTGCACTCACTCGAGGGTCCCTCGGCGGTCGTGCTGGTTAAGCGTCGTGCAGGTCTTAAAGATAGCCGGTCCCACGGGTCTCGTCACACCCACGAATCTCAGCTGGGCTGATGATGCAGGTAGAGGTCAGAGATGGCGGGGAATCCGGGTCTCGTTGAGCTGGGCAGTCTTGATCCGGAGGATGGACGTGCAGCAAACCGCAAGCGCTTAGATGGTGCCTGCTGGTGCAGGGTGGCTACTCCTTAGCCACAAGGGAGAGTCTTCAGAGAATGACAAGAGTTCCTTTCGTGGAAAGTAGTTCAAGTTTCAAGATGATCTCATTTGGGAAGGGTGCCCGCTCCTACCTTTATTCTAAAAAAAAAAGGGGCTGGCACGCGACTAGGTCCTGCCCATGGGTGGGACCAGGAGGGGGGTGGTTACACCCCTCTCCTTTGTCCGGTCTCCCCCCAGCTCAGGGGCTGGTGTGCCCCTGGAACTGGTTTGAGCCGGCATATGCACAGTGAGCACCGGGGTGCCACTTGCAGTCACCTTCCTCTCAGCCCTGCCTACCTGGGATACACAAAATCCTGTCTGGGATGGTGCTAGCACCGCCCCTAACAGGAAACCCTTTGTCCAGGCCTCCCTCACTGGAAGGACTCCCAGCAGCAGGAGGTCAGACTTGTGTCTGTGGTGGCAGCATCCATTTTGTGATGCTGAGGCTTGAGTTAACTTTAACCGGGGTTCACAGTTACATACATGTCGTGTCCCTCTAGAAGGGTGGAATGCTAACCCCGTCGCCAGAATTGGCGAGGGGTTAGTATTCCAATTCGTATGACACCTTACTCTACATGTTTTGATAATGCTATGCCAAAGTTAGCATTTGACCGCGAGGTTCATATTGCACTTAAGAGTATATGGTATAGCGTTATCATGGAACAGCTATTAGGACTTGGTTCCGCAAGCTGCAAACGGGCTCAGCTCATGCCAGAGCACCATCTCACATAATTCCAAGCACTCTGCCTTCAGGATTGATAAGGCCTGCCATAGGAGTGACTGATAGGAATATATGTGTCCATTTTAGGGTTAGATATAGGAATACTATATCTAAAGCAAAGGGTGATTACACCACCTTGCCCCAGCTGTCGTGCAGCCAGTTGTGTCAGATTTGGGTGGCCAGCCAGGGGTGGCATAATACATGCTGCAGCCCCTGGTAGGCCCTGGGTACACCTATGCCCTGGATACCTAAGGTATACTGTACAGGAACAGATAAGGTGGCACAGTACCAATTGGTAAATGCACCTAAGGTACATGCTTGTCAATTTAGAGAGAGAACAGCTAGGCTGTGGGTCTGATTAGCAGGCCCACAGCCAGGGAAAGTCGTAAACCAGTGAAGCAAAAAGCAAAAATCTGGGGTGACCATAGGATTGCAGACCCCACTCTCCTACAGATATATTCTATTTTATTCTTGTAAAAAGATTGTTATTTTTTATGCATCTTTTTGTCTTTTTTCTCTTTTTTTAATTATACAAAACATCACATAAATTGTTTTACATGCACGTGTGATTCTGTGAACAAACAATACAAATTTACAATCACAATACAAACAAGAAACTTTCCATAAAACAGTTCATCAATTACAGAACCAAAATCCCATTCTACGCGTTTCGGCGTGTGCCTTCCTCAGGAATTCTGTAGATAGTGGTTACTAAAAAATTGAAAAAAAATTAATACAATAAATTATTCATGAACTGCACCAAATAACAACGTCCAACTCTATTCACTATTTACATTACTGACATTTGTCTATGTCTCTTATATTAATAAAAAAGGGACTTCTCTTGTACCGTAGAGGAATGGTCCAGTTAAGCCAACAAGTCAAATTCACCCTATTGCCATCACAGTGCTATACACATTACTATAATGCTATATATATTTACAATACATATTTACAAACATATTTATAGCCCACTACATTGATAACTTCCTATATACATACTATACATTAATTACATATATTTGTAATTCATGGATTTTATAGATCTGTAGCTCACTCAAATTGACACAATCGGTGCTTACAGATAGGATCGATCCCAACAAGGGCTGTCCAACCAATATCTGCTGGCAGAATATTAAATGAATAGGATTGGAACAGCTTTAAAAACTACTGCTAAATATTTATTGAGGTAACTAATTTCAAAAGCAATGATCTTACACCAGGTTGTGTGAGCTCCCATTCTAACAACCGTTCCTGCTCCCATGGTTACTCACTTTTTAGAGCAGAATCACGCACCCGAGAATATGTCCTGGTACATCCTAGAAAGGATTCATCCAAAGATAGGATGTGACCAGGACAAGATTCGAAAATTGCGGGAAGTGTATTGGATTTTTCTATTGGGGACAGCAGTTAATGGATTAAATGCAGAAATAGCATGGGAACAGGCCATTACGTAAATACAAGTATATGCAATGTATCTTTTGGTTCTTGCTGCTTCAATATACTTATTGAGAGATTTTATTCATTATGTCTGGGCTTACAGATAGTTGATTAATCCCATTAGCCATTTGAAATATATAAGATAGGTTCATTATAACTACTAACATGTTCCTCAACACAGATAGTTATGAGCTTTCTCAGAGCTAGAAAACATAGTGATTCTAATTGAACATATGAGCCCATCGTTCTGGGATTATCTTTACTAGTTTAATATGTTATTCATAGAGTTGGACGTTGTTATTTGGTGCAGTTCATGAATAATTTATTGTATTAATTTTTTCAATTTTTTCAGACGTGGGTCCCATGCTCTCCACGCCACTGGAGTCAAGCTATCCTGGCTGATGACGGCTGTAATGCCAGAAACCGGTCCTAGGATGCTTGCTTCCGGTTCAGGGAAGACATGGTTTGGCAGTTTGGGCTGGACCGTTCCCATGAGGCACAGGGTCAAGGCTGATTTGCATATAGCCATGTCTGAACTGGGGTGGCTTGGTGAGCAAAATAACGATGGATTAAACCCAGATCTGTGACTGGGGGTGAATGTTTTGCCATTGTGCAACATTCCGTCCATCATCTTGTGTGTTTTGTTGCAATTTACAAGCATGCTCGACTACAGGCTAAATTAAAGAATCTAGGCTTCAAATAGGAGACCGGTGACTCGCCTCATAGCTCAGTAATTGCATTGCCATCAGGCCGGGGCAGGATTGTTTCTCGGTTCAAGTTTAAAAACTATCACTTTTAATAGATAGCCCTCAATGCAAAGATACAATCTGATGTGCTAAATTAAAACGCTTCCGCCAGTTAAAGAAAGACACTTTTTTTTAAAGACACATTATCAAGTGTTACACGTTTGTTGCATGGTTTTCCTACCAAACATGTCCAGGGCACTCGTCGTTCTCGGGCTCTTAGAGCCAGAGATGACCCTTGGCTCGGGGCCCTTGGGTCGTGACCCTGGGCTCGTGACCCTGGGCTCGTGACCCTGGGCTCGTGACCCTGGGGCTCGGCTGTCTGTTAATTTGTTGACCCACCCGCCTCAAACTGGAGCGCAAATAAGTTGCAGACATACAGATGAGTTTTCCTGAAATCAAAACTGTGGCCGGCCTTAGGTGGCGATTATGATCGGGGTTGGATTGGGGCCCCAATTTGACCCGGGCAGCCCACAAAAAGTGACCCACAGTCGCTGATGTATGACGTTACAACGCATGCTTTTACCACGCATGCTGTTACAACGCGGTTTTTACAACGCATACCATTACAACGCATATCGCTTTGGGGTGCTGGATAGTGAATAGTTTAATTTACTATTCCAACAACAGTCCCCGTGGATAGTAGGGAAGGTGTTGGATAGTAAATTAAATCTATTCCCTATCCTAGAGCGCCCCCCAGCGCAATGCGTTGTAATGGTTTTTGTTGTAAAACCTGCGTTGTAATAGCACTGCGTGGTAAAAGTTGCGTTGTAAAGGATGTTTCCCCACAGTCGCCGATCTCAACATTTCGCGAAACACTGCTCGGTTAGACTAATGGAGCTAAATATTGTCAAACATTTGCAGTAATTAAAGTGTTTAAGGGCTTATAGGTCCAGTACTTTAATTGGAAATTAACATTCCAATGGAAAAATATACATTGGAAGCTCAGAGTTATGTTACCCTTAGTTTGCTGTGGATGGTTTCATTAATGTCCGCTGGGAAACAGGACATTGCACAGCCCTAGACTGCCTTTAATACTCACCCTAGGCTTTTTAGATAATCACTTAAGAGGGACCCTTCAATGCCCCGAGACTGGTGAAAGGTGTATCTTTGTTTCTTTGCTAGCAACAGACGTAACTTCCGACAAATGGAATGATGCTAGTGTGTAAATGCAAAAATAAGGGAGAAAAGGTGGCACTTTCCTTACATACTGGCAGTTGTATATAGCACAAAATTGGCCCAGAGAGATTGGAGTGCTTTCCACGAGCACCAGATAACATTACAGATGGTTAGATGTATTTTTTGGGCCCAGATGTTGAGCCGACGCTTCGACTCAAACCCAGTTTTAAAGTGGGTTAAGGCCACAACCTCTCCCTCTCGACTGCAGGAATTGAATTCTGGAAGACAAAGCAGAAGAGCAGATACTAATTTATCTCTGCCTACAGCATTGGGGCACGTGGTTTAAGATAGAGGGGACCCCGTAAACAGTAGATAGCGCTGATCCGCGCAGGCCCCCATCGCTGTCCACAGGACCCACTGATGTGCTGTGTGCGCGAGAGAGGTACTATCATCTTACCTTGGATGGGTGATGGCAGTGCTGGTCACCGTCAGATGCCAAGCGCTATATTGGCCGCAGTCGCACACCGGATGCCCGGAATCGGGTCCCGTCTCCCTCCCGGAAACAGTATAGCGCCTACAACTGAAACACGCAGATGCAGTAGAACAGACCGGGCGAGGGCGGTAGAAGACATATGTAGGGGCAGGTAACGTGGCCCTGCTCATGCAGACATCCCCAGGGTGGTAATGTTACAGACCATGATGAATGAGGAAGCGAGAACTAGAGAACTATGGGGCATATTATCAAGGGGGTTTTATCTCCGCTTTTTAGGCTTTAAAAGCCAAGAAAGCGGAGATAAAATGATCTCCCTATTACCTAGCTGTCGCTAACACCAGTTAGCGACAGCTAGTAGGAGATAGCGACCATCTTGGGCCCCACTTTGCATGTCAGTGATATTTATCACTAATGACATGCAAAGTGGGCGTGCCAAGATGTTAGCGACTGGAAACAGTCGCTAACATCGCTATCTCCTATTACCAACTTTTGGAGATATTCGCGCTAAGCGCGAATATCTCCAAAAGCTAACACCTGCCCAGAGCAGTTCTTAGCCATGTTATCCAATGGGAGGTGGATAACATGGCTAAGAGCATTAGCTCGGTAATGCATGAATATCGCTGACTTTTCAGCGATATTCATGCATTGCGGCCGTTTTTTATCGCAGTTGCGATAAACCTTGGTAATACCAAGGTTTATCTGCGATAAAAATCGCCGCAGCTCAGCGGTAAAATTTTGTCTCTAACCAAGCAATAGCGATAATTATCGCTATTGCTTGGTAATATGCCCCTAGTTTGCCATCCATAGCGCCCTCCTCTACCACCGCAGCATGGCTGAACTCATTCCCACCGCGGTCACCTTAGTTCACATGTTGAAAAAAGTCCATTGTGCGGGCAACACAACCTAGGGCCAGTCCCTCTCTCTCACCAATATACTGTAAGTCCTCCACATGTTAAATTGTATTTCATGACGGGACTGTGACCCAGGGATATGGAAAGATGGCAGACTTTAGGCGTGATGCCTCAAACACGGTCACAAATCGGTTAAACCCCTCCAAAAACGTTCATTTTTTTGAGGTCTTACAAAAGGGAAGCCCTCCTTAAATGTCTGCGGTGATCCCATCTATATATATAAAAACCAAAGTTCGTCCGTTTGTCCTTTATGCATTACTACACCATTCATCCGATCGGCATGAAACAGAGAAGTTATTGAGTACACTCCCGCGAAGGTTTCTGGCTAAGAAAAAAAAATAAATTACATTTGTTGAAAGTTGTTGAGTACACTCCCGCGAAGGTTTCTGGCAAAAAAAAAAGAACAATTTGTTAAATATCGGCCCACCGGCCACTAAGGGCCCTCATAATCTTTCCAATACTGAACGTTTACACTTTCCGGTGCGACTCGCTTTTGCACTGACCATCAACAAAGCACAAGGACAATCGCTGCAAGTGTATGGACTAGATTTGGAGAATCCGTGCTTCTCACATGGACAACTGTATGTGGCCAGCTCACGCGTCGAGAAAACCTTCTGATTTATTCGTCTACGCACCAGATGGAAAAACAAAAAATATTGTGTATCCACAAGCACTCGAATAAAAAACACAGAATTAAAACAACACTTTGAAATGTTTTCCATATTAAAATGAATAAGTTTCAATAAAAATGACACAATGTAAATTGAATGTTATCATAACAAGTTGCCTTAAATTTCCTTTCTTCTGAGATCGCAGCAACACGCGACGGGTAAGCTAGTTGTATATAGAGGCTGACCAGGGCACATTCCTGTGAACTTACTGGTGTAAACACATAGAAGTGATCCTAAAACTGTAGGAGACACCCTCTTCCCCCCACACCTCCAGCATTTATATAAGGGGTGGCTGCACAAAGAATGCTGTGCCCGGAGGGGTATTCTCCTTCAGTAGATGGGCCATTGCAGAGCTCACTCGACGCAGCTCCTTGCATCTGTTAAAGAAAGGAAATAGTCCCAACCCCCTCTTTAATTGCGGCCAATTCCTGCCTTTTGTCCACTGAGAGGGCGTTGGTAAAGACAGCTCTGCAGGACGTCCACACCTCGGGCCAGCGCCAAAAACAGAGAGGACTCTGAAATGGAACTACACCTATGAGCCAAGAGATAAACTAACGTATGGAATCAATCATTCTAGATCTATTTAGAAAGAAACTTGATTTGAAAATATCCAACAAAATATAGTATGCTAAACCAGCTTTAGAAGGAGAAAGAGGAATTATGGTAAATCGTGTCTTTGTTCTAATTTACAAATGGCAAGTATATCCAATGCTACCTAGTGCAGTATGTATGCACATGTATTAGCATCAATTAGGTAATAATGACACAACTTGTTTTGCCATCTTTAAATATTCGTCCCCGTCTCAACGGCATTTTCATTTGATCAGTTTCTTAAGAAATACCATATTGATTCAGCGCTGCAGGGGTTCAACCTGATGCAAAGCAGGCCACATGGACGTTTTACAGACAAGCATTGGCCGCGCCGCGAAATTAAATAAAAAATAAAAAAACGCGAGTGGTGACGCGAGTTGTGCGCGCGACGGGAAAAAGTCTTGTGCACGTCGCGCGCGCTTGTGTGCATAATAGCAAGCTGGTGGCCGGCCTGGGTAGCACTTTTAAACCACCTACTAAATTTCTCACAAGAGCACGTGTGCGCTGACTCTAGCGAGACCTAAAAACGATCTTTTTTATTCAATAAATCACAATAAACCACAAATCCCATGAGCACCCTGTACTCTATAACCATAGAGACTGTGCTTATATAATGTCCAACCGAGGCACACACGTCCTCTTTCTTTGCGAAAACGGCAACTATTAAGTCCAACACTGTCAACATAACACTTTCTTGAGTTCTGTCCATAAGGAGAACTTTTAGAAGAACCAAACATCACGAAGACCAACAGGGAAAACTTCAAATCCGACGGACCAGCTCCTGCTTGATAGTCCTGGTGAACGATCGCCACACATGGAGAAAGGGAAGACCACTCCCAGCGGAAACGTGAAGCAAACACGTGTATTTCTCACTTGCCTTTGGAATCTGAAATAGAGAGGAAATTACGTAATAACGGACATCCCCGAACTATGTGCATTCAGCAAAATCTCATAACAGGGGGGGGAAGACATCCAACATAATGCAATTGGAATGCTATACAGTCAATATGTTTACATTCACATTTATGAATCACGAAGATAAATACGTAAATGCCGTGTGGGATAATCCTCGCCTCCGTTGTCCTTAACAGAATTGAAAATTCTTGTCACAAATGTTCGCAAATTTTTAATTCTACGTCAGGACCGGAGGCTCCGATTATGCTTGTTCAAAGCTGAGCTACCACCACTGATACAACATCCACAATAGATTTGTAATAGAAAGATTTAAAAGAAGATTCCGTTGACCAATCGGCCGTATTCATGATGTCAGTAAGGCTTACTCCTAGTGAAAAAGACTTAGACACCATTGCGCCTCAAACAGAATGGGCGCCAAACTTAGAGACATCAATGCCTGCTTAATTCATGAACCAACGTACCCATCTTGCTAAGGTAGCTGGAGTCACTGGCTCAAAAGGCTTTTGTAATGCAATGACCTTGCATATCTGAACAAAATTTAGATGTACTTACCTCGTATGCTTTTAAACATTGCACCACACATAGTTTAGGGTTATCCAGAAAAACTGGATAAGACACCGAGGTAGAGTTACATTTGGTGCGTCTAGAAATAGTAAAAGTGACCCCTTCCGGAGAGAAACAACGACCAGCCAGGTCTAAAGCCCTGATGTTGGATACTCTCTTGCAAGAGACTAGACATAATAGCATAGCCAATTTGGCTGAAAGTTGCTTTCGCAATAGGTATCTGTTCCCTGGCCAAGTCTCTAGGAATCGGAGGACCACTGAAACGTCCCACAGGAATGAATATTACGGGCACAGTGTTCTGACCATCCGAAAGCCTCTAAGCAGTTTACAAACCAAGGAATGTTCCCCCACTGGTTTGCCCTCAAGTTGGGCGTGCCCCGGCGAGATTGCTGATCGAAAATTATTTACTGTCCTATACGCAGAACCCGATGAAGCCAAGGAAGCTAGGAAATTCATGACCATGGAGACATTAGCTGTAGTGGGATCGGCGTCCTGTTGAACACACCAGCTACACCACTTATTCCATGGTGATGAATACCGCTTGTGGGTATTAGTTGACCATACTAGTTTGATGAATTCAGAAGCGTCCGCTGAAAGGCCTGGGACGTGCCATCTGTCCTGGAAACTCACCACGCCACCAGGGGCAGCTGACCTGCGTCTATTAGCGGATGAGGGGTCTTGTGAGGGTCCAGCTCTGAGGGAGGAGGACTGGTACAGCACAAAACATTTCCAAAACAATTGGGAACCATGCCTGTGCTCTCTACAATGTTGTGACTAACACCAGTTCCGTCTGTTGACGTCTGGCCTGGGACAGGACCCTGGTTATCATGACAAAGGGCGGAAGGCGTAGCAAAGGACTGGGGGCCAAGTCTGAAGAAACGCATATGAGGCCAGAGCCTCTGGATCTGGGCGCCAGCTGTAAAACTACGGGAGCTGTTTGTTCAGACGTGACACAAATAGATCCAACTTGCAAGGACCCCATTGGAGGTTCAGCATCCAGAAGACTCAAGGGTGCAAGCGCCAATCGCTGTAGTCCCGTAGGTAACGGGAATGCCAGTCTGCAACTTCATTCCTGCGTCCCGGGAGATATTCCACGTCTACTGACAGTCTGTGTTGTAGACAGTAGTGCCAAAAATCCTTGACAATTTCCGCTAGGATACGTGACCTCGTACCTCCCAGTTTGTTCACGTATCGAACCGCTGATACGTTGTCCTTCCATAATAGGATGCAACAGTCTGTCTTCTGCGGAGAAAGGCTGTGGATGGTGAACGAGCCTGCCAGCAACTCCAGGCAGTTGATGTGGAGAGAGAGCTCCTCTGGAGACCACCGGCCCCCTGTCGAGATAGGACCGCAGCGGGCACCCCAGCCCCAACGGCTGGCGTCCGACTTGATCACCACCTCGGGTTTTGAACCGAATATGGCTCTGCCATTCCACGACTCCATGTAATTTAATCACCACAACATTTCCAAACTCGCGTCCTCTCAAAGAGGAATCTGTTCGGCATAACCGAGGCCTTTGCAGAGATGTTGAATCTTCAAGTGTTGGAGTGCGCGGTAGTGAAGGGGACCTGGCAATATTGCCTGGATCGAAGAGGCCAGTGTGACAACCACCAAGAAAAGACAACCCGGACTCCAGGCGGTGATTGAAAGATAGTCTTTATTGATAAGACTAGAATTAACGCGACCTCAGCCACAGCCTCAATTCTTCGAACCTGTCACACAGTCCGCGGCGCTCGCCTTGGAACGCTGGTCGCGGTGACATTCTAAGTGATGTCACCGCGAGCAGCCCCATTACATGCGAGTCGCCGGGGGGGGTTTGATATGGGAGATACCACACATCCCCCTTCCCTGCGGAAATAAAAACATGAACATAACGAAACTTGAGCATGCACCAGGTGAGACAAAGACACCCAACGGGGGCGAATGACCATCATTGTTCCTGGGCCTGGCGAGAGGCTAGACCAAAAACAGATAGGGTGACACCGGTTACATCATTACATACTGATCAAAATGCCTAGGAGGTCTGGTCACCCTCCTGCTAGACCTGATGCTTGTGTGGGGGACCACGGTTTGCCTCTTAGTGGTGGAACTGAGGTCCAGCCTAGGATCTCCCTCCCGTCCCCTTGAATTCCCAGGGTCTCTCACTGGCGGATGGTACTTTACAACCCTCCCAAGGTTCCATATTTTCCCCTCTTGTGTCTTGACTGCATTTTTGAATAGTTTTGTGATCTTGGTAGGGTTGGTGTACTCTGACCAACTTGCCTTCCCCGTTGGAGCTCTGATCTTGATGCTGTCTCCCACTTTGAATTCTACTTCACGCGTGCCCTTGTGCCGGTCATATCCTTCTTTCCTTCTTTCCATGGCTTCCTCTTGCTTCTTCAAGCTTTCAACTTCTTTAGTTCGATCTGACCACCCCTTGTGCCACTCCATCCATCCTGGGGTTAGCTTTGTGTTGGGTACCCTGGCGCGGAGCAATTCAAACGGGGTGACTCCCGTCGTCTGATGTGGTGTGAACCTGTAGGCTTCTAGCCGTCTCCATGCCTCTTCCTTCCAACTTATTCCGCTGGCTCTGGCCAATTGGATGCTCTCTTTGAGGGTTTTGTTAAAACGTTCGACCATGCCGTTTGTTCCTGGGTGGTAGAGGGCGCAACGCTTGTGTCTGATGCCTCTTCCTTCCAGGAAGTCTTCCATTTCCTTCGAACATAGTTGTACACCGTTATCCGTCAGAATGTTGCTAGGTAGCCCTTCCCGGATGAACACCTCCTCTAGGAAGTTGATGACAGTTTTTGTCGTGACTTCGCTGACAAACTTTATCTCTGGCCATCTGGAGTATAGATCCACAAGTACCAAAATGTAGGGTGTCCGCTGTTCCCCTGACATGGGGCCCACGATGTCCAGTGCCAACTCCTCCCACGGTCCAGAAGGTGGCGGCCTGCTCACCATGGGGGGCGTCTGTTGCCTCAGGACCTTGTCACTGTTGCTGCACGGGATGCACTCTCTGATTTTCCTTTCAGTGACCAGATCCATGTTCGGCCACCAATAGCTCTCCCTGAGTCTCTGCTTGGTTTTTGTGATGCCCAAATGCCCTTCGTGGGCTAGCTCGACCAGGTTGTCTCTCACAGTTGCAGGAGGTACAAGTCTCGTACCCCTGAATAGACATCCGTCTACTATGGATAACTCGTCTTTAATGGCCAGGAATGGACGCAGGTTTTCATCTTGTTTGTCGCTGTGCTTCCAACCGCCTTTTACTCTTTTGTAGATCTCCTCCAGGATTTTGTCTTCTTCTAATGCCTTTCTCCATGTCTCTTCTCCCAACGCCCTCTGGATGGCGCAGACATCCTCCATCTGAAGGTCCTCCTCCTCTTCATCCGCCTTCTCACGCTTCTCTCTCGTTCCTTCATCCCCGACGAGCCTGGATAGACAGTCAGCTGCGAGGTTCTGTGTCCCAGGGACATACTCGACACCAAAGGTGTATTCTTGAAGGCCGACTTCCCATCTCCTTATCCTGCTGGAGATGGCATCCAAACCCTTCTTACTGAATACTTCCACCAACGGCTTGTGGTCAGTTCGGAGGGTGAACTGAGTTCCCCAGAGGAAGTCTCTGAATTTTCCTACTGCCCAAGATACTGCCAAGGCCTCTTTCTCGATCACCGAGTAGTTGTTCTCGGACTTCTGTAGTGACCTCGAGGCAAAGGCTATGGTCTCTTCTCCCTCTTCTCCAACTTGGGTGAGAACGGCTCCCACACCTTTCGCGCTTGCGTCGGTGGTGACTACTGTCGCTCGGTTAGGTATGTACGACTTCAAACTGGGGGCCTCAGCGAGTGCTTTTTTTACGTCCTCGAACTCCCTCTGGCACTCCTGACTCCACAGGAATTCATTCTCCTTCTTCAGCAGTAGCCTGATGGCATATGTCCTTCCCGCCAGGTTCCTTATGAACTTTCCGTAGAACTCTAACATTCCCATAAATGACTTGATCTCGTCCTTGCTCTTGGGGGGTGTCAGGTTCACGATGGTGTTTTGCAATTCAGCTTTCGGACGTATGCCTTCTGTTGTCACCTTGTGCCCCAGGAAGTCCAGTTCAGCACAGCCAAACACACACTTGTCTCTTTTCACTGTGAGGCCCTGCGACTGGAACCTCTCCAGCACGCATCTCAGCCTACCATCGTGCTCCTCATGGTTCTTAGCAAATATGAGCACGTCATCCTGATAGCACATGACGCCTGGGATCCCCTTCAACATGTTGCCCATGATTCTCTGAAACACGGCGGCCGCCGAGACTAGCCCGAAAGGCATTCTTCTGAATTTGTAGGCGCCCATGGGTGTCACGAATGCTGTGAGCTCCTGAGACTCCTCGTGTAGTTTTATTTGGAAATATGCTGAGGTAAGGTCAAGGGTGGAAAATACCTTGGCGCCTTCTAGCATGCTCATCATCTTTGTGATGTTGGGTAAGGGATAACGGTCGACCACGACCTCCTTGTTCAAAGCCCTCAAGTCTATGCAGAGCCGGACCGACCCATCCTTCTTCTTGGCTGCCACGATGGGGGCCAACCATTCTGTTGCTTCCACCGGTTCGATGACTCCGGCCTTGCACAGTTTCTCTAGTTCGGACTTCACCTCCTCCTGGATGGCAATGGGGAGCTTCCTAACTTTAGCCACGACAGGCCTGGCATTCTCCTTTAATCTTATTTTGTGGCAGTAGTTTTTTAGGCACCCTAATTCTTCGCTGAACACCTCTTGGAACTCTGACACCACGTCTGCTTTGTGTTCAACAATCTCTTGTATCAGGATCTGGGGGTTACAGTTGGGATTCAAATAGACCCCTAGCTCTTTTTGTGCCTGCCAACCCAGAATGTTGTCTCCTACCGTGGATACATACACCTTGGTGACCGTAGTCCTGTTGCTGTATTCTACTTTCCCTAGGAAGTACCCCTTCATGGAGATGGGGCGACCAGCATACCCCCCTGGCCTTAGATCCATTCTTTTCAAGGTTATCGTTCCTTTTGACACACGTGAGAACTCTTCGGCATTGATAATGGTAATTCTTGAACAGGAGTCAAATAATGCTTCCAACTCGACCCCCCCAACTTTTATGGTGTCCTTGGGACTACTAACTTGTCCTCCCTCGACCTGCACCACTATCTCTGCACATACAGGGTTGTTGGGACTGGGGACTTGTGACTCTTGTACTTGCACAACAATCTCGTCACACACTACATTCGTCCTTCCTCTATTCTGACTGCTGGCTCCCTCCCCGCTCTTGCAGTACTGCTTGAAATGTCCTTTCTTCCCACATTTGTTACACGTGAATCTGAGAGCAGGGCATTCTCTGTCATTGGCTAGGTGCCCTTGCTTGCCACACCTATAGCAAGAACCTTTGAACGTTCCCCCTTTCCTGCCTTCCTTGTATTCTTTACTTGCCATCTTCTGACCTTTGACTACCGACACTGCCTCACACTCGTTCACAACTTCACTGACACTTGCCTTTTCATCAAGCTTCTTATCCCCTGCGTCTTGTTTTATTTCTTTGACGCACTGGAGCATATGCTCCACCTGCTTGGCTATAATGAGTACCTCCCGCAGTGGTGGGTCGTCCTTGAGCCATAGCTCAAGTCAAAGTCAAAGTTTTTTTATTTTGATTCGGTACTCTTTCGAGGACCACAAAATTATATAAAAGAAATTCATACTACATTTATGGACAAATTAATACATTTTCAGAGTAATTTAAAAAAATTTATAAATCTTATTGCAAACATACTCGTTAGGAGGCTTAACACATACGGAGATAAAATCCCTTGAATTAGTGGTCCGACAGGACCGATGTATCGGCTCAAGACATGATGACCTGGCGGTGACAACGTCTTTATTCGGACATATAAAGAGCAAATGCTCTAAGTTCTGTTTACCCCCCAAACACAGGTTGCATTGTGAACTACTCTTTACGTTCCAAGAAGAGGTAAAAGATAATAAAGGGAGTATGCCCAAACGTAGCATCATGATCGTACGCCTTGCACCATGGGTAAGAGTATATTCCAAATAAGGCAGTTTTTGCTTATATTCTTGGGAGTCAGCATAAGATTTATACATAGATAATTTTGTGCAGTGTAACTGATCGAGCTCGTAACTCAATTTTGGTGAAAAGTTTTTTAAAAACAGCTTGAGTTGTGCGGGTGTCCAAGATGATAACATTTCTGCACTTATTTCTGCGAAACGGAAAGCCTCTCTCAAATTTTTAACAAATATAGAGTCGGTGGTTTCCTCACTAAAGGACTCGATTTTTAGCAGATGTCGAAGCGTACCCTCTTTGGAATGTAAAAGGTTATAGGCCCACCTAATGAGGCTTGCTATTGATATTGCAAATGCACTTGTGATCGCACATTCCAGTCTTAATGCCTGTACTGGGGTTGAATTAGAAACTTTCAGTAGCTTTTTTAGGATTTTCCCTTCGTTCAAGTCCATATAACTCCATTGTTTTAGGGGAATATGTTCAGAGGCGTAAGATAGAACCGGGGAGATCTTGGCTCTATAAATTTTTATTAAGGCTGAAAAGTGCCTGCTTCCGGTATTCGCATATAAGCGTGATATTGCCCCCGCATGTAACTCACATTTCCTTTTTAAATGGATTATCTGTTTACTATTGCTCATGTTATGTGGGAATATTCTTCCGAGATAGGTATATTCCTTTGTCTGTTCCAAGGTCTCCTCTCCCAGTTTCCATTGGTATTTCACATCTTTCTTATTCTTTGTAAATGCTACTACTTTAGTTTTACTTACATTCGGGGTTAAAAAGTGATTTTTTGAGTAGTTATGTAATGTGACTAGGAGGTTTTGAAGACCAAAGGGTGTCAAATCGAACAAAACTATATCGTCCGCGTACAGCAAACAGTGTATCCGTTGAGCTGCCATTTTCGGTGGAGTGCATTGCCCTTGTTGTAGATGCAATGGCAGGTCACTCAAATATAGGGAGAATAAGAGCGGAGCCAAGAGACACCCTTGCTTTAGGCCATTGGGTGTATGTATTATCTTTGACAGGCCCTTCTCTCCCCCCATTTGGACTCGGCACCAGGTTTCACTATGTAAGTTCACAATTAATTGTAGCAGAGTTTCTGGGATACCCATTTTTCTTAGTTTCATCCATAGCGTCGGCCTGTCAACCCTATCGAACGCTGTAGAATAGTCGATGAAGGCTGCGTATATTGGTAGGGATTTGCCTGTTACATATTTGTCTAATAAGAATTGGAGGGTAGCTATATTATCAGTAACTGAATGGTTCGACCGGAACCCTGCCTGAAACATAGGGATTAATCCCTTTGAAAATGCCCAATGTTTCAGTCGGTCTAGTATTTCCGCCGCAAAGATCTTTCCGCCAGCATCCATTAAAGCAATTTGTCTGTAATTGCCGGGTATATTCCTTTTTCCTTTTTTGTATATTGGAATTATTGTACTTCCTTTCCACGAGTTTGGAATATTTCCAGAATCGAATATATAGTTGAATAATGGCGCTAGCATCTGACCCCACGCGTTTTTGTCAGTCTGATAAACCTTGATCGGGATCTGGTCAGGACCTGATGCGCCCGTGCTTCTTGCCTTTTTAATATTCAAGGCCATTGACATTGCCGATACCCTGGAGAGTTTTATATCATTGGTTATCTTTTCTTGATCGATGTCCTTTCTCACCAGGTCATTCGTGTTGGGTTTGTACAAATCATTTAAAAATTTGCCCCAGTCTTCTTCTGAGACAGGAATTGCTTCAAGCTTCTTTTTTGACCCTGTCATCTTGGCTATCAACGACCAGTATTTTCGTTGGTTGCATTGCTTTGCTGCAATTTGGATATCAATCCAGTTACGGTCCTGCTTCAACCTTTCTTGTTTAGCCCGTTGTCTTCGGATTTGATTCTTCAATTTGTTTATTTCAGCTTTATATGTTGACGATTTACTCAGGTACTGAGCTCGAATCATCCTATTCAGCATTTTTATAGTTTGCTGATTACAATTTTTGTACTTGCTGGCACACTTTCTTTGTCTTGGTCTGTCCTGTTTTGATTTACTTAGTATAGCTTGTTTGAGTTCATTTAATACAATTTCGTAGTTCTTAATTGGATTTTCTGAATAAGAGGCGGTTAACAGTTTGAGTTGTGTGATGAGTTCATTTAAATAGTCTAGATTTTCTGCATCCCAAAAGATCCGGCGTTGGACTTGATTTACCTCTATTTTGGATTTACTAAATATCGGATCATTCTTGAAAGTGTTTTGTGGCATCCAGAATGTTGTTAGGCGAAGAAGAGCATGATCACTTTCCTCATTGAACTTGATGGACAGTTGTGAGATTTGTTCTTTTAACTCATTCCCACATATAATATAATCCAGAATAGAGGGAGCTCCATTTCCTTGCCTAGTAAATGAAGCTGGCTTGTCTCCATTGATATTTCCGTTTAATATTGTCCCGTTTATACTTAGAAGGAATGATAATAATAAACTTCCTCTTTTATCGGCCTTAACTCCTTTCGGGAATTGCGGGAGCGTTATTTCCAATGATTCTTCATTAAATAATGTAGACCATTTCTTTATTTCACTGTTAGATATTTTGGCGTT
This sequence comes from Lissotriton helveticus, assembly GCF_964261635.1. Lineage (NCBI taxonomy): Eukaryota > Metazoa > Chordata > Amphibia > Caudata > Salamandridae > Lissotriton > Lissotriton helveticus. The sequence continues at coordinate 4,333,993 of NC_136066.1, forward strand.
TAGGTCACCCATGATAATATACGGTAGATAATATTGATCTTCGAGGATATTGGATATGGTCTCTAAGAGATGATCAAACAGAGGGTCATGATTTTTACTTGGTGGTGCGTAGATGTTAAAAAGTAGTATTTTATTTTGAGCAGCTGCTGGATGTAATTTGAGTTGTATTTTGATACATTGCAAGTTGTGCGAGTAGGTATCGATTATTTCTTGTGACCAAGAGTAGTCTTCTTTCAGCAGGATTGCCATTCCTCCTTTCGCGTGACCCCTTTTAGATTTAATTGCTGGGTTTTCATAAACGTAATAACCTTTTTGCGTAAAGGTAGTGGTAAACCATGTTTCCTGCAGAACAAGAATGTCTGGATTATCTTTTATTGCTTCTTTCATTTTATTCGCGGTTTTCCCGGCTATATTCCATAAAGATAATTTCAAACCATCGCTATACCTGACGTTGTTGCTCGTTGTCCATTTTTTTACTATTTAATACTTCTGGTAACCATGACCATGATAGTATGTTGTTCTCCTTTTCTTTTGGATTAGTTGTCCGGGACCAAACCGACCTTTCACCTTGTGTTACTTGAATTTTTAATATATCGGTTCTCATGTTGTTTAAGGTATATTCCTCCCTTTCTAAACTGAGATTATTTTCAGTCTGAGATTGTCTAATTACTACTGTATTTTGTAAGTTAGTTTTGATGTCTGGAATAGAGATTACATCATATCCATGTTTTTGTAAAATTTCCTTCTCTCTTAGTATTATTCCAGGGAGAACTGGGGAGAAAAATAACACTTGTGCAAATTTAATGTTTTCTTTTTTTGGAAAACGTACTAAGTCTATTTCTTTACTAGTCAGACACTTCAAGGAAGGTATTTCTTGAAATAGATTAACAATTCTTCCTCGATTAAGCGGAACATTGTCGGTGGGAAACAGTTCCTCAATTGTTAGGTATTTTGATTGATGACCATCCCCTTGCCAAGTTTTGTGGACTTGAAGGTTTTTTGTATTATTAGTTTTATGCTCTGTTAATTTACTTTCTGGTGGCGGGCAGTATTCTTCTGCTATTGGATTCAATGGCTTCGCCAGCATTGTTGTTTGAATCGATGGGTTATTCACCAAATTAACAAAGGTATGTTTTTGAAATTTAAGTTTGTTCCCTTTTTTCTTTTGGATTCTTCTTAGAGGTCGCCCTCGCTTTTTCTTTCCCTTGTGTACCTTCACTTCTTTGTTTTTTATAATTTTTCCCATCTGTCTTGTTTCATTTTCCTCGATATCCTTTTCTGGGGGTATTTTATTTTCAGGAAATATCGCACCTTGACCTTTCTCAGTTTCTTTATTTGAAAAGATTGGATAGTGCTTTATATTAGTTTCAGAGGAATAATCCTTTTCTTCTCTGAAGAGTTTTTTCAGAGAGTAGATTATGGGAGTTTTTACCTTTTTTCGTCGTTCCTTAGAATCAGTCTCGTTTTTTTTAGCGTCCGATGTTTGCGTACTTGCATTTTACATTTTTTGGGGTTTTATGTTTTTATTACAACCATCTTCAGACTGAGCAGGATTAGCCATTTCTGGTTTATCAGTTAAATCTTTAGGTAATGCTTTCTTCTTTTTTTCTTCCACCAGAAATTTGAGAATACCTATTTGAACGTCCAGGGTATCATCTGAGTTGGCTAAAATTTGACCTAGATGAGTGAGAACTGATTCCAGGATTTCTTGAAGTGAAAATAGTGCTTTTGACAGGGGAGGTGTAGTAGCTGCCTGGGCTAAGTTAGAAAAACAAAGGTCAGTAAGTTTAGTTTGGTTAATATACAGTTTAGATGATTTATCTGGGGAACTGGTAAGTGGTTGGTTATGTCTTAAGGGAGTCTCTGATTTCTGGACTTCGATCTTCGTAGTATTACTCACTAAGCCCTCCTTGGCTAATCCATCATCATGCTGTTTAATAGGTGTTATTTGAGACATCTCTAAGATTGATTGATTATACTCTTCCAACAGGGAGATCCTTGACAGGTTAATCTCTGGATTTGATAGTACCTGAATTTGATCATTTGGTTCAAGTGATTGTATTGACTGATGTTCACAATTGTTAATTGAGAGGCTTTGCTTTTTTTCTTCTTCCAAGAATGGCAGAAAAGTGTGGTTTTTCTCCGAGAGAGTAGAAAAGTATTTGGTTATTGCCGGTGTATTGGAAATTTGTCCTGGTTTCATTGATTTATCTACACAATTTCTAATAGCTGCATCAGTTCCCATGCGTTTCATATAAATTGTTCTTGAACGCAGTTTTTTTAGAGCCATCATTTAGGAGTTTGTGATCTAAGTAATCTGGTGGTCCTAGTCTCTTAGAATCGAAGTTAGTGGGGGGGCCCGTCCCGTCCTCGATCGTCCTCGGACGGCCTCAGACGGTCCCGCCCTTGTCCCGGGCTTCTCCCGGGCGCTACCCGCGCGCTCCCGCGCAGCGGTATACTGACACGCTATTTGTAAATTGCAAATGAAAGGGGGTGTGGCCTACAGGGAGAGCGTCACCAGGTGGGATCGGTGATAGAAACTGCTGGGACTCTTGGGAGTTGGAGTCCAGCAGTATGCTCGCTCGCAGCCCTGTCAGCCAGAAACCCTTGATGCAGTGAGGTCAAATGTCAGCAAGATTCTGCTCCGTGAAGCGGGACCCGCGGAGCGGGTCCGGCGAAAGGTAGCGATTTACAAAGCGCTTCTGATGAGCCTCGGCGCACTTCCACTGACCTCCAGCGCCTGACACAGTCTCCAAAACGGCAAGTAGCAAAAGAATGATGATATCCGCAGCTGTTTCTGATCCGGAGCCTTTTCACTGAGGAGCGGGGGGCGTGGCCTACAGGGAGAGCGTCACCAGGTGGGATCGGTGATAGAAACTGCTGGGACTCTTGGGAGTTGGAGTCCAGCAGTATGCTCGCTCGCAGCCCTGTCAGCCAGAAACCCTTGATGCAGTGAGGTCAAATGTCAGCAAGATTCTGCTCCGTGAAGCGGGACCCGCGGAGCGGGTCCGGCGAAAGGTAGCGCCTTACAAAGCGCTTCTGATGAGCCTCGGCGCACTTCCACTGACCTCCAGCGCCTGACACAGTCTCCAAAACGGCAAGTAGCAAAAGAATGATGATATCCGCAGCTGTTTCTGATCCGGAGCCTTTTCACTGAGGAGCGGGGGGCGTGGCCTACAGGGAGAGCGTCACCAGGTGGGATCGGTGATAGAAACTGCTGGGACTCTTGGGAGTTGGAGTCCAGCAGTATGCTCGCTCGCAGCCCTGTCAGCCAGAAACCCTTGATGCAGTGAGGTCAAATGTCAGCAAGATTCTGCTCCGTGAAGCGGGACCCGCGGAGCGGGTCCGGCGAAAGGTAGCGCCTTACAAAGCGCTTCTGATGAGCCTCGGCGCACTTCCACTGACCTCCAGCGCCTGACACAGTCTCCAAAACGGCAAGTAGCAAAAGAATGATGATATCCGCAGCTGTTTCTGATCCGGAGCCTTTTCACTGAGGAGCGGGGGGCGTGGCCTACAGGGAGAGCGTCACCAGGTGGGATCGGTGATAGAAACTGCTGGGACTCTTGGGAGTTGGAGTCCAGCAGTATGCTCGCTCGCAGCCCTGTCAGCCAGAAACCCTTGATGCAGTGAGGTCAAATGTCAGCAAGATTCTGCTCCGTGAAGCGGGACCCGCGGAGCGGGTCCGGCGAAAGGTAGCGCCTTACAAAGCGCTTCTGATGAGCCTCGGCGCACTTCCACTGACCTCCAGCGCCTGACACAGTCTCCAAAACGGCAAGTAGCAAAAGAATGATGATATCCGCCATAGCTCTTCTCGCACCCTTTCCGTTCTACATGCCAAGACAAATTGGTCCCTGATTCTTTCCTCACTTGCCTCACCAAATTTGAAAGTGGCGGCTAACTTCCTAAGGTCCGATACAAAATCCTCTATAGATTCTCCCTCTTTTTGTGCTCTCTTCCCAAAATGATACCTCTCCATGATCATGCTAGTCTTGGGAAGGTAGTGTAAGTCTAATTTCTTAAGGCTCACCTCAAACTCATTCAGACCCCTTGCCTCCTGTGCCCCTAACTCTGGGAGATGTTCGAGGACCTCTTCACCTTCTGCACCTAGATAGTAGGCTAATAATGCGACCTTCCTTTCTAAACCCAGGTTTGGCCCACAAACAGTGGCGTAATTCAAAAACACTTTTTTCCATTTCTTCCACTGGATATTGGGATCCCCTGGGGTGGTCAAGAAAAAAGGTGGAGGGGTCACACTCTGCATGCTAGGTGCTAAACACTACTAAACAAATGAACACCCCCACTAGACACAAATGGCACTGAAAAGGAAAAGGTAAGTTAGCATGAGTTATAGAGGGTACACATTCCTCTGCTGCAAGTCTCCCTAGAGACTTCAAACGGGAACAGACAGAGGGAAAAAATGCCAGCACAGTCTTTCGAGTACAGGGGATAAGGTGCGGGAGCTTCGAGTGAAGGATGGTGCAGGCAAGTGCTGCTACTTTCTCTTAATGCCCTACACAACGCTCCACTTGTAATTATCTTCCATAAGTGACAACCAACTTTAGCCACGTCTGTGCGCATATGGCAGAACACACAACTCAGTACTAAGTCCCTATGCAGGCAATGTTTGATGCAGAATGACGTCACTGCGCTTGTACTCTACAAGGTGTGCTTCCCAATTTGCTGTTCTTCCTCGAGTAGTAATACTCTTCCCACGCTGCTCTGTGACTTTATCACCAAGGCTTAAAGTTCATTGTCGAAAGTCTCTACACAAAGGTTCTGTTATGCTGCGCCTGTGTGATCATACTGCCTCCCACGTCGCGCTCATAGGATGTCTTCCGAAGTGTTCCTCTCATTCATTCTGGCCACTGCGAATGCACCTCGTTATCCCCCGCAGCACTCTGGTTCAATCACACTTCACAGCCGCCTGACGTACCACACTCCGACATCAAACGCAGTCGGAATTCGTCCCTTTTCACTCCGTTAGCTTTTTTCACACACTGCCCTGTGCGCACCCCCTGCAGGTAGGCGTGAAAGCTGTCACACACTTAGACAGAAAGGAAAAGAGTCTCTGAGGCGGGGTGACGGGAGGTTTCACACGCTCCTTCAATTATGCTTCTATTCGCTGTCCTTTTGCGCGATGAGGAGACGCACGTTATTACTTTTTAAGTCTGTTACTGTGGCGGCAAACAAGTACAAGCGGAACTCGCGCCTACGTTTCACTTTTCACAATGCGCGCATGGGAGGTCACCTTACTTCTCGTCAGGAGCAGGGCAGTTTCCGTCACGCAGTCCCCTGACACAGCTCACAGCTGTGTGCCGCCTGATAAACTTCAGGGCTGCCACTCTTCCTAGCCGCTCGGAAATCGGAGCTATCTGCAGGCGCCCGCTTCCTTTTTCTCCTGTCAGCTGTGACTCCAACTCGTTCCCCGGGCGTGTTGAGGTCGCGGGAAGTTGTTACCCTCGTCGCCAGTGTGACAACCACCAAGAAAAGACAACCCGGACTCCAGGCGGTGATTGAAAGATAGTCTTTATTGATAAGACTAGAATTAACGCGACCTCAGCCACAGCCTCAATTCTTCGAACCTGTCACACAGTCCGCGGCGCTCGCCTTGGAACGCTGGTCGCGGTGACATTCTAAGTGATGTCACCGCGAGCAGCCCCATTACATGCGAGTCGCCGGGGGGGGTTTTGATATGGGAGATACCACAGCCAGTAACCCCACTACTTGGGCAATGGACCTCAAGGACACAATCTGCCTGCTCACAATCAACTTCAATTCTTTCTTGATCGCCCTGATTTTGTACGTGGGCAGGAGAAGCTGGTAGCTGCAGGAATCTACCTGAAAACCCAGAAACTCTATAGATTGTGTAGGGACCAGGACTAACTTTTGGGGATTCACCACAAATCCTAGGCTCTGAAGGAGATGGATGGACCATTCCAGATGTGTAGTCACTAACTGAGGAGACTGCGCCATGAGACTGACGTCGTCCAGATAGACGATCAGTCGCACTCTGTGTGTGCGCAAGGACTCTACCACAGGACGAAGGAGTTTCGTGAAGCACCATGGTGATGACAAAAGTCCGAATGGAAGGACCGTGTATTTGTAATAAACGCCTTGCCAGAGAAATTAAAGGAAACGCCGATGCGGGGCATAGATGGGAACGGACAAATACGCGTCTTTCAGGTCCAACCTGACCATCCAATCCTCTTCCTGTAGAAGGTCGCGTAGCAGATGAATGCCCTCCATTTTGAAGTGGTGGTAGACGATCCACCCATTGAACTCCTTGAGATTCAGGACCAACCTGGACCCGCCCCCTTTTTTCTGGACCAGGAACACATTGCTGAGAAAACCCTCAGGGTGACATTGAGTGGCAACTATTGCCCCTTTCTCCAGGAGGGAGCTTATTTCTTCTGGGAGGGTGTCTCGTACATCTCCAGCTTGTACCCCTGCACCGTCTCCAAAATCCAAGGATCCTGCGAGAGGGTGCGCCAATTGTGTTGAAATAAATGAATACGTCCCCCCAAGATCACCTCTGAACATAGGATTAGTCTCACCTGTAGTTCCGGCGTCTTGGTGGTTTACTTGGTTGCCACCGAACCTTCCCCTGCGGAACTGGTTTCTCGCTCTCCGGGAGGGACAGAAGTTAGGATTGCCGGAGGAGTCGTTCTGGTAACCACTTCTGTGATGTTGCTGGCCACGTGGGGCGCCTTGGTTGTTTCCTCGGCCGAACGACCGCCCTCGATTTTGTCCAGCCCTGGTGAAAACCAGTTTGAATGCGCGGTGAAGAGACTCATGCGCCTTGTCCAGGCCACCGAAGGTGGCTACGAACTTGGTCAATTCTTTTAAGAATGGTTGACCGAAGAGGAGGCCCTGGGCCACGGGACCTGCCTATGACTAGGACAATTCTGCCAATTTAGGGTCGAGCTTGAGGAGTATAGACCTCCTCCTCTCGCTTGACATGGCGCAGTTAGCGTTGCCTAACTGGCACACCGCCCGCTGTGCCCATCCAATGAGGGCATCAAGGTTTATTGGGGATTCCTTGGCATGGAATCCCATCTCAAGAATTTTTGTTAAGGGGCCTGCAAGGTCAAGAAGTTTATCCTGGCAAGCCCGCCAGGCACGGTCTATGCCTTTCTTGGGATCCATGGCATACTTTTTTATGTAGGTGAGCATCACTGGATCCACTTCTGGTGTTTCCGCGACTCGAGCCGCCAAATCCGGTATGGGACATTCCGACCGAAGCCGGGCCCTGATGTCCTTATCAAAAGGACGGCGGAAGTGGGATTAAACGTAATCCGCCACCTCTTGCGGTGGGAGCTATGCGGTAGAGTTAGGATGGACAATATCCGCTGGGTCAAAGGTCAAAACTTTGAGTTGTGGAGGCTCTGTGTGATGCTCTTTTCTGAGCTTTTTCGCTGGTTGAGGACTCTCTTCCTGATCCGAATCTGAATCCGTGCTGGTGGAGGAGTCTCCCCGGTCTCCTTGGGTAGACTCTGTCTGGTCTGCTGGCGCAACGTATGTGTGGTCATTAGCCAAAGCTTTGGAGAGCCATGCAAAGTCCTCAGAGTGAGGTTTGGAAGCTTTCGGGTCTTTAGCTTTTTGACGGACGGTTGCAGCCAGAATCCACCCTTGCGCCCAGCCAGGGAGGCTAACCTGCTCCCCAACTGCCGCACACGCGACCGGAGGCGCTACCAGAAGGGCTAAAGAGAGAGCGCGGCTTGAGCGCTGCGGAGTACCATCGCTTCAGGTACGCTCAAGCAGGGAGCCCTTTAGAGCACGAGCGCTCGTCAAAATTGCCACAAACCAAGCTTGCAACTAACCTAGGGAAAAACCTGAACGGAGCGAGGTGACACACAATAAAGCATATAACATAAGCATAATTATGCGCAAACAACATACAGTGCCCCTAAAACCCATACACCACAAGTACAAGGAAAGTAGTAAGGGAGAGGCACTTAACTTGCTGCGGAGCAGCAAAGAAAGAGGACGTGTGTGCCTCGGTTGGACATTATATAGGCACAGTCTCTATGGTTATAGAGTACAGGGTGCTCATGGGATTTGTGGTTTATTGTGATTTATTGAATAAAAAAGATAGTTTTTTTATTGGCTGCTGTAAAAAGCAAAGAAATGAGAAGCATAATCAGAGCCTCCGGTCCTGACATAGAATATATATATATATATATATATGTATGCTGTGGAGCGCACGAAAACCTGGCAAGGATTGGGGTAGCGCAGCAGTGACTGCAGAGGCTGGGCTAACATTTACTTCAATCAGAGTGAAATGTGAACCTTTTTTAAACCGGCCCCCAGGTGAAATCACACCGCTTGATGGAACAGGCACTGAAGAAAGCCGTCAGGCTGAAACGCGTCTGCCTAGCATTTCAATCAACATTTTCACCCTGAGCGCTTGAATTCTGGAAATAAATCTAGCTGTCAGCACTGAGCATGTGCCGGACCCGTTTTCCAGTGAAAAGTGGGATTGTATTCTATATTTCTATATATATATATATATTACCTACTGGCGGTCGCCAGTAGGTATATATAGTTAGGATTTTTTCTCTATGGGTTTTTTGAAAATTCTATGTCTAATAACTTTGGCGTTTGTGGACGGAATTGGCTGAAATTTTCAGGAAAATGGCACATTTTGTTTCTGAGCAGCCCCTGAAAATTGGGGGGGGGTTCGTCCAGGGGGGGTCGAGAAAAAAGGGGGGTCCCAAAACGTGTTTTTAACATTGAGTTTTCCATAGGGCGGTTGGCCTCACTTTTAGCCCGAACGGCTGAATGGATTTGCACGAAACTTGGCAAAATTGTAGGGACTGGTAGCCCGATGTGCCTTTTGTAGGTCTCAATATATGTGCTACAGTGGATTTTGAGAAATTAACGTTTAAAAAAAGATATATATCTGTAACAGCGGACCGGGCAGCGCTCCAGGACGCGTACTTTTCGCGCAACGGAGCTTTGTGAAGCGAAGCTGATTGGTTCTCCGGCGTCTGTCAACATTCCAAACAGTCCGTAGCGGCCGCCATCTTGTCTCTCGGTAGGATCGAGAGACAAGAGGAGGCCAAAGCGAAGGGGCAAATGACCATAAGGGGGAATAGTAGATCCTCGCTGACCCCCTAGGTTTGATGTGGAGGTTTTAAAAGGGCCCCGCGGGGCAACAAAAAAAAAATAATAATAATAATCGAACGGCTGAATGGATTTGCACGAAACTTGGCAAAATTGTAGGGACTGGTAGCCCGATGTGCCTTTGCTAGGTCTCAATATATGTGCTTCAGTGGATTTTGAGAAATTAACGTTCAAAAAAAGATATATCTGTAACAGCGCACCGCTTCGCGTACTTTTCGCGTTACGGAGCTTTGCGAAGCGAAGCTGATTGGCTCTCCGGTGTCTGTAAACATTCCAAACAGTCCGTAGCGGCCGCCATCTTGTCTCTCAGTAGGATCGAGAGACAAGAGGAGGCCAAAGCGAAGGGGCAAATGACCATAAGGGGGCATAGTAGATCCTCGCTGACCCCCTAGGTTTGATGTGGAGGTTTTAAAAGGGCCCCGCGGGGCAAAAAAAAAAAATAATAATAATAATCGAACGGCTGAATGGATTTGCACGAAACTTGGTAAAATATTAGGGACTGGTAGCCCGATGTGCCTTTGCTAGGTCTCAATATATGTGCTTCAGTGAATTTTGAGAAATTAACGTTCAAAAACAAGATATATATCTGTAACAGCGCTCCGCTTCGCGGAGATAAAATTATATCTGTATTACCTAGCTGTTGCTAACACCAGTTAGCGACGGCTAGTAGGAGATAGCGACCATCTTGGGCCCCACTTTGCATGTGAGTGATATTTATCACTAATGACATGCAAAGTGGGCATGCCAAGATGTTAGCGACTGGAAACAGTCGCTAACATCGCTATCTCCTATTATCAACTTTTGGAAATATTCGAGATAAGCGCGAATATCTCCAAAAAGTAACAGCTGCCCTGAGCAGTTCTTAGCCATGTTATCCAATGGGAGGTGGATAACATGGCTAAGAGCATTAGCTCGGTAATGCATGAATATCGCTGAGTTTTCAGCGATATTAATGCATTGCGGTCGTTTTTTATCGTATTTGCGATAAACCTTGATAATAGCAAGGTTTATCTGCGATAATTTCTGACGGTAAAAAAATCTTTGCAATGCATCGTTAGGGATAAATATCGCTTAACTTTGGTAATATGCCCCAACGTCTGTTAACGTTCGATTCGACGGAAATCAGGAAGTGTTGAAAAACATTGTCTGCGCCATCTTGTCTTTTTTCAAATGCCACACTTTTGTCGTGCACGGCAGCCATTTTAGATGCCTTGACCAGACCCACTCTGTGCACGCTGTCGATCCTTAGCATGGCTCCCCACCCTCGCAAGCATCTCACCCAGGCAGTGGTCACCCCCGCTCTCTGTCTTATGCATGGGTAATAAACCTCCCCCATCTGCGCTGCTCTTCCCTGAGAATCACACCCTGTGCCCGCCCGACACCTCCCTTTCGCCCTATTCACTACCGCACCCTCTGACACTCCTTTTCCTCTGTGTCCGATTGTCCAGGCCGGTCCTAGGCTATCAGCTAGCCCTGCAGATGTAGTTTATGGCCACAGCTGTAAAGAATCACCCCTCTTCAAAGGAGTTATAGTAGATCAAGGCCCACACTCGATGAGATCCGTCACAGCAGAAGCGTTGCTATTATCTGAAAACCATCCTGTATTGTGATTGGGGAGGGGACCGAGCGTGAAGCGGAAGATTCCAGGGATGACTCTTTGTACATCAAAGTTTTTACAATTATGTGTCACATTAAAAATATATAGCACTCCGACAAAGTAGTAAGATTATAAAACTTTAATAATTTATAAATATATGCAAGAAAACAAAAATAGTAATAACATATAAACATTTTTAGGGAAAAACAACGAAGTAGCGGTCGGCTGTGCGAATAGTCCCAACGCAGCACAACGTCCAGATTTCCGGCGTGGGGCGTCGCGGGTGGTGGGTCATCAGTAGCAAACTGTTGTGCGAATAGTTCCAAGGCAGCAGAACGCGCCGAAATCTAGATGACACGAAAGTGATGTCTAGTAAGTTGCCACCCAGCAAATAACGGCGTGGGGCGTCGCGGGGGGTGGGTCATCAGTAGCAAACTGTTGTGCGAATAGTTCCAAGGCAGCAGAACGATGGCACCAAGGTGATGTCCAGTAAGTTGCCGCACTGGTTTTGGTATCCTACAATGCTGCTCCGAATAACGGCGTGGGGCGCCCCGGGGGGAGGCGGCGTGAACGGGCCTCTCCAGGTGGAGTGTCATCTATTGTAGTGGGGCGCCCCTTTACCGTTTCAGTTGCCATTCCGTCCGTTTTTGGTCCACTGTGTCAAAAGCCGCAATTCAGCTGAGTTGCGCCCACTCTTGCGGTGCAGCGATAGGCGGCTGTCACAGGACTCTCAAAATGGCGGCAGGCTCTTTCCTTTTTGGGCCTGGTCCACTGAAATGGCCCTGGGACACCTTGGAAATCGGACGCTTGTCTGCTAGGTCTTGGACCCCATTCTCGAAAGCGTCCCCTCCGCCTTGAGAATTCATCAAAAGTTTTGGGGGCCCCGACTCCTGCAGGCTTCTGGTGGGGAGCGGCTGCCATGATTGCTCGCGGAATGACCACGACGGAGCTACGAGATGGTGGTGCTCTCATGCTGACGCCAGTTTAGTCTGAAACATCCAGAAACAAGGTGGGGCTTTCATCGTTTGGGAAAAAAAAAAAGTTTTCATCCAATGAAAAGTGTTGTTTTTAGGTCATATGATCAAGCCTTCCATCATTAGGAAACCAAAAGTAAAATGAACCAATGAAAAGTTTTATAAACAAGTCACATGACCTGTTATGCGGCATAGGGTATAAAATGCGGAGAAAATACGTTGGCACGTGAGGCGGCGTCAGTAGCGGACCGATGTGCGAATAGGCCGAAGGCAATACAACGCGCCAAGATCCGGATGGCACCGAGGTGGTGTCCAGCAAGTTGCAGCACTGGTGTGGCCATCCTACAATGCTGAAAGTCGGCGTGGGGCGCCCCGTTGGCCTGTGATTTTGCGTCAGTAGCGGACCGATGTGCGAATAGGCCGAAGGCAGCACAACGCGCCAAGATCCGGATGGCACCGAGGTGGTGTCTAGTAAGTTGCCGCACTGGTGTGGCCATCCAACAATGCTGAAAGTCGGCGTGGGGCGCCCCGTTGGCCTGTGAGTTTGCGTCAGTAGCGGACCGATGTGCGAATAGGCCGAAGGCAGCACAACGCGCCAAGATCCGGATGGCACCGAGGTGGTGTCTAGTAAGTTGCCGCACTGGTGTGGCCATCCTACAATGCTGAAAGTCGGCGTGGGGCGCCCCGTTGGCCTGTGAGATGGCATCAGTAGCGGACCGATGTGTGAATGGGGCCGAAGGCAGTGCAACAATATTTTCGGAATAGAAGACACCACTAGGCGCTGAGATGCCAAGATCCGGATGGCACCGAGGTGGTATGTAGCAAGTTGCCGCACTGGTGTGGCCATCCTACAATGCTGAAAGTCGGCGTGGGGCGCCCCGTTGGCCTGTGAGTTTGCATCAGTAGCGGACCGATGTGCGAATGGTGCCAAAGGCAGCGCAACAATAGTTTCTGACTGACACCACAAGGCGCTGAGATGCCAAGATCCGGATGGCACCGAGGTGGTGTCATAGTTGAGAGTTCTGAGCAGCGGTTGTAACACTGTCTGAAGCTTATTTGCAGCTGCTGCAGCTTCACTACGCGTCAAGATCCGGATGGCACCGAGGTGGTGTCTAGTAAGGTGCACTGGTGTGGCCATCCTACAATGCTGAAAGTCGGCGTGGGGCGCCCCGTTGGCCTGTGAGTTTGCGTCAGTAGCGGACCGATGTGCGAATAGGCCGAAGGCAGCACAACGCGCCAAGATCCGGATGGCACCGAGGTGGTGTCTAGTAAGTTGTCGCACTTCTGTGGCCATCCTACAATGTTGAAAGTCGGCGTGGGGCGCCCCGTTGGCCTGTGAGATGGCGTCAGTAGCGGACCGATGTGCGAATGGGGCCAAAGGCAGCGCAACAATATTTTCTGATTTGAAGACACCACAAGGCGCTGAGATGCCAAGATCCGGATGGCACCGAGGTGGTGTCTAGCAAGTTGTGGCACTGGTGTGGCCATCGTACAATGGTAAAAGTCGGCGTGGGGCGCCCTGTTGGCCTGTGAGATGGTGTCAGTAGCGGACTGATGTGCGAATGGGGCCAAAGGCAGCGCAACAATATTTTCTGACTGACACCACAAGGCGCTGAGATGCCAAGATACGGATGGCACCGAGGTGATGTCTAGCAAGTTGCTGTACTGGTGTGGTCATCCTACAATGCTGAAACTCGGCGTGGGTCGCCCCATTAGCCTGTGAGATGGCGTCAGTAGCGGACCGATGTGCGAATAGGCCGAAGGCAGCACAACGCGCCAAGATCCGGATGTCACCGTGGTGGTTTCATAGTTGAGAGGCACTTCATCTGCAGTGGGGCGCCGAGATCCGGATGGCACCGAGGTGATGTCTAGCAAGTTGCTGTACTGGTGTGGTCATTCTACAATGCTGAAAGTCGGCGTGGGGCGCCCCATTAGCCTGTGAGATGGCGTCAGTAGCGGACTGATGTGCGAATGGGGCCAAAGGCAGCGCAACAATATTTTCTGAAGAGAAGACACCAAAAGGTGCTGACATTCCAAGATCCGGATGGCACCGAGGTGGTGTCTAGCAAGCTATGCAGTTGAGTTGTGTGCGCACTTGCGGCGAATAGGTCGAAGGCAGCATAACAATGTTTTCTGAATAGAAGACACCACAAGGCGTTGAGATTCGGTTACCACCGAGGTGATGTCTAGCAAGTTGCCGCACTGGTGTGGCCATCCTACAATACTGCTCCGAATAACGGCGTGGGGTGCCCGAAGGGGGGGGAGCCGGCGTGAATGGGCCTTCCTAGGTGGAGGCTCGTCTGCTGTAGTGGGGCGCCCCTTTACCGTTTCAGTTGCCATTCAGCTGAGTTTCGGCTGCTCTTGATGCTACAGCGACAGGCGGCTGCAAGAGGACTCTCAAAATGGCGGCCTGTTCTTTGGATTTGGGCCTGGTCCACTAAAATGGCCCTGTGACACCTTAGAACTCGGACGGTCGATTTTTTTTTTCCTTTCCTGTACCTGCAAAAAAAGGTAAATGCCCGGTACGTTACACGCTTCATCTGCCACGATGAACTCTCCAGAGGAACCGAAAAAAAATATAGTTGTGGTAACTATACCATGCATCGTCATATGGAGAGGTGGCACCAATTAATTATAGTGCTGCATAAAAGAGAGATTTGGAGGAGAACCCCTGACCTGCTAGTACATTCATCAAAGAAGTGGCACTGAGAGCTTCAGAGGCAAGGGAAACGGTCCCAAATATTTAGAAGAACTTTGGAAAGATTAAAATGACATGTTTAGATTGTGGCAAATTAATTTCATGTGGACAGATGAGTGTTACTCTAATAAATACAGCATATGAACATCATCATAGTCGATGGTTGGTAGAGACATTTTGACTATATCCTGGACCTGCCCGTCCTCGCCCAAAATGGCGCCGGAATAAATGGGACTCGTAACTCCTTGTTGTGTACTGGTTGCAGAACCTTGAAATCACGAGATACGTATGCAGTTTTGAAGCACATGGCGGGCGGGGACGAGAATTGATTGAATATTTCGACATCCCTATTGATATTAAGTTCTGATGTGTTATTGATTACTGTACTGTTGAAAGTTCGAATTAACGTCACCCATGGTACTTGCCCGCAAATGTATATCTAGATAATTTTATTGTAACTGGCCCTGTCGTATTTTAATTATAAAATGTACGTCCACCGATTCCGTAACTGTTAGACACCTTAGTTCTTGCAACCTAATGGCCCGCCCGTTACGTTCCTCTACAGTGTAAATGTCTATTCATCATATACGATTACAGTTTGCTCCGTGGCAGGCCCACGTGGTTATAGGCTCGTATTTGTATAATGAAATTTTCACAATAAAGGTTTTTAAAAGAAAACATGGTAGTAGTATATACATTGGTAAAGTTTTTAATAACAGTGACTGTTTTAGAATCATTAAAAGGCAAGTGAAATAAAGCAGACCAATTACATGAAGGGTAAAAGGTATAATACGAAGGAACGCAGTAAAGATAAATGGTCAAGGGCTGTTGTGTTTTCTATTCCTGCAACATAAAGTGATCGATAAGAATCTCATATTCAGGCGTATCGGCGACTAAGACAGCAGGTCGACCCTCTTTTGCTCAACGGCTTCGTCATGGGACGAAGAAACGCTCTTTTTCTCGAAAAAAGAATATATTTTACTTGCAGGACAGTTGTAAAATTTCCGGGAAAGTACATTAGCCTGGAACATTATAACATATATTTAAGAAAAAATAATGTTCGGAAGTAATGAAAAGCGTAATTTTTAGGTCATATGACCAAGCCTTTCATCATTACAATAAGAAAAGTAAAATGAACCAATGAAAAGTTTTATTAACAAGTCACATGACTTGTTATGCTTACGTTACGCGCTGCGCGCCCCGGATGACTTCCGGATGCGCTAACGCGGCGCGTCATATGACGCATTACGCGACAACGCAGGTACAGAATATAGTCAAAATGTCTCCACCAACCAGCGGTCGGAACACAACCCCTTTCAGCAGGCTAAATAGTTCTGTTAAATGACAACAGAAGGGACAGGCAACAAGAACTATCAGTCAAAGAGGGGAGGGCTAGTTCTTCTCTACCGGGTTACATTGGGGCGCTACCGGAACTGATCGAATTGGTAGTCTACAGTGTTTCTGGATGTTTCAGACTGAAGCTGGGGTTAGCATGAGAGCAGCACCATTTCGTAGCTCCGTCGTGGCCATTCCGCAACCAATCATGGCAGCCGCTCTTTATCGTTATTTTGGGCGGGGTGGGTGGCGGAGCCGAGCTGTTTTGCAGCCATCATTGTGTGGAGTTCAGTTCATCTCACTAGTTTTGTATTTGTCATGAGGGGTTGTTCCTAATGTTTCTATTTTAGCGAGGTCAAAAAGAGATCCCATTAGTGGCCTACTGATTTTGCTCGATTCCTTTTCTTTTTTTTTACACGATTTTTCGTTATCTGCAAAGACTAAACAGAGTATTGCGACTCTGTGTTTGTTTGTAAATAGAGAATGAACCAAAGAGAACTAATTCTAAAACAGTAAATACTTGGATAACAATCAATCAAATGGAGAGAGAAGCAGGCACGACGGATTACAACGGGGGCAAAGGCCTGCGTTAACTACCTTTCACTATCTGCAAAGAGAGAGTACTCCTAATAGAAATGAGGGGGGGGGGCACCATTCAAAGCAGATCAGTGTGCATAAACACGAAAATGTTTTCACTTACCACGTACTTGACATTCGACAGCTTATGATATTTGCTATTAAAAAACCATTGAAATTCACTGAAAAAACCATAGGTTATAGACCATATATAGTTAGGAATTAGCATTTACAAAACCTTGAAAATTCACTGAAAAAACCATAGGTTATAGACCATATATAGTTAGGAATTAGCATTTAAAAAACCTTATTTTACTCACACAAAACCATTGAAATTCCATATATAGTTAGTTGCACTAACTATATATCGCGCACCCGCAATCCACTGCTGATCATGTCACATATTACATCATTCATGACATGGTCAGTGACATCACTGATGACATCACTGATGACATCTCAAATGACATCACTGATGACATCACTGATGACATCTCAAATGACATCACTGATGACATCACTGATGACATCTCAAATGACATCACTGATGACATCTCATTTGACATTACTGATCACATCACTGATGACATCATTCATGTGATAATACGATGAACCTCTTCAGACTCTAATATAACCTTAGATACACTCAGTGTAAACAGACACTCATAGACTGTCACTCATCCATGGAGTTACTCAGACACTTAGTCAGTCATGCAAAGAATCAATCACACCTCCATTTCCTCAACTATACAGTTATACACACCTTACTTATTCAAACATATACTAAAACATATTTACTCACTTATACAATCCTGGATACAAGTTCACAATGATCCATACAGCCACTCACACATTCACTGGCTCTTATGCACAGTTATTTATATATGTCAACTCTCACATGTACTGTGTTTTACATATGTACTTACTTTGACATGTAGCACTGAGATATCCATTCACTCACCAATACACTCATGCACACAGTCAACCGCCCATACAGCTGTTTCCACATGCACTTTTGAACCCATACATCTAGTCAATCAACTGCTCACACATCTATGCAGAGAGTCATACACCTCCCAGCCACCCAGACACACACTCAGTCTCCCATACAAATGCTTGGGCAACCAATCAATAACCCATACAGTTAATCATATAGCTAATGATCAACACATGCAGCAGTTTACAGAACAACAGACATAATGATGCACAAATTAAGACAGTTTAGTCACTAACCCATGCACTCAGTGAGACACATTTAATCAGTCACTCATACAGTCAGCCATGCCCCTACTAAATCCTTCATCAAGACACTTATACATCCACTCATTCTTCAATATGTAAGACATATTTTAACTTTACAGAATTATACAGTCACTGGATGTAGTCATCAGTGATGTCATCAGTGATGTCATTTGAGATGTCATCAGTGATGTCATCAGTGATGTCACTGACCATGTCATGAATGATGTAATATGTGACATGATCAGCAGTGGATTGCGGGTGCGCGATATATAGTTAGTGCACTAACTATATATGGAATTTCAATGGTTTTGTGTGAGTAAAATAAGGTTTTTTAAATGCTAATTCCTAACTATATATGGTCTATAACCTATGGTTTTTTCAGTGAATTTTCAAGGTTTTGTAAATGCTAATTCCTAACTATATATGGTCTATAACCTATGGTTTTTTCAGTGAATATATATATATATATATATATATATATATATATATATATATATATATATATATCTCTCTCTCTCTTTCTCTCCCTGTCTCTCTTTCTCCCGTCTCTTTATCTCTCTCTCTTCCTCTCGCTCTCTCTATATATATGTATATATATATATATATATATATATATATATATACATATATATATATATATATACAGGCTCCAGTTTCCCAAAAATACCCAGCCGGGTTTACAGGAAAGAATCAGCACTCACACGGGCAACAGCAGCGATATTAAGCAGAACGGTTTATTCACAAAAAGCAGACGCGTTTCGGGAATGAAATCCCTTCGTCAGTGTTACCATCAGAGCGCCATACATTACACCCTTATCTATGTTCATACTTTACATCAACACAAACGATGGACCAATGCATTCAGGTCTGTACAGCGCGCCATCTTCAAACGCTTACATTCTATACATTTTGTCAGCGTGGGATACTAAAAATACACCATCTTTAAATTGTATTTAAAACATCCATAAGGACGTCATGCGTTTATACAATAAGCAATCTCGCCGTGTATCGGCAGGAGTTATGATGGACAAATAAGTCCAAAAACACACATAAGCCTGAGAAACAAGGCATTTAAAAGAAATGCACAATTAATGCGAAAATCGCCATGTTAAACAAAATGCTTTTCTAAGCAAAAATCTTGCCGTGGATCGGCAATTGCAACCCAATATCAGGTTGCTAGATTCTAAGGCCAATGAAAAAACAAATCACAAATCCCACACTGACATTAACATTTTGTTTCAATATATACATCTTCAGAATTACACCCAGTTGTCACAGTTAATTTTTCACAGTTACTCACATACCATGTCACCGCATGATCTTAGCCCAAGTGAGAAGCAAGTTCTTCCCCCATATTCAGTCCCTTTGGTGCCCTGCTCTCAAGATCTATAATAAATCTCGATTCTAATCTTCTTAGAACCTGTAGTCGATTGCCTCCTCTCGGATTTTCAGCTACTTGGTCTATGCAGAAATATCTCAAAAGATTCCTGTCACTCTTATGCTTGATGGCAAAATGCCGTGCTACTGGATAGCTGAAATCTTTATTAGCAATCGCCCGCATATGTTCTAATATTCGGAGTTTAACAGGATTGATGGTACTCCCCACATACCTCAACGGACAAGGGCAGACCAAACAGTAAACTGCGTGGTCTGTGTGACAAGACATAAATTTTGTGATTTTCTTGCCACCTTTGCAACCTGGCACATCATAAACTAAAGTTCTTTTGCTTGCCGAACAGGCTTTACATTTTCCACACGGGAAAAAACCTTTTGCATCTTTCAGGGTTCCTAACTGTTTTTTCTCAGGTGGTAGATAACTATGGACCATATCATCTCGCAACGATCTTGCCCTTCTAAAGGTAATAGAAGGCACAACAGGAATATCTGGACCTACAATTGGGTCCGATTTAAGGATGTGCCAATGTTTAGACAAGATAGATCTTAATCTAAATGAATCCGCAGCAAACCGTGTGATCATGCGGAATTGAACCTCTTTAGAAGGGGTAGTTCTTTTCTTTTCAAACAATGTGCTGCGCGGTATCTTTTTGACTTTATTCAGAGTTTCTTGAAGTAGGTTAGAGTTGTATCCTCTGTTGCGGAACCTCTCTATGCTATCTATGGCAGCTTGTTCAAAGTCTTCATTGTGAGTGCAATTACGTTTTAATCGTAAAAATTCCCCGTAGGGGATATTGGTGATAAGTTTACGGGAATGGCTGCTTGAAGCGTGTAAAACGCTATTGCCAGCAGTCGGTTTACGATAAAGTTGAGTGCTGATCTGCCCATTTCTCACACTCACTTGTAAATCCAGGTAACTAACCTTTTCTTTGTTAATTTCCCCTGTGAATTTGAGGTTGCACTCATTATCGTTTAGCACTACAATATACTCATTAGCCTCTTCTATAGACCCATTCCACACTAGGAACAGGTCGTCAATGTACCTGCTCCAAGCCACTATCTTGCTGTTCCAAGCGGCATTACCAGGGGCCCAGGCTACCTGCTCCTCCCACCAGCCTACGAATAAATTCGCATAGCTGGGGGCGAAGCAGGAGCCCATCGTCGTCCCAGAACACTGTCGATATATAATATCCTGAAAGAGAAAGATGTTATTATAGAGACAGAATCTTATGAGTTCCAACAACATCTTGTTGTGCAAAGCAAATCTCAGTTCTCTTTTGTTCAGGAAAAATTCCACAGCGGTCAATCCTTGTTCATGGTCTATACAAGTATACAGACTTGTTATGTCCAACGTAATCAGTATATATGAAGGTTGCCAAGCAATAGACTCTACTTTCTCAATGAAATCCGTGGAGTCTCTTATATACGATTTCAGAGACAGTACAAAGCCAAAAAGGAAATGGTCTAGGAATTTAGAAAGGTTCTCAGTGAGACCTCCTATGGAGGAAATGATGGGTCTTCCAGGGGGATTGTGGATGCTCTTATGAACCTTGGGCAGATGGTAGAAACAAGGTAAAATTGGGTTCATGGTTTTCAGAAAAAGATATTCGTCGAGTTCGATCATCTGTCGGTCATGCCACTTTTTAAGCAATTGATATAGTTCTTCAATGCTTGTCAGATAATCCTTCTTGGTAATGACATTGTAGCATGTTTGATCCTCAAGTTGTCGTTTTGCTTCTGCAACATATTGTAATCTAGACATAATGACTATGTTGCCTCCTTTATCGGAGGGTTTGCAAACAATCTTTTTGTCCTCCATCAGGCACCTCACCGCCTGCTGTTGTTCCTTGGTAATGTTATGGTGTTTCCTTTGAGGTTTAGATTCTGTCCTCATAATGGCCAGATCCCTGGCAACCACCTCTGCGAAGATGTCAATTGCATCCGGTGCAGTTTGGGGGACGAATCTTGAGGCAAGTTTGAAAGTACTCTTCGGTGCTTCTTGCTCTACACTAACATTGTCCAATCTTTGAGTTAAAGTATTATCTATTGCGTTTGTCTCCATGTCACCATCTTGTCTAAGATTTTGCAAAAATTCACAAGCTGTAAGGTCATTTACCGTTAAGAGATCGGTATCTTTCTTGTTTCTCAAAAATTTTGATTCCTTCATAGTTGGCTTAGTCTTAAAAAACGTATGCAATTTGACTTTCCGAGTAAATTTATATAGATCTATACGTGTCTGTGTATATTCCATATTCTTATTCGGACAAAAAGTGAGTCCAAGTTTTAAAACGGACTCTTCTGTTGGTGTTAATGATCTTTCGGACAAATTCACAATGGTGAGCATAGAGAGGTTCCGCAACAGAGGATACAACTCTAACCTACTTCAAGAAACTCTGAATAAAGTCAAAAAGATACCGCGCAGCACATTGTTTGAAAAGAAAAGAACTACCCCTTCTAAAGAGGTTCAATTCCGCATGATCACGCGGTTTGCTGCGGATTCATTTAGATTAAGATCTATCTTGTCTAAACATTGGCACATCCTTAAATCGGACCCAATTGTAGGTCCAGATATTCCTGTTGTGCCTTCTATTACCTTTAGAAGGGCAAGATCGTTGCGAGATGATATGGTCCATAGTTATCTACCACCTGAGCAAAAACAGTTAGGAACCCTGAAAGATGCAAAAGGTTTTTTCCCGTGTGGAAAATGTAAAGCCTGTTCGGCAAGCAAAAGAACTTTAGTTTATGATGTGCCAGGTTGCAAAGGTGGCAAGAAAATCACAAAATTTATGTCTTGTCACACAGACCACGCAGTTTACTGTTTGGTCTGCCCTTGTCCGTTGAGGTATGTGGGGAGTACCATCAATCCTGTTAAACTCCGAATATTAGAACATATGCGGGCGATTGCTAATAAAGATTTCAGCTATCCAGTAGCACGGCATTTTGCCATCAAGCATAAGAGTGACAGGAATCTTTTGAGATATTTCTGCATAGACCAAGTAGCTGAAAATCCGAGAGGAGGCAATCGACTACAGGTTCTAAGAAGATTAGAATCGAGATTTATTATAGATCTTGAGAGCAGGGCACCAAAGGGACTGAATATGGGGGAAGAACTTGCTTCTCACTTGGGCTAAGATCATGTGGCGACATGGTATGTGAGTAACTGTGAAAAATTAACTGTGACAACTGGGTGTAATTCTGAAGATGTATATATTGAAACAAAATGTTAATGTCAGTGTGGGATTTGTGATTTGTTTTTTCATTGGCCTTAGAATCTAGCAACCTGATATTGGGTTGCAATTGCCGATCCACGGCAAGATTTTTGCTTAGAAAAGCATTTTGTTTAACATGGCGATTTTCGCATTAATTGTGCATTTCTTTTAAATGCCTTGTTTCTCAGGCTTATGTGTGTTTTTGGACTTATTTGTCCATCATAACTCCTGCCGATACACGGCGAGATTGCTTATTGTATAAACGCATGACGTCCTTATGGATGTTTTAAATACAATTTAAAGATGGTGTATTTTTAGTATCCCACGCTGACAAAATGTATAGAATGTAAGCGTTTCAAGATGGCGCGCTGTACAGACCTGAATGCATTGGTCCATCGTTTGTGTTGATGTAAAGTATGAACATAGATAAGGGTGTAATGTATGGCGCTCTGATGGTAACACTGACGAAGGGATTTCATTCCCGAAACGCGTCTGCTTTTTGTGAATAAACCGTTCTGCTTAATATCGCTGCTGTTGCCCGTGTGAGTGCTGATTCTTTCCTGTAAACCCGGCTGGGTATTTTTGGGAAACTGGAGCCTGTATGTATTACGCGAACACCATCGCGTTATTCAGCACCCGCCTTGAGAGTGACTCACGCATTTGGTGTTCTGGAGCTTGGATATATATATATATATATATATATATATATATAGATCGCATGTCACACAGTCCTTCCTCTTTCTTCACTGCTGTGTCAGTTAAGTCCCTTGATTTCTTTCCTGCTCTTTGGGGGAGTGGTTTGAGAGGCATTCACTGTTATTATGTGTGATTTATTTTCTCATTTGGGTGCACGTTGCTGCCATGCTAGCTTGACTGTTTGTTTATGGCCGCGCGGTGGGCTGTAGCCCCCTAGGTGTGCTGTTTCATCCACTAACGGGTCCTGCCAGACGCACCTGGGAGCTGCTTTCTCCTGCGCTCCTAGCGCATCGCTGTTTGAGTAATGCCTGTCCCATTACAAAGGGGGCTTTGTCCCTCTCTCAGGGCATTTTCCCCACCCTCCCTCGACACCGCAATCGCCATAATACTCCTGGACGGCCTGTCCTTATGCCACCTGGTATCTGTTTTGGTGTATAACACCTTTTAGAGCACCTGTGAGGGGGCTGCCCAGCCTAACATCTTCGCTGCGGCGGTTATTCCGCCGCAGCGCTAAGGGGGCGGGGGGGTCGCGCGGCGCGCCCATGCTGGTGACGGAACCGCTCCGTCACCAGCCTCGGTTGAGCTGTGCTCATGACGGAGCGGTTCCGTCATGGCCCCGCACGCTCAATAGAACGCGCCGCGCAGGCGCGAAATCAGCACCGCACAGGAGCTTCGGGCGGGCCATGACGGAACCGCTCCGTCATCAGCACAGCGCCCCCGCGGCTGATGACAGTGCGGTTCCGTCATCAGCATGGAAAAGGCTAAATAAGGGTGCATTTTGCTTATTTAAAAAAAATCGTATCAATAAAAAAAAGTATCTTTTTATAAACATGTTTATACGTTAGTTCTTTTGATGTGCTTCATATTTTTGTGTTTCTAGAGTTTACATGCTTGTCTAATAGTATCCAGTACTGTGCCCGGCACAATTTACTTTCCAAACTAGGGATCGCTCCTCCTGCTGTTTCTTCCACCAAGGCCCCAACAGAGAAAAATGCCTGCCGAACAATGGCTAGAACGACGGCCACCAGGGAGCCTTCTACCCCACCCGGGGAGGTGGCAAAGGCAAGGCCCACCACTCCAGATGAAGGGCTAACGCTTCAGGAGGTTACAATGGTAAGCACCGTCCTTTCCCTCCCTAACAGAATAGGGGGGAGGCTGCGATTGTTCGCACACAAGTGAGCGGAAATCACTTCAGATCCTAGGATCCTGGAAACAGTAAATGGGTACCCCATAGAGGTCTTCGAAACTCCAGTCAAGGCCACTACCTTTGATTTTTCCCCAAACAGGATTCAGATCTAATAGACCTGGAGGTGCAGGAGCTGCTCTCTAAAGTCATAATCAGAAGGTCAGTACTGAGGTGCCGGGTTTTTAGGAACCCGGTGGTGCCAGGGGGTAGCACCCGAGGACCTCTGAGTTCTCCCTTGTTCCGGACCACAGAAACACAGAGTCTTCTAGTTACCGTCAAAGATCAAGTTTTATTGGTAGCTACCAAGTAACACGTGTCCCAGAAGTACACTGCACGGAGAGTAGGTTCTCGGGAGACTGTTCATTTTTACAGAACCAGCCGTCTCCTTATATACAAAATTAATAGCTGCAAGCAAGAATTCCTGAGTTTATGATATGGCTATACACATATTTCTACAATAATACAAACAGCAGGGTCATGTAAGCAAGCCCATATTTTAGATGTCCAGTTTGTTGATAGATTACCCAGTTAGGCCTGGAACTCCCATCAGATATCGATGAAACCTTAATAAAGGAAGGCACAACCCAGTCATAAACTGGCCATAAACAAGGAATGTGGACAGGTGCATGTTTGCAGAAAGCATGGTCTGTATGTGTGAATGGTTTGTGGAATGTTATGTATTGATGCTATCGTATTCGGCCACTGGGCGAGGAGCTGCCCAAACAGGTTTGGCCGAAGGCCATGGAGTCAGTTGGGACAGGTCAGGGGGAAGTCACGAAAGGGTGAACGTGTCCCTTTTGATCAAGCTCGACCTTTAATTGACTTAACATGAGGGCAAGATGCAAGATGGATGTCGTTCACAAAATGGAGTTTAAGGGATGGGGACGGAAACTACGATTTTGGGGTGTTGGCAACCCTCGATTGTGACGCAAATACATAGGAATGATGTCCTAATTATTATCGGTTCGTAGATACCAAAATCGTCTTGGTGCGTTGAGGTTTTGTGACACGAGTATTGGACCTCGATATCGGGAAAACACCAGGGTCCGGATTTTTGAGAACCACAGGCCCTCCTTTTGCCCTCATATAAGGCAATAACTCATGCTAATCTGAGTCCAAATCGGTATGAAGAAATTCGTGGAGATGTTGCTGTAGCATCATTCTGTTACTCAGCTCGTCCCGTGACACAGGCTTCCGTACACACGAGGTAGCACAGAGGCCACATAGTGCAGGAGCACACTGTATACATAGGCAATACATGAACAGAAGTGCCAAGGTCATCCCAATGAAGATCAGAATTTTCCATCCCCAGGCAGTGATCAGCTCCCAGAACCACCCCAGCAGGGACCAATCCCCTTTCTCAACGTGAAGGGAACCAGATATTTCGTGTAGTTTGGAGATGGCCTGGTATACCGTCGGTGCGTTATCAGGGATGAATATGCAACAACTGGATTGGATGACTCTACACACACCACCACGATCGGCGAGTATGATGTCTAAGGCAATTCGGTTCTGAAGGGTCATAAGTCGATCCGACTGAAGCTCGGTTGTCAGATTGCCAAGTGCTCCGGCCGTCGTAGTCACGGCGGATTCAACTATCCTCGATAACTGGCGAATATTTCTGCTGTTCACCATAGGCCCCCAAAATGGCAGAAAACCCTTTGCGAAGTCAGCGAATTCCTGACCCGCGGTGTCGTCTTTACTCACGACACCCCTAGCTGTCCTTGTCCGATGGTAATCTGCTCTGGCCGTGTAGGTGGGAGGCAGCAGAAATGAGATAAAACATGTACCTGAGAAATCAGGGGGCAACCACGTGTAGGCTTGGTCGTGGCAAACGAAATACGTGCCTTTGGCTGCCAAAAGTATAGGGGAAGTTCGGAAAGTAAATACGTATGTTTCCGTGCAAATGCTCTTTCCTAACTGTGCTGTGGGGTCCCTACCAATACCCTGTAAGCATAAGTGACCTCGGTGGGGCACTATCCAAACTGGGCGGGATTTCTTTGCTGCCTGGCTCTTGACCAGGTAAACCCCATGTTTGGTCACGTTCCAACGGGAGTAGGGGCTGAGTTCATCTTTGGGCATTGTCAGATATGTGTCGATATCCCTACTCATATTCCTTATCCCTCCAATTAGTGCCTTGTTATTGGAATCGCTCGCAGTGGAACGGGTCGGGTATGGTTCTAGGGTGAATAGGAACATGGTCTGGAAAGCCCAGAGAGAACCATAGTAGCTGAATGGCAAAATGAAGTATGGGATCCCCTTATCGGTTGTGTGTGGCATAAGTCCGCATATCCAACAGTTTGATGCGTTCATTACGGACTGGTGTTGGTGTAGGAGCTGAATGAAAGAATTGTTTACAAATTCGAGTCTTCGGACAGACTCGTGTTCAGGTAGAGGGTGAAAGTAGTGTGGAGAAATAGTGGGAGGAGATGGTGGCTGGGTGTCATTCGAAAAAGTAACTTTAAATACGAATAGAGTATAACCAGTAAAAACCACAAGTATGCTACATAACATTAAAACACATAGTATCAGGAATCTTCTTTTGGACAGTATTGTGCATAACTGTTTTCCGAAGTTCGTGGGTCTGATAGGTCTCTCTACCCTTGGAAACTCCATCCTCTATTTGCTGCCCGCGGTGGTTGATTGATTCTCCCAGGGAGCGCGCTCTGCTCAGTCCGGGGTAACTCCCGTGGACCAATCAGAACCGTGGACCTAGAACTTCCCAGTTGCACTCCCCAGACTTCAACCGCGACCCTAGCAGCAGAACCGTATGGCGGTTCGGAAAATCAAAAATGAGCTAGTTCCCCTGGGACGAGAGAGCTAAAAAAATCAAAAAATAGTTCTTAGGGGAAAAGGGAAATCACATTACGTCAATCGTTTATTAGTCTCTTTGTTTAGACCGCAGGTCGTACCGTCATTTCCCAGGTATGGTGTGGTCTTCAAACAGCGTCTCAGGTTCGGTAGTGTCCAATTGCATAGACGGCGACACAAGTCCTTGTAAAATATGATCACTCTCCTTTTCAGTACTAGTTTCTTTCAAACGTGCATCGCTGAAAGGGATGAAGCGAGGTACGGATTCGGTCTCGGAGTCGGCAAGTCCTTTGTTGGCCCACCGGTCGTATTGAAGGGGCAGAGGGACCCGTTTGCAGTGGGTCCCATGTACCCAGTTCTTCTTGCCTTCCACCCGAACAGCAGATCTCGTTGAAAGCAGCACTAGGTGCGGTCCGGTCCACCTCGGCTGTCCGTTGTTGGTGCGCTGGAAATTCCGCACCAAAATCCACGAGCCGGGCTCGATGAGGTGACCTGGATCGTCAGAGGCTGGTGGAGAGGAGCTGTGAACCTGTTGGTGTAAAACACGCAATTTAGTTGTCAATTCGCACAAATAGTCAAGTAGTACGGGGTGTTCTATCTCACTTAGTTTCTTGGGTCTTGGCACGCCCCAGACGTTGGCTGGGCGGCCAAACACGATCTCATGGGGGCTAATCTGGAGTGGACAGTCATTCTGGTTGACAAAAGCGCTAGAGGCAGTGCGTCAGGCCATTTAAGACCTGTACTGGCTTGGATCTTGGCTAGTTTGAGTTTTAGAGTGCCATTGTAGCACTCTACTAATCCAGCTGATTGGGGGTGATTTGCAGCGTGGAATTTTTGGTGGATGCCTAAACACTCACACACTCTCTTCATCACGCATCCTACGAATTCACTTCCATTATCACTCCAGACAATTCTAGGCATACCGAACCTCGGAAAGAACTCTTTGACGAGTGCTTTGGCAGTTGATAAAGCGGTATTGTCCTTGAGGGGGTACGCTTCCACCCATCTTTAAAAGGCGCAGACCACAACGAGCACATACTTTAGGTTGTGGCACCTCTCCATGTGGATGAAGTCGAGCTGTAAAACCTCGAACGGGTACGTTGGAGGCGCAAAATGACCAGTTGGAGTTGGGGTTCCCCTCCCGGGATTGTACTTCAAACACACCATACACTTTTTAACCACATTCTTTGCATATTTTGGGATATTGCTATTCTGCCATACTGGGGCCAAAAGTTTACATATTCCTTTCGAACTGATGTGCGCAATTCCGTGAGCCATCGTTACTACTGCAAGTACGTATGCATTAGGTAATAGCCATCGCTGGTGTTCTGATAGTTCGACCCAACAACCATTCGCATCCAATCTACCTGTGCTTTCTCTCCATTCATTCACCTCGTTCTCAGTGGCCTCAGCTTGTATCGATTTTACGCTTTCAATGGTGTCCTCGCACATTCCCACATCAGCAGTCCATCTAGCGGGACCCATAACATACATCCGACTCATTGTGTTCCTTGCAGTTTCTTTCGCAACCTCATCTGCCAATGCATTTCCGCGGCCAACATCATCCTGAATCTTTTGGTGTGCACTGCATTTTATAATGGCGACTTGTAGGGGCAAGGTGAGTGACTCAAGGAGCTCATTAACTAGCTGGCCATGTTGTATCTTTGCACCATGGGACGTAAGGAACCCACGTTCACGCCACAATCTCCCAAAACTGTGAGCCACACCAAAGGCATATTGGCTGTCAGTGTACACATTCACTCGCTTTCCTTTCGCCAACACACATGCTCTAGTAAGCGCAATCAACTCTGCAGCTTGTGCAGAATTGTGGGAAATGCGTGCAGTCTCTACAATGGTGTATAATGTCGTTACGGCGTATGCTGTGGTCGTATCACCATTCGGCAACTTGAAACATGAACCATCAACCCACAAAGTATCATTGCATTCGGGAAGGGGAGTGTCCTGTAAGTCTACTCTCCCTTTTGTCTCTTCTTCTGTCCTGAAACAGCAGTCATGTTTGTCAATCTTGTCTGTCTCTGTCGGGATGGGTAATAACGTAGCGGGGTTGAGTGTATCACACCTTTTTATGTGGATGTGACTTGCTAGCAGGGTAAGTTCGTAACTGGATAGTCGAGCGCTAGTAAGATGTTGTGTCTTGGTCCTATTTAGCAAAATGTCAACTGCATGCGGAACCATAACGATCAGAGTGTTATTCATGACTAGTCCAGCAGACTGTCGAATGCAGACAGCTGCTGCGGCCGTTGCTCTTAGACAACTTGGCAGTGCCTTAGCCACTGGATCCAGAGTTGCCAAAAAATACGCGCATGGGCGCTGTTTGTCCCCAAAGTGTTGCGTTAAGACTGATAATGCACAACCTTCCTTTTCGTGGACATACAATGTAAAAGGCTTACTGTAGTTGGGGTTTCCCAACACAGGGGCCGAACACAATGCATCACGCAACTCGTGGAAACTCGTCTGACAATCTTCAGACCAAGGCATAGGATTAGGCGTGTCTTTGCGGAGTAGTGCCAGCAAGGGCTTGGCTAGTAGTGAGAAATTCGGTATCCATTGTCTACAGTACGATGTAATGCCCAAGAAGGCTCGAACCTCTCTCTGTGTCCTTGGGGCACTTAGTTCTGTAATTGCCTGTATTCTTTCTGGTGTCAGTCTCCTTCCCTCTTTCGATAAGATGTGACCTAGGTAGGTTACTTCTTGTCGGCAAAATTGCAGCTTTGAAAGGGAGACTTTGTGCTTCATGTCACATAAGTTACGCAATAATAACAACGTGGCTTGTTTGCAAATCTCCTCAGTGTCTGCGGCGATCAGTAGATCGTCTACGTACTGGATCAAAGTTGACCCATCTGGCAGCACAATTGTGTCTAGTTGTGTTTTCAGTGCCTGACTGAATATAGATGGGCTTTCGCAGTAGCCTTGAGGAGCGCATTTGAAGCGGAAGCTTCGTCCTCCTAAATTGAAGCCAAAAAGGTCTCTACTCTCTTCGGCGATCGGGATGCTGAAGAAAGCGTTCTTCAGGTCAATCACCGAGAACCAGTCTGCTGAAGCTGGAACCATTGTCAATAAAGCAGTAATGTCGGGGACAACTGGAAACTGTGGGATAACTACCTTATTTACCTCTCTAAGGTCAATCACAAACCTATACACAGGGGGCTGTGAAGGATCAGTACGTTTTAAGACCGGTAAAACTGGACTGTTACAAACGTTCCCTGTTGTTTCTTCAATAACATCTTTATCGATCAAATCATAAATGATCGTTAACAACGCCTTCTCGCATTCGTTAGATATCTTGTATTGAGGAATACGTGGCAATACGACGTTGGCTTTCAAAGTTATGACATACGGTGCTATCTCCAAACGACCTACGTCATTGAAACCATTAGCCCACAGTATATCAGGAAGTGATGATAATTCGGTTGGAATACCTTCTTTCGACAAATACATTGGAGAAATGACTTTTTTCCCTAACGTAAGTTGTACTCCCGAGGGAGAACAGTACAAAGTCGCATACAACCTTTTTAGCAAATCCAATCCTAGCAAATTTTCACCGCAACCTGTTGTAAGAATGAGGGGTGCTTCTAATTCGCATGGGCCAATAGAAAGAGATATAGGACTAGAGATCGGGTTTCTAACAGGGGCGCCAGAGAAACCTACTGAAACATTCATTTCACCAGACAAAGGTGCGCCAGGAAGTTTTGAGTGCATAATAGAACTTTTTGTAGCACCAGTATCCAGCAGAAATGGCTCTGACACTCCTGATGTAATTACCTTGACATAAGGTCCATCTTGGTCTACTGGAACTGAAACAACTCCCTCTCTTTGTCCATGGCTGTCCTAGCAATCGTTACCCTCATTGTCGTGTTCGCTGTAATAGTCGTCAGCATAGTACTGAGCTGACCTAGACGATGCGTTATTCTGTTGGTCAAAGCTATTCATGGAATTCTGAGGCGGAAAAGAAGCTGTGTACTGGGAGAAATTTCCACGGCCCCTACCTCTGGGGGCATGTTGAACACCTCTCCCTCTTACACCTGAAACACCGTTTAAGCGTCGCGCAAGAGCCGGACAATTATTCCTAAAATGACCCTCTTCCTTGCAATACGCACATTGATTCGGGCCATACGGAACACGCTGGTGGGAAGACTCGTTTCCTTGCGCGTCTCTAGAATACTGCTTATTCTGTTGACAATTGGGCTGGCTAGCCATACGAGGCGGATAGGCCTGTTGGAGAAGAACTTTAGTTTTTAGATCTTTCGTCTTTTTGTCTGCCTTGTCTAGCTCGTCTTTGCGCCTGTTTTCGTAGTACTGAGCTGTTGCTAGAATCTGTGCTGACGTAGAGACAGCCCAAGCACTCTCTGAATCTTTTAGTTTAGCACACAGTTCGGGAAGCAGATTGTGTACAAACTTGTCTACAAACAATCTTTGGCCACCCTCGGTAGCCATATCCTGACCACTATGGTCAGTGAAAGTTTCCTCAAATCTCGTGAAAAAGTCAGACACATTCTCGTCTTTCTTCTGCTTGCACGCGGATAGCTTGTCCCAGTTTACGCGTACCTCAGGCATATGTGTCTTCATGTATGCAATAATTCTACCGGGAAGTTCAGCTATTAACGGCTCAGGCTTGAAACCACCGACTTGTCTAGCATCTGTAGTCGCAATGTTCGCCCACGAGTCACCTAATTCTTGGTCATGATCTGCATGACGTATCTTACTCCATAAAGGATGTGGAACAACGTTCCCAAACAACATGTCTATATCCGCTAAATTCATTATACATGAGCTGGCAGTTTGGGACAACTCCTTATAATACCCAGTCGGGTTTTTACGGGGATCGGGTAGTGTCTGCTTGAGTGCTAAAACTTCGGATCTTTTCCAGGGGACATGTACCCATACACGCTGGAAATGAGGCAGAACCGGTGGAACTGCAGTCGCGTCACCTTCCCTCCAGACCGGAGGAACCTCTCTCATGGGGTACTGTCTCGCTCTTTTCCTGCTGGATGTACCACTGTCAGAGGATGACCCAGAATTACCACCCGTACTTCTATGTGATAATAATATCTCAACTGCTTTTTCAACGTCGGGACCTACAATCATACCCTCCCCAAATTTAAATCGTACCCTACACAACTCTTGCTCGTTGGTCTTCTGACCATTATCTACCAAATCCTCACACAGAAAAACACACATCTGCTCAAAGACGTATCTTTGCGTTGGTTCATCCCATTGACGGAAAACGTTCATGACAGACTCTACATCATATCTTGCTGTGTCCATAGCCCAATTTCGTGCTAACTTATTCAAACATTCCCTTTCCTGATAATCGGGCATTTGGCTTCGTAATTGTCTTCGTTCCGTGTTAGGGGTCGTTTTAGGCGACCGAAAAAGTGGTGAAGGAAAGTTAGTAACAATGATGGCCATTTTATGCCAGACGAAAGGTGAAAGTGGGGGAATAACTGGTGGTAGAACAGAGTCACGCAAAGTAGAAACAGAAATGTTCGTAGAACGAGTATCAGAGAGACTAGAAAGTGTGCTAGGCGAAATTTTAGAAGGAACAGTAGGAGAAGTAGATGTGATCGGTGAGCCTTGAGGAGGCTGCGCCAGATAAACAGGAGCCAGCTGAAGAGTAGCCGGTGAGTGCGGTAAAGGAGCCTGTATAACAGCTACCAGAGGTGCAACTAAAGGTTGCGGAGGTGCTGTGGCATTTTGTGCATAGGGTGGTGGCGAACTTAGCAAATGAGCCATTAATGGATCTTTTTCACGCTCTTTTACTGTCTCTCGCTGAAGAGATGGCAAAACGGGGTAGCATTTATCTATTGCCATTTTACGTTGCCTGTGCAACTGCTCACTTATTCGATCCTCTTCGTTGTCTTTAAATTTTATCGCGGCTTGCATTACTGAAATACCTCTTTCCCTCTTATTCTTCTTTTCTAATTTAATTTCCTTCTGTTTGG
This sequence comes from Lissotriton helveticus, assembly GCF_964261635.1. NCBI lineage: Eukaryota > Metazoa > Chordata > Amphibia > Caudata > Salamandridae > Lissotriton > Lissotriton helveticus. The sequence continues at coordinate 4,366,801 of NC_136066.1, forward strand.
CCTCTTTACGCCATAAGCGGAAAGAGTCAAACATCGCCGGTCGGGCTTTCTTCTTGAATAGTTTGACTTCTAGGTTATCTAAAACTTCTGAGTCGAAACTACCGTATTGGGGCCATTTTAAAACACCATCCTTGCGGGTGTATTTTATCCATACTTCGTTATATGTTATAGGACCTACGCCGTGCTTTACATAGAGCTCATACGTTGGAGTTCCAATTGGAGGAACCGGACAAGATTCCTCTAATCGGGAGTCCTTACTACAACCAAGACAAAACAAGTTTCCAAGTCTGCTAAAACCAGGCATCTTTGCTCACTAGTCTAGCTTCAAACTTCAAAGGATTATCTGTTTACGATATATCTCGTGAATACACGAGTCCTTCGGCTTTGGGGCTTGCAAGTACCAAATCAAAGCGTATCTCAAGGATACCAAAAACTAAGGACAAACTAAGGACTGGGAGACGCTCCACTTATACTTAACTGAAGTATTTGAAGATCTGTGACGTCGCTAGAAGACTCGTCTATCGTTTCGCTCTACCAAAGATCACTGGGTCCAAAACAAGGCGATAGTCAGGGCAGCAGTCCTTCGTAGCCGTCGGGACGCGAGGAACCTCGCAGCAAAGACCTTCGGAACCACGTCGACATACAGGGGTCGCTGAAATGGCTGGCCGTCCTCCGGAATTTTCACACGAAGCTCCTCACGAACATCTGGCTTGGACCGTCACCGCTTGATATCGCCCCGAGTTGGGCGCCAACTGAGGTGCCGGGTTTTTAGGAACCCGGTGGTGCCAGGGGGTAGCACCCGAGGACCTCTGAGTTCTCCCTTGTTCCGGACCACAGAAACACGGAGTCTTCTAGTTACCGTCAAAGATCAAGTTTTATTGGTAGCTACCAAGTAACACGTGTCCCAGAAGTACACTGCACGGAGAGTAGGTTCTCGGGAGACTGTTCGTTTTTACAGAACCAGCCGTCTCCTTATATACAAAATTAATAGCTGCAAGCAAGAATTCCTGAGTTTATGATATGGCTATACACATATTTCTACAATAATACAAACAGCAGAGTCATGTAAGCAAGCCCATATTTTAGATGTCCAGTTTGTTGATAGATTACCCAGTTAGGCCTGGAACTCCCATCAGATATCGATGAAACCTTAATAAAGGAAGGCACAACCCAGTCATAAACTGGCCATAAACAAGGAATGTGGACAGGTGCATGTTTGCAGAAAGCATGGTCTGTATGTGTGAATGGTTTGTGGAATGTTATGTATTGATGCTATCGTATTCGGCCACTGGGCGAGGAGCTGCCCAAACAGGTTTGGCCGAAGGCCATGGAGTCAGTTGGGACAGGTCAGGGGGAAGTCACGAAAAGGTGGACGTGTCCCTTTTGATCAAGCTCGACCTTTAATTGACTTAACATGAGGGCAAGATGCAAGATGGATGTCGTTCACAAAATGGAGTTTAAGGGATGGGGACGGAAACTACGATTTTGGGGTGTTGGCAACCCTCGATTGTGACGCAAATACATAGGAATGATGTCCTAAATATTATCGGTTCGTAGATACCAAAATCGTCTTGGTGCGTTGAGGTTTTGTGAGACGAGTATTGGACCTCGATATCAGGAAAACACCAGGGTCTGGATTTTTGAGAACCACAGTACTACATCCCAGAGGATTTCTCAGCAACCTCTACTTGGTGGAGAAGAAGGACAAGAGGTTCCACCCGGGGATCAATTGCAGAAACTTCAACAAGTACTGGTGTATCGCCCCTTCAAAATGGAAGGTATCCACATCCTGAGGGATCTGTTGGGACAGGACGACTGGCTAGCGCGCCTAGACCTCAAAGACACCTACCTCACCGTCATGATCTTTCTCCCACATTGTCATTTCCTTCAGTTTGAGTGGAGGGCTCAGATTTTTGAGTTTCAGACACTTCCATTCGGCCTGTCCTCAGCACCATGGTGCTTACGAAACTCCTCAAACCTGTGGTGGAGGTGCTAAGGACGAAAGCTATCAGGCTAATCATCTAACTCGATGACATCCTCCTGCTTCCGGATATCTCACTCGAACATAACTATTGCGCTCTTTCATAACTTGGGATTAGTCATCAACCAGAGTTGCTTCCTACACAGGCCATAACCTTTCTGTGGTTCAACATCGACTCCAGGTCCGCTACACTGAGCCTACCGGAACAGAAATTAAATTAAATTAAATGAAAATAGGTATTTATAAAACGCACAGCTACTCACAAAGAGTGTCCCGGCGCTTAACTACCAGAAACCACAAACACACTAAACTCGACCTTACCTACCAGAATGCTATTGCTGAAACAACCATGATTTTAGTTGTCGCCTAAAAAGCCATAAGTTCTGGACCTGTCTGAGATGTATAGGCAGATCATTCCACAGACGGGCTGCTAAGACCTGGAAGGAGCCTCCCCCTGCCCGGGAACGGGCAAACTTAGGAATGAGCATGATGAACTGCCCTGAGGACCTCAAGGTCTATTGGAGCTTATAGTGTTAGATCCTCCTTCTCAGATAAACGGCACGAGCACTTTGGAATGTACGATAGACTAACACAAGTGCTGTAAACTGAATCCTCTTTCTGACCGGGAGCCAGTGTAATGCCTTCAGGTGAGGTGACATATGCGTTCTGGGATTAACCATAAGGATAGCTCAGGCTGCGGTGTTCTGAACGACCGGCAGTCGATTAAATAGATATTCCGGTATGCCCAGATATAAGACATTAACATAGTCCAACTCGGATAAAATGATGGCTTGCACTACGGTTTTACGATATTCAACTGGTAGCAGAGGGAGAACTTTTTTTTACCATTTTGAGCAGACCAAAGCATGTGCCAGCAACAGTTTGAATTTGAGTCTTCATCGCTAAATTGGCATCCAATTTAACACCCAAGTTCTTAACCAAACTAACTGGAGCAGAGGGGGAAGACATGTCCCGGGGCCACAATTGGCTTCAATCCTCACATGGTGGACAGCCGAAAAAAGTGATTTCAGATTTTTCCGGATTGCAATTGAGTCGATTGTGTCGCATCCAAGAAAAAACCTCTGACAAACATCTATTAATCTCGCTCCCTCTGAAGTTCGTCCCTTTGTCGCACGTGAACAGCAGTTGCGTATCATCTGCGTAAGAGATAATATTCGCACCGTGTGATTCTGCTAAATGAGCAAAGGTGGCCATATAAATGTTAAAGAGCAAATTGCACCCTGTAGAACACCCACCTTCATGGGTGGGATTGCGGCTGATAGAGGAGGGGACCAGATTTCCTTCTGCCGCTCGCTCAGAAGATTGTAAAGATCAAGAAGGTGCTCAACAAGGTGCTCCGGAGGGACAGAATTTTCCTCAGGCGGTCGGGCAGGATTGTTGGCTTGTTATCATCCACCATTCATGCCATTTTCCCAGGACCGCTACATTACAGAGACCTGCAGCAGTTGAAGGCGACTCATCGACGGAGGGGCATCACTTACTCAGAATTGATTTCTCTGATGGCGGAAGCTAGGAGGGAATAGCAATGGTGGATAGACCACATGAAGGCATGGAATGGCAGAGCCATCTTCGGATCCCGACTGGACTCATCATAGAGTCCGATGCCAGCCGGCAAGGCTGGGGAGCCAAATGCGGATCCATCTCCATGAGAGGGAGATAGACAGAGAAAGAACTGAATCTCCACATCCACTGCCTCGAACTCCTGGCAGGCACCTATGCTATCTGATAGTTGACGAGGGACATGGTCTCCTGTTGCATACTTCTGCGGATGGGCAAGCATTGGCGAAACTGACCAAGGACTTCTGGAACTACTGCCTCCAACAGCAGATTTCAGTGATGGCGGAGAACTTGCCAGGCTCCCTGAACACAGTGGTGGACTATCTCAAGGATGCAGCAACTGGCAACTCGACCCAGATGTTTTCCAGGCCCTGATGAACAGATGGGGTCCGTGCAATGTGGACATATTTACATCCAGGCTGAACGTCCAGCTTCCCCAGTAGGTCAGCTGGAGACTGGACCCTGGAGCGGTGGCGTTGGATGCTTCCCTACAAGACTGGTCGACAGGCCAAGGTTATGCCTTCCTACCATTTCTATTGATTCCCAGAGTGACAGCTCATGTCCAACAATCCGAGTGCCTGCTTGATATTGATAACACCGCTATGGAAGTCTCAGGCTTGGTGCCCCGCCCTGCTCGAACTGTCTTGGATGGCACCTGTGCATCTTCCATCCTTCCCCAGGACTCTTCAAGATCTCCTAGACCCTCCACATCCTTTAGTCCTGCAGGTACCTACCCCTCACGGCGCAGAGAATTTCAGGACACTATGGAAAGATGGCAGACTTTCAAGGGCAGCTAAGGACCTCATTTAGCTGGCTTGCACGACAGGAACTTCCAAGAGGGTCATTCTGCATGGGGACGATGGGTTCGTTGGTGCCTGGAGAGACACCTAGATCCGGTGGGATCCGACATTAGAGGAATCCTAAACGTTCTAGTAGACTGTCCATAGAAGGGCTCGCTTAATGCACTATTGATTCTATGAGGCCGGCTGTTTCATTATACTGTTATTTCATTCTCCACCAAGCACATGTGACATATAGTACCAAAGCAAAGATAGAAATGGTATTAGACAGCGAGGGAATATCCTTTTAGTAACTTGGCGGTACATCAGAATGCGTATCAGATAGTGTCTCGGCCGCCTGTAACAGGAGGTAACTCTGAAGAGGGCCCCATATGTCCTTAGGTCTGCATGTCCGCGGGCGAGTGTCGGCATAAACGGTAAGTTGTTCTTGGCAGTACACTTGATCATCCAAGCATTGCTTGAATTTTGGGGGTCGCCCCCTACCCCACCTGCAGGCTACTCGGCGTTTTGCCAGAAGCAAGGAAAAGGTAACGTATTTACGGTGTGACTTAAGGATCTGTGCGGTGTAACCCAATACCGCCACTAATGGTGTGCATTCCAATGAAAGCCCAGCCATCTTCTCCAGCGCCTCAAAGACCTGTGCCCAATAGTCTCGTATCTGTGGGCAATCCCAGGCTAGAAACCCAGCCCCTGGGTGGTGGCACCTCTCGCAATGATTTGTATCTTTTAGGTGGAACCTGAACAGCCTTGCGGGGGTCTGATATAAGCGCTGCAGGAATTTGTAATGTATACCACGGAGTCTGCAGCTACCTGAGATATGTGCAGTTTGTAGACAGCAGTACTCCCACTGTTCATCTGTTACCACCTCCCCCAGTTCCGTGGACCATTGTGTTTGCAATGCATGATGGGGATCTGGACTGTGTGTGCGGACGCTGCGATATAGTGAGGACACCAGGTGCCTTGGCGCTGTTGTGCTCAACATTTGATGTAATGGTGCAAGTTGCGCAGGTTCCTGCGGGAACTCCGGGAAGAGGGAGCGCAGCCCCTGATGTAGTCGTATATATAAGAAGAGGTCTAGAGAAGTCGTACGCACCCCGTGGAATATTCGATCAAAGGAGCGGAATGTGCCATTGTGAAAGAGGTCCCCCATTTGGCGATGTTTGTGCGTTTACCTAAATTGTGAAAGCCTCTTTCTTGCAGCAGGGGCATTTGAGGGTGATATGTCAGGGGTAATAGCGATGAGTATAGTATGGGAGATTGTATTAGACCTAATATGCGGTGGCATGCGTCTATCGTCCCCGTGATGGTGGTAGGTGTTGTACCTCGTGTGCTGGGGGGTGCATGTATCAGCCCGTCTATCGGTATGGGATCTGCTAGCCAATGTTGGCTATTTGAGGCATGTAGAGTGGAGGGTTAATCCAGTAGTAGCTATAATGTGCTTGGGCGCATGTGAAATAGAGTTCAAAATCTGGGATGCCAAAGCCTCCCTGCGCATATGGCCTCGTGAGTACTGCCCACTGTGTGCGTGGCTGCTTGACACCCCAAAACAGCCGTATCAATTCTGTTCGGAGGGACTTAAAAAAATGATGCCCAGGATGATAAGGTATATTCATGAATAAATACAAGAATTGTGGGAGCACCACCATCTTTATCAGGGATGCCCTGCCAGCCATCGAGAGGGGCAGGGAGATCCATCGCGGGACATTACTAGTGAGGCGGTCGATAGCCGTGCCATAATTTAGACGGATCAGCTCATCCCGATCCTCTGAGATTTGGATCCTGGAATATCTTAAGTCTGTGTCACACCATTCAAGCGGGTAGACTAGGGAAAATCTGGTGTCTGCAGGCATTAAGGGGAAGATCTGCGATTTCGCCCCATTTATATGGATCCCAGAGAGCTTGCCAAAGACGATGAATTCCCGTAGGAGGGGATTTATATTTTGCTGGGGGTCCCGTACATAAAGGGTTATATCGTCTGCATATAAGGAAAGAAGGATTTGGCATAATTGACACCGCAGCGCCTTCTCCTGATGATGTTGGCGCAATCTGCACGCCAACGGCTCAATCGCTAGGGCAAATAACAGCGGGGATAACGGGCATCCCTGCCTCGTTCCCCTTGGGACCGAGAAGGAGGCCGACAGGTGGCCATTTATAAGCACCTTAGCTGTGGGGTTGCGATATAGCAAGCGAATCCACTCAACGTAGAGAAGAGGAAAACCCATGCGCTGCAGCACTCCAATAAGGTAGTCCCATTCTACCGAATCGAATGCTTTGGTGGCATCTAAAATCACGGCAGCCAGTGGCAGATCCGGGGTTACATTTTGCAGTACTGAGAAAAGAGTGCACAGGTTATGTGAGGTGGCTCTGCCTGGTACGAAACCAGACTGATGCGGAAGTACGAGTTTCTCCATTAATAGAATCAATCGATTGGCAAGGACCTTCGCTAATATTTTCGTGTCGCAATTTATGAGGGAGAGGGGTCTGTAGGAATCGCAGGAGGCTGGGTCTTTACCAGGTTTCAGTAGAGATGTTATCAATGCCTCCCTCATCGAGGGGGATAAGGAGTCGCAGTCCATGGACTCCTCATAGAGCAAGACCACTGACTCATTGTCAGTGAAATTGCTCTCTCACCCTCGCAGCTCCACCATTAAGTGAGGTGCCCCTGCCCATGCACTCTTGAGTGTTGGTGATCGAGGCCCTCCTCCACCCGCAGGTTTCCCTGCGCCTCATCCCTGGTGGTCCAGTGGACCTCTGTCTCCTTTCTTTCTTTCTGCTCCTTCACTCGTTTTTCTCCACTTTCTATCTTTCACCTTTCTGCACCTCTGCTCTTTTGTGCCTTATTTCTGCCCATTTTCCCTTTCTCTCCCTCTGCTCCTTCACTCGTTTTCACTCGTTTTTTTACCCTGTCTATCTTTCACCTTTCTGCTCTTTTCTGCATCTCTGCTCTTCTGTGCCTTATTTCTGCTTATTTTTCCCTTTTTCTTTATCCCTTCTTTCCTCCCTTTACCTTTCCCCACCGCTGCTGCCCCCGCGGCCCCTCCCCCCCCAGCACGACCGGCCCAATCCAGCTCCCCTCCCCGCTCCCGCCTCCCAGCTGTCCAGCCCTCCCCGACTCCTACTTAATGGCGGCCACAGCTGCGGGCGCGCCGCTGGTGCACCGAAGGCGCGTCAAAGGCAAGCACGTCTGCGCCCGTCTGCGACCCATCCGCGACCAGCACCAGGAACCCTGGACCTCCGCCCCGCCAACGCTACGACCCAGCAGCACTCCACGCACTCAACCCAGGCTGCAACAACAACTGCAAGCTAGCATCACCAGCCGACACCCATGGACCCTTCAGCTGTCACCGCTGCCGGCACACCAGCAGCACCGCCAAGAACACGGATCCAGCACAACCCGCCCACAAGAACACAACCGAACCGAAGACCCTGCAATGCATCCTCCTGAACGTCCGATCCCTCCACAAACACGCCACAGAAATCTGGGACCTCCTCGACAGCACAACCCCAGACGTAGCATTCTTCACCGAAACCTGGACCAACACCACCTCGGGACCGGACATCGCCATCGCCATCCCCCAAGGATACAAGATCTCCAGGAAGGACCGCCCCATCCACCCAGGAGGAGGAATCGCCATCGTCCACAAATCCAGCCTCCGCCTGAGCACACTCCCTGACGAGTCCACAGAACTGATGGAACACCTTCACTTCAAGATACTGGCCGGCCCCACCGCAGCCCTCCGAGGAACCCTCATCTACCGACCCCCTGGACCCCGCAGACCCTTCGCCAACTCCATCACGGACATTATCTTCCCGCAGGCCATCGCATCCACCAACTATACCCTGCTGGGAGACCTCAACTTCCACCTCGACAATCAACTGGACCCCAACACCACATCCCTCCTGGACAACCTCCACAACATTGGACTCCGCCAGATCGTGACCGAGCCCACGCACTCAGCAGGACACACCCTCGACCCCCTCTTCACTACAGGAAACTCCATCACCTTCAGCCACACCACCGAACTCCCATGGACCGACCATCGTTGCGTCCACTTCACCTTCAGAACACCCACCATCCACAGACACCAGCACCTGCTTCCACAAAGAAACTGGACCAAGATCACCGATGACCAGCTCACCTCCTCACTCAACAACTCCACCCCAACCATCGCGGAAAACGACGACCCCAACACCGCAGCCCGAACCCTGCATAGATGGATCTCGGACAGCACCAACACCATAGCCCCACTCAAGAAAAACAACAATACCCGTGCCAAGAAAGCCAGATGGTTTACCACCGAACTTCGAGAGTCCAGGCGCACATGCCGCCGCCTCGAAAAGGCCTGGAGAAACACCAAATCCACAGAAGCCCACAACAACTTCAGAGCCGCCACCAACGCCCACCATCAACTCATCAGAGAAACGAGGAAAAAAGCGATTGAAGACAGAATCTCCACCCACGCACACAACAGCAAGGAACTCTTCAGCATCATCAAGGAGTTCGCCCAACCCACCAGCGAGTCTACCGACATCCCTCCCTCACAAGACCTCTGCGACAAACTCAGCATCTTTTTCCACCACAAAATCAAGAGCATCTACGACAACTTCGACGAAGACAACCAACACACTGAACCCTCACCAACCACCCCCGACACCCGGAAACCAGCGATTGATGACTGGACAGCCCTCACCACCGAAGACACACTGAAGACAATGAAGTCAATCCACTCAGGGGCCCCCACGGACCCCTGCCCCCACCACATCTTCAACAGAGCCGCCAACACCATCGCACCCATGCTCCGCCAAACCATCAACCGCTCCCTGGCGACCGCCTCATTCCCCGACGACTGGAAACACGCCGAGGTCAACCCCCTCCTAAAGAAACCCTCAGCGGAGCCCACCGACCTCAAAAACTACAGACCCATCTCCCTGCTCCCGTTCCCAGCGAAAGTCATCGAGAAAGCCATCAACAGCCAACTCGCCACATTCATTGAAGAACACAACATCCTCGACTCCTCCCAATCCGGCTTCAGAAAAAACCACAGTACGGAAACCGCCCTCCTCGCCGCAACAGACGACATCCGCACCTTACTGGACAAAGGAGAAACAGTAGCCCTCATCCTCCTCGACCTATCAGCGGCGTTCGACACAGTCTCCCACCGCACCCTAATACGCAGACTCTACGATGCAGGAATCCAGGACAAGGCCCTCGACTGGATCTGCTCCTTCCTCTCCAGCAGGACGCAGCGGGTCAGACTCCCCCCTTTCCTCTCGGACCCCACCCCTATCACCTGCGGAGTCCCCCAGGGCTCCTCCCTCAGCCCGACGCTCTTCAACGTCTACATGGCTCCACTTGCCCCCATCGTCAGAACCTACGGACTCAACATCGTGTCATATGCAGACGACACTCAGCTCATCCTCTCCCTATCCAACGAGCCCAACACCGCCAGACGCAACTTTCGGGAAGGCATGGAAGCCGTCGCCAAATGGATGAAAAACAGCTGCCTACAACTAAACACCAACAAAACAGAAGTACTCATCATGGGCCCAAACCACGACGCCTGGAGTGACACCTGGTGGCCCACCGCCCTCGGAAACCCGCCAACCCCCACAGACCACGCACGCAACCTGGGAATCATCCTGGACTCCGAGCTCAAAATGGACCGCCAGATCAACTCTGTCTCATCTTCCTGCTTCCACACCCTCCGCCTCCTTCGTAAGACCTTCAAATGGATCCCCCTCGAACACCGAAAGACAGTCACTCACGCCCTGGTCACCAGCAGACTCGACTACGGCAACGCACTCTACGCCGGAATAAACAAAAACCTCATCCGCAAGCTACAGAACATCCAGAACGCCGCCGCAAGACTGGTCCTCAACCTGTCAAAACACTGCCACATCTCCCAGCACCTGCGCACACTCCACTGGCTCCCCGTCGAGGCGAGAATCACCTTTAAGATGCTCACCCACGCACACAAGGCCCTCCACGGCACCGGACCAGCATACCTGAACAGCCGACTCAAATTCCACGCACCCCAAAGGACCCTACGATCAACCCAGCTTTCCTACGCCGTGGTCCCCCGCACCAGAAAGACCAGATCGGGAGGCCGCTCCTTCTCCTTCCTCGCGGCCAAGGCATGGAACGCCCTTCCGCTCCACCTCAGACAGACAACATCGCTCCCCATCTTCGCAAGAAACCTCAAAACCTGGCTCTTCGACAGACCCCCTCCTTGATGGAATGGAACCTGCACCCCCCCAACTCCCCCCCCCACCCCTAGCGCCTTGAGACCCTTACGGGTGAGTAGTCGCGCTTTAACAAACTCCTGATTGATTGATTGATAGAGCTCCTTTAGGATAGGGGCCATAATATCGACGGTAACTAGACAAAATATCGAATTCAAAATATAGAATTACCAAAATATCGAAGTCAAAATATAGAATGAACAAAATATCGAATGGAGAGGTAAGTAATTTAATATCGATTTTCAAAATATAGAAAGTCAAAATATCGAAGTATATAATATAGGTATTAAAATATATCGAATTTTTTATAATATAACATTTTTTAAAGTGTTTTGTATGTTAGTATATGTGTGAAAAAAGTATATTATGTTTGTAATTTATTTTAAGTAATGAATTGTATGTTATTTAATTTTTGCGTAATTTAATTCTGTAGCAGGTTGTGGGTTTATAGGGGAATAGAGTGGGAAGTAATTTAATTATATTAAATTAAATATTAATTTTTTGAAATGACTAATTATTTTTAATTAAATTTTGCGTTTTAGTTCTGTAGCGGGTTGTGGGTTTATAGGGGAATAGGGTGGGTAGTAATTTAATTGTAATTAATTAAATATTTTTATTTATTTATTGGTATTCATTTTGAATTGTTAATTTTGAATTGTTAATTATGTGTATTAATTGATTAATTGATAATTATGTTAATTTTAATAATTTATTTTCTGTAGCAGATTATGGGTTCATAGGGGAAAAGGGTGGGAAGTAGTTTAATTGTAATTAAATATTTTTATTTATTTATTGGTATTTATTTTGAATTAATTGTTAGTTTTGAATTGGTAATTAATTTTTATTAATTGATTAATTGATAATTATGTTAATTGTATTAATTTATTTTCTGTAGCAGGTTGTGGGTTTATAGGGGAATAGGGTGGGAAGTAATTTAATTGTAATTAATTACATCTTAAAATAAATTTTGTGTATTGATAATTAATTTACTGTTAATTAATTATTAATTGGTATTAATTGTTATTATTAATTAGTTTGTGTTATTGAAAATTAATTAGTTAATTAATTATGAATGGGTAAATAATTTTAATATCTAATATTTATTTGCATTTATAATTGATGAATTATTACATAATATTAAATTGGCAATTCATTTTAATTAATGTTTTATTGGTATTGTTATTAATTTATTTTTATTAATATATTAAATCATTACTTTCCCTACTGTTAAACTCACTGGAGTGGGAATAGTAATTTTTACCCCTACGCTATCCAACATTTTCCCTACTGTTGCACTCACTGGAGTGGTAATAGTAAATGTTACCCTCCCGTTATCCTACAGTAAAAATATTGTATATTTTTTATTAATATTATGTTAATATGTATATATATATATATATATATATATATATGTATTAAAAATAAAATTGTATGTTTTTTTATAACTTAAATTAATCATTTAATAATTTTAATGTTATTTAAGTATTTTAAGTATGTTTTAGTTAATTATATTTATTATTTAATTAATTTTAAATTACTTTAAGACATTTAAAAAAATTCGATATTTTGACTAACTATATTTTTTAAAACGATATTTTTGTACTTACCTGTTTGTAGATAGGAATTCGATATTTTTGCATTCTATATTTTTTCTTTGATATTTTGGTAATTCTATATTTGTGTATTCGATATTATGTCGGTGATCCAATATCGACATATGCTTTATAAAATTCAGCGGGTAGGCCATCTAAGTCTGGTGCTTTGCTCGACTGTAGCTGCATGATTGCCTCCTGGATTTCATCAAGTTCAAACGGGGCACTCAGAAAATCTCTTTGTGTGTCTCTCAACCAACCCAACGCTATGTCCCCTAAGAAGCTGTCCAGTTCAAAGTTATTGCGTCGCTGTGAGGTGTAAAGCTCTGTGTAGTGTGTAGTGAAGATGTCGACTGTATCGCGGTATGTGTGCCCGTCAGTTCTTGTAATTACTAGGATGTGATTGGAGCATCGAGACTTTCGGATAATTTCCGCCAATACCATGTGATCTGAAAAGGTCCTAGCCAGGTGTAGAAACATCTTTTATGCAGATGCCCAGGCCACGCGACAGCAAACAATAGTCTATACGAGACCAGGTTGCGGCTTGTGTTGTATAGTGTGTGCCTTCCCGGGTAGCAGGGTGGGTACCAAGCATCTAGTAATCCACCCTCCTCTAAGATCCCTCGGCGGGTTCCCTGGTCCTTGGTATAATGGTGCGGTGCAGCATTAGATCTATCCATGGACGTGTGAGAGCAGCTTTGAGGTCCCCTCCCCAGATGATATGAGTAGATCCTATGCTGACTTTCTTCCCCCAGAGGCTGGTGAAAAAACTTCAGTATGTCTGTGTTGGGACCATAACAGCTTATTAGAGTGGCTGAGTCTCTGCCCACCCTCCCCCATGCAATTGCATATCTGCCCTGCTGGGCTATCACGCTGTTAATTGGTGTGTATGATGTGCGCCTTTTTATCAAGATAGCTGTTCCTCTTGCATAGGACGAGTATGAGGAGAGCACTGTTTGATCTGCCCATTTACTGGCGAACATGGCTGTTTTTTGCGGGTTAATGTGGGTTTCCTGCAGCACCGCTACTTGTATTTGGTGCCGGTCCAAATATGCAAGTATCTGTCCGCGCTTCCGCGGATCCCCCAAACCCTAACATTCCATGACAGTAGCCTCAATTGTTGCATATTCAATACATCAGCCCCACTCCCCATATTTGGTATGCCAGGTAGGAACCAGGCCCATCTTTAAAACGAAGAGCTCGAGAATGTGCATAAATGTTTGTCTGTAGTGCTTAACTAAACATTCACAAAAACTGTTGAAATCTACCGCCCCTACCTCCCCCTCCCACTGAAGCATCCCAATCATGCCAGTATTTTCTACCCCACCCCCGCCCACCATTATCCCCACACTAGTTGACACAACTTTACGTAACCAAAGAGTCAAAGATTACTATGGGGATTACCCGTTGGGGGAGTCTGCTAGATGGCGCACGGGGACTCCTCTCTCGTCCATGGGGGTATGAGTTGGATCCGCCCACCCCTGTTAAGGCATGAGGGTGCCTGGTAGCATTCATTCTTTGTTACCCATTCTCATGAGCCTTGTGTACATATGATGCCGTTTACATACAGAGCCGCGTTTGTAGTATAACGTCTATGGTGACTGTCGAACAGCAGCGTGTCTTTGATTACCATACAGATTGCAGCTGACCCCTTCTCATATGGCCAGTCAATCTTGATCTGGCGAGGTAGGTCTTGACAGGTCCTCAAGGGTGTTCGTGGTCGCCTTCTGTCGTTTCACATGTTTCAGGAATTCTTCCACCTGCATAGAAGTACTGCTTTCCTTGATGAGTAATTCTGAGTTTAGCTGAGTCCAGCAGATCTATTTGGGCTTGCCGTAAATTTGCTTTACAGGTAAAAAATTACATCTCTCTTCTTACACCGTTGCCGTGAAGTCCGGATACATAGTGAACTATATTCCGTCGTAATTACGTTGTTTCTTCTCCCTGGCAACTCTAAGGGCGATGTCCCGGTCCCTTTAATTGAGGATGCGTGCAATTATGGGACTCGGTGAGCCTCCAGGTGGGGGCCTTGGGCCAGGGAGCGATGGGCGCACTCCACTAAGAAGTGAGGGGAGAGACGGTCCGCCCCCGCCGCCTCCTGAAGAAGCTTCTCTATGTACTCCTCCATTCTGCCCGTGTTTGTGCTTTCTGGTATGCCTAGGACGCGGATGTTATTGCATCAGCTACGCGCTTCGATGTCGTCATTCTTTGCTGCTATGACTTTTAGCAATTTCACCATTTGGGTTACAGGACTTTGTACAGTGGTCGCTGTATCCTCCGCATCTGATATGCGGCGCTCTGTTTCTTTTATATGCTCCTCGTGGTTGTTGAGTTTGCACACTATGTTATCCATGCGCGTAGTCATGGGGTCCATTTTGTTAGCAATGGTGGCAAAACCTTGTCGGACTTCCAGGAGGAGTGTTTGCCCCTTCTCTGTTTCCGGTTGCTGTAGCCGGGCGTTCTTTTTGGCATTGAAATTAAGACGTGGTTGTTGTGCGTCGGGCTTACCCATTATTACAGTCTTTTGGGGCAAATCGCTGTTACTGCTGGGTAGGGCGGGCTTTTTTTCCCTAGTTTGGGATTTTGCACTGCTGAAGAGTGGGCCCTCTGCCGCTAATATGCCAGCACCTGATGCCGCTGGCGCCTCACCATGCCGCTCCCAATACCCAGCGCCCCGCCAAGGGGCCCTCGCCAGAAAACCAGTCTAGTTTTTCACACAAATGTTGAAGCACCCTTCACGATGGATCAGAGCCTCAGGAAAATGCTGTAGCCCAGGACTTTTAACCCAGTTGCTGATGCTATCAAATGTCTATGGCAGTGTAAGCCACTATGAGCCCCCCAGGAGAGTATAGATCGAGTACAGCCCAATATGTTCAGATACTGCGAGTCACCCTCAGCGCGGCTCGCACCTCTCCCATCTCCCTTCTACCGGTGTAGTCCCGCTGCTCACAGCAAATTCGGTCCCTTAGCTGAATAGCAGCCAGCTTGGCGGCCCCGCGCGGCACCAGCCATCCACAGAGAGGGCTGTCCCGTACTCTTGTCCACGGGTATCTCCGCGCATCACTGCGACAGGTTGGCGCCTCCCGCTTCCCGCAACAGTTCCGCCCGGTATATATTGTGGAGAAGCATGGCTCAAATGGTTAGAACGGCAGACCCTGATGCAGAGGTCTGGCCCGGGACCTGGGTTCAATTCCCGCCACGGCGGGTCTTGGGCTCAATTTCCTCGTGCCTGATAATTCTCGCCTCGGTGCCTATTCTAACCATGGGTCCCACTCTGTGACTCTGGGCAATAGCTTGCTTAATCTCCACAACGGCCCCAACAGCGCTTGGATGCCTGGCTTCACCTTGGGGGTGCCCAGGAGTGGACATTTCACAGGGAAAAGCCAGGAAGGGTTCCTAAGGGGTATACGGACAGCGCCGGGACACTTTCGTTGGAGGTAGCTGTGCGCTTTACAAATGCTGGCATTTTATATTTATTTTATATTTTGATAATGTGACCCCTGTGTACGGGCAAGGGGACCCGCCGTCTGCCGCCTTGTCCCTGGTGTGTGAGCCACCCTCCTCTCACTGCCTTTATCGCGATGTGATGCCAGCACCTGACAGCACCGGTCTGGCTAAAGATGAGTCAACTGCCCCTCATTACTTCTGTGAACAGCCCCTCGCAGTCTTCTATTGCGGGCGCAATTCCGGACTCACCACCTCTTTTCTCGTGTTTGCGCTCCGTTTCCTCCAACGTGTCGCAAAGGCCTGCACACCTCGTGGGGAGCCGCGGCACTTGCGTAGCAGTCCGTCCCACTCACCCACTCCGGCCCATCCAGCGCCACAAGCCGGTTCGTGTACAGACTGCTGATTTCAGCCCCGCTCCTGGTCGGATCCCTTACAAACTACCACAGTTTGTGCTCCGCTGTTGTAGCTTTAAGAATCTGCTTTTTGCTCGCCTCTACGGCCATCCGGGCAGGATCATCAGAAGGATTGTGGCACCAGACTGCGGGAGCCTCACAAGAAGTCGACCATTCCGCTTGTGCGCCACCTAGCACTCCTTCCTTCTTAGATTTATAACTCTGAGTACCGGCACTTCTCTACTGCCGTGGAGAGTACCGGTACTCATGCGAGGTAGGCTCATTGCCTTTGCTGGTGAGCAGGAGTGGGATGTGTCTCTGGCAGCTAAGGCGCCGCTTCGGCAGCCCCCGATCTGAGCCCCAGCTGAGATATCCAGCAGGGCTCATTTGAATAATGTCCGGGTACTCACCATCACGCTGTGCTTGACAGAGCAGGGTCCATTCAGGCCCTGTGCTGTCAATCACATTCACACTATCCTGTGCATTCCTGCAATCACAGGAATCATGTCAGTGCCCTGGCAGTGGCAATCAGGCTACGGCCAGTCCGGCCCTGGTGGCAATTAAAAAAGCCATGGTAGGAGAAGAGAAAAGATGGCTTTTATCATACTGGACGGTACAAAAAGGGGTGGTGATGGACGGAGCATCTGAACCAATCAAATACTCACACCCAGTCAACAAATCTGGGTTTAATCCATCACCGTTCTTTAGCCCACTCTGCCACCCCAGTTCAGACATGGCCATATGCAAATCAGTCTGACCCTGTGCCTCATGGGAACAGTCCAGCAAGAACTGCCAAGCCATGCCTTCCCTGGACCGGAAACAAGCTTCCTAGGACCGGTTTCAGGCATTCCAGCCGTCTTCAGCCCGGCTTGCTTGAATCCAGTGGCAAAGTGAGCAAGGGACTCACGTCTGAGCATACCCTGCCACACTTATGGCAGCCAAAAGCGGTACAAAAGGGGGTGGTGATGGACGGAGCATCTGAACCAATCAAATACTCACACCCAGTCAACAAATCTGGGTTTAATCCATCACCGTTCTTTAGCCCACTCTGCCACCCCAGTTCAGACATGGCCATATGCAAATCAGTCTGACCCTGTGCCTCATGGGAACAGTCCAGCAAGAACTGCCAAGCCATGCCTTCCCTGGACCGGAAACAAGCTTCCTAGGACCGGTTTCTGGCATTCCAGCCGTCTTCAGCCCGGCTTGCTTGAATCCAGTGGCAAAGTGAGCAAGGGACTCACGTCTGAGCATACCCTGCCACACTTATGGCAGCCAAAAGCGGTACAAAAGGGGGTGGTGATGGACGGAGCATCTGAACCAATCAAACACTCACACCCAGTCAACAGATCTGGGTTTAATCCATCACCGTTCTTTAGCCCACTCTGCCACCCCAGTTCAGACATGGCCATATGCCAATCAGTCTGACCCTGTGCCTCATGGGAACAGTCCAGCAAGAACTGCCAAGCCATGCCTTCCCTGGACCGGAAACAAGCTTCCTAGGACCGGTTTCAGGCATTCCAGCCGTCTTCAGCCCGGCTTGCTTGAATCCAGTGGCAAAGTGAGCAAGGGACTCACGTCTGAGCATACCCTGCCACACTTATGGCAGCCAAAAGCGGTACAAAAGGGGGTGGTGATGGACGGAGCATCTGAACCAATCAAATACTCACACCCAGTCAACAAATCTGGGTTTAATCCATCACCGTTCTTTAGCCCACTCTGCCACCCCAGTTCAGACATGGCCATATGCAAATCAGTCTGACCCTGTGCCTCATGGGAACAGTCCAGCAAGAACTGCCAAGCCATGCCTTCCCTGGACCGGAAACAAGCTTCCTAGGACCGGTTTCTGGCATTCCAGCCGTCTTCAGCCCGGCTTGCTTGAATCCAGTGGCAAAGTGAGCAAGGGACTCACGTCTGAGCATACCCTGCCACACTTATGGCAGCCAAAAGCGGTACAAAAGGGGGTGGTGATGGACGGAGCATCTGAACCAATCAAACACTCACACCCAGTCAACAAATCTGGGTTTAATCCATCACCGTTCTTTAGCCCACTCTGCCACCCCAGTTCAGACATGGCCATATGCAAATCAGTCTGACCCTGTGCCTTATGGGAACAGTCCAGCAAGAACTGCCAAGCCATGCCTTCCGTGGACCGGAAACAAGCTTCCTAGGACCGGTTTCTGGCATTCCAGCCGTCTTCAGCCCGGTTTGCTTGAATCCAGTGGCAAAGTGAGCAAGGGACTCACGTCTGAGCATACCCTGCCAACCTATGACGAACAAAGCGGTACAAAAAGGGGTGGTGATGGACGGAGCATCTGAACCAATCAAACACTCACACCCAGTCAACAGATCTGGGTTTAATCCATCAACGTCCCCAGAACTGGGGTGGCAGAGTGGGCTAAAGAACGGCTCATCCATCTACCCTTTCACTCCTTCACTCATTTATCCATCCTTTTGTCCATCTACCCTCCCTTTCACTCACTCGTCCATCTTTACATCCACCCTTTTACTCATCTGACAATCCATTCACCCTTTCACCTCTCAATTTATCAATCATTTCACTCATCCATCCACCTATTCACTCGCCCATCATCCACCCTTTCACTCATCCATCCATCCACCCTTTAACCCACCCATCTACTCTTCCACCCATACATCCATCAATTTACCTTTTCTCTCATCCATCCTTCCACTCAGTCATCCATCCATCCTTTCTCTCATCATCCATCCATTCACCCTTTCATTCATCCATTCACCCTTTCAGTAATCTATTCAGCCATCTGCCCATCCCTTCACTTACTCACTTGCCCACCTTTTCATATTAATTATGACCTGAGCCTTTGTCGGCAGAGTTGCAGACAGAAGAAGCCCATCAAGAACTTCACCCTCGCTGTAGTTCCTAAAGCAAGGGGTGGGGTGGCGGAGGGTTCACTATGCCCCTGCACACAGGCAATCTGAAAAGTGGAAGGCATGAGTCATGCATGATGCACAGTGCCAGGCCATGAGGTGACTGTGGCATGGTGTTATTTCCAGGTCTTTAAGTGGGATGAAATAACTGAGGGCGGGGGGGCTCTCCAAAGGCGGGTGTTCGATGTAATTAAGGGCGTGGCTTAAAACACCTAAAAAAAGATTTTTAAATCTGTGCTTAGCATAGTGAGCCGCCCGAGGGTATTTTGCCTCTGCTGTCATTGTATCCAGATATATAACACAAGTAATGTTACACCTACAACAAGCAAGAATTGTTGGCTTTGTCAATGGTTGTTAGTTGCATTAAATAAAAAAGCAGCATGGCTTCCTTAAATATAATATTGAAAATGCATCAGTTTTAAAATGATGAGACTGAAAGCACTCCAGCCCCTTCTTTTTAACTTCTTTCACCTGTTTCTTTTGTTTAACTGGATTCTCGTGTAGCAGCAGACAGAACGCGCTGCCCTAGACCGAGGCTGGGGGAGGCCACCCGTGCTTTGCAGCCCAGACTGGACCATTGTCATTCTGTATGTGACAAACAGCCGCAGACAGAATGACAAAGGGAGGGGTGAGGCTGCTCTTGTGCTCCGAGGAGGAGTGCTTTGAGGTGGTCCCATCACGGAGTTGAGGCTTCATGCAGGGGAGCAGTGCTGTTCCCTGCAATGCCCAAAATTACAGACAAACGGTGTCCGTAAAAGGGATCCTCGCGGACAATGAACATGAGATCCAAATTACGGACGGTCCGTGAAATTTACGGATGTTTGGTCACCCTAAGGGGGAATACTAAACATCCAGCGATTGTTTCACACATGCCAACAGGGGAAACAACCTTTACAACGCAACTTTTACAACGCACTACCATTACAACGAAATTTTTTACAACGCAAAAACCATTACAACGCATGTATTTACAACGCATGTTGTTACAACGCAGGTACCTTTACAACGCATACCATTACAACGTAAGTATTGGTAAGTATATAATTATATTTTACATTTTATATGTATGGGTTTTTTTTTAAGGGGTATTTTTAGAGTTCAGGGTCAGTTTTCAGTTTTTGGGTAAAGGGGTATTTTTAGGGTTCAGGGTCAGTTTTCAGTTTTTGGGTAAAGGGGTATTTTTAAGGGTTCAGGGTCAGTTTTCAGTTTTTGGGTAAAGGGGTATTTTTAGGGTTCAGGGTCAGTTTTTAGTTTTTGGGTAAAGGGGTATTTTTAGGGTTCAGGGTCAGTTTTCAGTTTTTGGGTAAAGGTGTATTTTTAGGGTTCAGGGTCAGTTTTCAGTTTTTGGGTAAACGGGTATTTTTAGGGTTCAGGGTCAGTTTTGGGTTTTTGGGTAAAAGGGTATTTTTAGGGTTCAGGGTCAGTTTTAGTTTTTTGGGTAAAAGGGATATTTTTAGGGTTCAGGGTCAGTTTTGGGTTTTTGGGTTAAGGGGTATTTTTAGGGTTCAGGGTCAGTTTTGGGTTTTTGGGTAAAGGGGTATTTTTAGGGTTCAGGGTCAGTTTTGGTTTTTTGGGTAAAAGGGTATTTTTAGAGTTCAGGGTCAGTTTTGGGTTTTTGGGGTACAGGGGTACAGGGTAAAAATAAAATAAAATTAAATTTAAATTAAATCAATTAAATAAAATTAAAATAAATTAAATTAAATTAAATTAAATTATTATTATTTTTATTATTATTAATATTATTATTATTATTAATATTATTATTATTATTATATTATTATTATTTTCAATTATTTTAAATTAAAAAAATTAATATATACTTACCAATACTTACGTTGTAATGGTATGCGTTGTAAAGGTACCTGTGTTGTAAAAACATGCGTTGTAAATACATGCGTTGTAATAGTTTTTGCGTTGTAAAAATTTCGTTGTAATGGTATGCGTGGTAAAAGTATGCGTTGTAACGTTATACATCCGCCAACAGCCACAATTTAGGCAGGAGACTCCTGGTTTTCTCAGAAAAAATGGCTTTATTTTAGCAGTCTCCTGTCTAAATTGCATTTTCTTCAAGTCAATGGGGGGGGAGGGGGAATGAAAACTCCTGATTTTCTATTCAAAATGTTATTTGGTGAAAGGGAGGCCATGTGGCAGAGTGAACAAAGCTGCCCTTTGCAACTGGGGGCCATGATCCTGGGCAAATTAATTAATTTCTCTCACCCTAAAAAAAAAAAAAATCTGTCCTGGTGTAATTTAATCTGGTGGTCATGTAAAGTGCTACCATGCTCTTGGGTCGCGTTTGCACTATATAAAACTGCAAAAGGAATACAAGAGAGCATTTCGGTCAAAAGTAATTGTTTTTGTGGTATTTTACCACATACTTAAACACTGCCTAATACTTAAACCTTCATTTAGAGTGTTTTTAAAGCTCCACATATGTGAGTGTTTTTGAATTGCTGCATATTAGCGTTTTCCAATTAGAGAACATTTGCTGTTAATAATTTACTGAAATGTGACAAAAACTACATTATAGTTTTTTTTTAAAAAACACGAAGCTTGTCATGTCCGTGCAAAAGGTTCCTGTAACTTTTGTGCCTTAATCTGTAAATCTATTGTCAAGGCATCACTCCTATTTAGTCATTTATGGGCCAAAGAGTCTACATTGAATAATACCCATGAGGTACATTGTATATATATATATATATCCTAGCTACAGTAATGTAACTGCTTTGTTGTGGTATTACTCTTGATTTAGTTCTACTTTGTGATGAGAGCCTTAGAGTAAGAACGCCTCTCAAATAGACACTTCATGTATGTAGAACAATAAACGTGTGAGCGCGCGTGTGGTATCCACATGTGAAACGTTTCTAAGCCATTCTTTGGCTTTGCCATTATTACCAAAACGAGCAGTGTCAAAGGCAATAGATTTGGCTTTTATGGGCTGCAGTCACTCAGGTACACCACTCATCCTCCTCTCACAAAGACACGCCACCCACTCAACACTCAACACCCTACACTAACAGAGACACACTACCTACCCAGAACCCACCCCAGTACAGGCCTCACTCTGCACACCCAGTGCACCCCTCTCATCCTGCACTATCACAGACACCAGCTTACCCTGAACCCACCCCAGTGCAGGCCTCCCTCTGCACACCCAGTGCACCCCTCTCACCCTGCACTATCACAGACACCAGCTTACCCTGAACCCACCCCAGTGCAGGCCTCCCTCTGCACACCCAGTGCACCCCTCTCACCCTGCACTATCACAGACACCAGCTTACCCTGAACCCACCCCAGTGCAGGCCTCCCTCTGCACACCCAGTGCACCCCTCTCACCCTGCACTATCACAGACACCAGCTTACCCTGAACCCACCCCAGTACAGGCCTCACTCTGCACACCCAGTGCACCCCTCTCACCCTGCACTATCACAGACACCAGCTTACCCTGAACCCACCCCAGTGCAGGCCTCCCTCTGCACACCCAGTGCACCCCTCTCACCCTGCACTATCACAGACACCAGCTTACCCTGAACCCACCCCAGTGCAGGCCTCCCTCTGCACACCCAGTGCACCCCTCTCATCCTGCACTATCACAGACACCAGCTTACCCTGAACCCACCCCAGTGCAGGCCTCCCTCTGCACACCCAGTGCACCCCTCTCACCCTGCACTATCACAGACACCAGCTTACCCTGAACCCACCCCAGTACAGGCCTCACTCTGCACACCCAGTGCACCCCTCTCACCCTGCACTATCACAGACACCAGCTTACCCTGAACCCACCCCAGTGCAGGCCTCCCTCTGCACACCCAGTGCACCCCTCTCATCCTGCACTATCACAGACACCAGCTTACCCTGAACCCACCCCAGTGCAGGCCTCCCTCTGCACACCCAGTGCACCCCTCTCACCCTGCACTATCACAGACACCAGCTTACCCTGAACCCACCCCAGTGCAGGCCTCCCTCTGCACACCCAGTGCACCCCTCTCATCCTGCACTATCACAGACACCAGCTTACCCTGAACCCACCCCAGTGCAGGCCTCCCTCTGCACACCCAGTGCACCCCTCTCATCCTGCACTATCACAGACACCAGCTTACCCTGAACCCACCCCAGTGCAGGCCTCCCTCTGCACACCCAGTGCACCCCTCTCACCCTGCACTATCACAGACACCAGCTTACCCTGAACCCACCCCAGTACAGGCCTCACTCTGCACACCCAGTGCACCCCTCTCACCCTGCACTATCACAGACACCAGCTTACCCTGAACCCACCCCAGTGCAGGCCTCCCTCTGCACACCCAGTGCACCCCTCTCATCCTGCACTATCACAGACACCAGCTTACCCTGAACCCACCCCAGTGCAGGCCTCCCTCTGCACACCCAGTGCACCCCTCTCATCCTGCACTATCACAGACACCAGCTTACCCTGAACCCACCCCAGTACAGGCCTCCCTCTGCACACCCAGTGCACCCCTCTCATCCTGCACTATCACAGACACCAGCTTACCCTGAACCCACCCCAGTACAGGCCTCACTCTGCACACCCAGTGCACCCCTCTCACCCTGCACTATCACAGACACCACCTTACCCTGAACCCACCCCAGTACAGGCCTCTCTCTGCACACCCAGTGCACCCCTCTCATCCTGCACTATCACAGACACCACCTTACCCTGAACCCACCCCAGTGCAGGCCTCTCTCTGCACACCCAGTGCACCCCTCTCATCCTGCACTATCACAGACACCACCTTCCCCTGAACCCACCCCAGTACAGGCCTCTCTCTGCACACCCAGTGCACCCCTCTCATCCTGCACTATCACAGACACCAGCTTACCCTGAACCCACCCCAGTGCAGGCCTCCCTCTGCACACCCAGTGCACCCCTCCCATCCTGCACTATCACAGACACCAGCTTACCCTGAACCCACCCCAGTGCAGGCCTCCCTCTGCACACCCAGTGCACCCCTCTCACCCTGCACTATCACAGACACCAGCTTACCCTGAACCCACCCCAGTGCAGGCCTCCCTCTGCACACCCAGTGCACCCCTCTCATCCTGCACTATCACAGACACCAGCTTACCCTGAACCCACCCCAGTGCAGGCCTCCCTCTGCACACCCAGTGCACCCCTCTCACCCTGCACTATCACAGACACCAGCTTACCCTGAACCCACCCCAGTGCAGGCCTCCCTCTGCACACCCAGTGCACCCCTCTCATCCTGCACTATCACAGACACCAGCTTACCCTGAACCCACCCCAGTGCAGGCCTCCCTCTGCACACCCAGTGCACCCCTCTCATCCTGCACTATCACAGACACCAGCTTACCCTGAACCCACCCCAGTGCAGGCCTCCCTCTGCACACCCAGTGCACCCCTCTCATCCTGCACTATCACAGACACCAGCTTACCCTGAACCCACCCCAGTGCAGGCCTCCCTCTGCACACCCAGTGCACCCCTCTCACCCTGCACTATCACAGACACCAGCTTACCCTGAACCCACCCCAGTACAGGCCTCACTCTGCACACCCAGTGCACCCCTCTCACCCTGCACTATCACAGACACCAGCTTACCCTGAACCCACCCCAGTGCAGGCCTCCCTCTGCACACCCAGTGCACCCCTCTCACCCTGCACTATCACAGACACCAGCTTACCCTGAACCCACCCCAGTGCAGGCCTCCCTCTGCACACCCAGTGCACCCCTCTCATCCTGCACTATCACAGACACCAGCTTACCCTGAACCCACCCCAGTACAGGCCTCACTCTGCACACCCAGTGCACCCCTCTCACCCTGCACTATCACAGACACCAGCTTACCCTGAACCCACCCCAGTGCAGGCCTCCCTCTGCACAC
Source organism: Lissotriton helveticus (assembly GCF_964261635.1). Lineage (NCBI taxonomy): Eukaryota > Metazoa > Chordata > Amphibia > Caudata > Salamandridae > Lissotriton > Lissotriton helveticus. Next base: position 4,391,598 of record NC_136066.1, read on the forward strand.
CCAGTGCACCCCTCTCATCCTGCACTATCACAGACACCAGCTTACCCTGAACCCACCCCAGTGCAGGCCTCCCTCTGCACACCCAGTGCACCCCTCTCACCCTGCACTATCACAGACACCAGCTTACCCTGAACCCACCCCAGTACAGGCCTCACTCTGCACACCCAGTGCACCCCTCTCACCCTGCACTATCACAGACACCAGCTTACCCTGAACCCACCCCAGTGCAGGCCTCCCTCTGCACACCCAGTGCACCCCTCTCATCCTGCACTATCACAGACACCAGCTTACCCTGAACCCACCCCAGTGCAGGCCTCCCTCTGCACACCCAGTGCACCCCTCTCACCCTGCACTATCACAGACACCAGCTTACCCTGAACCCACCCCAGTGCAGGCCTCCCTCTGCACACCCAGTGCACCCCTCTCATCCTGCACTATCACAGACACCAGCTTACCCTGAACCCACCCCAGTGCAGGCCTCCCTCTGCACACCCAGTGCACCCCTCTCACCCTGCACTATCACAGACACCAGCTTACCCTGAACCCACCCCAGTACAGGCCTCACTCTGCACACCCAGTGCACCCCTCTCACCCTGCACTATCACAGACACCAGCTTACCCTGAACCCACCCCAGTGCAGGCCTCCCTCTGCACACCCAGTGCACCCCTCTCATCCTGCACTATCACAGACACCAGCTTACCCTGAACCCACCCCAGTGCAGGCCTCCCTCTGCACACCCAGTGCACCCCTCTCACCCTGCACTATCACAGACACCAGCTTACCCTGAACCCACCCCAGTGCAGGCCTCCCTCTGCACACCCAGTGCACCCCTCTCATCCTGCACTATCACAGACACCAGCTTACCCTGAACCCACCCCAGTGCAGGCCTCCCTCTGCACACCCAGTGCACCCCTCTCATCCTGCACTATCACAGACACCAGCTTACCCTGAACCCACCCCAGTGCAGGCCTCCCTCTGCACACCCAGTGCACCCCTCTCACCCTGCACTATCACAGACACCAGCTTACCCTGAACCCACCCCAGTACAGGCCTCACTCTGCACACCCAGTGCACCCCTCTCACCCTGCACTATCACAGACACCAGCTTACCCTGAACCCACCCCAGTGCAGGCCTCCCTCTGCACACCCAGTGCACCCCTCTCATCCTGCACTATCACAGACACCAGCTTACCCTGAACCCACCCCAGTGCAGGCCTCCCTCTGCACACCCAGTGCACCCCTCTCATCCTGCACTATCACAGACACCAGCTTACCCTGAACCCACCCCAGTACAGGCCTCCCTCTGCACACCCAGTGCACCCCTCTCATCCTGCACTATCACAGACACCAGCTTACCCTGAACCCACCCCAGTACAGGCCTCACTCTGCACACCCAGTGCACCCCTCTCACCCTGCACTATCACAGACACCACCTTACCCTGAACCCACCCCAGTACAGGCCTCTCTCTGCACACCCAGTGCACCCCTCTCATCCTGCACTATCACAGACACCACCTTACCCTGAACCCACCCCAGTGCAGGCCTCTCTCTGCACACCCAGTGCACCCCTCTCATCCTGCACTATCACAGACACCACCTTCCCCTGAACCCACCCCAGTACAGGCCTCTCTCTGCACACCCAGTGCACCCCTCTCATCCTGCACTATCACAGACACCAGCTTACCCTGAACCCACCCCAGTGCAGGCCTCCCTCTGCACACCCAGTGCACCCCTCTCATCCTGCACTATCACAGACACCAGCTTACCCTGAACCCACCCCAGTGCAGGCCTCCCTCTGCACACCCAGTGCACCCCTCTCACCCTGCACTATCACAGACACCAGCTTACCCTGAACCCACCCCAGTGCAGGCCTCCCTCTGCACACCCAGTGCACCCCTCTCATCCTGCACTATCACAGACACCAGCTTACCCTGAACCCACCCCAGTGCAGGCCTCCCTCTGCACACCCAGTGCACCCCTCTCACCCTGCACTATCACAGACACCAGCTTACCCTGAACCCACCCCAGTGCAGGCCTCCCTCTGCACACCCAGTGCACCCCTCTCATCCTGCACTATCACAGACACCAGCTTACCCTGAACCCACCCCAGTGCAGGCCTCCCTCTGCACACCCAGTGCACCCCTCTCATCCTGCACTATCACAGACACCAGCTTACCCTGAACCCACCCCAGTGCAGGCCTCCCTCTGCACACCCAGTGCACCCCTCTCATCCTGCACTATCACAGACACCAGCTTACCCTGAACCCACCCCAGTGCAGGCCTCCCTCTGCACACCCAGTGCACCCCTCTCACCCTGCACTATCACAGACACCAGCTTACCCTGAACCCACCCCAGTACAGGCCTCACTCTGCACACCCAGTGCACCCCTCTCACCCTGCACTATCACAGACACCAGCTTACCCTGAACCCACCCCAGTGCAGGCCTCCCTCTGCACACCCAGTGCACCCCTCTCACCCTGCACTATCACAGACACCAGCTTACCCTGAACCCACCCCAGTGCAGGCCTCCCTCTGCACACCCAGTGCACCCCTCTCATCCTGCACTATCACAGACACCAGCTTACCCTGAACCCACCCCAGTACAGGCCTCACTCTGCACACCCAGTGCACCCCTCTCACCCTGCACTATCACAGACACCAGCTTACCCTGAACCCACCCCAGTGCAGGCCTCCCTCTGCACACCCAGTGCACCCCTCTCATCCTGCACTATCACAGACACCAGCTTACCCTGAACCCACCCCAGTGCAGGCCTCCCTCTGCACACCCAGTGCACCCCTCTCACCCTGCACTATCACAGACACCAGCTTACCCTGAACCCACCCCAGTACAGGCCTCACTCTGCACACCCAGTGCACCCCTCTCACCCTGCACTATCACAGACACCAGCTTACCCTGAACCCACCCCAGTGCAGGCCTCCCTCTGCACACCCAGTGCACCCCTCTCATCCTGCACTATCACAGACACCAGCTTACCCTGAACCCACCCCAGTGCAGGCCTCCCTCTGCACACCCAGTGCACCCCTCTCACCCTGCACTATCACAGACACCAGCTTACCCTGAACCCACCCCAGTGCAGGCCTCCCTCTGCACACCCAGTGCACCCCTCTCACCCTGCACTATCACAGACACCAGCTTACCCTGAACCCACCCCAGTGCAGGCCTCCCTCTGCACACCCAGTGCACCCCTCTCATCCTGCACTATCACAGACACCAGCTTACCCTGAACCCACCCCAGTGCAGGCCTCCCTCTGCACACCCAGTGCACCCCTCTCATCCTGCACTATCACAGACACCAGCTTACCCTGAACCCACCCCAGTACAGGCCTCACTCTGCACACCCAGTGCACCCCTCTCACCCTGCGCTATCACAGACACCAGCTTACCCTGAACCCACCCCAGTGCAGGCCTCCCTCTGCACACCCAGTGCACCCCTCTCATCCTGCACTATCACAGACACCAGCTTACCCTGAACCCACCCCAGTGCAGGCCTCCCTCTGCACACCCAGTGCACCCCTCTCACCCTGCACTATCACAGACACCAGCTTACCCTGAACCCACCCCAGTACAGGCCTCACTCTGCACACCCAGTGCACCCCTCTCACCCTGCACTATCACAGACACCAGCTTACCCTGAACCCACCCCAGTACAGGCCTCACTCTGCACACCCAGTGTTTTTTGAATTATGAAAAGCCCCACATAGCATTCTGAAACCTTGGCACACCAATGCAGAGAAAGGTAATTTAAAGACATTTGCAATGGGGCATGACGTGCCCTTACTGCAGTAGTGTAAAGAAAGATCTCGGGGGGGTTTCAGCAAGGTCCGTAGAAACAGAGCAACGGAGAAACAAACTCTGTGTCCCCAATTATAGACAAGAAAAACCTGGAGCCCAGCGCCTTCTCCTGTTCAAAGAGATTTTCATTTTTACATTATTACAAAAACTCTTATATCCAAATGAGCATCACCAATTCACTCTTAGGCAGCCACTTGTTACCAGACAAAAGAACAACACAAGAGAGCAAATACATTTTATTTTCAGGAAGTAAAGCAAGAGTGCCTCATCCTCACGGAATCTGTACAAACAGCACAACTGCTATCAAAACTCTTTTGCCTTTCAGGTCATCCTATTTATGTGAGATTGGGTTTATTTATTTTATTTTTATTTTTAAAGTTTTATATAGCGCTAGCTTGACCCGTCGGTATCAGAGCGCTTTACAAACACACAGTAAACAGCAGAAGGATATCACATTACATAGTAGGCAGTAAGGAAGCAAACCACAGAACAAAATACAGCATGGTAGATAAATATGCAGTGCAGCGGAGGAGGAGACAGCAATAAAAGAAATAGGTGAGAGTGACATAGTCCGGTCACCACTATTCTTGAATGTCCAGATAGGGAGGAGATAACTCGGATAAGGAGGACTAGGTTAGTTGACTTTGGTCATGAAAGTGTTTGTTTAGGAGATGGAGTTTGAGGTCCTTTTTGAAACAGGGGAAGGAGGGGTTGCATCTGAGGACTCCAGGAAGAGCGTTCCGTATCCTGGGCGCGTTGACAGAAAACGATCGGTATTGGGTAGTTTTATTTTTCAATTTTGGAGGAATAAGGAGTGAGTTGGAGCTTCTCAGTGTTCTGGATTGACCTGCTCTACTCAGTTTGTTATTTAAGTCTCAGCACTTGCGTATTAAAGACTAAGTACCGTTCAAGACTGGATGTGGATGGCTGTAGCGAAAATCCATCCACAGATTAACCGTCTCTGTGGCGAAATCCAGGCACACCCGTCACATTAATGTTGGTGGTGTTATAATCAATCTATGTCGTGTGTAAAACGAAGCATCCTAGTAAAAGAAATTTGCGCTGATTTTATCTTGGAAAATTGTGTTTGGGGCTGTGTAAAAATCCTCTGTCATTTAACCACACTCACTCACAAACCTGTAGTTTACTAAACACTCCTATAGTGTTGAAGATTATTTGCCGGATATGGCCGGGAAATGCGGGTGGCGGTCGAATATGTAGTGTACCAGATTTCAGAAATTTCTGTCAGGTGGTGGGGGGGCCCGACATTAAAAAAAAAATCAGCTGGGGGGCTCAACCTACAAAAGTTTGAAGACCTCTGCTCTAGGCAATAGGCACATTCTTACAGAAGACAGCTGACAGTTTTATACAGCATGAGAATTGGGGATATACAATAAAAAAGACGGGGTTCCAATAGGAGACATTTTTTAGCTTTCAAATATTGTAATATGGTGTAAAGGCACCTGCAATATATCCCCTTGTAATGGTGCAGGGTCAGGGGGAGTGGTATCAAGCGAGACAGAGTCAAGGAATAGTGCTCGTAAAGAAGGTTTTATTTTTAAGTAGGCTTTCCTCCTTTTGCTAGTCACTCTCAATCTGGCGAATTCGTTAGGCTCCGTCCTGACTCCTCGTGGAAACGTCGAATACTCCAGACTGAGGCCGTCCCGACGGTAGACTGGCTCCGTCCTACCAGTCTTGAAAGGGGGAGGGTTGGCTCTTCAGGGTCTGTTTCCGCTCTCCGGCCGGACCGTTGAAAAGAAGAAAGAAAATGAAGTCAATGGGGCGCCCTTGACGGGAGGGTTTATAGGGCCGGGCGTGAGGGAAACCAAGTGCTCAGATATATACAAGACCTGCAGTGCTCGTGAGGGGAAAAGGGCACAGAGGCTTTACAATATATACACTGGCTACAGGGTGTTTGGCTGGCCGCTACGCCCCACCCAGCCCGCTACTTTGCCCCGTACCTTGTGCAGCCACGTTCCTCCCGTGGGACCGTGGCAGGGCGGGTCGCCGAGTCGGTGGCCTCCTGGCTTGATGTTATCAGCTGGGCTCCGCTCGTCTCCTTCCTCTTCGTCTCCACCGCTCGTCTGGTCCGATCTCCGTCTCCACTCCATCACTCCTTCCGCCTCCAGGGAAACGCCGTCCGCCTTCTCGGTGTTTCTTCCGTCTTTTAGTCCCGCATCGATGTCAGGGGGCGGGGCCATGACGCTCTGTGTTCCAGGGTTAAAGGGACCCTGCACCTTTTCCTCCGGGCTGTACCACACTGTTTCTCCTTCCGTGGGAAACCAGTCCGCTGGGTCCGATCCATCAGTCTGTGCAAGAGGAACAGAAAGGGGGGTCAACGGTACAGCGGACCACCAGTCCGAGGCAACCTCCTTGTCAATATCCGAGGCTCCCGCCTCCCCGTCACACCCATAAATAAACGAATACCCTTTTTAGCCTATTTTTTAAATTTAATTTTGTATACAAAATGAAATATTCTCTCATGCCCAATGTTATCTCGTGGACTTGTGTTACTTTGTGGTGGTGTTTCAGCACCGTAGACAACCCCTGATCTGTCTTTGGTGCCGAAGCCTGTCTGTTTATCTCTCTGTTTAAGTAACTACAACCATGTAGGCTCACAGCTTTTTGAGGTCAGCAGAAACACCCGGGTCTTCTTCTCTTGATGGCTGTTTCTGTGAACGAGATTGGAGGTCCTCCGGCGGGGCCTCTCGCACTCTCCAAATATGCTTTGATTTCATTTGAATAATGAAGTTTAAGGGATGGCTTTGCAGTTACAAAAATACAACACCTGTTACACGGGGCAGCAGCATTGTTTATTTGGAACGTCAGAAGCAAAATACCTGACAGCAGCGCGGCAACATGTGCTAGTATTTTGCCGTTTTTAAATATAAATACAGACAAAGAAAATATACATTTCCGTCTGTATTTATATGTAAAAATCCGTAAAAACGGAAAACCGAGAGCCCTACTTATAAGTAACTCTAGCCTGTTGGATGCTGGGGTGATCCCTTGATTTGATGGATACCACAAGAGCTTTATGTGCCAACCTACATAAGTCGTTATACCATGAATTGGATTTAAGCTTTAGGTTCTTCCTTGCTGGCTTAGTGTTAATGAAGAACCTTTTCAGCCCACTAAAAAGCTCATTGTGCATCCCAGGTAATTCGGCATTAAGGACCTCTTGCGAGCCACATTCGTTAAGTTTCCTTAGTGACCCTGATACTAGTTCCCTAATCTCTACCACCTTCCATTCATCGAGAACCACCGTAGCCCATCGTACCCTTCTCAAGTCGTTTGCCAGAATGACTTGGTTGGGGTTAATGACAGCCACCGGAGTTTGTGTGCCACAGAAACTCCTGTCATTCAGCGAAAGGACCAGAAGGTTGGGGTCACTCTCGGGCCAAGGATGAACTTCCATATCTAGGACTAGGGGTCATATTTCCACATTCACCAAGATGTAGTCTATTCGGCTTTTGGAGCGCCCGTTGTCAAAGGTCATCGCACCCAGGGCATCGGACTTGGTCCTTCCATTTACAGCCCTGAGGCCCCATTCCAAGCACAACCCTTTAACCTGAAGGGCTGCCTCGGTCCATTTTTTTATGGGCTTGAGGTCCAACTGTGGCACACCCCATATCACATCCACCTCATCGCTGAGCCTACCATCATCAGTGTCCAAAGGCTAAAAACAAGTATTAAAATCACCAGCAATAATCAAATTTGCATTAATTAAGCCCTCGGTCAAAAAGGACTCCAGAGCTGTGGTGACCTGTGAGCTCCCACCACCCGGTTGGCCCCTGGCATAAATGTTAAACAAGAGTAGGTCAAGACCTTTTGTGGATCTGACTCTAGTGACCAGGATATCTGGATTATCTAAGTGGACCTCGTCCACGGTTACCCCCTCAGATTGTCTAACCCAGCAAGTCAACTCCTCCCACTGGTCTTCCCCTAAGGCCCCTTAATGCTGGTTTGGAGAAGTTTAAGTAGCCAGTGTGGAACATATTAGCAGTTGACCATGTTTCTTGAAAGGCCCAAATGTCTACGCCATCAATAAATGATGACCAATTAGCTGATGCAGCCTCTGTTTCCAAGCCCGCTATATTCCAAGAAGATATAGCCAGGGGTTTCCACGGCAGTGCGGGGTCATAACGACCAGGGGCGTCTGCTGTTACCAATGGGCAGCTATTGGGCACCGATGGCACGGCAATGGGGGTCAAGATTTGTGCATTAGGTACAACTTGTGAAGGGCATTTAGTTGTCCTAGGGTTGCCTACACCCGCCTTGATTTCCCCGAATGCTAATCCTACGTGTACATCCACCCCCAGTCAGTCTATTTCTTCGAGAGTGGCGAAGGGCTCAAAACGATTGTGTAACTGTATGGAGAAATCAGGCCTAAGACAGTCACCCTGTACACCTTGAACATCCCTCGGTCTGGGGGGGATGTGGTGTTTGTAGAAAAAACCCAGGGGGAGAATACCAATGGCAGCCTTATCGAATGGAGCGTGACCCACCGTCTCAAGAATATAACGAACCAGCCCCGGAGACCTGAAGCTCAAAACCACACAGTCTCCCGGAATGGTTTTGGTGGAGTGACCGACCCATTCAATGCGTTTTACCATTTTAAATTCCTGGTATAAGCCATCCCCAATGCCGGTTATTTTATTCAAATAATGGAGGGCCTTGTTTTTAAGGGTCGACCAGTGCTCATGTGAATCCTGGGGCAGAGGGGGGACATTTGCTAAAATAACAGTATAGGGTGTTGCTTCGGGTGGCAGGTGTAGATAGGGGTGCTTCTTTGGCCGAGCATCAATACAGTTGTCATCCTGCCTCCTTAATCTCTCTGTCGCTAGGGGTCTTTGGTTAGACATAATCTTGTCATTACTGACACCAGTAGGTGGTGTACTCCTAGCGCTCCCTTCTGTTTGGGCCCCTCCCACCAATATCTGGGCACTTGTCGTCACACCACCCTGGGTCCTGTGAATATCCCCCACACTGGCTGAAGTGGCACCTGCTATAGCATGCTTCCTGGGCTGGGCCAGGATCGCTTGGGATGAGCCTGCCAATGCAACTTCAATCTTGGACAGCCTAAGATCAACAGAATCTAGGGGCATATTTTGGTTAGAGACAAAATGTTACCGCTGAGCTGCGGCGATTTTTATCGCAGATAAACCTTGGTATTACCAAGGTTTATCGCAAATGCGATAAAAAAACGTCCGCAATGCATGAATATCGCTGAAAAGTCAACGATATTCATGCATTACCGAGCTAATGCTCTTAGCCATGTTATCCACCTCCCATTGGATAACATGGCTAAGAACTGCTCAGGGCAGGTGTTAGCTTTTGGAGATATTCGCACTTAGCGCGAATATCTCCAAAACTTGGTAATAGGAGATAGCGATGTTAGCGACTGTTTCCAGTCGCTAACATCTTGGCACGCCCACTTTGCATGTCATTAGTGATAAATATCACTGACATGCAAAGCGGGGCCCAAGATGGTCGCTATCTCCTACTAGCTGTTGCTAACTGGTGTTAGTGACAGATAGGTAATAGGGAGATAATTTTATCTCCGCTTTCTTGGCTTTTAAAGCCAAAAAAGCGGAGCTAAAACCCCCTTGATAATATGCCCCCTAATCTTTTTAGGAGCGGTTCAAGAAGGACTGCTATTTGCTCCTTGAATATAGAGCAAATATCACTTTTATTCCACGGGGGATTAGTAAGAACCAGGGGGGGATTATCAGTAATAGGACTTGAGTTGCCGAAAACAAGTACCCCGCTCGAGCCACTGGAGGGTGGTGGTGTCTTATGTGTCTTAGTGCCACGCCCCTTCCATTTTTTGTTTGGTGGTTCTTTGTTTATACCCCCCAAGGCCTTCATCTCTCTTTTCCTAACCATGGCTACTCGCATTGCTCTGGGACTGAGAGATCGGTGGGTCTGGGCTATTGGGGAACAAGCTTGGGGACCTAGTCAGGGGGTGAGCGTTGGATAAGTATTATCATGTCTTGCCCTTCGCCCCACCCCCTCACTACACCTCCAGCTCATTTTAATGAGTACTTTCACTTATTGTTTCCCATTTAAAGCACTGCTCAGGGGGATCCGTTTGTCAAAACCTCCGGAACCCAGATATTCTGGGCTGTGGGATATCAACCTAGTGCTGCGTTTGCTACCTTCTTGGCAGTATAACGGGTATCTTTCCAGAAAGGTACACTCAGCAAAACTGTCCATGGTGCTCTGCCTGATACCATGCAAAAGAGTCTCAGACATCAGGGCCCCGGATGTCACAGCAAGAGTTTTCATCCCGGAGGGGTTACCTTTACCATTTCAAGGCGAACAAAGACGAGTACTAGGTCAGTAACTTACCCAGCTTTTCTGGATACCCCCAAATTGTGTATAGTGAACTGACTCAAGGTGTCTGTGGAACTGATGGCGGAGTGGAGGCCGCCAGGCGAGAAGCAACTTCTAATGTCCATTAAAAACATTTAAGGTGGTTTCCTCCCCTCCTATTGCCACGTGGTAGGATGGAATATGGCGGGGGCTAGGAGTGGTACACACCTCTTTGGGGCACATTCAGCCAAAGGGGCCATGGCCTCCAAGGCAGGATAGGGAGGTGGTAGACTTGATATTATTAATGCGGTGGATTGGTCCTCAGAGTCCACCTTTAAGAGGTTTTACTTTAAACCGATTCACGACGCCGCATCCTTGGGGGTAAGTAACTTTGCGGAATTCATGCCTCCGGTCCGGACATAGAATGAATAAATGAATGAAACTGGATCTTATAAAGCGCGGACTTAGCCCAAGGGCATCAAGGCACTAAAAGCGGACAATGCATGGAGAAGGCTAAAGAATGTTAATCTGCAGGCTGAGTAAAATGCCATGTCTTCGAGGCTTTGTGGAACAGCAAATGTGAGGGAAGACCAGAGAGATCATCGGGGAGGGAGTTCCAGAGTTTGGCGGCAACCGTAGAGAAGACATGGCCTCCCCACCTGACCTTGCTGAACCTTGGCACTATGAGCAAATTCCTGTCTGCTGACCTGAGCTTCCTAGAAGGAATATATTGATGTAAAAATTTTTTGTTGCCCTCTGGACCAGTACCAAAGAAGGCCTTGTGAACTAAGCACAATGTTTTAAAGAGAATCCTACGATCAATGGGAAGCCAATGTAACACCCTCAGAGGGGTAGAGATGGAATGGAATTTAGGCAGATTCATCACCAACCTGGCCCCAGCGTTCTGCACTAGCTGCAGCCATTGGATCAGACCTCTGTTAATGCCCAGATAAAGGGCATTACAGTAGTCCAATCTGGACGTCACAAGGGCAGCCACTGCTTGCTTACGGAAATCAGACGAGAGATAGTGTGAGATTTTCTTTAGAGTTCTAATGATCCCGAAACAGTTGGAAACTGTCCTGCTCACCTGTCTACTCATGGTGAGAGAATTATCCACCAGGACGCCAAGATGTTTTTTCAAATAGGACAGGGCAGGACACAGAATGAAAAATTTCCTAGTTGACATGAAGAACAGTTTCAGTTCTATTAAGGACACAGAAGCGAGGATTATCCCACCGCAGCATATTCATAATCTGCTATCCTGCCCCCTAGTTGAGGTGTAGGTACTTTGGTTTACCAGTGGTGTGGTTCACAGGGATGGGATTCCAACAGCTACCAGGTGGTATACTTTTTACAAAGAAGATGTACATGGCACGTTGGGTTTTGAAGTACTATAATCTGTTTTTTCAGATGTCGTACATTATTCATGAAGATGTTGCTATAGGTTTACAGTGCATTACTATGATTTTGAGCTTTCATACTTCAAAGGCCATTTAACTGATGGCACTGGTGATTCTTATAATGTTAAGGACATGTCAACAAGTTCAGGTTTTTTATACCTGGTGCAATGTCAGGATTTCACAGATGGATGTTATTCTTTCGTAGGTTCGGATTCCAAGATGAATTGAGATTGCTTGTACTTAACTTCCTTCAGTGAAGAAGAGATAGGACTTCGTGACACATGGATATATATGGACATTCGGACTGTGTTTCTATTGGTTAATGGTTGCTATGGACACTCTCCCAGGGGTTTTGGGAAGTGTAGTGTTATATGTGTTTTGTTTTTTTAACTTAACTCTGAACATGCTGTACAATAAAGAGTGAAGCAAGAAATGCATAACACTCGCCTCCGCATCCTTAATAGAATTGAAACTTTCTTTCCCGTCAACTAGGGAATGTTTCATTCAAACGAAAGAGGAGAAATAGAGGACAGACAACCGCCCCACTCAAATGTGTTCAAAAGAGAAGAAGAACTGCAAAAGAGAAAATAAAGCCGTCTCTCAACCCAACTAGGATGAGAATCATAATCCAGTCCAATGTATGTAAATGTGTGACATCCCTCCCTGTTCCTCTTTCTTCACTGCTCGTCGGAGAACGACAGCCCTACCCAGCTGGCTCCAACAGAAAACAGGCCTATGAGAGAGGAAGGACACCCGCCCCACTCAACTGGAATCACAAGAGATGACAGACTACCAGCGAGCACAGACAACCTTCCAGCAGAAATGCCATGGTTTCAGTCTACTTATGTGTGACATCCCCATGGCTCGGGGTCTGGTTTGAACCCCAATTAACATTCAAGACCCATGCGCAGAAAGTTGCAGGAGGTTGCTTTGGCTTGCTGCGGGCAGTACGGAAGGTTCTCCCCCTTTTGCCTTTTCAATCGAGGAAGCTACTAATCCAGGGCCTAATTCTGTCCAGACTGGATTATGGCAACGCTCTCCTCCTGGCCGCACCTCAGGCCACTATTAACATCTTGCAGCGAGTACAGAACGCCGCGGCCAGGCTGCTTATGGGGGCACCAAGACGGGCCTCAGCCAAACCATTGCTGAGAGCCCTTCACTGGCTCCCTATCCAGGAGCGAATTGCCTTTAAGTCACTCTGCATCGCTCACAAAACACTGCAAGGTAAAGGCCCATCGGCCTTGAGAAGTATGATTCGCCCTTACAAATCGGCTCGGGCCCTTCGGTCTGACGGAGAAAATCTGGCCACCATACCTAGAGTGAGGAAAGCCCGCACTGGAGGCCGCCGGTTTTCTTTGAATGCGGCAAAAAATTGGAACGCTCTTCCCAGGGACATCCGGATGGAATCCTCCTACCTGAAATTCAGAAAAGCCCTTAAAACTTTTCTTTTCCCTAAGATTTCCTAATTCCCTTCCTCCTTTGAGTTTTCTGTTATTAGTTAACCAGCGCTGGGACGCTTCAGGGCAGCCATGCGCTTTATAAACCCAATTTCATTTCATTTCATTTCATTTCAATTCTTTTCATGGCCTCAGTAAGTGCAAGAGTGATATTCCACTGCCAAATGCATGACACTAGTAAATCAAGCTATGAAGTCTTTGTAAACAGATAAATATCACAACTACTGCAGCACCCTTCCAATAGACGCCCACTGTTGGACTTGGCCCTTTTCCCCAAAACTTTTTTGCTTTTTGCCCCCCTAATTTGAAATGTCTCCCCCATGGTAATAAACCTGTATAGGCCATGTGTGGTGTGAGACACCTTGTTAATATGTAATGTCATGTAATGGTGTGAGCACTCGTCAATTTACCCCTTGTAGAATGTACCCTGGTGAAATGCTGTGTTTTTAAAATGGATGCCCAGGCTATGTGTGTGCCACCTGACTGCAGGAGGTTAGCAGTCTAGTTGTCAGGTACCCAGTCACCCCTAGCTTTTGGAGGGAAAGCCTGGCACCCAGGGTGCTCTACTCCTCCCCCTGAGCCAGTTTAGGCCAGTTTTGCCAACATTCTAGAAGGTTCTGGGACTGCCTGGGAGGAGGGTATAAGTAAGGGGGAAGTGCCACCATGCAGTGAGACAGAGCTGGGACAGGAACGTGAGGGGTCCTGCTGCGAGGTGCTACCGCCACATGGGCCTGTAAGCTGGGCCCTACACCCCTCCATCCCCCCCTCTACTGTCCCCAGGGCCCCTGACGAAGGAGGCCCCCCCAGGTCCCGGACGCTGTTGGGACCTTGAACCACGCCAGCGCTGCGCGAAAGAAGCGCCCAGAAGGGGAGGAGTGCTGTGGACTGTAACCCCCCCCCCAGGAGGTGAGGAGTGTGCCCCTGGGGCTGGCTGTGGAACTGTTCACCCACTTGCGATGTGGGCCTATCAAGCGCTACCCTTGTGAAGCGCTGGGCTGTGAAGAGCTGCCTGTGAAGCGCTGTATGGGGAAGATTGTGCCCCCGAGGACCTGGTACTTGTTGGAGCGCTGTGGCCTGTGACTGTGGTGGCCCCGAGGTGCTGCTGGCCCTTTGAGCCCCAGGGCCCTGGAAGTTGTGTGGCCCGTGGAGAGGAGCTGGGCGCCGTGAATAGCGCTGTGGGTGCCTATCCCACGTGGTTGTGCCCTTCTGGCTGAGGAGATAGCGCCGCAGAACCCTACCCCGCGTTTTGGCTCGCTGATGTGGTGTTTCAAATAATTAATGAAAAGGAGCCTACCCCTTATCACTGGTGATCTCACCGCCGCAGCCCGGGGAGTGTTGGCGCTGCCTCGCGCCGGTTGTAAGTTGCCGTAAAATCACCGGCGCTGTTTCAGGAGACCTCCGCTGCTGTGGGCAGCGTCACGGCGGCCCCCGGCACCAGGAGAGGGCTGCCGGAGTGAGGAGCGGGCCGCGCTAGGCCCTGAAGCAGTCAGGGCCCGCATCACGTGGCTGGGGCGCCGGTGACGTCAACAGCCGCGCCCCCAGCCGCCGCACCCGGATTGGCCCGCGCGGCTGCGCACCCTGAAGGCCACGCAGGGATTGGCTGCCGACCGGGCAGCCTGAGGGAGAGGGAGCCCTGCCGTCAGAGAGGCGGGAAGAGGCTCCTGGAGGAACCCGGGTGACGCCGCCGTGAGGAGAGAGCGGAGGGCGGGAACCTACCCCGGCTCTGTCGGAAAAGGAGTGCCCCGAGTGTTGCGGCCGGTGCCCGGAGGAGGGGGGGGGCTCGAGGCACATTGCCGGTGCCTGCCCCCTCCGCCTCAAAGCCCGGGTGAAGTCTGGTGAGGCATTGCCGCCGACGGGGCTCCCGGGTGCATAGGAGAGCCCCGCAGTGCCCACCGCTGCAGCGTGACTGAGAGGGAGAGGGGGCGTCGAGGCACGTTGTCGGTGCCTGCCCCCTCCCCAACACCACGTGGAAATCCCTGAGGACCCGTAGGCAGAGCCCAAGAGCAGCTTGGTGAGTGGTGCCTTAATCAAACTGTGTGGGGGGTGGAGAGGGCAACGGGGCACAGGGTCGGTGCTCGTCCCCCCCCCTCTTCTGTTGGAAACCGGGAGTGGGCCCTGTAGGCCCTGGAGGTACACAGGAGACCCCCTAGACTGGGCAACACCCCACAGAGGACCCGGAGGGACTCCCCGCTGTCAGTAGCCGGCCGGGACTAATTGTCCCTACAGTGAACACGTCTATTTGGTTTTGACCCTGCTGAACCGCCCCCACTGTTTACATCGCAGGTGACGGTGCCCTATGGGAATGCAGCTATGTTAAGGTGCCTGGCATGGTAATGTTGCCCCTGCTGGTATGATTAGGCCCATGCATTTATGTTCATGGGGGACCAATGTTAATGTGCTGTGGTGACATGCCTAATGTTATGCCTAAGCTAGGGGGATTGATGCCCCAGGTGCAATGGGATTCAGGCCTGGTTCATATGTTATGGCTCTTATGCTGATGGTGATGCCAATTTACTGCTTGATGTATTTGTTGCAGGTTGGGGGCTAATGAGTTCCGCCCCCCAGGTCTTTTCCCTAAGGCTACAGCGCTGGGGTTCTGCATGACCTGTGGCTCTGGCGAAGGCGGCCGAATGGTCCTATGGTTATACCCGCCTGTTATTAGATGCTGGGAGGCCATGAAGTTTGTCCTTACAGGGGTTATGCTGAAGTTATAATGCCTGATGGGGGTTTTTGCTTGATGTTGTATTTTGCAATTACAGCCTACGACCAAGGATTAAGGCCTGCGTCCCCTGCCCATGATTGGGTGTCCTGTGGCTAATGTTACTAAAGCCCAGGTATACAGCCGGGAGTAGAATTCGCTCGCATTTCACTTTTTAAACTTGTGTGAAAATCTGTTTTTTAAAATCACTCACCGACCTACTTGGCACCCGATCTACTTGGTGCAGGCATCCCCGCACAGCGGAATCAGCGCTGACGCAGGAGAGTCTCTCTGTCTCTTTTGCCGCCATTCCCCACGCCTAGCCACAAGACACGCCCACTTGTGAGGCCACGCCCCCCGCACCAACTATTTAAAGCGCGCTGAATACAAGCGTCGCATTAGATGATTGGAACCTCCTGAGGCACTGCCGGGAGTAGAATTCGCTCGCATTTCACTTTTTAAACTTGTGTGAAAATCTGTTTTTTAAAATTCACTCACCGACCTACTTGGCACCCGATCTACTTGGTGCAGGCATCCCCGCACAGCGGAATCAGCGCTGGCGCGGGAGAGTCTCTCTGTCTCTTTTGCCGCCATTCCCCACGCCTAGCCACAAGACACCCCCACTTGTGAGGCCACGCCCCCTGTATCCTCTCACCGCCCTATAAACATGTGCAACTACCGGAGGCGCAGCGGACAAGCGCAGCGGGCGCGACGATTGCGCGCCGAAGGCGCGCTTAAGGCAAGCTCGTCTGCGCCAAGTCTGGGCCTAGGGCCATACCCCCTACATCTCAGTCTCAAAAGACCAGGCATTACAGCGCTGAAACCCTTCACAGTATTAGGCCCACTGTTGTGAACTGCCATCGGCATTTCTATCACGCAGAAGACATTCCACAAACCTGTCCAAAATGCAAATTAACCCTTAAACCTAAGCTGGCCCTAGACTTGACACATGAGTACTGTATGTTTATGTTAAACTGCAGATCCCTGCCTAAACACAGGGCGGAGATTGCCCTGTTGTTAGAAGAACGCATGCCAGACATAGTATTCCTGACGGAAACGTGGCTCGCCACAGATTCCGACCCTGCCCTAGTAACAGCCCTCCCTCCAGGCTTCCAAATTACTCGGCAGGACCGACCTGAGGGGAAAGGAGGAGGCCTAGCAATCATTTATAAAGAACAGTTTCACTGCCGAGTTACTCCGGAAACAATCCCTGACTGTGAAAGCTTAGCCTTCAGTATCGAACTTTCTCCTAATAACTGCTTCTCAGGAACATTAATTTATCGCCCCCCCTAAGCAGTTCCACAATCATCTTCCTTCGATTGTGGCTGAACGTGTTAGCACTACATCTAACTTCACTCTGTTAGGTGACCTCAACCTTCATTTCGACTCTGCACTGGACCATACAGTCACTACTCTCGTAGATGACCTAGCCGCCTTGCAACTAATCCAACATGTCAGGACCCCAACTCATGTTAAGGGCCATCTGCTGGACCCTGTGTTCAGCAATTGTGTAGACCTTGTAGCCGGACCACCAATTCCCCTCCCGTGGACGGATCATTTATTGGTCCCCTTCACCTGGACCACACTTAAGCCCCCACCCACCAGACCCACGATAAGACTCGCCAGAGCCTGGTCACGCCTCCCAGTCGACGAATGGACCATTAAGCTCGCCAGCAACCAACCCCGCCCCGCCACAATGAGGATCCTTGTCTAGCCAATCAGGCTTATGAAGATTGGATTACACAAACCCTTGAAGACACTCTCCCTAAAAGTACAATCACGCTGAAACGCTCCCATAAAACCGCCCCCTGGTACTCAGAGGCTCTCAGGGAAAAGAAACGCCAATGCAGAAAAACGGAAAGGCAATGGCGTCTAGATTATTCTCCGGAGGAAAAAATTCGATACCGAGACTTAATCAATGACTACAAAACAGAAGTCAAAGCCGCCCAAGCTGCATACTTCTGTAATAGAATTATTCTGGCCAAATCAAAACCCAAAGAAATTTTCCAAATCGTGAAAAAACTTACCAATCTTCCATCTAGCCTGCACGAGACAAAATCAACAGTCCACTGTAATGACGTAGCAGAGTTCTTCCACCAAAAAGTCAATAAAATCTACTCATCCTTCCCCCCCTAGCTACCCCTCCCTTAGCTCGGGCCAATACAAATATGGCACACCCCCCACTACAGCCACCACCTACACTGGATCACTTCCCCCGTCTAGATTTTGCATCCCTAGAATCCGTGGCTCGGAAAGTAAAATCTGGATCCCCTGACGATCCAGCCCCGCCAGATATCATAATGTCAGCATCCCAGATCACATTGCCAACCATAATGGACCTCCTGAACGTATCCATCCCTCCTGTCTGGAAACAGGCCATGGTCCGGGCCCTGTTAAAGAAAACCAATCTGGATCCCTCAGATTTTAGCAATTACCGGCCTATCTCCCTGCTCCCCTGGGTGAGTAAAATCCTGGAGAGATACATTAACCTCCATCTGGTGAATTTCTTAGAAAATTTCCAACTGTTAGACCCCACCCAGACGGGTTTTAGACCCAAACACGGAACTGAGTCCGCCCTCCTTGTGGTCACTGAGGAATCCAGAAAAATCCTAGATCGAGGAGGATCAGTGGCAGTGATCCTCCTCGACCTTAGCGCGGCATTCGATACGGTCAGCCACGACATCTTGCTGAACCGTCCGTCTAGTGTCGGAATCAAGGATAAAGCCTGGCTTTGGTTCAAGTCCTTCTTGAAGGACAGATCCTTTCGAGTATTCGATGGTGAGTCAGTGTCCACTAGCAGACCGTTGAGGTGCGGGGTCCCACAAGGCTCCTCTTTAAGCCCTGCGCTTTTCAACATCTATATGAGGCCACTGGCTGAGGTTGTCCGTCCTTTTGGGGTTAAGATTATTTCTTACGCGGACGACACACAGCTGGTGGTCTCATTGGCACAGGAGGCCGACATGCCAATGTTAGGCGGGCTTAGAAAGTGTTTAGAGGAGGTAAAGAGCTGGATGTCCTCATCATCTCTAAAACTAAATGGGGACAAAACGGAGCTGATGCTCCTGGGCCCCTCCGACCCCAGTTTCTTCAACTCGTTGTGGCCCCCCTGTCTAGGCACCCCTCCGGCACCTAAGGATAACATCAAGAGCCTCGGGGTGTGGCTGGATAGATACCTTTCATTTAACATCCAGGCCACAAAACTTTCGGCTACCTGCTTTGGCCTTCTCAGGAGGTTAAAGAAAATTCTCCCCCTCCTACCCAGGGAGGCTAAGCAGGTAGCCATCCAGGGTCTGATGCAGTCCCGCCTAGACTTTAACAACGTCCTTTACCTTGGTGCTCCAGAATACACCTTGCGTAGACTTCAGACAGTGCAGAACTGTGCGGCTCGCACTCTGCTTCAGCTTCCACGCAGACAATCAGCTAAAGCTGGTCTGATCAGCCTACATTGGCTGCCAGTGCGTCAGAGAATCCTGTTCAAGGCCATGTGCATTGCCCACAAGGCCTTTTGGGACACAGGTCCTATGATCACCCGTGACCTTGTCGTCCACTATCAACCCAGCAGTAGTCTCCGCTCGAGCCAGGCCTTCATGGATACCGCCCCAAGAATAAAAAAGACTAGGTCTGGCGGCAGGACGTTCACCTACAATGCCTCCAAGACCTGGAATACACCCCCCCTACATCTTAGAGCCAACCCCAACCTTTCTTCATTCCGCAAACAGTTAAAGACATTCCTATTCAATCTCCCTCATTAATTCTCTGCTAGCAATTCTGCCAGGCCACCTCTGTTGGCTCCTAGCGCTTGGACGCCTCCGGGCAGCAATTCGCGCTTTATAAACCTACCTTTCATTTCATTTCATTTCTTTCATTCATTCACCTGATGGTTGATGGTATGCTTTCGTGCCCACCGTGCAGGTGATTGTGCCTTTTCTTACAGGTTTGGGCCTGGTGGGCCCCTATGCTGGCCTGACGTGTTATTCCAGGCCCCTTGTTATGCCCCATGCTGATGAGCACGCCTTGCTGTTTCATTACAGGTGTTCCTGCCTAATGTTAATGCAGGGTGATTCATATTCTTGCAGGAGGCGCCAATGACAGCCATTTTGGGTTCTTTCCCCTAATGTTTGATCTATGCATAATGGGCTCCCACACCTAGTTTTTTCTTCCCTCATATTGATGTCGCTGATGTTACATGCCAAGTGCTAACATTCTTATATTTCAGCTGGACAATATGGACTTATTTACCGTTTCAGCCTTGTTCCCAATTTCCTTGTAAATAATCCCCCTTGATGTACTTAGCTCTGGCGCCAGTTGGCGCCCTGTGGTGATTACCCCTGTTAACGTGCTTTACCTTTGCAGGTTGGAGACAATAGAGAACTTATTATTTTTCCAACTCAAGCTGGTGTCGTGTCTCTTTTGTGGTGTGCCTGGTGTGTCGTCTGTGGGTACTGCGTGAGAGCTTCACATGTCCTCCGAAGTTTGGCCTGCCTGCTCTGCTCCATGCTACCCCCCTGTGGATTTGGCAACCCCATTTCTGACACCCACCAACCTAATTCTATGTCAAGACGGAGGCGAGGAATATGCATAACTTTCTCCACTTTTTACTGTAGAGAAATTACTTTCAAAGAGTATTGTTAATAAATGGAAAAAAACCACCATCAAAACTACAGCTCCCATTATCCAATGGGTCATAAGTGCCCTTAACAACATTCCTCCAATCACATTACAATCTATGTCCAGATATATACCCATTATTTATTTATTTATTTAATTTGTTTTATAAAGTGCAAACATGAACAGCACGGTATAATGCGAGCGCTGAAGAGGGTTGCAGTGCAATAAAACACCTGACACAATAAGGTAATTTGTACAAAGAGTTCTCAAAACAAGGTATAAATACAATAGGATACAATATAAAAAAAGCAACACTACGTAGAGTGCAAGGTGTAGAACAATAAGATGCAGTATAAAATAAAATAAGGAGAATGACAGTTTAAGAATAGCTCTCTTAAGACACATGTTTTTCAAGTACACCGGCTTTAACTTCCTTCTTGAAGATCCTCAGCGAGGTAATCGCTCTCGTTGAGGGTGGTAGGGAGTTCCTATTTTTGGAGCAGATCCAGCAGAAGGTGCGTCCATCAGTTTTCCCTTTTTTGAATCTGGGTGTTTCTAGTATTAGGGATTTAACTCTGCTTCAGTCCCTTCTGCCTCCTCGTAGCTTGATCCTATTCACCATGCATTGCAGATCAGAGTTGTGAAGAGCTTTGCGTGTTATGAAAGCCACCTTCACTGAATCCTAGCTTTGACTGGCAGCTAGTTGAGGGTTGTAGGAAGGTGCCCCTTTTTCAATGGTTAGCCCCCCATTTTTTGCCTGACACATGATGCACATTGACTTTGTCTGACCTGGGTCCCTGCAATCAGGTTCCGAGGGCCTGTGTTCTTTCCCAAAACAATACCTTGGTACCCACAATTGTCACATCTCTGGCCACAGTAAGCCCCATGTAAAAGGTAACATGGGTACCAAGGGCACTGTGAACAGGAAAGGCCTCTAAGGGCTGCAGCACCTATTGTGCCACCTTTAGACGCCCTGTACCCTGACACCCACACACTGCCTTGGCAGGCTGGGTGTTTCGGTGCAGAGAAAAGTGAAGAGTCGACATGGCACACACCCCTGCGTGCCATGCCTGCAATCCACTAAGTCCTAGGTAAGTCACCCCTCTAGCAGGGTGCACTAGCCCACAGGTGAGGGTACAGATGCATGAGCCCTGTACACCTACCGTGTCTAACTCCATTCTTAGACATTGGCGCTCCACCACTACTACCACAAGCTGCATTTCCTTCTGCCTGCACAGACATTTTGCTCCTCTAACCCATGTGCTCCTGCTACACCAACTGTCTTGTACCACTCCCTCTTCCTGGCCTTTGGACTGGTTAGCGCTTGACTGGCAGTTATTCCTCTTCTCCCCTACTGGGGATTCCTCTTCCCAGCACACTCTCCGTGCCCTTCCTCTTCCGCTCCTGTGTACCTCTTATTTTCAGTATTTCCTTCAGCTATTCCAGCACATTGGCCTTGCATGTGCCAATGCTTGTTGTGGCCGGGTCACTCGCCTCCACCTCCATGTTCCTGGGACGCTCACACACAGTCCCCCCGCCTCCGTGCTCCACTGACACGGTTGCACACTGCGCGCGGGGGCTTGCAGCCTCCCTCGGCCTCCCGGCGCGCACGTGCTTTCTGCGGCCTCTCGGGCGCGCATCACGTGCTGGCCGTGCCCCTGCTCAGGCAGTCGCAGCAGCGTCTCCCACACCTGCTGGTGCACGACAGCACCCGCCCGCTCACTCCCAAGCTCCAGGGCCTTATCGCCTGTCTCCGCCGATACGCAGCTCGACCACCGTCCGTCACAGCAGGCCTCAGCGCGCGCCCAGCTGCGCTAGCACGGGGTCACGACCACCACTCCTGCCAGAGGCCTGCACCTCACGGGATGCCAGACACGCCACAGGTTCGGGCAGCCCCTCGTCGCTGATGCGGTGAGGGGCATCAAGGGGATGGGAAACAGCCACTCTCTGGGTATTGGGGTGCAAAGGGGCAAAGCTAAAGGACATACAGCACGCACTCGGTCATAGTGTACAGGCTAACTAACTCAAGCGGAAGTTGTCCCTTTATTTATTACCTCCCGCCCACGCCCGGCCGGGTGAAGGTGCAACATTGTACAGTAGTGGCCGACTGGCTCCCTACAATGACATCCTTTACTGTTCCTCTTTCTTCACTGCTACGTCAGTTAAGTCACACTCATTTTACTCGTTCTTTAGCGAGGCATTTTTTGCATGATATTGAGGGTTATTATGTTACTTAATTCTGCTACAATGAAGCACAGTGAGCTGCCTGCCCGAGCGCTCTAGCTCTCTGCTCGCGGGGCCCAAGTTGGCGTCTCATACCCGATTATGAGCAGCACACTCCCTCACACGTGCGGTGCGTGCTGGGGTTTCCCCAGGCCTAGCCGCCAGCGTCTCTTGACGCCGCTTCGGGGTTGATCTTGGGCTCAGACCTAGCTCGGCTTGGACGCCGCCTAGAGGCACGTGTTGATGTTGCAGCCATAAATTGAGGCACCAGTGCGGGGGCAGCCCAAATACAGCGGGCGGATATTTGATCTGATAGGTGTCAATCTTTGTGTGCTCTAACCCTAAAAACATGTCAGCATTCAGAGACCTCGAGTACTCGCTGTATGAAGGGAGGAGAAGTGTGGCTCAATGGTTAGAGCGGCAGACCCTGATGCAGAGGTCTGGCCCGGGACCAGGGTTGAATTCCCACCTCGGCGGGTCTTGGGCTCAATTTCCTCAGACCTGATAATTCTCGCCCCGGTGCCTATTCTAATCATGGGTCCCACTCTGCAACTCTGGGTAATAGCTTGCTTAATCTCCACAATGGCTCCAACAGCGCTGGGATGCCTGGCTTCACCTTGGGGGTGCCCAGGAGTGGACATTTCACAGGGAAAAGCCAGGAAGGGTTCCACAGCGGTGTGCGTACAGCGCCAGGACACCCCAGTTGGGGTATAAGTGCGCTTTATAAGTACAAATTCATTTAAGAGAGGAGTGACCACCTGCAGGACCCTTCTTCCCACAGAGGTCGGCAGAGCCCCTTCTCAAGCTAACTGTAGGGCCTTGTCCCCCCTCCAGCATTAAATTAATAGGATTGTGGAGCAAACCCCAAGGTGTTTGCTGGCCACAATGAGGCGGTGGCGAGGCCTTGCGGACTCTCTTTTTTCATGACCAAAAAGGCTCACAAGTGTGATGCGGGGCACCTGGAAGGCTTCGACAGGCTATACAGGGCATTCCATATGAAGTCGCATATGCTTAGAAATGTACCCTCCCGGGAGGATGTTTTACCCTGATGAGTCCAATACTGGGTTCCTCGATAAAGGAGAGAGTGATTCAGACAACGACGATCAGTCTGTGGATGAACCTGACAGCAGTAGGCCTTGGCGGCCCAGCTCTAGTGCTTCTGACTCTTAGGATCTGAGCCCCTGGTCAGACAGATATGTTTCATCCTGGGGGAATCCATCATCCCTGCTCATCGGAATGGATCCCGGAGCGGAAGGTGTCAGGCTATGTCGCAAAGAAAATTTGACAACCCATAGGTAAAGAACTTAGGACGCGCCTTCAGGCGGAGTATCCCAGACCTTCATCCAGTGGGAAAGAAGCCCGGACCCCGGAGATCGATGGCAAGATGTTCACGTTCTTTGGGAATACATGAAAGATCCCAAGAAGGGCATCGACAGATCTTGGCGAGCGTACCAGGCTGGGCTCCTGGATGTGGGTGGCCCTCTAATAAAGGCCAAAACAACGGGTTCGCCCATGCCCACGGACATCGCAGCAGGCTGAGCCTAGGGGGCCATGTGCCTTTTAGGCCACGCCAACTACGCCCTGTCAGCGGAGCGGCTCAGGTCACTTCTGATTAAAACCAACCCCAAGCTGGGGAGTTGGCTACTTTGGAGGTGGGTGCCACTGGGCAGGGGAACATCTTCTGAGAACCCTTTGGGAAAGTGCTTGAACATTTCTGACAGGTTCAACGCCATGGACAAGGCACAATTGTTCATCAAAAAGGTCTTTCCAGGGAAGGTTTTAGCTGGGGAAAGACCAGGCAGGGGACACTCCTCTGGCCCCTCCCCTCAACAAGGCTTCTTTCGAGGGTACTGTAAGGGAAACGACAGCTGGCAAAATGGGAGATAGTCCGAGAACTTCAGCAGAGGCAACAGGGTGAACAGAGGTGCAGCAAACACCCCAGGTGGATTCTCCAGTAAGGATTACTCCTTCTTCCCTGGGTTCTGGAAACTGTACACAGGTTTCATATAGAATTCCTGAGCTCCCTCCAGCAGGTAGCATGCCCAAGGCCTTTGATGTTCTCAGCTCAAGATGTGCATAGACAACGAGAGGCCCTGTTGGCCAAAAGCACCATTTGCAAGTCATTATTACACCAGCAAGGGTTTTTAACCCCTTGCCTGCTGATGACGAGCCCAGCTCGTCGTGAGGCACAGTGGAGCTGGGCTCGTCATAACGGCCGTGCCACTCCCCCGCGAGGTGAATTCCACACCTGTACGGACGTTCTATGGGAGTGGGCGGAGTCATGACGAGCCCAGCTCGGCATGAGCACAGCTCCACTGTGCCTGACGAGCTGGGCTCGTCATGAGCACCGCGGCGCCGCGCGCGGCCCCCCTCCTCCCCGCACAGGAGGGATATTACGCCCGCAGTTAACGGGTTAAGCAAAAAAGACAGGGGCTTCTGCCTGGTCATGAACTTAAGGGAGTTCAATAAGTGATTGGTTTACAACCACTTCAAAAAGGAGGGCATTCGCCTCCTGAGGGATATCCTCTAGGCAGAGGGTGGATGGTGAGGCTGGTTAAAGAGGACGCATATCTTGCAGTGCTGATATTATCGCCTCAAAGATACGTCCTCCAGTTTACTTGGAGGGATCAAAGGTACGAGTTCCAAGCTCTCCCTTTCAGTCTTTCTTCTGCACCATGGTGCTTCATCAAACTCCTACGCACGGTGGTCGAATTGCGGAGCGGAGTGGGGATGATCATCTACCTGGAGGACATCCTCTTGTTGTGTGTCGATTTAGATACCGTATATAGGTTTCCCGATTTATGCTCTTATATAGGCACAATTCCCTTTGCCCTTATTTAGGCATATAAATCCTACCCTCATTTAGGCATTATCCATGCTAACCAAATACAGGCATGGTCACCTACATCCGTCCAACCACGTCACCACGAGTTCTTGGAAAACCAGACTCTTAAGCCGTTAGGGACTTCCCCTTGCTTCGATATTGATTTCTCCAAGAACTCATTATTATGCATGAACATCTATTCCTTAGGGGTTAATTCATGACGTTCCTTTGCCCAATTTTTACGTCAATAATGGCATTCCTAAACACCTTCAAGGTATACATATACCTTCACTTGCCATGGCAAACCACGGTTCAATCCGGCTGCATACTTGCAGTACGCAGCTCGCCACTGCAAGTTCGTAAGGAAGTCGAGTCCATGCCTGACGCACTGACCAGACGCTGTCATCCTCCTCGCAGGGAATCCAGCTCCAATGTTTCTGACTCCCCTTGCGGGGTGTTTGAGATCGAGACCCGGAAAGAGATTCCAACCTCTCTCATTCTATGGTGTGGAGTGAACTAGAACCTGGAGGGACTCTTGGCAACTCTTGGCAAAACTAAACTATAGCCAGCTATACTTATAGAAAACAGCACCTACTTCTTACCTTGTACTACACTTAGGTTAGGTACACTGGGGTAGAACTAGTTAGAAGCACCAGATGAGTATTTACATTTTAGCCTGTGTTATTTAAGTATGTATTTTTATGAATATATGTCATAGCTACAAACCATGCAATTGCATAATTATTTTATCTTACTACTAATGCTGTACGTGTATGTGTACCCTGTCGACTCCTCACTTTGTTCTGGACCAAGATACGCAGCCTGCAAAGGCAGTGTGTGTATGTCAGGGTACATGGCCTCTCAGGGTGGCACAATAAGTGCAGCAGCCCTTAGAGGCCTTCCCTGGTCACAGTGCCCTGGGTACCTGGGGTACTATTTACCAGGAGTTTTGTTTTCAATGCAGTTTTAGGGAAATAACACAGGCCCTGGGCACCTGTTTGGCAGGAACCCAGGGCACACTCAGTCAAAGCACATAAGCAAAAATTGGGGGCAACCATGCAAAAAGAGGGCACTTTATCACACAGTCTCAGTGTCAGATAGCACTATGGGTTGGCCGTTGTCTAGTTGAGGGAGGGGAAATTGGTCCCGGAGCCCTGAGTGGACCTAGAGGGCCAAACTGGTGCAGAGAGCGGACCTGGTGGTGGGAGGTCAGTTGGGAGTCCGCTTGGCTCCTTGTGGCCTGCAGGCACACCAGAGGGAACCAGTAATGGCCAAAAAAGTCACAGTAGGGTTTCACATAAGTTCTCGGTTTGCTGCAGTGTCGTTGACGGCCCCAGTTATTCCAGTTGCTGTGGAGCAAGAGTCAGAACAGACTTTGAAATAGAGTGACTTAGGGAGCATAGTCTGGAGGCACAATGAGACCCTTGCGCTTCTTAGAGATTGAGAGCGGTGGACAGGGCTGAGTTTCACTGGGACGTCTCGTGTTTCGAGGACTGAAATCATGAAGACAACCTGTCATGGGACCTACCTTTAGACCTTGACCGATCCCAGAGTGGGGGCCTGCTTTACCACGAAGAGCTTCACTTTGAGTCCAAGTCTTGAATGGCCTTGAGGCGTATCAAGGCACAATCAGTACAGGCGTTTGGAATCCTGGTCCGACTCCCGGCACCTCAGGCAAACCAGACGTGGGTCAGTCACAGACATTTATTACTATCTAAAGAGTGGGAATCGGCTACCATGTAAAGCTGCAAATCTTAGTGGGCGTTTCTGTTAGAAACGTCTAAGTGCAGATCCCTCACCATTTGTGTACTTCTCCAGGTGCAGACTGGATCTGGAAATATTTTTGTAGTACCCCCGCTCTGCTTCGAGGTGGTTCCACACCTGATATGACATGCAGGTTTAAACCCTGTAGATTTGTGAGGTGATCATCCCGGTGTCGGCGGCAGGATAGGTCGAACGCTAATAGCGTTACATACGCCGGACCCAATCGGTGTCCTTAAATACCGCCGGCTACTGTTGCAAACAATACTTGCAGACAGTATAGGTTAACTACCAGCGAACAGGGTATGTAGATTCCACTTACCTTTTAGTGTAGATAGTGTTCCTTTGATCCTGAGGAAGTGTCCTGATCATAATGACATTAGAGACACGAAACATGTCGATCACCTGAGAGCAGGGCATACACCACTAGACACATTGCGACTAGTTTTTTGCCCCTCTCCATCTTTTACAGTAGGCAGTTTACCTTCAGAATAAATGTTGGTTATGACTAACTGACCTATTTTAATTCACACATTGCCTTCCATCTACACACACTAGGCCCCTCTCCCCCACTGCACACACCGGCAGGAACAAAAGATCCCTGATAAAGATCCCAGATTCCGGGTGCCTGTCAGGTACTGCAGCGCCGACCTGGCGAGGGGCAGGCTCAAATGATGAAGCATGACACCTAGCTTGCTGGGTGTGTGAGAGCCCTAGTTCCAACAAGGAAAATTCCCTCTCCTGCACATACACAAAAGTGGTCCCCGGTGATCCACGAGTCTCTACCAGCTCCAGCCCCCCCTAACAGACCACCATAGAGGAACGTCGTACTCTCTTTGTACACAGCCTTGCTGGGGCATGTACGCTGGACCTCGGTAAAATAGCCAGATCTGTGTATGTTGGCGAGGAAAGAAAGGAACTTATGGAAGCACACATAGGGGGCACATATATAGGACGGAGCAAGTCATACCTGGTGCGGAACAACTTCGAAGCAGAGCCATCAGCTTTTAGTAGACTGAAGCGTGAGGCGCCCCCCAGAGCACAATATGCCAGAGGTAGACCTGGAGGGCACACGGACCATGCTCTGAGCACTTACGAGTATGCTTTAGTACTGGTAGGCTTTGACGGTACACCGCCGCAACCTCTGGTATGAGACGAGTGAGACTCTCTGGGGTCGACCAGGTATCGACCAATTGTCAATGCCTTTCCATGACTACTAGGACAAAATACTTGGGACGAACATCAGGGGAGTGAAAAAAAGATGCTCTTGCCCAAGGCTTGCAAGGCCCTCCTGCTTCAGAGCTCTGCTGTTCTCAACCTAGCTTCATGCAACCCAACCACATCTACCTACATGCTGAGTGAACACCACTGCAGGTGCAGCAAACAATGAACCTGGGGGCCACCAAATAAGCCTATTGAACACCACTGCAGGTGCAGCCAACAATGAACCCGGGGGCCACCAAACAAGTCTATTGAACACCACTGCAGGTGCAGCCAACAATGAACCCGGGGGCCACCAAACAAGTCTATTGAACACCACTGCAGGTGCAGCCAACAATGAACCCGGGGGCCACCAAACAAGCCTATTGAACCCACTGCAGGTGCAGCAAACAATGAACCTGGGGGCCACCAAACAAGTCTATTGAACACCACTGAAGGTGCAGCCAACAATGAACCCGGGGGCCACCAAACAAGTCTATTGAACACCACTGAAGGTGCAGCCAACAATGAACCCGGGGGCCACCAAACAAGCCTATTGAACACCACTGCAGGTGCAGCCAACAATGAACCCGGGGGCCACCAAACAAGTCTATTGAACACCACTGAAGGTGCAGCCAACAATGAACCTGGGGGCCACCAAAAAAGCCTATTGAACACCACTGAAGGTGCAGCCAACAATGAACCTGGGGGCCACCAAACAAGCCTATTGAACACCACTGCAGGTGCAGCCAACAATGAACCTGGGGGCCACCAAACAAGCCTATTGAACACCACTGCAGGTGCAGCAAACAATGAACCTGGGGGCCACCAAACAAGTCTATTGAACATCACTGCAGGTGCAGCAAACAATGAACCCGGGGGCCACCAAACAAGTCTATTGAACACCACTGCAGGTGCAGCAAACAATTAATTGAGCAGACACACAGCAAGGAATAAAGTAGTATAGCTAGTGGTTGTCTAGCTCATTTTTAGACAAGGTGTATCGGGTTTCCGATGCCAGAGCCCGGTACTCCCGATAGGGTTCACATACACCACACTGAACACGTTTCTGTTCTTTTTCTTCATCACCTATTTGGTTTATAAGTTGGCAGTTGCTAATGATGAGAACATAAGGATGCAGGCGAGTACCAGGCCGTAAACTCCCATTTTTTTGTTTGAATATCTTTTATTGGTTTTCACTATACTTGTACAATACATATCATAACATCAATCAGAGAAATTCAACTTGACTTCCTGTACTCATGTCAATTTGCATAGGTAAAAGCAGTAAGTCATCACAGGACATCCGTCAGGTATCACATTACATCCGCAAGGGCGCTTCCTGTGTTAAAAGAAATCACATACCTCAAAA
Source organism: Lissotriton helveticus (assembly GCF_964261635.1). NCBI lineage: Eukaryota > Metazoa > Chordata > Amphibia > Caudata > Salamandridae > Lissotriton > Lissotriton helveticus. The sequence continues at coordinate 4,421,275 of NC_136066.1, forward strand.
GCAATGTTTATAGTGTACCTTAAGGAAGGCGGTGTGAGGGCCGGGGAAATACAACAAGGCCCGAGTCGTAATTCAACCGGTTAAAGAGGGTTCATGTGGGAAAAGTGACTTTAGAGAGGGCGCATCTATATGGTCTTAAGAACTGTATTTCTCGGGTGTCGCGTGCGCTTGATATAAGGGGCTGATTTTCTAGCCGTGCACCTCTTGTTGCTCTTAATGGAAAAGACGGATACAGGGTGTGTCATCCCCGACAGTGTCATTGATGGATGCTGATATGTGTCATGTAAGGTTCGGAGAACATGTTATTCAAAACATCATATCAACTAGAACAATTGTGAAAGAAACTCAAATATGCTAAGATATAACATCAAAAGTAAAGAAAAAGAAAAAACCCAACAGGTGTGCGGGGAGTCTGTCGATTTAACGCTCTGATTGTGTGTCTTCGGTCTCGGGGGAAGGTTAGTGTGGGAGCCGGTGGTCTGGGAAGTCCACCGCGGGTGGAAATCCTCGGGAAAGAAAAGGGTGAAGTTCTATGTTGTAATCACGCCAGGGTCGTGGCCTCGAGGGAGGAGCAGGGTCCTCACCTAGTGGGGAGCAGTATTGTCTCCTAGTGTATCTGAGTAGTGCCACTTATAAGCGTCAGGTGCCAAGCATTCACGTAGACGCATAGCCCCCCCGTCCCACCTGTCGTCCTGGTGGGACCTGAGGAGAACCTTCCTAATCAATTCCTCTATTGTGACATGCCCGGCAGAAAGACTTCAGGGCATCATCCCAGCTTTGCGCAATGGGGTATTTACGCAGCCCCGCAGTTTCCTCTCTATGAAGAGTTACGCTCTCCGCCCTCGCCCAATTATCAAAAGAGCTGTTGCCAGGGGGGGTCCGCTGCGCTTCCAATGTTTGGTGATGAGCCTCTTCGCCGTGATAAGCCCAAGGTCCCAGAATCTAGAAGGGACTCTATTAAGTTTTGTTCTCTTGTATAGGCCTAGTATGCGTATCTCCCATGTGTGTTGCAGTTCCTCGCCCACACCCTCTGTCAGCATGTCCGTCACGGTGTGTCAGTATGTCTGCAGTGTGGGGCAGGACCACAACATATGAAGTAGATCCGCGCCCACAAGGGAGCATCTCGGGCACGCCGACGTTGTGACTTCAAAATACCTATTGACCTTATCAGGTGACAAGTATGCGCAATGTATTATATAGAGTTGGATACGCTTGAAGCGGGAGTTTCGTGGTATATTGGTGGCACCGGCCAGCACTGCTGCCCATTCCCTGTCCGTCCATGCCCCTCCCCTATCTTCTACCCATTTATCTCGCAGAGTTTGGGAGGAGCATTGCGTGTGGGTCAGGAGAGCTTGTACCAGCCAATGAACCACGTGGGAGCCATGTCCCATGACGTGCAAATACTGTACTAATGAGTACGTCGGCAGTTCTTCCGAGAGGTTTCCCCACCGCCACGAAAATATATGCAAAAGTGCTGCATGCAGGAGAAACTGCCCGGCTGGAAGGCCCGTGTCTGCCGTTAGTATTTCGAACGGAACCAAGACGCCTTAAGTATATAGGTCACCCACTGTGTCTACTCCGGCCTGCGTCCATCGTGTTAGTGCTGCTTCCGTCACTATTCCTCCATCCCTGGGTGTGCCCAACAGTGGAGCACCGGGGCGTACGGTGTGACAGCACAGGTGAGTTTCAGACTCCTGACATAGCACCTGCGAGCCACTGCCAGATGTAGTTGCGTTGGGTAGTGAGTCTTGGTCAGGGGATGAAACAAGGTGTTAATTTGCGTTTGGGTCCAGGACATGGCGTCCGTGGCGATATCGCACAAATTCTTCCCGCTTGCCATCCGCCTACCCATTGCAGCTGTGCCGCCAGGTAGTACAGTTCCAGATTTGGGACTGCTAGGCCTCCAGCATCGGGGGGCGCATAGAGCTTCTTCAGCGCCATGCGCGGTCTCCCCGTGTTCCATATTAGGCCTCTAATTGAGGTTTCTAGCTCTCGGAATATGCGAGTCGGGACATACACTGGGATGTTAGCATAATAGTATAACAGTCTGGGTAAAACAATCATTTTCGTCAGCGTAACGCGAGGAGGCACATTCAAAGGGAGTGTTTTCCAGATTTCTCCCCTGCCTTCCGCGGGAGCCATATTTTAGCCCTGATTCTTAAAAATACCTATTCTGCACAGCGCTCGCTTCGCGCTTTTTAATCAACCTTACCCAGCATTCAGGGACCTCTCCCTTGTTTGAGACACTCCCGCGCAGCCGAGGTAGACGCTGCAGCGGCCCTAGGATCACTCGCTCGCCGCCTTCAGCGAGCCGCTCCCCCGGCCACGCCCACTCTTTCTGGCCACGCCCACCTGAGTCTCAAAAAGGAGCTGACTACTAGCTCAATCAGTCGGATTTCTCCCCTGCCTTCCGCGGGAGCCATATTTTAGCCCTGATTCTTAAAAATACCTATTCTGCACAGCGCTCGCTTCGCGCTTTTTAATCAACCTTACCCAGCATTCAGGGACCTCTCCCTTGTTTGAGACACTCCCGCGCAGCCGAGGTAGACGCTGCAGCGGCCCTAGGATCACTCGCTCGCCGCTCCCCCGACCACGCCCACTCTTTCTGGCCACGCCCACCTGAGTCTCAAAAAGGAGCTGACTACTAGCTCAATCAGTCGGATTTCTCCCCTGCCTTCCGCGGGAGCCATATTTTAGCCCTGATTCTTAAAAATACCTATTCTGCACAGCGCTCGCTTCGCGCTTTTTAATCAACCTTACCCAGCATTCAGGGACCTCTCCCTTGTTTGAGACACTCCCGCGCAGCCGAGGTAGACGCTGCAGCGGCCCTAGGATCACTCGCTCGCCGCCTTCAGGGAGCCGCTCCCCCGGCCACGCCCACTCTTTCTGGCCACGCCCTCAGCGGCCCTATAAATCATGTGCTTCCCCCGTACGCGCAGCGGACGGGCGCAGCGGGCGCGCCTAAGGCAAGCCCGTCTGCGCCCGTCCGCGACCAGACGGGCCCAGGGCCCCGAGATGCTGCCCTTTTCATGACCTACTCCCCCGCCTCACTCAGAAACCTCCAGTGGCCCCCCTGTGCTCTCTCATCCACTACTTGGGACCGCCTGGCGTTTCTCGGCATTGCGGCCGACCTGCCTTCCCCCAGACTTACTCGTGTACTCGCGCCTGCCCCTGCCCAGCCTGAGACTCGTATTCGCATACTGTACCTCAACACACGGTCTCTCCCCCAACATCATGCTGATATCTTCCTCTTGTTAACTGCCGAGAACCCAGATATCCTGCTGCTCACCGAGACCTGGCTGTCTGATCTCTCCCTCCTTGACATCCTGGCTGCCCTACCCCCTAATTTCTACATGCTGAACGCTAATCGGCCTCACGGCCGCCGCGGCGGCGGGGTTGCGGCACTCATTCGTAAAGATTTACCTTTCATTACTTCTTCGTCATTATGCCTCCCTGATGTCGAGAATCTTGTGATCAGCCTGCCTACTGAAGCTGGCGCCTTGACCCTCATCGTCCTATACCGTCCCCCCACTCCCATGCCTTTGTTTCCCGCCGCTCTTTGTGAGCAGCTCTCTGCCTTAATGACTTCCTCAGCCCGTGTTGCCATGCTTGGCGACTTCAACTACTGGTTCAACCACGCTGATGCTGGCCCCCACGCTCCTGAATTGTTTGAGGCGCTTCTCAGCCTCAACCTGACGCAGCATGTTGCCTCCCCCACTCATATTGGGGGTAACATCCTAGACCACATCTGAACACGGGGGATGTCGCTCTCTGGTCCAACTATCTCCCCCTACGTCTGGTCTGACCACTCTTTGATCGAATCATCTATCCTTGTAAAGGGCCTGGTCAGGCCCCCTCCTCGGCATGGAGGGTCCGCTCGGAACTGGAAGACTCTTGATTCATCTGCCTTCCTCTCCTCACTTGCCGAGACTCAGCCTCCAACTCTTGATACTTCAGATGTTAACACCATGGATGCCAATATCTCACACTGGCTTACGACGGCCAGCGACTTATTTGCACCCCTGTCCTGCTTCCCTCGAACACATTCCAATAAGTCTCACAAATGGTATAACCCTGCCTTAAAACAACAACATCTTGAGCTGCGCCAATTGGAGCGTAGATGGCGGCGTAATTACTCCAGTTCCGATAGGGAAGCGTATGTGTCCGCGCGAAAAGCTTACAAAAATGCCATCATCTCAACCAAGTCTGCTTTCATTTCTGACAGAATTTTAACAGCCCCCAACAGATCTAAGGAGATCTTCAAGGTCCTCGGCGAATTAACATCGGACGCCCGGACACTCCCGAACCTGCCTCCCTCCTTAGAATCATGCAATGCTTTAAATTCCTTCTTCATCGACAAGATCACCACAATTAAAAACTCTATTCCCCACTCCCCTCCCCCAGTCACAGCAGTACCCTCCCCTGCTAACACCTCTACCTTTTCCCGGTTCCCTACGCTCGACCCGGAATCTCTCGCCAAGTTGTCCATCCGCGTGAAATCCGGATCCCCCAAAGACTGCTGCCCCCCCTCTGTGTTCCGCGACATCTGTCACACCCTTCCACATTGCATTCTTCCTCTACTTAATTCCTCCCTTAACTCTGGTACGGTCCCCAGCTCATTCAAGGAGGCCGTACTGGTGCCCCTCGTAAAGAAACCCGGCGCCGATCCTGCGGTCCTCGCTAACTACCGCCCCATCTCCCTCTTGCCCTTCCTATCTAAAATCTTGGAGGCTCATGTCACGACCTGCCTCTCGCAATTTATCGAGGAGTCCAACTTCCTGGCGCCCAACCAGGCCGGGTTCAGACCAGCCCATTCCACCGAGGCTGTGATTCTTCGCGTGTTGGACAACCTCAGAAGCAACGATGACAGAGTGTGGTATATAAATAAATAATACCGGATCTAGGTTTGACTGGACATAGCAATAACAGATAGCTCAATAAATAAGAGTCAAGATTCGAGGTAGTAGGAGTTTGCAGGTTTAATACAGCATAAAGGACAGGAACAGGACAACCTGCACGGGAACAGGATGGCAGGGCCCTGCAGGGGAGACAGGGAATGAGCGCGCTAACTTTAATAACAGTACACAAGCATATATACTAAAACAGTTGCATTACAATACATACGATAGGCGGAGCAGTGGGTGTGGTCAATAGCAGTCGCGAAAGATAAGGGTGAAAGTGGGTGTAACAAGAGGCGTATACATGGACATGTGATGTAAACGTAACAGAATATGTCATAAATGGGGCGGAAACCTGGAGGGGGCTACCTGAGGAGCCGGGACCTCTAACCTAGTGGTGCGCGCAAACTGACAATGACGTGTTACTAGGAGAAGCTGGGGGCTATGAACTCTGTGCTAGGAGCAGAGACTGAAGTCTGGAGAGTCAGGGCGACATGTACCTAAACCCTATCTAGTATCTGATGTTTAGAGAACATGTTGATATAAACTAAGAGTCAGGAGGGGAGAGGCTAACAGACTCTAAGACTGGAGCATGCATTATTCTACATGTAGTGCGTGATGAAGAATATTAAATGACCATTAAATGCAGTATTTCTCCTACATGGAGACGTAAAGGCTAGACAATGACGGAAACTATTGATGCGATTCAGTAGCTTAGGAATGCAGAGAAGGAGGGCTGGACTGATAACTAGAATCATAACATACTCTTGGCAGACTCGTAGGCAGAGCCAGGCCGAGCCGGGCACTGTGAGGCAGGAAGTAAGTGAAGGGTCGAGGATACAGGTGGGGGCTGTATCGCTCCTCAGCGAGGGTTCAGGAGACAGGAGCTGAATCTGGTGTCCGGGCCCTTTTGAGGCCTAGAAACGGGGACTTTACAATGAAATAACGTGCACACTGAGAAACGTGGCAACGTAACTTTACATAGGCCTGATACTCGTAGCTTTCACGAGAACTGGAAACTGGCATACTAGGGATGGACACAACTGTAATCGCGTCTTTAATCGATCATGGGGAATACATATGCATATTAATCATGCACACATAACATAAGATGGGGGACACGTAGGGACACAGAACATGGCAAAATTTACTTTTCCACATTCCCTCCTTGTCACTACGTTTCCATCAGGAAACATCAATATTCATGATACCATCTATCATTTCATACAGTATCATTTGCTCGTCTCGGATTTTCTTGGAACGGGATTTAGAACGGGACTTGGGACTAGGAATACAAGAGGTAGCACAGATGCCACAAATCGCAGGGCCACATTGTATACAGAGGCAGCAACTGAATATGATCGCTACTGCAATACCTAGAAAGGACAACACTTTCCATCCCCAGGCGGAAATTATATTCCAGAACCAACCGGACCATGTCCAGGTGCCTGGATTTTGGTGTAACATATGGGCAATTTTATGGAGTCTGGTTATAGCTGAATAAACAGACGGCGCGTTATTAGGAATGAAAATGCAGCAACTAGATCCGATGACTCTACATGCCCCGCCCCTATCGGCCAGTATGACGTCAAGGACGAGACGATTCTGGAGCACGACAATTCTCATAAAGGATTGCTCTTCGGTTAAGTTACCTAGAGCAGAAGTAGTCTCAATCACTACTGCTTCAAGGGTTCTCGTTAATCTACGTATCAGTTTGCTATTCACGACAGTACCTAAATAGGGGAAGACACCTTTATTGATATCTATGTATTGTTCTAGAGCAGTTTCAGTATAATCGACAATCGGGAGGTCTCTCTTGTGTCTAGTATGTACTAGGTGGGAATTCCTATGATAGTCAGGTGGGGCTAGAAAAACTGGTGGCAGTAGGAAGGCAATGTAACAGGTTCCCTCCCAATCGAGGGGCAGACGAACATATGCGGTCTGACCACAAACAAAATAAGAATGACGTGAAGCTTTGAAAATAGATTTCCTACTGTCACTATACTTGATAATAGTAGTACAATCACTATGGCCTACATGTACGGAACCATTATTTCGGACACATAATTCGCCTTTGACTGGTAGTACTGACATAGCAGGTAAGTCTGGAGTAGTATCAGACTGAACATTCAGGACCATAAAATTCGAAGAATAATTACCTAAATTATAAACTTCATTTTCTAGATCTAACCCTGTTCTGTGGGGAAGACCTTGCTTGTCTGGGAAACATGTACTGTTAAGAAAAGACATATCTGTTGAGGATGACGTTAACGTGGACCATGCTCCACACGAACCATTATGCGAAAATGGATAAGGAAAGAGTGGCAGAACTCCCTTCGGTGTCTGGAAAGGGGGGAGTCGACCACACACCCAACAATTAGTGGCATTGCTGGTCTGGTGTGAATAATGTAACATGCGGATAAAGGAATTATTACGCATAGCAAGACGATAAGATAGTTCATGAGGAGGCAGATCACTAAACGTGTGCTCTACTGTAGCATTAGCAGACTTATTTACATGAGAAACTGGAAAATACAAATAAAATGCATAACTTGTGCAGGTAATCATAAGGCTGAAATATAGCAGAAAACATAAAATAATAGTGCAACTTTTAGAGTTCTCACTAACTCTCTCTCTGTGGGGGTCTATTATATACATGTCAGAAACCGGTCTAACCGTTTCACCTAGGGGAGGACTTAGACAATCAAACTGGCTGACTTATTTTACTAGACCTTAATTTTAGCTTATACTCCTGCTGCGGAGTTTTCTCTAACAGGGAGGAATCTGTATCATTGTCTTTTGCGGGACAGTCCTTGAGAATAGTACTTTGGCAATTTTTGAAATCCTCGGAAATGTTCTTGGAAACAGTCTTTAGTCCGTAAAATCTTTTCACATGAGACAGGTGGACCCAGCCCTTCCTGCCTTCCAGCTTGACGGCAGTACGGGTGGCCAGGAGGACCTGTTTTGGCTCCTTCCAGCGGGGCTCCAGCGGACTTGAACGATCAAAATTCCGGACAAGAACCATGCATCCGGGAACGATTTCATGCGGTGCCACCTCGGTATTGTCTGGAAATGCGGCGGCAACCTGTGAACGACAAGAGTGTAGGGCAGACATCAAGGAAGCTAGGTAATCTGTCAGCATATTACTTGAAACATCTGTAATACTTCGGGGTCTAGGTGTACCCCACATATTAGGGGGGCGGCCGAATACGACCTCATACGGGGACAGACCTGATCTGGAATGTGCGACCATGCGCATATAAAACAAAGCGACTGGCAGAGCTACTAGCCAGTCTACACCTTTCTCTTTACATACTTTGGCGATGCGGATTTTCAGGGTCTGATTATGTCTCTCTACGAGACCGGCTGCTTCAGGATGGCGTACACAATGGAACTTCCACTGGTACCCTAACAAAAGGGAAACGTGTTTCATAAGTTCAGATGAGAATGGCTGGCCGTTGTCAGAATACACGACCCTAGGGAGTCCATAACGGGGGAAGAATTCACGAACCAACTGCTTGGCAGTGGTCGCGGCTGTGTAATCTGGGACTGGATAAGCTTCTGTCCATCTGGACAAAGCGCATACAACTACAAGGACATACTTGAAACCTCGACATCGCTCCATCTGAATATAATCCATCTGGAGGACTTCAAAAGGGTGGTCAGGGGGCTGGAATCCACCTTGTTCCACCGGGACACTTTTACCTGGATTAAACTGGCAACATATCATACAGGTACGGACTTTCTGCTTGGCTGCAGCTCGTAAATGCTTGTTGAACCAAATGTTCTGGATACTATCTAACATAGCTTTTTCTCCTAAATGTGCTGGACTATGTGCGGTATTGATAATGACTTGAACCATAGAGTCGGGGAGAAACCATGTGGCTTTTCCCTTCGTTACCCATCCCTGATCTGTCTGGACCCCTCCTTGTTCGGACCATTTCTTAATTTCATCGGGAGTAGCATGTAACTGGATATCTATGACATCTTGAGTGGGGTCCTTAACTGTCATACAGGTAGTCAGATCTGGAGTATGTGTCTGTGTCGGATTAACTGAAACGTCTGGAGTCTGTGCTGTAAGCTTGGCTGTGCGATCTGCTAGATCATTACCTTGAGAAATAGTGTCAGTAACTTTCGTATGTGCTTTGCACTTCATGATAGCAATAGATGTCGGTAAATGTATGGCATCTAACAGAGCTTGAATAAGGAGACCATGCTGAATCTTGGTTCCATGAGAAGTCATGAAACCTCTCTCCTGCCAGAGCACTCCAAAGTCGTGTACGACTCCGAATGCGTAGCGTGAATCTGTGTAAACATTAACTTTCAGGTTCTTGGCGTGTATGCAGGCTTGTGTCAGAGCAACTAGCTCTGCTGCTTGAGCAGACAGGGTGTCAATACGGTGTGTTTCTATAACTTCAGTGTCAGTAGTCACTGCATACGCGGCTACTAGTTCTCCTGTACTTGTTCTCATACATGAACCATCCACATAAAGTGTCAGGTCGGGATCTGGTAATGGAATATCTGTCAGATCTTGTCTTGGCTTAGTCATAGTGTTAACTACTTCCACACAGTCGTGTGTGGCAGGATTCGAATTAACTGACGGTAACAGTGTAGCAGGATTTAGAACGTTGCAGCGTCTGATCTCTATGTGTGGCTGGAACAGTGTCAGTTCATAACCTGTTAAACGTGCAATTGTCAAGTGCTGAGTCTGTGTTCGGTTTAAAAGAACTTCCACGGAGTGTGGAACTTGTACTGTCAAGGAATGTCCTAATACTATGGAATCACTTTGTCTGATCGCTAGTGCTGTGGCTGCAACTGACTTGAGGCACGCAGGCAGAGCCTGGGCTACAGGATCTAGTGTGCTCGAAAAATAAGCACAGGGCTTGTATTGTCCTGCTTGATCTTGTGTGAGAACAGATAATGCTGTACCTTCGCGTTCTGTGACGAAAAGTGTAAAAGGCTTACTGTAGTTCGGTGTAGCTAGAACTGGAGCTTGACATAGAGCTTTCTTTAACTCATTGAAACTAAGTGTATGTTCAGATGTCCAAGGGAGGACAGTCGATACGGCTGCCTCCTGTGTCGTTAACTGTATCAGTGGCTTGGCTAGAAATGCATACTGAGGAATCCATTGTCTGCAATAAGAAGTAAGGCCGATAAAAGCACTTACCTCCTTCTGGGTCTTGGGCTGAGGAAGACTCGCTATTAACTGGATACGGTCGGGTGTCAACTGCCTACCCCTCTTGGACAGTAAGTGGCCTAAATAGATCACTTGCTGGACACAGAATTGAAGCTTCGAAGGAGACACCTTGTGCCCCATCTCGGCAAGGAAATACAAGACTGTAAGTGATGCTCGCTCGCAAGCACGTTCAGAACGGGCTGTGATCAGTAGATCATCGACATACTGGAGCAGGGCAGTGTCAGTTGGCATGTGAATGTTGTCTAGTTGTCTCTTAAGTGCTTGACTGTAAATACTAGGACTTTCTGTGAAACCTTGAGGAGCTCGTGTGAACATATAGCTCCTTCCACTTAAACAAAATCCGAAAAGAAACTGGCTGTCTGGATGAATGGGGACACTGAAAAACACGTTCTTGAGGTCTATGACTGTAAAAAATGAGGCTTCGGAATCAATGGCTGTGAGTAGGGAAGAGATATCTGGGACAACTGGGTACTGGGGAATAATACATTTATTGAGTTCTCGAAGGTCAATCACTAATCGATATACTGGGGGTGCATTTGGATCAGTACGTTTCATGACTGGAATGATCGGAGAATTACATACATTGGAGTCAGTTTCTACAACTACTCCTTGAGCCATGAGCTCGTCAATAATTTTGGATAAGGCTGCTACAGCCTCAGGTGGCAATCTGTACTGTCTGATTCGTGGTAACACTACACCTGGTTTGAGAGTCACACGATGGGGTGTGATTTGCATATAACCTACATCAGTTGGACCTTGCGCCCATAGATGCTGCGGAACATTGGACAATCTCGGATCAAAATCTCGTAATACATAGTGACCCTTGAAGTCACGTAGAAACAGTCGTATTCCCTCTGGGGAGCAGCAAATAACTGCACCTAATTCTTTCAGTGTTTTAATACCTAACAGATTTTCTGGACATGACTTCGTAAGTAACAGATCAGTAGTGCGGGACAATGGACCTACTTCTAGAGTAACTGGCTTAGATATCTCGTTTATAATAGGCTTTCCTGAAAATCCAAGGGAAACATTTCTAGAGCCTGAGAGCGGAGCCCCTGGAACTTCGGCGTGACTAATGGTGGTCCTACTTGCCCCTGTATCAATCAGAAACTTTCTGTCTTTCCCTAATACTTGACTATGTACATAGGGACCTTCTTGATCTACAGGAATCTCGATGAGAGGCAAGCCTACCTCCCTCTCTAGGCTGTTTCATGAATATGGCTGATACTCTGGATACTCAGACTGTGCATACTGGTACATCTGCTGTGTAACATGCTGTGTTGCAGCAATAGGCTGCGGTGCTGGAACTGTCTGTTGTGCATTCTGGGGTGACTGAGAAGTCTGTGAAACTTGTTCTTGTCTAGGCGGACGTGGTCTTTCTTTAGTCTTACCGGTAGCTATGTTGTGTTTCAGAACTGCACATTCGTTTATGAAATGACCTGGCTGTTTACAATAATTGCAGGTCCCTTTACCGGGAACTGCAGGATGACTGGCTTGATTCGGACCCCTCTATTCTGGTGATACTGAAGCATCTGTAACATCTGGGACGGGGTACTAGCTTGCCATGTACTTTCGACTTTCAAAACTCGATTCTTAACTTGTGGACTTGAATTCTCGACTAATTTAGTAACAAAAAGATGAGGGTATGACTCACTACTTGTCTTGAGGCCACTGTTAATACTAAAGCATTTCTCAAATCTAGAATAAAAATCACTAGTGTCTTCGTCTTGTTTCTGTTTACAGGCTGAGATTGCATCCCAGTCTTCCTTTTTAGTGGCTAATAATCTTGGCAAAACTTGTATTAATAGTTCTGGTAATTCTTTACATTTCTCTCCTAGACCGGTACCTGGTACTCGTATCTTATCTTCAGCTTCTAGAACTGCCCAATCGATCTTTTTCTCTCCCACCTCCCATTCTTTTTCCTTGAGTTTTTCATATATGCCTGCGGGCAACAGGACTTTTAACATTTTAATAATATCTGGATACGTGTATTCTCCCATACGGAGCATGTCTTTTAATTCTCGGTGGAACCCTGCTGGATCTTTGTCATGACAGGGAATTAGTTTCTTCATCTCTAAGAGTTCCATCTTTGTAATCGGAGTGTAAACAAACACTCGTTGCATTTCACCATCCACTGTCCTGACTGGGTGTACTTCTCGTAACGGATTCGGTCTGTCTATGTAAAAGGGTTTACTTTCTGGAGGTGAGACATGAACAAAATGCGGGTTCAAAAACGTTCTATATTTGTGGCGTTGTTCTAGAATGACACTAATTAAATCGGTACCTAAACCTTTCCATCTATACTGGAGTAACTCGTTCAGGACATCGTGTAACGGACCTGGATCAGAATGTTGACCCTCATACAATGTGATGAGGTGCTGGATCATATACATACCCACCAGTCGTTGCTCGGCTGGGGGCAGTTTCAGAAACATTTGTGCCACTATTTCGTCTGGAAAAGTGGTAGAATCAGTAATCCATCGGACTGCTGATCGGACTAGTTCTTGTTCATGCATAGTACTTAACTCACTATAACCGATTCGTGATTTCAAAATGTGATCGGTAGCTTGAAATACTTGTTCTAGAGAACCTTGTTCTGGTGCTGGATGATGAACAGTTTTCTTGTGTTCTAGGCGTAAATGGCGGTCTGGAAATCTAGATTTTCCTACATACGCTATTCTGGCGGGATTCTCGTCGTCTACCTCTTCAGTAGAAGAGTCATTTTCTTTCTCGCTTACTTGTGCTGCTTTACGTTGTTCGTGTAACTTTATTATTTCCTTACGAATTTTCTTGTACATACTCTCTATACTACTGATGGTTCTGTGCTTACCCTCGGCTATATTATCACTCCACCTTGTCAGGATTCTCATTTCGGCCGGATCTTTAGTCGGGTAATCTTGTTCTCTTATTAAACAATTAATCAGAAACTTTAATAACATGAGCTGGATCTCAGCTTTCCTTTGAGACATGGCTTCGCCAATACTTTCTGGATCATCCCCTGTACGGATGAAACGATATATTCTGTCTAGATCTTCTTTCATATTCGGTAGGGTATCCAAATACCCGGTCACCCGTCTTACACGGATGGAATATATAACTGTACTATCATCACCTGCAACTGGATCATAGCGGCATTCAGTAAGAGCTCGTCGGATATCTGCAACGGACTTGTATTTGGGCGTACGCTGTAACGCACATTCATGTAACTCGACTAACGTTACACGTTGGTGTGGCGGCGGGGTGCCAGGAGGACCTCCTCCTGCGGCCCCTATACTGGAATCGTCGACTGATACTCTTCGTGCTGGCAGAGTGGGAAATTGTAATGTAGGCTGGACCGGGGGTACCGTGGCAGGTACTCCGGTGACTGGAGGAGCAGGATTTACATTATTTACAGGAGCTGGCGGAACAGGATTTGCATATTCTGGGACTGTGTCGTCCAAATAGGACGAAATAAAAATATCAGCTGCGGTCGGTTTGTGACGTAGCTTGGTCGGAACTAATGGTGGCGGAAAATTACTGGATGCCTCCGGGGTTGCTTTTGGCAAGCCCTCGGCAAGAAGAGGGTACATACCCTTAATGAGGGCATGCCTCTGTCTGTCTGACTGTTCGGTTTTGACTCGTTCACCTATCTCGATTAATTCCCTTTCTTGGGCTCGTTCTGAGGATTCTCTACTTAGTTCTGACTTTCTGATTTCTTTTTCGGTTCTTTTATGAGATTCTTTGCGCCATAACTCGATGGCATCTTTCTGTGACTGTCTGGCTTTCTTTTTCCATAATGCTTCTTCTACTCGCATGATGCACTCGGCATCCCATGTGCCTGATACAGGCCATCTATACTTTTCTTCTAACTCTTTGGTGTACTCTACCCATAAATCTAGATATAATATGGCACTTATGCCATGCTTCTGATACATAAAATGACCTGGACTGTCCCTAGGCGGGACAGGAACTGCTGCTTCTAACAGACCTTTTCTGGTTTTTAACTGACGTAGTTTAGAAAATAAGGGCATGACTGAACTGTAATCTAGACACAATACAATACAAAATGAACACGATAATTACACCACTTTCGTACCACGACATTAAAAATACATGAAGAACATTTAAAATAACAGTTCGAACAGAATACTACCTGGAATACGGAAAACAGAATACATGAATCTTCCTCGAGAACAGAACTGACTAGAACAGAAACTAGATGCACTGCTAAAACAGTACGAAACGTACCGGTCTCATAAAGAGACACGTCAGGACCCGCATCCACCGAAGTGGACACTTCGTTTTAGGTCTGTGTACCACCAAAACCCACGGACCAGAGTCAATTAGATTGACCCTGTCTAGATACTACCCCAGCAACGGTACTCACCGGGCAGCAAGAACGGAAGGCCTCGGACTAGACTGGACTGCTTCGACGCCGGACGGACGAACTTCGGACTTCAGTTACGGGTGGGCCTCCGGATACCTCGGACCTTGGACTCTCGGCTTGGGCTCTGGTCGGGACTCGCCGCGTTCCTCCACCGCCTCGTCTGGATGCTGGACCGCCACCTCCGTCTCCTCCGTGGGCCTGAGGGATACTTGAAGCAGAAATATCTGCACATGCACGGTATGGTTCCGTCACGGCTGCAGAGGGTCAGGGGGCCGGCGTGGCTTCACCGGCGCGTGGGGAAAGGGCAAGTCCCTGTTCGGGCGCCATTATGTGGTATATAAATAAATAATACCGGATCTAGGTTTGACTGGACATAGCAATAACAGATAGCTCAATAAATAAGAGTCAAGATTCGAGGTAGTAGGAGTTTGCAGGTTTAATACAGCATAAAGGACAGGAACAGGACAACCTGCACGGGAACAGGATGGCAGGGCCCTGCAGGGGGGACAGGGAATGAGCGCGCTAACTTTAATAACAGTACACAAGCATATATACTAAAACAGTTGCATTACAATACATACGATAGGCGGAGCAGTGGGTGTGGTCAATAGCAGTCGCGAAAGATAAGGGTGAAAGTGGGTGTAACAAGAGGCGTATACATGGACATGTGATGTAAACGTAACAGAATATGTCATAAATGGGGCGGAAACCTGGAGGGGGCTACCTGAGGAGCCGGGACCTCTAACCTAGTGGTGCGCGCAAACTGACAATGACGTGTTACTAGGAGAAGCTGGGGGCTATGAACTCTGTGCTAGGAGCAGAGACTGAAGTCTGGAGAGTCAGGGCGACATGTACCTAAACCCTATCTAGTATCTGATGTTTAGAGAACATGTTGATATAAACTAAGAGTCAGGAGGGGAGAGGCTAACAGACTCTAAGACTGGAGCATGCATTATTCTACATGTAGTGCGTGATGAAGAATATTAAATGACCATTAAATGCAGTATTTCTCCTACATGGAGACGTAAAGGCTAGACAATGACGGAAACTATTGATGCGATTCAGTAGCTTAGGAATGCAGAGAAGGAGGGCTGGACTGATAACTAGAATCATAACATACTCTTGGCAGACTCGTAGGCAGAGCCAGGCCGAGCCGGGCACTGTGAGGCAGGAAGTAAGTGAAGGGTCGAGGATACAGGTGGGGGCTGTATCGCTCCTCAGCGAGGGTTCAGGAGACAGGAGCTGAATCTGGTGTCCGGGCCCTTTTGAGGCCTAGAAACGGGGACTTTACAATGAAATAACGTGCACACTGAGAAACGTGGCAACGTAACTTTACATAGGCCTGATACTCGTAGCTTTCACGAGAACTGGAAACTGGCATACTAGGGATGGACACAACTGTAATCGCGTCTTTAATCGATCATGGGGAATACATATGCATATTAATCATGCACACATAACATAAGATGGGGGACACGTAGGGACACAGAACATGGCAAAATTTACTTTTCCACATTAGGACAACCCCAGGCTTTAGTCCTACTTGACCTATCGGCGGCTTTCGACACGGTGGACCATAACATCTTAATCCACCGTGTCGAGTCCGCCGTAGTCTGTGGGGCTGCTCTGTCCTGGATCAAATCCTTCTTAGAGGAGAGGTCTCAGGCAGTCAGCCTGGGCCCTTTTCGCGCCACCAGCGTTTCGTCATCTTGTGGGGTCCCTCAAGGATCTTCTCTGTCCCCCCTCCTTTTTAATTTGTACCTTCAACCCCTCCTTCACTCTTTAGGTAAGTGGGATATCACCGTGTTTAACTACGCGGATGATTTACAAATTATTTTCCCCCTCACCTCCCCTGATGCTGTCACCAACTTTCAGACGGCATTGACACACATCCAGCACTGGATGAATCAAAATCAACTAAAGCTGAATCCGGGCAAGACTGAGCTCCTCCTCCCTGGGAGAAGTGCCCCTTATTGGGGTCCCCAGTACTGGCCCATTGAGCTCGGAACACCCCCCTCTCCTGCTGGCTGTGTAAAGAGCCTCGGGGTCCTGATCGACTCTGGGCTCACTCTCAAGGCTCAAGTGAGCGCAGTAACATCTTCCTGTATGTTCCAGCTATACAGGATACGGAAAGCCGCCCACCTCCTGACTCTGGAAGCCTTGCTACAAGTCTTAATAGCCCTGGTGATGTCCCGGCTGGACTTTTCCAACTCAATATACCACGGCCTCCCTAAATCTCAGCTGTCCAGGCTACAGATCGTCCAAAACCAGGCCGCTAGACTTGCTCTCAAAATCCCCAGATGGCAGTCGGCCCAACCCTTACTACGTCATCTTCACTGGCTACCAGTCAGTGAAAGAATTGCTTTTAAGGTCCACTGCCTGGTCTTCAAGGCCCTTACCGGTCCCTCTCCTGCTTTTCTTAAATCCCTAATCACTCCTTATTGTCCCTCTCACACTTTGATGTCCACCCACCTCCAGCTCCTAGTCGTCCCCCGCTTTAAACTCACTAGATCGGGTGGCCGCAGCTTCTCTTGTCTGGCCCCCAAGCTGTGGAACTCCCTCCCACTTTCACTCAAGTCCTCCTGCTCCCTTCTCTCTTTCAGGAAATCCCTAAAAACATTAATCTTTCCTCATCTTCACTAAATACCCTTGTCAGTCTTCAGGATCCGATCAGCGCCAGGAAACTCATGGTGTCAGTGCGCTCAAGAAATTTGTCATAACATAACATAACAGAAAGTCATCTGTGCTTGCAAGGAGGATATAGCACGTACTAGATTGCCCTCCAATGCATCAGGTAGAGTTCTGTAAATATAAATCCCAAGATATCGAAACGTGGTGGGGTATCAAGTGAGTCTCTCATTATTAATGCGGATCTCACATTCCTGTGTGTCCCCACAGAAGGAGTACACTCCAGATTTGGCCCAGTTGACCTTCAGTCCCGACATAGTTTCAAAGGCGCAGAAAGTATCAGTCAGGGCCAACGGAAAGCGGGTTAGGTCTCTGATATATAAAAGTAAGTCGTCGGCATACAGCGACACTGTGTGCAGCCCATCCGCTAGGGGGATCCCCCACTCCATGCCTTGGTCCCTCAGGAGTGCCGCCAGGGGTTCCATCACCAATGAAAAAAAGTAGCGGGGACAGAGCAGCTAAGCAACCTTCACTGACTGCCCGTTGCTCAGCGTGTGCAGTTTAAAGCTCTTACCATGACTCACAAGACACTACACGGCTCGGGCCCAGCTTATATCAGTGCCAGGTTTGCCTTTTATTTTCCCAGCCGGCCCCTTTGCTCGGCCCCGCAAAGACGGCTGGTGATCCCCAGATTTCGGAGAGCACATCTTGGGGGGCAGTCCTTTGCGGTTAAGGCTGCCACTCTGTGGAATGCTCTACCAGATGACCTTCGGCACACTAAGGAACTGCCCATCATCAAAAAGCGCTTAAAAACTCATTTGTTTAAACAATCCATCTAGCCCTTGCCGCCTCCCATGTTACAGCTTCCCCACGCGTTAGGACACTCTTGAGTAGCAGTGCGCGATATAAATCCCTTTATAACAGAGGGCATTTCTGCCTGGTACCCCTCCTAACACGAATGGTGTCTGACACCAGCGTACCGGAGCGCACTCGTACTGCAGGCTTCTGATATAGTAATCTCACCATCTGGATGTAATCATCTCCGAGGTCATATTTCCTTAACACTGCCACCAGGTAGGGCCACTCCACAGAGTCGAAAGCCTTTTCGAGGTCAAGTACCAGGCACCCGGATCTGGGCCATTGTTGCGTGGCGTATCTTTGCACCTTGAACAAGCGCCGCATATTGTGGGAGGTGCTCCGTGTGGGCACAAAACCATTTTGGTCGCTATGTACAAGGGCGGGAACCAAGGGGGCCAGTCGCTGAGCCAATGCGGAAGCCAGTATCTTGTAATCAGTGTTGAGAAGAGCTAGTGGGCGATATGAGCCTAAATGGGTGCTGTCCCTGCCGGGCTTAGGGAGGGAAATGAGGGTAGCTTCATTCAACGTGGAAGGGAGGGAGGAGTCCGAGATGGCCGCCGCATATACTCTCAATAGCTCAGGGATCAATAAGTCTGAATAGGCTTTAAAAAATTCAGCTGGCAGCCCATACGGGACTGGGGACTTGCCATTAGAAAGGGAGAAAATGACGGTGCGCAGTTCGTCAGGCGTGAGTGGGGCTTCCAAGTCGTTTTGTTGCGTATCATCTATCGTTGGGAGCACTATGTCGGAAAGGTATGCAGTTATGTCAGCAAGAGAGACTCTTACTCTAGATTGATATAATAACGTGTAATGTTGTACAAAAGCTTCATGTATGCTATGTTGGCCCTGATGAGAGTTGGGGTACAAGGAACCCACACTCGAAACGCGTCGGCAAATGGGATTAAGTCCTCTTGAAACGCTCCTCAGATAAAGGGGAACAAATCTTATTCTTTGATAATAATCAGAATTTATTTCACTGTATTAATTTTTCAATACTTCTATGATGGTATCTGGACAGAACTTGATATTTCTCACCTGTTTCGTTCTTTTTTTAATGTTATGTTTTGTGAAATGTAATTATTCGTGATTGTATGTTTTTCACTTTTTGTATATATGTTTGAGTACAACTAAGACAGCAAGATTGTCTGGCTATGTTTGTGAAGGATATTGTCCTTTCTCGCTAAAACACAGTATTTTTCTAAAAAACCATGAATAAAAAGTGCAATTAATTGCCAAGATAAACATATTAGTTTTTGTTTATCCTTTCAATCAGAATAATACTTTTTGGAAATATTTGCAAGTGTGGGTTGTTCTTTTTTGAAAAGTATAGTTGGGCCCTTCCCCACTTCTGTCCACAGGGCCACACTCCCCTTTTGTTCAAAAATGCTGTGTATATACAACACCTCCCCCGCTAGCGCGTATTGCCGCCACCGGTGTCGTTCGAGTATCTTGTTGGATAAGCCATGCTAGCAACTTTCCCGGCTTATCCCCAAGATGGTGAGTGCGCGCCGAGTGGGCCTCATAGTTAAGATGACGTAATCTCTCTAGGAGCCTCGCATGTTCCGCACGTGCTTCGTGTAGTGGTGTGTCATCCCCCCCACCGCCTCGCACTCCTTGTGAAGTAAATCAGCTTCAATATGTGTCAGGTCCCTATCTAACTGTCTCCGCATGCCAGCTTGTGTGCCCAGGCAGTGGCCCCTGATTACAACTTTAAAGGCATCCCACTCACTTAGGGGGGTGGACGCTGTACTGGCATTCTCTTCAAAGTATTGAACAAGACGCGTACTTAGTGAATTGCGAAAGGAGGCATCAAGGAGGAGATCAGGTTGAAGCCTCCAAGTGGGCACAGGTGAGTGTGGGCGCGTCCATGCCAACTCCAGGACATGCGGGTTGTGATCCGAGTGGGTACGGCCCATATAGTGGGTGTCAGTGACATGCGGGAGCAGCTCGCCTGACAGCATGTATCTATCTAATCTGACGTGCAGTGTATGTGCGCCTGAGTAATAAGAGTATATCTTTGTGGTTGGGTTGCGACTCCGCCAGGCATCGTGTAGATCCCACTGAAAGGCCCAGCTAGTCAGCGCTTTCATAGCCCCATGGACAGGAGCCGCAGACAGGGGCGGGAAGTATCGGTCCAGAGAGATGTCAAGGACACAGTTATAGTCTCCTCCGAGAACCCAGGGGACCCCGTGCCAAGGTGCCATAGTTAGTTGTGCAAGGAAGCCTCCTTTATCTGTGTTAGGGGGCATATAGCGAAGCCAGGACCACTAGTTGACCATCGAGTTTACCCCGAGCAAGCACAAATCTGCCCTCCTTGTCTATGTGGGAATGTGAGACCGCAAAAGGTGCCCCCGGTCTCACCCATATCAGCGCCCCACGAGCGTAGGACGAATATGTGGTGGCATAAAGCTGCCCGTGCCACCTACGGTGCAACTTCTGCACTTCTGCGTCATTTAAGTGTTTCCTGCAAGAGTGCTACCTGAATCCGGTGTCGTTTGAGATAGGAAAAGATTTGGTACCTGCGCGAGGGTGTGTGTATTCCTCTTACATTCCACGTGCATATCTTTATCGTTGACATTGCAGTTTCAGGTGGTCACCCCACTCCCACTCCTCCACAACTCCACAGCGAGTCGCCACCTCGGCCCCCCCACCACCCCCCACACACAACCATCAAAGACTTTTCAGTGAATGTGCGTAAATACTGCAAAAAATAAAGAGAGAGACGCAATCCAAGTGGTGCGTCGGACCAAACAGAACACAACAACCGGAAAATACCTAAAGGTCGACTGCTAAACATGCTGCCGTCCAAACTCTCGAACATTTAGGTCCAGGGGGGTCTCTGCGCACATGGCACAATGGTGATAGTTCAACTGTTGAACAAGTAGATTGAACGCTGCCCTCCCCAGGCAGCCTGCGTCGGCCTCGACTGGCACAAAGTGTGCCATCGGGGAATGGCATAGTCCATTACACCTGAGTTACTGAATCAGTAAGGGCGCCAGGGGGCCCAGGAATTCCAACGGCACTCCACTCGGGCAGCGAGGCGCCAGTGCAATTACACCCAGGTTGCCCGCCAGGCAGCTCCCGCTGGGACACCCTTCCCCCAGTAAGCAACCATCACAGAGCGGATACTCACTGCGCCTTGCGCCGATGTCAAAGGGTGTGATAGGCATTCAGGCCTTGGCTGCTGCCAAGGTCGTGGGCATGGTTGACGTACAGTTGAGTAGCAGCACCTACGCACTGCAAAGCAGAAAATCAGCCTTAAGTGATGTAGTCGTCCATTCAATGAATCAGATCTGCTGTCAACGGAGTTGCATCTGGCTGTTCCGTGGACATCTGGGAGTCGGGCAGCCCGTAGATGAGTTAATCGTCACTGGGCAGTTCCCGCGGGCTGGCCACCAATGCGGCGTCCGTGTCTGGTGACCCACTGAGTTCCGCTACCATTCGGAGAGCATCCTGCTGCTCACTGTGTACAGTTTCCGCAGGCGGGCCAATTTCTGCCACCGTCCGTGTCTCGCGGGCTGGTGATGATCTGTTCCTGCGGCGGCGGCGGGGCCCTCGGAAGCGCCGCAAAGATGAAAGAGCCGAAGTCGGCCTGGAGTCCGCAGTTACTCCACTGGCCAGCCAGGCTTCAACTTCCTCCGAGCTGGCGAAGAAGTGTGTTTTGTCCTGGGCTATCACTCGCAATCTGGCGGGGAAAAGAAGGGCGTATTTGAGGTCCAGCTGGCGGAGTCTTTGTTTAACTGCTAGGAAGGAGTGTCTTTGACGCTGAACTTGAATTGTATAATCGGGAAAGAACATGATTTTGGTATTGTCAATGTGAACATCTCGGAGCAATCTGGTTTCACGCAGTATGGAGTCCCGATCACGGTAGTTCAAGATTCTGATGAGCATGGGTCTGGGATTAGATCCCGTAGGCAGTGGTCGTGTCGGAACTCGGTGCGCCCGCTCCACAACAAAGTGAGGTGACCGGTAACAGTGATTTCAGCCAGTTCTCCATATGTGTCGCGGGCTCCTTCCCCTCCCATCGCTCCGGCACCCCTACAATTCTCACGTTGTTTCTCCGTTCCCTCCCTTCCGCATCCTCAGCACGGTCCTCTAAGAATTCAACTCTATTCAGCAGGTCCTCATCTGCTTGTCAGACTGGGCGACTCGTGATGTAAGATCTGGCACATTGCCCTCCAAGGTAGTTGTAGGAAGGTGGCTACCTGACTATGGTTACCCCAGATTTTTTGCCTGTGTTTAGCTGGTTTTTTGACTTAGTTGACCTGGTTCCCTGCTAATCAGGGCCCCAGGCCATCTGCTCTCTCTGTAAAATGGATTCCATGTACCCTAGGTACATACCAATTGGAAATGGACTCCTTGTCAGCCCCTGTAGAATGCACTATAGGTGCACAGGGCACAGGAGCCACTAAGGCCTACCAGGGGCTGCAGCATATCTTTTGCCACCCCTGGCTGGTTCTTAAATTGACACAACTGGCTGATCACTCAGCTGGGGTAAGGTGGTGTACACACCCCTTGCTTAGATATAGTATACCTATGTCTAAACCTATATCTGGACACATGTAAACCTGTGAGCCACTCCTATAGACAGGCCTCACCAATCCTGGAGGCTGGGTGCATGGTTTTTATGTGAGATGGAGCTCTAGCATGAGCTGAGCCTGTCTGCAGCCGTCGGGAACAAATCCCTAAGCTGTTTCAGGATAAGGCCATACCATATACTATTAAGTGCCTTATAATCCTCGCGGTTATTTAGCAACTCTGGTTTGGCTTTATCAAAACATGTCGTGTAAGGTGTCATACGCTTTGGAATACCATCCCCTCGCCAGTTCTGGCGACGGGGATGGCATTCCACCCCTCTAGAGGGGTAAGACATGTTACTTCACTTTAATGCGGTTGATTTCTCCAAAGGCCTTAAGATCCACAAAATGGATGCCTCTGCCACAGACAAATGTCTGGACCCCTGGAGCTGACCGAAACCCAGTCAAGGGGGTCCTGGACAAAGGGTTTCCTGTCACAGGAGGGTGTCACCGCCCTCCAGACAGGAGATAGTGTATTGTAGCAGGGAGGTTTGAAAGAAACCAGACACTGCCTGGGGCGCACAAGGCTGCCCCTTGCATAATCCGGCCAAACCGGTTCTGGGGCACTCCAGCCCTCGTGCCAGGGCGGCCTGGATCAAAGGAAGGGGGTGTATCCACCCACTTCCTGGGTCCCACCCATAGGAGGGGACCTAGCAGGTAATCACGCCCACCAGATTCGAATAAGAGTGGGAGCAGTGCCAATGCACATCAGATTTCCTGGAAGAAACATTTGAAACGATATTCTGGACCCTTCGCCCTCCATCTCAACGTGGAAGCCCGAAGAATCTCCCTTGTGGTCAAGGAGTGACCACCCTGCAGCAGCAGGCACCATCCAGCCCTCGACGTCTACTTGGTTGCAGTTCCCGCCGGAACTCGAGCGACTGAGATCGACGAGATCAAGCCTGCCCAGCTTCTAACAGCCCGATCCACAGTCCCTGCAAAGCTGAGACCCGTAGAGGCGACCGGAAGCGTGGGGCACGCCATCTTGAAGTGACCACGAGACGCTGACCGTGCAGCCCACGAGTGACCCTCGAAGCTGTACACCGGGGTTTGAGAAGCCCCCACCCTGAGCTACTCCTGAGCCGAAGTTCAGCCCTCCACACTCGACGAGTGCTGCGTGGGGCCCTTTGGCACGATTTGGCTCAACGCGTTGGCCCGGTCACTTGCCAGCTGGCTTGTGGTCCCTGTGCCGACGAACTACAAAAGAAGACTCGTGATTCTAGTTGCTCTAGATCCACACCAGCTCCCCTGAAAGGGAGCCCCGACTCTGACCTTCCTGGTCCGAGTGAGACGCCATCTTCCAATCCCGCGTGGATTGCTCTTACCAAGGCTTGTTTGCTCCAAACCGGAAGCCGACTGCACCGACGGTGAGAGCCTGCGTGGGACAGATCGTGACCTGCTCCTGGACGTCGCAGATGCCCCAGAGCCCACGTGACAGCGAAGAGAAGCGCCTCGACGACCACCTGATTGCGCCCGACATTGCCTGGTTCCGTCCTGGTTCCACCCTGGTCACTGCTGAGTGACCCAGACTCTGTCCCCTCTGCTTTCAGGTACTCTACAACTTGAGTCCACCCTTGGACTCCACCGGACACTTCGTCTTCACCCTGCCTGCAGCCCTTTCAGCTTCAAGCACCAAGAGCCTGCGTGTCAAAACCCGACGCCACTTCGACCCTGTGCACCCACTTCCTGTGGGTGAGGTAACTTTGCTCCGCCGGTGTTCCCACACTGGTGCACACCTCTAGGGTCTGTGTGTTAAGTTTTGTTCCTCTAGGTTCAGCGGAAGTGTCCTTAAACTTTAACTATTTGACTTTTACGCACCATTGGTTAACATTGGTGCATGCGTGCGCTTTCCGCACATCTCCCGAATCCCGAGGGCCATTCCCGACTTCAGCATTGCTTGTCCTGACTGCTCCCAGCGATTCCCTAGGCCCTAGGCCTAACCACTGTTCGAGTGGCCTCTCTTATACCACTTGTTTAGTATATGGTTTGAGTGGCCCCCTGCCCTCATCCATAATTGTGCAACTTTGTATGTTTAAACAGTGCTTTTGATTTAACGCTTGTGCCCCTTTATTCATAAAGAATACTGGGGATTGTTTTTAGTAATAAACACATATATTTTTATAATATATACTTGTGTGGTGTCCTTTCATTTGGTATTACAGGATTGTATGTGGTAAAACAGCTCGCTTAACACGACCTCTTAAGTTAAGCCTTTAGGCTGCTTAGTCCATGCTACCACTAGGATAGCTTGTCTAATAAGGTTGACTTACAACCAGACACCATAAGGGGATTGTTTGGTCAGGTAGTAGGTGGTTCCAGAATTGGAAACATCCCCTACCAGGCCAACTTCTCACATTGGTGAGCAGCGGTGCGGATTTGAGCTTGCTGTTGTTTTACCATTGCAATCTTTATATCAAATTGAAAGATCACATCAAGTACCTCTAGGTACATATAAAATCAAAAGCTTAGCATATTAAGTTCTACTGAACTTAGTAGTTGTAGGTTGAAGGGAGTAGCACACCCCTGACTACAACTCACTAGCAAGGTCCAGTAGGAAAACACTTAGTGTAGGTAAGTGCACCACTTACACCTCACTAGTAACCGTGTCCGACACAGGAAAGGCCTCAGGGTCTAGTCCTGTGACAGTTGACCCTACCCAGGCAACTTCTGGATATGACAAACTAACCCGCAGAGACTTGATTGTCTTGTGCAAAGCAAGAGGGTTAAAAAGGGGCAGAAGCCCCACCTGCCTAATCCTGATAGGACTCCTAGAACAGGATGACTTAGAGAGGGCAAAAGCAGCTTCCCTAGATACAGGAACTGAAGGGAACCCCCCTGCAGTTGATCCCCCTGAAGAGGAGGATGATGATGACTTGGATGAGGACTCAGAAGTTGAGGACTTAGAAGTACAGGATCAGGGTAGCCAGGTTCCAGTTGGTAGGCTTAGCCAGGCCAACTTGGACCTACTGGGGAATGGAGAGGGCCAGCACCTCCCCAGAACCCAACATGTGATTCTCCCAGGCAACAGAAGAGTGAGATCTCCCTCAGGGGACTCTCATCTTTCTAGTGCCTCCAGAGAATCAGAGAGAGGCATGAGTGCTTCTCAAAAAGCTGAGCATAGGGCTAGAATGAGGGCTGTCAGACTCCAGATAGAGAGAGAGGAGGTAGCCCTGAGTCAAGCTAAGCTTACCTTAGCCCAAGCTAAACTTGCCTTGGCAAGAGAGCAGAAATTGTGTGGCTTAGATGCCACTGGTGGCAGCAATATTCCTAAAGAGAAACCCAGGTCCTATGATAGTAGAAACCTGACAAAGATTGTGCCCCCCTTCAAAGAAGGGGATGACATCCACAAATGGATGACTGCTCTTGAGAGAGCCTGCATGGTACAGCAGGTTCCTGAGGAACAGTGGGCAGCAATCTTATGGTACTCCTTTTCAGAGAAAGGGAGGGACAAGCTCCTCACTGTCAGACATGAGGATGCAAACAATTACAAAGTCCTGAAGAGTGTTCTGATAGATGGGTTTGGCTTAACCACTGAACAGTACAGGTTCAAGTTCAGAGACACCCAGAAGACACAGACTCAGGACTGGACTGATTTTGTAGATTGTGCTACTAAGGCTCTGGAGGGTTGGCTACATGGCAGCAAAGTACATGACTTTACAGGATTGTATAATTTGATTATGAGGGAGCAGATCCTAAGTAATTGTCAGAACCAGCTCTTACACCAGCACCTGGTAGACTCTGATCTGACCTCTCCCCAAGAATTGGGAAAGAAGGCAGACAAATGGGTCAGAACCAGGATTAGGCCTAAGAATCAGGACAGTAACCAGAAGAAGGAGTCTACCAAGCCTCAAGATAAGGGTGGGGATAAAAGTAAAGAAAAGACTTCCCCAGGGCCCCAAAACTCCAAGGATGGGGGTGGGTCCCAAGACACTTCTTCAACTGAGAAAAAACCCTATTGTTATCCCTGTAAACAGGTGGGGCATTACAAAACAGACAGCTGTTGTCCCAAGAATAACAATAAAGAAAATATACCTCCAAAGCCAGCTTCAACACCTCCTGTTACTGTCAGCAGTAATCCCCCAGGAAGTGGAAGCACACCCAGGAATCTGGGTGGGTTTACTTTTGGAAATCAGGTGGACCCTGGCCTATCCAGGTCCCCATCACCCAATGATCTTGTTTATGAGGCTGGCATGGGGTTTGCCAACTTCTCTGCTTGCCCAAATACTTTGAGCAAGTATAGACAAGAACCCATCATCAATGGTTTAAGAGTTGAAGCTTTTAGAGACACAGGGGCTAGCATCACCATGGTGGCTGATGGCATAGTCCCCTCTAAGCAACTTTTACCTGGTGCCACATACCAGGTAATAAACATTGATGGCATCCAAACAAATCATCCCATGGCAGTAGTAAGTCTCAGCTGGGGAGGTGTCACTGGCCCAAAGAGAGTGGCAGTGTCCCCAAACTTGCCTGTAGACTGTCTACTGGGTAATGATTTAGAAATCTCAGCCTGGGCTGGGGTTGAACAGGAAATCCATTCTAGA
The DNA here is from genome assembly GCF_964261635.1 of Lissotriton helveticus. NCBI lineage: Eukaryota > Metazoa > Chordata > Amphibia > Caudata > Salamandridae > Lissotriton > Lissotriton helveticus. The sequence goes on from NC_136066.1 coordinate 4,448,340, forward strand.
ATGGTAAATTCCAATGGAAAGGTTAGTGGGGCTGTAATGGCTACAGCCCCAATTCAAGATGTCCTTCCTGAAAAGGTTGGTAGGGCGGAGATACTCCCTGCCCCATCTTTAGCAAAAGCTCTTCCTGAACAGAATAGCAAAGCTGTTATGATAACAGCAGAAACCCAAACTGAGTCTCCTCCTGAAAAGGTTGGTGGGGCTGTGATGGCCACAGCCCAAACTCAAACTGACACGTGTGTTGTGAAACCTGAAATGATGGATAACTCCACACAAACTGAGAGCATGGAGGAGGAAGAGAAATCTCCCCCTCACCAGACTTTAGGACAGGATCAGCCTCCTCAGGGAACTGATCTTACCCCTGATGAAGGAGCTGCCCCAGAGGTGGTTGGGCCTAGCCTGACAGAACCTCTGATGTCAGTGGACCCTTCTCAGGTGGGACCCAGTCTGGAGCAGGTAACCTGCCCCTCTCTACCTTGCCTTAGCCAGCCCAGGGCTGCAGAGGACAAGAAGGACAGTGAGACCCAGAGGGCCCCCTGTCAAATAAAGCACCCCCATCAAAAGATTAGGTGCACCAAAACTAGTAGCCCTAGTAAGGTGAAAACTTTAAAAACTCCTGAGGGAGCCCCCTTAAAAACAGTTAGGGACCTCCCCCAGATGGATTCTGTTGGGCACAGCCAAACCTGGGACCCAAAGGGCCCAAACCTGAACTGTCCCTCCAGCAAGCCAAACAGAGGGACCCAGCCTCCAGCTTTAGGTAGCCAGAGGTTGACCCTGAGAGCACAGTGCAACTCAGTTAAAGAAAGAAAGGCACACATGGTGGAAGATAATTGGAGGAAGCTAAGCCCTAAATTAGTAGAGCTTCACTTCAATACTCCATATCCAAACCAGCCTTTAACTTTGCATAAACACACCCAAGGTAGTGATTCCCTATGGTGGAGACCCTCTAATACCCAAAGGGTGAGGGACTGCTTAGTGGACCATGAGACAGGGGGTACCCATGCTAGTGCAGGTACTTCCTTATATGGCCACTCAGGCAATATAGGCTTACCTGGCCAAGGATAGCCTTATCTCCTTTCGTTTGGGGGGGGGTTATGTAGGAAGGTGGCTACCTGACTATGGTTACCCCAGATTTTTTGCCTGTGTTTAGCTGGTTTTTTGACTTAGTTGACCTGGTTCCCTGCTAATCAGGGCCCCAGGCCATCTGCTCTCTCTGTAAAATGGATTCCATGTACCCCTAGGTACATACCAATTGGAAATGGACTCCTTGTCAGCCCCTGTAGAATGCACTATAGGTGCACAGGGCACAGGAGCCACTAAGGCCTACCAGGGGCTGCAGCATATCTTTTGCCACCCCTGGCTGGTTCTTAAATTGACACAACTGGCTGATCACTCAGCTGGGGTAAGGTGGTGTACACACCCCTTGCTTAGATATAGTATACCTATGTCTAAACCTATATCTGGACACATGTAAACCTGTGAGCCACTCCTATAGACAGGCCTCACCAATCCTGGAGGCTGGGTGCATGGTTTTTATGTGAGATGGAGCTCTAGCATGAGCTGAGCCTGTCTGCAGCCGTCGGGAACAAATCCCTAAGCTGTTTCAGGATAAGGCCATACCATATACTATTAAGTGCCTTATAATCCTCGCGGTTATTTAGCAACTCTGGTTTGGCTTTATCAAAACATGTCGTGTAAGGTGTCATACGCTTTGGAATACCATCCCCTCGCCAGTTCTGGCGACGGGGATGGCATTCCACCCCTCTAGAGGGGTAAGACATGTTACTTCACTTTAATGCGGTTGATTTCTCCAAAGGCCTTAAGATCCACAAAATGGATGCCTCTGCCACAGACAAATGTCTGGACCCCTGGAGCTGACCGAAACCCAGTCAAGGGGGTCCTGGACAAAGGGTTTCCTGTCACAGGAGGGTGTCACCGCCCTCCAGACAGGAGATAGTGTATTGTAGCAGGGAGGTTTGAAAGAAACCAGACACTGCCTGGGGCGCACAAGGCTGCCCCTTGCATAATCCGGCCAAACCGGTTCTGGGGCACTCCAGCCCTCGTGCCAGGGCGGCCTGGATCAAAGGAAGGGGGTGTATCCACCCACTTCCTGGGTCCCACCCATAGGAGGGGACCTAGCAGGTAATCACGCCCACCAGATTCGAATAAGAGTGGGAGCAGTGCCAATGCACATCAGATTTCCTGGAAGAAACATTTGAAACGATATTCTGGACCCTTCGCCCTCCATCTCAACGTGGAAGCCCGAAGAATCTCCCTTGTGGTCAAGGAGTGACCACCCTGCAGCAGCAGGCACCATCCAGCCCTCGACGTCTACTTGGTTGCAGTTCCCGCCGGAACTCGAGCGACTGAGATCGACGAGATCAAGCCTGCCCAGCTTCTAACAGCCCGATCCACAGTCCCTGCAAAGCTGAGACCCGTAGAGGCGACCGGAAGCGTGGGGCACGCCATCTTGAAGTGACCACGAGACGCTGACCGTGCAGCCCACGAGTGACCCTCGAAGCTGTACACCGGGGTTTGAGAAGCCCCCACCCTGAGCTACTCCTGAGCCGAAGTTCAGCCCTCCACACTCGACGAGTGCTGCGTGGGGCCCTTTGGCACGATTTGGCTCAACGCGTTGGCCCGGTCACTTGCCAGCTGGCTTGTGGTCCCTGTGCCGACGAACTACAAAAGAAGACTCGTGATTCTAGTTGCTCTAGATCCACACCAGCTCCCCTGAAAGGGAGCCCCGACTCTGACCTTCCTGGTCCGAGTGAGACGCCATCTTCCAATCCCGCGTGGATTGCTCTTACCAAGGCTTGTTTGCTCCAAACCGGAAGCCGACTGCACCGACGGTGAGAGCCTGCGTGGGACAGATCGTGACCTGCTCCTGGACGTCGCAGATGCCCCAGAGCCCACGTGACAGCGAAGAGAAGCGCCTCGACGACCACCTGATTGCGCCCGACATTGCCTGGTTCCGTCCTGGTTCCACCCTGGTCACTGCTGAGTGACCCAGACTCTGTCCCCTCTGCTTTCAGGTACTCTACAACTTGAGTCCACCCTTGGACTCCACCGGACACTTCGTCTTCACCCTGCCTGCAGCCCTTTCAGCTTCAAGCACCAAGAGCCTGCGTGTCAAAACCCGACGCCACTTCGACCCTGTGCACCCACTTCCTGTGGGTGAGGTAACTTTGCTCCGCCGGTGTTCCCACACTGGTGCACACCTCTAGGGTCTGTGTGTTAAGTTTTGTTCCTCTAGGTTCAGCGGAAGTGTCCTTAAACTTTAACTATTTGACTTTTACGCACCATTGGTTAACATTGGTGCATGCGTGCGCTTTCCGCACATCTCCCGAATCCCGAGGGCCATTCCCGACTTCAGCATTGCTTGTCCTGACTGCTCCCAGCGATTCCCTAGGCCCTAGGCCTAACCACTGTTCGAGTGGCCTCTCTTATACCACTTGTTTAGTATATGGTTTGAGTGGCCCCCTGCCCTCATCCATAATTGTGCAACTTTGTATGTTTAAACAGTGCTTTTGATTTAACGCTTGTGCCCCTTTATTCATAAAGAATACTGGGGATTGTTTTTAGTAATAAACACATATATTTTTATAATATATACTTGTGTGGTGTCCTTTCATTTGGTATTACAGGATTGTATGTGGTAAAACAGCTCGCTTAACACGACCTCTTAAGTTAAGCCTTTAGGCTGCTTAGTCCATGCTACCACTAGGATAGCTTGTCTAATAAGGTTGACTTACAACCAGACACCATAAGGGGATTGTTTGGTCAGGTAGTAGGTGGTTCCAGAATTGGAAACATCCCCTACCAGGCCAACTTCTCACAGTAGTGGTGCGTTCCGCCAATTTCTTGTGGTCAGCACGCAGGTGTGTTAGATCGACAGCCACACCATCTATCTTGGCTTCTAGTGAGGTGCGGGTAAGTTGCATCGATTTCTCCAAACGCTCCATGGCTGCCAGTATGGTATCAAGTTTAGCCGCCGTTGGGTCAGAGTCCGTCGCCTTCATGGACTTCTCCATCCTTCTCTTCGGTTGCGAGCTGCTAGAGCCAGTCCTCGCCCTGGTACCTCCAGACATGGGCAGCGTGGTAAGTAAGGAGCCGGCGTCTAGCGTGGCAGTGTCCAATGAATGGTAGAGCTCCGGCCTGCACCAGAGGAGGTGGGGAAGGGCAGGCACTCAGGTACAGCAGGTCATAAGAGGGATATCTCCACTGGGCGCTTCTAACAAGGAGCACTTACACGATTCACTGCAGGACGGCGGAGCACTGGAGGGGGGAGTCCACCAGCATCCCTCTTCAATGCCATCCAGTACTGCACGTTGCGTTGGGCAATGTGCAGGATATGCATCTCCTCCAGCACTGTGTACAGGCCGGAATCCACTCCTAGGGAGTCCGTATTGTGTGGACGCAAAGGGGGGGGGGGGGGGCGCCGCGCCAGCCCCACGTGGACGGCGTCTTCACCCTGACTCTCCACAGGTAGCCCCAGCTCCACGCGGATAGTACCTGCACCCCGCCGCACCCCAGGCAGTCCCAGCCCCGCAGGGCTCCCGGCAGTAGACTACTCGCCCGGCGCCCTCCGTGCTCTTCAAAGATGTCCCTGGTGCAGTAGTGCCGGGGGGGGGGAGGGGGCACCAGACAGCCAGGTGCGTGATCCGACCCCCACCCGCTCCCGGATCGTCACAGCAGGCGTCTCCGCAGTGCGTAGTGCCTCAGATGCGACGCACTTCTTCCACCTCCAGGCCGCGTTTCGGGGCCTCGCCTACCTCCAGCAGCCTCGGTCTCTCCTGAGCAGGCCCGCCGGCCAAGTCGCCTCGGAAGCGGCCTCGTCACGGCCGGAACCACTGGTGCGGTCAGATGCATCCGACGGGCCCAAACTTCGCCAGCCAGTGGTCGCCGATGCCCCCACACAGCGCTGCAATTGGAGGCCGGATCAGGAGAATTTTAACGGAGTAATGGCCTGGGGAGACGGAGCTCGGATCGGAGCTCTACCTCAACCCGTCCGTTCCCATTGCGTGCTTAGCCACACACCCCAGTCTGTAAACTCCCATGGTGTTACTCCCGTGAGGCACTGTCAACTTTCTCTCATCTTTTTTCACATTTATTGTTACATTATTTCACCCTCTCAGTTTTTCTTCACATTAGCGGGAGGTCTATACAAGGAGAGGCAGCATGAACACTAGGTTTTTAATATAATTAAGTGATCGAAGTCTCCTCATGGCGATGGGAGATATTGATCCGCTGTCCTGTCACACAAAACTGTGTGATTGAAAAAATGAATGGTGGACGCCCACAGCAGTTCATAGAGTCGATAGAACAGGTCTTTTCTTGTGTTGAAGAGCAGCAAACAATGAACCTGGGGGCCACCAAACAAGCCTATTCAACACCACTGCAGGTGCAGCAAACAATGAACCTGGGGGCCACCAAACAAGCCTATTCAACACCACTGCAGGTGCAGCAAACAATGAACCTGGGGGCCACCAAACAAGTCTATTCAACAAAACTGCAGGTGCAGCAAACAATGAACCTGGGGGCCACCAAACAAGTCTATTGAACACCACTGCAGGTGCAGCCAACAGTGAACCTGGGGGCCACCAAACAAGCCTATTGAACACCACTGCAGGTGCAGCAAACAATGAACCTGGGGACCACCAAACAAGTCTATTGAACAACACTGCAGGTGCAGCAAACAATGAACCTGGGGGCCACCAAACAAGCCTATTGAACACCACTGCAGGTGCAGCAAACAATGAACCTGGGGGCCACCAAACAAGTCTATTGAACACCACTGCAGATGCAGCCAACAATGAACCTGGGGGCCACCAAACAAGCTTATTGAACACCACTGCAGGTGCAGCACACAATCAACCTGGGGGCCACCAAACAAGCCTATTGAACACCACTGCAGGTGCAGCAAACAATGAACCCGGGGGCCACCAAATAAGCCTATTGAACACCACTGCAGGTGCAGCCAACAATGAACCCAGGGGCCACCAAACAAGCCTATTGAACACCACTGCAGGTGCAGCCAACAATGAACCCGGGGGCCACCAAACAAGCCTATAGAACACCACTGCAGATGCAGCCAACAATGAACCCGGGGGCCACCAAACAAGTCTATTGAACTCCACTGCAGGTGTTGCAAACAATGAACCTGGGGGCCACCAAACAAGTCTATTGAACTCCACTGCAGATGCAGCCAACAATGAACCCGAGGGCCACCAAACAAGCCTATTGAACACCGCTGCAGGTGCAGCCAACAATGAACCTGGGTGCCAGCAAACAAGCCTATTGAACACCACTGCAGGTGCAGCAAACAATGAACCTGGGGGCCACCAAACAAGTCTATTGAACACCACTGCAGGTGCAGCCAACAATGAACCTGAGGGCCACCAAACAAGCCTATTCAACACCGCTGCAGGTGCAGCAAACAATGAACCTGGGGGCCACAACACACAGGCCTATTGAACACCACTGCAGGTGCAGCAAACAATGAACCTGGGGGCCACCAAACAAGTCTATTGAACACCACTGCAGGTGCAGCCAACAGTGAACCTGGGGGCCACCAAACAAGCCTATTGAACACCACTGCAGGTGCAGCAAACAATGAACCTGAGGACCACCAAACAAGTCTATTGAACACCACTGCAGGTGCAGCAAACAATGAACCTGGGGGCCACCAAACAAGTCTATTGAACACCACTGCAGGTGCAGCCAACGATGAACCTGGGGGCCACCAAACAAGTCTATTGAACACCACTGCAGGTGCAGCCAACAATGAACCTGGGGGCCACCAAACAAGTCTATTGAACACCACTGCAGGTGCAGCAAACAATGAACCTGGGGGCCACCAAACAAGCCTATTGAACACCACTGCAGGTGCAGCAAACAATGAACCTGGGCGCCACCAAACAAGCCTATAGAACACCACTGCAGATGCAGCCAACAATGAACCTGGGGGCCACCAAACAAGTCTATTGAACGCCACTGCAGGTGCAGCCAACAATGAACCTGGGGGCCACCAAACAAGCCTATTGAACACCACTGCAGGTGCAGCCAACAATGAACCTGGGGGCCACCAAACAAGCCTATAGAACACCACTGCAGGTGCAGCAAACAATGAACCTGGGGGCCACCAAACAAGCCTATTGAACACCACTGCAGGTGCAGCACACAATCAACCTGGGGGCCACCAAACAAGCCCATTGAACACCACTGCAGGTGCAGCAAACAATGAACCCGGGGGCCACCAAACAAGCCTATTGAACACCACTGCAGGTGCAGCCAACAATGAACCCGGGGACCACCAAACAAGCCTATTGAACACCACTGCAGGTGCAGCCAACAATGAACCCGGGGGCCACCAAACAAGCCTATAGAACACCACTGCAGATGCAGCCAACAATGAACCTGGGGGCCACCAAACAAGTCTATTGAACTCCACTGCAGGTGCAGCAAACAATGAACCTGGGGGCCACCAAAGAAGTCTATTGAACTCCACTGCAGATGCAGCCAACAATGAACCCGAGGGCCACCAAACAAGCCTATTGAACACCACTGCAGGTGCAGCCAACAATGAACCTGGGGGCCAGCATACAAGCCTATTGAACACCACTGCAGGTGCAGCAAACAATGAACCTGGGGGCCACCAAACAAGTCTATTGAACACCACTGCAAGTGCAGCCAACAATGAACCTGGGGGCCACCAAACAAGCCTATTCAACACCGCTGCAGGTGCAGCAAACAATGAACCTGGGGCCACCAAACAGGCCTATTGTCACCACTGCAGGTGCAGCAAACAATGAACCTGAGGGCCACCAAACGAGTCTATTGAACACCACTGCAGGTGCAGCCAACAATGAACCTGGGGGCCACCAAACAAGTCTATTGAACACCACTGCAGGTGCAGCCAACAATGAACCCGGGGGCCACCAAACAAGTCTATTGAATACCGCTGCAGGTGCAGACAACTATGAACCTGGGGGCCACCAAACAAGTCTATTGAACACCACTGCAGGTGCAGCAAACAATGAACCTGGGGGGCCACCAAACAAGCCTATTGAACACCACTGCAGGTGCAGCCAACAATGAACCTGGGGGCCACCAAACAAGCCTATTGAACACCACTGCAGGTGCAGCAAACAATGAACCTGGGGGCCACCAAACAAGCCTATAGAACACCACTGCAGATGCAGCCAACAATGAACCTGGGGGCCACCAAATAAGTCTATTGAAAGCCACTGCAGGTGCACCAAACAATGAACCTGGGGGCCACCAAACAAGCCTATTGAACACCACTGCAGGTGCAGCCAACAATGAACCTGGGGGCCAGCAAACAAGCCTATTGAACACCACTGCAGGTGCAGCAAACAATGAACCTGGGGGCCACCAAACAAGTCTATTGAACACCACTGCAGGTGCAGCCAACAATGAACCTGGGGGCCACCAAACAAGCCTATTCAACACCGCTGCAGGTGCAGCAAACAATGAACCTGGGGGCCACCAAACAGGCCTATTGAACACCACTGCAGGTGCAGCAAACAATGAACCTGGGGGCCACCAAACAAGTCTATTGAACACCACTGCAGGTGCAGCCAACAATGAACCTGGGGGCTACCAAACAAGTCTATTGAACACCACTGCAGGTGCAGCCAACAATGAACCTGGGGGCCACCAAACAAGTCTATTGAACACCACTGCAGGTGCAGCAAACAATGAACCTGGGGGCCACCAAACAAGCCTATTGAACACCACTGCAGGTGCAGCCAACAATGAACCTGGGGGCCACCAAACAAGCCTATTGAACACCACTGCAGGTGCAGCCAACAATGAACCTGGGGGCCACCAAACAAGTCTATTGAACACCACTGCAGGTGCAGCCAACAATGAACCTGGGGGCCACCAAACAAGTCTATTGAACACCACTGCAGGTGCAGCAAACAATGAACCTGGGGGCCACCAAACAAGTCTATTGAACACCACTGCAGGTGCAGCCAACAATGAACCTGGGGGCCACCAAACAAGCCTATTGAACACCACTGCAGGTGCAGCAAACAATGAACCCGGGGGCCACCAAACAAGTCTATTGAACACCACTGCAGGTGCAGCCAACAATGAACCCGGGGGCCACCAAACAAGCCTATTGAACACCACTGCAGGTGCAGCAAACAATGAACCCGGGGGCCACCAAACAAGCCTATTGAACACCACTGCAGGTGCAGCAAACAATGAACCTGGGGGCCAGCAAACAATGAACCTGGGGGCCACCAAACAAGTCTATTGAACACCACTGCAGGTGCAGCCAACAATGAACCTGGGGGCCACCAAACAAGCCTATTCAACACCGCTGCAGGTGCAGCAAACAATGAACCTGGGGGCCACAAACAGGCCTATTGAACACCACTGCAGGTGCAGCAAACAATGAACCTGGGGGCCACCAAACAAGTCTACTGAACACCACTGCAGGTGCAGCCAACAATGAACCCGGGGGCCACCAAACAAGTCTATTGAACACCACTGCAGGTGCAGCCAACAATGAACCTGGGGGCCACCAAACAAGTCTATTGAACACCACTGCAGGTGCAGCCAACAATGAACCTGGGGGCCACCAAACAAGTCTATTGAACACCACTGCAGGTGCAGCAAACAATGAACCTGGGGGCCACCAAACAAGCCTATTGAACACCACTGCAGGTGCAGCAAACAATGAACCCGGGGGCCACCAAACAAGCCTATTGAACACCACTGCAGGTGCAGCCAACAATGAACCTGGGGGGCCACAAAACAAGCCTATAGAACACCACTGCAGATGCAGCCAACAATGAACCCGGGGGCCACCAAACAAGCCTATTAAACACCACTGCAGGTGCAGCCAACAATGAACCTGGGGCCACCAAACAAGCCTATTGCTTAAGGACTGGAAAGAAAGTTGGGTGCAGCAGTTGCAGCCAGGAGAAGAGTGATGCAGGCAATGCAGTGTGGATGATCCTTGAACACTGGGACTGACATGAAGAGCGTCACATGAAGCAGTCATACGAAGTACTGGGAGAGAAACATGTGTGTGGAAGGCAGTGTAACTGCATGCAGGAACAGCTCTACAGAGGTCTGACTATGAACAGCACAAGCAAACGTTTGCAGTTTTGGGACTGGCGGGCTTTTAAAGGGCTGTGCTATTTACAGACCTCACAGACATTTTAGTTCATCGTTGTTGCACAAGACAGCTTCCCAGCCACTGGTTTATGGCCAGGATATCTCGGCAAACGGGAAACTGAGCGTATGGGTACTGAGGCAAAAGCAGAGACAAACGAAAAACAGATTTCAAAACTGAAATTGTTTATTAGCACCTTTCATATTTTTGAATTCATACAAACGCAACTCATAAATACTGATTCAAACATTCAATCATAGGAAATGTACTCGTGATCAACCCTTCATCGAGGGCTGTCGAGATCATAAATAGAAAACCATACAAAATGCATAAAAGTGAAAATGTCGGCGAAGTACTGAAATGCTAAATTCTGTATACTGCTCCACACTCTCGACGTGGAAAAGATGATGTTTTACCTCTCGCTGTGCTCATCATGGAGCAAGGAAGGGACAACTGCAAGTTGAGTTTAGGGGAGAGAGGAGGCTGCCTCGTTGGTCAGATGTGCTCATCGTGGGTCTGTGGAGAGGCTCTCGCTTCTTGCTCTGAGGAGGTGATTTGGAGCTGGGAGGGGACAGGCCTCTGATCTTCTGACTGTTGTTCATGGGGAACAGGGAGCATCTTACGTGGACCTATGTTCTCTTAATGGGAGTGGGCGTTACTATGTTCCTGCAAGTTCCTTGTAGGAATGAGATCGCGCCACATGTTCTTATGAGGAGATGAGCCCATACTGCTCCATATGTGGTGCTGTGTTATTTACGACAGTCAGAAGATGTGTCACGTGATGTAGTGTATTCTTTTCGGGGATGAAATAGGGTGTTGTATGTGGCCGCTTGTTCGCTAGAGTGCAGTGACTGACCAATGTACCTTCAGATGCATAGAAATCGTACCAACATGGAAGAACTCAACACATGAACTTGCCCTGACGTTTCAGGCGGGTTCAACGGTGGGACTGAAGGACTCAAACTATGGCAGAGAGGGCAGCAGATAGACTAAGAAGTGGTCACCGGCATCTGAACTTGGCATCTCCTCCAGTGGCCAAGCTTTGATGCACCTCAAGAGCAGAGCATGCCCAAGGGTTCACGTGTCCCTTTCCTTGAGCCGGTTTATTCCATGGACACTAGCATCACATGTCTTCTTTCTTCCAGTGTGCATGTCTCTATAACGGTTCTTACCTGATGCTGGCCAGACCAGCCATGGGAATCCAGGAAAGGAGATATGAAATGACCACCTTCGCTTCCAAGCAGACACCAGACGAAGATGCAAGATGGTGTAAAAACACAAGACCAAAAGTGCAGAGGACAAATAGACCATGCTAGAAGTGCAGTGGACGTTAAGTACCCTGGAGTGTAGACACCAGAACTGAAACTGTAGGCTACATGGTGGAAGACTCTTGAAAGCGAGAAGCCATGCTGTTTTTTGGAAAATGTCAAATCTTTAAAAAAACATAAAAACCTGCAGTCATGGAGATAAAACCCAAACTCTTTGCATCTGGGCACAGGAGAATACCGCCAGGCTGCACACCTGTCCTGCTGCGATTCCAGCACTATATCCAGGTCCAGAACACCAAGTTGGTCACCAATGGATGCTTTGATTTCTGAATGGTCAAAGGGCGGAAGCCCATGATTGACCAGCCATTGTACACACTGTTCCACTATGCACCACGTCTGAGCGTAGAAATGTGGCTCTAAAACTCCTATAGTGGGGTTCGGGGCCGAACTGGAGAGCTGGACAGTGCGGTATCCCCAAAGACATTTGCGTAGGAAGATTTGAGGAACTGGACGTAGTTCTGCATACTGCGGTTGGTGCTCTCCGACTGCTCTAAGCGGTCCTTCATGTCCTGCAGGCGGCTCTGGAACCGGCGATCAGCCTAGAGGAAGAAAGAAGCAGAGAGCTGAGCCAGTGAAAGAATACAAGCTTTCATCCCACAGAGCGGGAAAACATGTTGCACACTCAGGAGCATCCCTACTAAATACGAAAGCTGAACATGAAGTACTCGCAGAGAGTTACTTCAACCTTGGGTGCACACACCACCAGAAAGAGACGCCAGGCACAAGCTCTCCATTAACAAGACTGTGCAGAGGAAAGTGAGAAATCACAGAAGAGGGGCCTGAGCTTAGGTGAAGAAAATAGTAAAAAGAAATGGCTTAAAGCAGTGGTTCTTAACTTGTGATCAGGTCCCCCTGGACTCTGTGACTTCCTAGGGGTCTTCCATGACTTTTTAGAAAATTAAATAATATTAGCTGAGTTATAAAGTATAAATAAAATTGTGTTTGGAAAATAAGTAAAATATTTTTGCATTTTATATATTCTATATTTTTGTATACTGTTTTGAGGTTAAAATCATTGGAATTGCTGAGGCTGGGCCCCTCTGCTCCCACTAATACCTCTGTGCGGGGGGTTCCCATGAGTCAGTGGGGTCCACAGAAGTCACACATTAAGAACCACTGGTCTAAAGGATTGGAGGATACATGCGACAGGGCGAGAAGGCCTGACCCAATGTGAACACAGAACTGGCAAAGAGAGGGGGTGCTGTGGAACAGCAGAATAATCCAGAAGAGAATGGCCAGTCTGGAAGGCAGACAGGACCGCACAACCAAAGAAGAACCACACCTGGCACTACTCACACAGCCAGCAGGGAGTAGGAGAGCATGCAACGGAAGTAGGGGCGAAATTACAACTTTATCTGACCAGCTCTCAAGCCACCAGCAAGGTGTGCGAGAGCATTCAAGGGAGGTAAAGGCAGAACTACAACTGTACCCTCACACTGCTCAAGCTACCAGCAAGGTGTGTGAGAGCATTCAAGGGAGGTAAAGGCAGAACTACAACTGTACCCTCACACTGCTAAGGCTACTAGCAAGGAGTACAAGAGCATGCTACGGAGGTAGGGGCAGAACTACAACTGTACCCTCACACTGCTCAAGCCACTCTTGCCAGTAAAAAGAAGTACGAAAGCACCACCCACGATCAAGCCTCCAGTAAGGAGGGAGGTGCACAAGGAGGCTCGCTGCAGTGTGGGAGAAAGTAGAGGTAAGTAGTAAACCTATAACTACATCCGGAAGTAGTACAAGCATCTGAACGATGTCCGACAGAGGACATGTCTTTTGTTACGGTTATCTGTTGGGATGGTGACGCAAAGGAGAAGGGAAATCCTGTGGGGCTACAGTGAAAAAAGACATATCACCCTTCCTCTTTACGTTAGCTTGTGCAACACTAGCAGGGTTGGGGTTTATAAGATATATGACCCCATATATAGGTCAGGTGCTGCTCAGACAACAAAGGAATGTCACCAAGAAGAACTGGGGTGCAGCAGAGCCTGGTATGTTGAGGATGGGGTCTGTTCTGTGGGAGGTTGGGTAGATGTGCTAGTCTTCACATTATCTTTACTGCAAAGTAAATGAGATGGTTTGTGTTTAACAAGTCTGCCCCTTAAACCCACCCCAAACAATCACAATGGAATAGAGTGCGTGTAGAAAGAAGGGTCAGGCAACAAGTCAAACTTCAGGCAAGATGATCCGGGAAGGGGGTGAGGGGAGCAGGGGTAGGAAGGCTTCAGGCTCAGTGATCCCTGGGGCGGGGGAGAGCGGAACAGGGTGTGGGGGTGGTGCTTCAGGCTGGATGATCCCTCGGGCGGGGGGCGTCACAGAATGCCAGCGTGTCGTTGAGGACCAGCAGCCCTCCACACAGTTCCAGACCAGGACAATGCCAATACTTTGAACATTACTGGAGCTCAAGGCCCCAAGAGATTCCCGACTGCTCTACAAGGTTTAAACCACTTCTGCCTCCGCCGCAAATGGCTCAACCGGCTAAACCTAGTGGCATTTCTCCGACAGATACCCAACGGTACCTAAAGAATTAATTTTCTCTCGAGTCCATGCTCGGAATGCTAATTTAAAGGTGGACAGTCTTTTGCAGCTAATGAATGGGGGGATATTTACTAGGATCTTGGAATAAGAGATCTGGTTCCAAATACTGCTTTTGTCGCACCCTCACCATGCCCTTCTTGCGCAGTGGCCATCAAACCCGGCCTTGACCCTACCTCTTGCACGTAAAACCCCTCTCACAGCCCTTTATCCGTGACCCTGCTCACAGACTGCCTCTTTCACATCCTCGTGTGATCCCCCTCAGGGCTCACTCTCACATGGTCCCCCTCATGCACTCCTCCATAGGGGCCCCACTCATGCTTTCAAACTCACATCTTCTTTGCTGCGCCGCAGCTGGATGAGTTCAGTCTTCGTTCTGCTCAGTTGCGTCTCCAGATCAAGCACTTTGGATGTGGTCGTTCGCTCTTTGGATGACGCTCGCTCTCTGGTCTGATCCACCTGAGGACACAAGAAAATAAATGTTTTCATACCCATATCACGCCACCAGCATGCAAACAAGCTACAGACTACGGAAACAAATATGTTTGCATTTTCCTAGCAGCTGAACTCAAGTCATGTATGTCATCCCGGGAAAATGACCAAATCCCTGTGCTTCAGTTCCCTGACCTGCCACAACAAGGTGTGCGCAAGGGCGGACCTACACGTAACCCGGCAACGAAAGACCCACCATCCGGAGCAGGCCTGCACTACCCCTCAAGGTACACATATGGAAGCCGGTAACGTGAACATGTGCCGGGCTGCTTATGACACCCACAAGCACACTCTGCCAGTATGAAACAAGCTCGCAAACCGCTGTCCACATGCCCCCGCAGTGCAATATCAGCTGATTCGGATTGGAATGGTGGTCTGCCCCTTTGGTAGACTCTGTTAGAGGGACTGGTCTCAGCCTTGTGCTCACTTTAGGAATGGCTCACAACAAAACATCCCTTCCACTTTGGTGTTGAATATGGGCTGCGCCTGGTCAGATAGTAGGATCACAGCCCCTTCAGGAGTAGGCTACACATCCTCTCACCCAGCTGGGAGGAGGGCCTCTGGCCATGAAGTACTCAGTGTTGGATATGGGCTTCACATAGACATTATCACAAGTGCTTCACCTTCTGTCGGTGCCCAAGAAACAGGATGTGAATCCCCGCACCGCCATTGGTGAGCAGTATCTTCCTATATAATCCCCCTCTGTGGGTTATGACATTCACATAGGCGCTTTTAGTGTGCACGGCACATGCTATTACACAACATGAGTGCTTCACCATCGGTCCCTCTTACAAAAACAGAATGTGTGTGTGTTTGTTTGTGTGTGGGTGTGTGCGGTGCGGTGCCTGTGTGTGTGGGGGGGAAGGATGGTGTGATCTGGCCACATATGCCAGTCACTGAGGGCTCTGGGGTGAGCTTACGACCCTCTCATTGTGTCGTGGAGCAGTACATGCTGCCACAGCCGGAGTTATGCGAGGTGCCCACGTCAGGCAGGATATGCATCTCTTATTTTTGTGGGTAAAAGGCATCAGCTCACATTCTTCCCACCACCCAGGTTTAGCTGCCGAGCTAGCTTCTGCCCCCTCTTTCTTGGTGTAGAACAGGTTGTCAGAGAGAAGACGCAGGTTGAAGTCTATCGAGCTGCATTCGATCATTCGTGATAGGCTGTAAAACGCCCTTTATGAAAGGGCATCACCCACACCATGTGGCTCACCTGTCGCTTGGCGTCCTGGATGGCAGATTCCAGCTGCCGAGCCAAGGAAGCACACTCTCGCGTCTTCTCTTCCAGCCGCACCTGGTTCTGGTGGATTGACTCCTCGCGTTTGGCTACTATTTGAACCAGATCTCTGTTCTGGGCGCCGGCTTCATCCAGTTTCCTAAAATTGGAAAATAAGTTTGGAAGGTCATGGATCAACCCCTGATCCCCTGCCACCAGAGCAATGCCTCACCTCTCCCAGCTACGGAAAAAGCACCGGGGTCTCAGTGAGACATTAAACGTCTCCTTCATACCCTAGAGATATTGGGGTCTAAGTATGATATTTAACCCCCTTTGGGGTTCAGGATTTCAAATGCTAAAATATTATTTTAAAGCTTTTGTGTCTGAGTGATGTTTAACCTTTCCCTCATGAGTCATTATGATATGAGAGTAAAATACAACCTCTCCACCAAAACCAATGAGATCTGTGTGCAATTTAGGATTTCTTCACCATACACAGAGGGGTGTGATATTTAACATCGTCTCCATACTCTAGAAGCGTTGAAGTCCATGCACTTTATTCTTCCCCTTTGCTCCAGTTTGTAGGGTCTGTGTGATATTTAACTTACCTTACTTCAGAGGCACTAGGGTCTCTGTGTGATGTTTAACCTCTCCCCTCTCCTCCGGGTTTTAGGGTCTCTGTGTGATGTTTAACCTCTCCCCTCTCCTCCAGGTTTTAGGGTCTCTGTGTGATGTTTAACCTCTCCCCTCTCCTCCAGGTTTTAAGGTCTCTGTGTGATGTTTAACCTCTCCCCTCTCCTCCAGGATTTAGGGTCTCTGTGTGATGTTTAACGTCTCCCCTCTCCTCCAGGTTTTAGGGTCTCTGTGTGATGTTTAACGTCTCCCCTCTCCTCCAGGATTTAGGGTCTGTGTGATGTTTAACGTCTCCCCTCTCCTCCGGGTTTTAGGGTGTCTTGTGTGCGGTTTAACCTCTCCCCTCTCCTCCAGGTTTTAGGGTCTCTGTGTGATGTTTAACCTCTCCCCTCTCCTCCAGGATTTAGGGTCTGTGTGATGTTTAACGTCTCCCCTCTCCTCCAGGTTTTAGGGTCGCTGTGTGATGTTTAACCTCTCCCCCCTCCTCCACGTTGTAGGGTCTGTGTGTGATGTTTAACCTCTCCCCTCTCCTCCAGGTTTTAGGGTCGCTGTGTGATGTTTAACCTCTCCCCTCTCCTCCAGGTTTTAGGGTCTGTGTGTGATGTTTAACCTCTCCCCTCTCCTCCAGGTTTTAGGGTCTCTGTGTGATGTTTAACCTCTCCCCTCTCCTCCAGGTTTTAGGGTCTCTGTGTGATGTTTAACCTCTCCCCTCTCCTCCAGGTTTTAAGGTCTCTGTGTGATGTTTAACCTCTCCCCTCTCCTCCAGGTTTTAAGGTCTCTGTGTGTGATGTTTAACCTCCCCCCTCTCCTCCAGGTTTTAGGGTCTGTGTGTGATGTTTGACCTCTCCCCTCTCCTCCAGGTTTTAGGGTCTCTGTGTGATGTTTAACCTCTCCCCCCTCCTCCACGTTGTAGGGTCTGTGTGTGATGTTTAACCTCTCCCCTCTCCTCCAGGTTTTAGGGTCGCTGTGTGATGTTTAACCTCTCCCCTCTCCTCCAGGTTTTAGGGTCTGTGTGTGATGTTTAACCTCTCCCCTCTCCTCCAGGTTTTAGGGTCTGTGTGTCATGTTTAACCTCTCCCCTCTCCTCCAGGTTTTAGGGTCTCTGTGTGATGTTTAACCTCTCCCCTCTCCTCCAGGATTTAGGGTCTGTGTGATGTTTAACGTCTCCCCTCTCCTCCGGGTTTTAGGGTGTCTTGTGTGCGGTTTAACCTCTCCCCTCTCCTCCAGGTTTTAGGGTCTCTGTGTGATGTTTAACCTCTCCCCTCTCCTCCAGGATTTAGGGTCTGTGTGATGTTTAACGTCTCCCCTCTCCTCCAGGTTTTAGGGTCGCTGTGTGATGTTTAACCTCTCCCCCCTCCTCCACGTTGTAGGGTCTGTGTGTGATGTTTAACCTCTCCCCTCTCCTCCAGGTTTTAGGGTCGCTGTGTGATGTTTAACCTCTCCCCTCTCCTCCAGGTTTTAGGGTCTGTGTGTGATGTTTAACCTCTCCCCTCTCCTCCAGGTTTTAGGGTCTCTGTGTGATGTTTAACCTCTCCCCTCTCCTCCAGGTTTTAGGGTCTGTGTGTGATGTTTAACCTCTCCCCTCTCCTCCAGGTTTTAGGGTCTGTGTGTGATGTTTAACCTCTCCCCTCTCCTCCAGGTTTTAGGGTCTGTGTGTGATGTTTAACCTCTCCCCTCTCCTCCGGGTTTTAGGGTCTGTGTGTGATGTTTAACCTCTCCCCTCTCCTCCAGGTGTTAGGGTCTGTGTGATGTTTAACGTCTCCCCTCTCCTCCAGGTGTTAGGGTCTGTGTGTGATGTTTAACCTCTCCCCTCTCCTCCAGGTTTTAGGGTGTCTTGTGTGCGGTTTAACCTCTCCCCTCTCCTTCGGGTTTTAAGGTCTCTGTGTGCGGTTTAACCTCTCCCTTCTCCTCCGGGTTTTAGGGTCTGTGTGTGATGTGTAACCTCTCCCCTCTCCTCCGGGTTTTAGGGTCTGTGTGTGATGTTTAACCTCTCCCCTCTCCTCCATGTTTTAGGGTCTGTGTGTGATGTTTAACCTCTCCCCTCTCCTCCAGGTTTTAGGGTCTGTGTGTGATGTTTAACCTCTCCCCTCTCCTCCAGGTTTTAGGGTCTGTGTGTGATGTTTAACCTCTCCCCTCTCCTCCAGGTTTTAGGGTCTGTGTGTGATGTTTAACCTCTCCCCTCTCCTCCAGGTTTTAGGGTCTGTGTGTGATGTTTAACCTCTCCCCCCTCCTCCAGGTTTTAGGGTCTGTGTGTGATGTTTAACCTCTCCCCTCTCCTCCGGGTTTTAGGGTCTGTGTGTGATGTTTAACCTCTCCCCTCTCCTCCAGGTTTTAGGGTCTCTGTGTGATGTTTAACCTCTCCCCTCTCCTCCAGGTTTTAGGGTCTGTGTGTGATGTTTAACCTCTCCCCTCTCCTCCAGGTTTTAAGGTCTCTGTGTGATGTTTAACCTCTCCCCTCTCCTCCAGGTTTTAGGGTCTCTGTGTGATGTTTAACCTCTCCCCTCTCCTCCAGGTTTTAAGGTCTCTGTGTGATGTTTAACCTCTCCCCTCTCCTCCAGGTTTTAAGGTCTCTGTGTGATGTTTAACCTCTCCCCTCTCCTCCAGGTTTTAAGGTCTCTGTGTGTGATGTTTAACCTCCCCCCTCTCCTCCAGGTTTTAGGGTCTGTGTGTGATGTTTGACCTCTCCCCTCTCCTCCAGGTTTTAGGGTCGCTGTGTGATGTTTAACCTCTCCCCCCTCCTCCACGTTGTAGGGTCTGTGTGTGATGTTTAACCTCTCCCCTCTCCTCCAGGTTTTAGGGTCGCTGTGTGATGTTTAACCTCTCCCCTCTCCTCCAGGTTTTAGGGTCTGTGTGTGATGTTTAACCTCTCCCCTCTCCTCCAGGTTTTAGGGTCTGTGTGTCATGTTTAACCTCTCCCCTCTCCTCCAGGTTTTAGGGTCTCTGTGTGATGTTTAACCTCTCCCCTCTCCTCCAGGTTTTAAGGTCTCTGTGTGATGTTTAACCTCTCCCCTCTCCTCCAGGTTTTAGGGTCTCTGTGTGATGTTTAACCTCTCCCCTCTCCTCCGGTTTTTAGGGTCAGTGTGTGATGTTTAACCTCTCCCCTCTCCTCCAGGTTTTAGGGTCTGTGTGATGTTTAACCTCTCCCCTCTCCTCCAGGTTTTAAGGTCTCTGTGTGATGTTTAACCTCTCCCCTCTCCTCCAGGTTTTAGAGTCTCTGTGTGATGTTTAACGTCTCCCCTCTCCTCCAGGTTTTAGAGTCTCTGTGTGATGTTTAACCTCTCCCCTCTCCTCCAGCGTTTAGGGTCTGTGTGTGATGTTTAACCTCTCCCCTCTCCTCCAGGTTTTAGGGTCTGTGTGTGATGTTTAACCTCTCCCCTCTCCTCCGGGTTTTAGGGTGTCTTGTGTACGGTTTAACCTCTCCCCTCTCCTCCAGGTTTTAGGGTCTCTGTGTGATGTTTAACCTCTCCCCTCTCCTCCAGGTTTTAGGGTCTGTGTGATGTTTAACCTCTCCCCTCTCCTCCGGGTTTTAGGGTCTCTGTGTGATGTTTAACCTCTCCCCTCTCCTCCAGGTTTTAAGGTCTCTGTGTGATGTTTAACCTCCCCCCTCTCCTCTGGGTTTTAGGGTCTGTGTGTGATGTTTAACCTCTCCCCTCTCCTCCAGGTTTTAGGGTCTGTGTGATGTTTAACCTCTCCCCTCTCCTCCAGGTTTTAGGGTCTGTGTGTGATGTTTAACCTCTCCCCTCTCCTCCAAGTTTTAGGGTCTGTGTGCGATGTTTAACCTCTCCCCTCTCCTCCAGGTTTTAGGGTCTGTGTGTGATGTTTAACCTCTCCCCTCTCCTCCAGGTTTTAAGGTCTCTGTGTGATGTTTAACCTCTCCCCTCTCCTCCAGGTTTTAAGGTCTCTGTGTGATGTTTAACCTCTCCCCTCTCCTCCAGGTTTTAAGGTCTCTGTGTGTGATGTTTAACCTCCCCCCTCTCCTCCAGGTTTTAGGGTCTGTGTGTGATGTTTAACCTCTCCCCTCTCCTCCAGGATTTAGGGTCTGTGTGATGTTTAACGTCTCCCCTCTCCTCCAGGTTTTAGGGTCGCTGTGTGATGTTTAACCTCTCCCCCCTCCTCCACGTTGTAGGGTCTGTGTGTGATGTTTAACCTCTCCCCTCTCCTCCAGGTTTTAGGGTCGCTGTGTGATGTTTAACCTCTCCCCTCTCCTCCAGGTTTTAGGGTCTCAGTGTGATGTTTAACCTCTCCCCTCTCCTCCAGGTTTTAGGGTCTCTGTGTCATGTTTAACCTCTCCCCTCTCCTCCAGGTTTTAGGGTCTGTGTGATGTTTAACCTCTCCCCTCTCCTCCAGGTTTTAAGGTCTCTGTGTGATGTTTAACCTCTCCCCTCTCCTCCAGGTTTTAGAGTCTCTGTGTGATGTTTAACGTCTCCCCTCTCCTCCAGGTTTTAGAGTCTCTGTGTGATGTTTAACCTCTCCCCTCTCCTCCAGCGTTTAGGGTCTGTGTGTGATGTTTAACCTCTCCCCTCTCCTCCAGGTTTTAGGGTCTGTGTGTGATGTTTAACCTCTCCCCTCTCCTCCGGGTTTTAGGGTGTCTTGTGTGCGGTTTAACCTCTCCCCTCTCCTCCAGGTTTTAGGGTCTCTGTGTGATGTTTAACCTCTCCCCTCTCCTCCAGGTTTTAGGGTCTGTGTGTGATGTTTAACCTCTCCCCTCTCCTCCAGGTTTTAGAGTCTCTGTGTGATGTTTAACCTCTCCCCTCTCCTCCAGGTTTTAGGGTCTGTGTGTGATGTTTGACCTCTCCCCTCTCCTCCAGGTTTTAGGGTCGCTGTGTGATGTTTAACCTCTCCCCCCTCCTCCACGTTGTAGGGTCTGTGTGTGATGTTTAACCTCTCCCCTCTCCTCCAGGTTTTAGGGTCGCTGTGTGATGTTTAACCTCTCCCCTCTCCTCCAGGTTTTAGGGTCTGTGTGTGATGTTTAACCTCTCCCCTCTCCTCCAGGTTTTAGGGTCTGTGTGTCATGTTTAACCTCTCCCCTCTCCTCCAGGTTTTAGGGTCTCTGTGTGATGTTTAACCTCTCCCCTCTCCTCCAGGATTTAGGGTCTGTGTGATGTTTAACGTCTCCCCTCTCCTCCGAGTTTTAGGGTGTCTTGTGTGCGGTTTAACCTCTCCCCTCTCCTCCAGGTTTTAGGGTCTCTGTGTGATGTTTAACCTCTCCCCTCTCCTCCAGGATTTAGGGTCTGTGTGTGATGTTTGACCTCTCCCCTCTCCTCCAGGTTTTAGGGTCGCTGTGTGATGTTTAACCTCTCCCCCCTCCTCCACGTTGTAGGGTCTGTGTGTGATGTTTAACCTCTCCCCTCTCCTCCAGGTTTTAGGGTCGCTGTGTGATGTTTAACCTCTCCCCTCTCCTCCGAGTTTTAGGGTGTCTTGTGTGCGGTTTAACCTCTCCCCTCTCCTCCAGGTTTTAGGGTCTCTGTGTGATGTTTAACCTCTCCCCCCTCCTCCACGTTGTAGGGTCTGTGTGTGATGTTTAACCTCTCCCCTCTCCTCCAGGTTTTAGGGTCGCTGTGTGATGTTTAACCTCTCCCCTCTCCTCCAGGTTTTAGGGTCTGTGTGTGATGTTTAACCTCTCCCCTCTCCTCCAGGTTTTAGGGTCTCTGTGTGATGTTTAACCTCTCCCCTCTCCTCCAGGTGTTAGGGTCTGTGTGTGATGTTTAACCTCTCCCATCTCCTCCGGGTTTTAGGGTCTGTGTGTGATGTTTAACCTCTCCCCTCTCCTCCAGGTTTTAGGGTGTCTTGTGTGCGGTTTAACCTCTCCCCTCTCCTTCGGGTTTTAAGGTCTCTGTGTGCGGTTTAACCTCTCCCTTCTCCTCCGGGTTTTAGGGTCTGTGTGTGATGTGTAACCTCTCCCCTCTCCTCCGGGTTTTAGGGTCTGTGTGTGATGTTTAACCTCTCCCCTCTCCTCCATGTTTTAGGGTCTGTGTGTGATGTTTAACCTCTCCCCTCTCCTCCAGGTTTTAGGGTCTGTGTGTGATGTTTAACCTCTCCCCCCTCCTCCAGGTTTTAGGGTCTCTGTGTGCGGTTTAACCTCTCCCCTCTCCTCCGGGTTTTAGGGTCTGTGTGTGATGTTTAACCTCTCCCCTCTCCTCCAGGTTTTAGGGTCTCTGTGTGATGTTTAACCTCTCCCCTCTCCTCCAGGTTTTAGGGTCTGTGTGTGATGTTTAACCTCTCCCCTCTCCTCCAGGTTTTAAGGTCTCTGTGTGATGTTTAACCTCTCCCCTCTCCTCCAGGTTTTAGGGTCTCTGTGTGATGTTTAACCTCTCCCCTCTCCTCCAGGTTTTAAGGTCTCTGTGTGATGTTTAACCTCTCCCCTCTCCTCCAGGTTTTAAGGTCTCTGTGTGATGTTTAACCTCTCCCCTCTCCTCCAGGTTTTAAGGTCTCTGTGTGTGATGTTTAACCTCCCCCCTCTCCTCCAGGTTTTAAGGTCTCTGTGTGATGTTTAACCTCTCCCCTCTCCTCCAGGTTTTAGGGTCTGTGTGTGATGTTTGACCTCTCCCCTCTCCTCCAGGTTTTAGGGTCGCTGTGTGATGTTTAACCTCTCCCCCCTCCTCCACGTTGTAGGGTCTGTGTGTGATGTTTAACCTCTCCCCTCTCCTCCAGGTTTTAGGGTCGCTGTGTGATGTTTAACCTCTCCCCTCTCCTCCAGGTTTTAGGGTCTGTGTGTGATGTTTAACCTCTCCCCTCTCCTCCAGGTTTTAGGGTCTGTGTGTCATGTTTAACCTCTCCCCTCTCCTCCAGGTTTTAGGGTCTCTGTGTGATGTTTAACCTCTCCCCTCTCCTCCAGGTTTTAAGGTCTCTGTGTGATGTTTAACCTCTCCCCTCTCCTCCAGGTTTTAGGGTCTGTGTGTGATGTTTAACCTCTCCCCTCTCCTCCGGGTTTTAGGGTCAGTGTGTGATGTTTAACCTCTCCCCTCTCCTCCAGGTTTTAGGGTCTGTGTGATGTTTAACCTCTCCCCTCTCCTCCAGGTTTTAAGGTCTCTGTGTGATGTTTAACCTCTCCCCTCTCCTCCAGGTTTTAGAGTCTCTGTGTGATGTTTAACGTCTCCCCTCTCCTCCAGGTTTTAGAGTCTCTGTGTGATGTTTAACCTCTCCCCTCTCCTCCAGCGTTTAGGGTCTGTGTGTGATGTTTAACCTCTCCCCTCTCCTCCAGGTTTTAGGGTCTGTGTGTGATGTTTAACCTCTCCCCTCTCCTCCGGGTTTTAGGGTGTCTTGTGTACGGTTTAACCTCTCCCCTCTCCTCCAGGTTTTAGGGTCTCTGTGTGATGTTTAACCTCTCCCCTCTCCTCCAGGTTGGAGGGTCTGTGTGTGATGTTTAAACTCTCCCCTCTCCTCCGGGTTTTAGGGTCTCTGTGTGATGTTTAACCTCTCCCCTCTCCTCCAGGTTTTAAGGTCTCTGTGTGATGTTTAACCTCCCCCCTCTCCTCTGGGTTTTAGGGTCTGTGTGTGATGTTTAACCTCTCCCCTCTCCTCCAGGTTTTAGGGTCTGTGTGATGTTTAACCTCTCCCCTCTCCTCCAGGTTTTAGGGTCTGTGTGTGATGTTTAACCTCTCCCCTCTCCTCCAGGT
Organism: Lissotriton helveticus; assembly: GCF_964261635.1. Classification (NCBI taxonomy): domain Eukaryota; kingdom Metazoa; phylum Chordata; class Amphibia; order Caudata; family Salamandridae; genus Lissotriton; species Lissotriton helveticus. The sequence goes on from NC_136066.1 coordinate 4,472,310, forward strand.
TTTAAGGTCTCTGTGTGATGTTTAACCTCTCCCCTCTCCTCCAGGTTTTAAGGTCTCTGTGTGATGTTTAACCTCTCCCCTCTCCTCCAGGTTTTAAGGTCTCTGTGTGTGATGTTTAACCTCCCCCCTCTCCTCCAGGTTTTAGGGTCTGTGTGTGATGTTTAACCTCTCCCCTCTCCTCCAGGATTTAGGGTCTGTGTGATGTTTAACGTCTCCCCTCTCCTCCAGGTTTTAGGGTCGCTGTGTGATGTTTAACCTCTCCCCCCTCCTCCACGTTGTAGGGTCTGTGTGTGATGTTTAACCTCTCCCCTCTCCTCCAGGTTTTAGGGTCGCTGTGTGATGTTTAACCTCTCCCCTCTCCTCCAGGTTTTAGGGTCTGTGTGTCATGTTTAACCTCTCCCCTCTCCTCCAGGTTTTAGGGTCTCTGTGTGATGTTTAACCTCTCCCCTCTCCTCCAGGTTTTAGGGTCTCTGTGTGATGTTTAACCTCTCCCCTCTCCTCCGGTTTTTAGGGTCAGTGTGTGATGTTTAACCTCTCCCCTCTCCTCCAGGTTTTAGGGTCTGTGTGATGTTTAACCTCTCCCCTCTCCTCCAGGTTTTAGGGTCTGTGTGTCATGTTTAACCTCTCCCCTCTCCTCCAGGTTTTAAGGTCTCTGTGTGATGTTTAACCTCTCCCCTCTCCTCCAGGTTTTAGGGTCTCTGTGTGATGTTTAACCTCTCCCCTCTCCTCCGGTTTTTAGGGTCAGTGTGTGATGTTTAACCTCTCCCCTCTCCTCCAGGTTTTAGGGTCTGTGTGATGTTTAACCTCTCCCCTCTCCTCCAGGTTTTAAGGTCTCTGTGTGATGTTTAACCTCTCCCCTCTCCTCCAGGTTTTAGAGTCTCTGTGTGATGTTTAACCTCTCCCCTCTCCTCCAGCGTTTAGGGTCTGTGTGTGATGTTTAACCTCTCCCCTCTCCTCCAGGTTTTAGGGTCTGTGTGTGATGTTTAACCTCTCCCCTCTCCTCCGGGTTTTAGGGTGTCTTGTGTGCGGTTTAACCTCTCCCCTCTCCTCCAGGTTTTAGGGTCTCTGTGTGATGTTTAACCTCTCCTCTCTCCTCCAGGTTTTAGGGTCTGTGTGTGATGTTTAACCTCTCCCCTCTCCTCCAGGTTTTAGAGTCTCTGTGTGATGTTTAACCTCTCCCCTCTCCTCCAGGTTTTAGGGTCTGTGTGTGATGTTTAACCTCTCCCCTCTCCTCCAGGTTTTAGGGTCTGTGTGATGTTTAACCTCTCCCCTCTCCTCCAGGTTTAAGGGTCTGTGTGTGATGTTTAACCTCTCCCCTCTCCTCCAGGTGTTAGGGTCTGTGTGTGATGTTTAACCTCTCCCCTCTCCTCCAGGTTTTAGGGTCTGTGTGTGATGTTTAACCTCTCCCCCCTCCTCCAGGTTTTAGGGTCTCTGTGTGCGGTTTAACCTCTCCCCTCTCCTCCAGGTTTTAGGGTCTGTGTGATGTTTAACCTCTACCCTCTCCTCCAGGTTTTAGGGTCTGTGTGTGATGTTTAACCTCTCCCCTCTCCTCCAGGTTTTAGGGTCTGTGTGATGTTTAACCTCTACCCTCTCCTCCAGGTTTTAGGGTCTGTGTGTGATGTTTAACCTCTCCCCTCTCCTCCAGGTTGGAGGGTCTGTGTGTGATGTTTAAACTCTCCCCTCTCCTCCGGGTTTTAGGGTCTCTGTGTGATGTTTAACCTCTCCCCTCTCCTCCAGGTTTTAAGGTCTCTGTGTGATGTTTAACCTCCCCCCTCTCCTCCAGGTTTTAGGGTCTGTGTGTGATGTTTAACCTCTCCCCTCTCCTCCAGGTTTTAGGGTCTGTGTGTGATGTTTAACCTCTCCCCTCTCCTCCAGGTTTTAGAGTCTCTGTGTGATGTTTAACCTCTCCCCTCTCCTCCAGGTTTTAGGGTCTGTGTGTGATGTTTAACCTCTCCCCTCTCCTCCAGGTTTTAGGGTCTGTGTGATGTTTAACCTCTCCCCTCTCCTCCAGGTTTTAAGGTCTCTGTGTGATGTTTAACCTCTCCCCTCTTCTCCAGGTTTAAGGGTCTGTGTGTGATGTTTAACCTCTCCCCTCTCCTCCAGGTGTTAGGGTCTGTGTGTGATGTTTAACCTCTACCCTCTCCTCCAGGTTTTAGGGTCTGTGTGTGATGTTTAACCTCTCCCCTCTCCTCCAGGTGTTAGGGTCTGTGTGTGATGTTTAACCTCTCCCCTCTCCTCCAGGTTTTAGGGTCTGTGTGTGATGTTTAACCTCTCCCCCCTCCTCCAGGTTTTAGGGTCTCTGTGTGCGGTTTAACCTCTCCCCTCTCCTCCGGGTTTTAGGGTCTGTGTGATGTTTAACCTCTACCCTCTCCTCCAGGTTTTAGGGTCTGTGTGTGATGTTTAACCTCTCCCCTCTCCTCCAGGTTTTAGGGTCTGTGTGATGTTTAACCTCTACCCTCTCCTCCAGGTTTTAGGGTCTGTGTGTGATGTTTAACCTCTCCCCTCTCCTCCAGGTTGGAGGGTCTGTGTGTGATGTTTAAACTCTCCCCTCTCCTCCGGGTTTAAGGGTCTCTGTGTGATGTTTAACCTCTCCCCTCTCCTCCAGGTTTTAAGGTCTCTGTGTGATGTTTAACCTCCCCCTCTCCTCCAGGTTTTAGGGTCTGTGTGTGATGTTTAACCTCTCCCCTCTCCTCCAGGTTTTAGGGTCTGTGTGTGATGTTTAACCTCTCCCCTCTCCTCCAACGTTTAGGGTATGTGTGTGATGTTTAACCTCTCCCCTCTCCTCCAGGTTTTAGGGTCTGTGTGTGATGTTTAACCTCTCCCCTCTCCTCCAGGTTTTAGGGTCTGTGTGTGATGTTTGACCTCTCCCCTCTCCTCCAGGTTTTAGGGTATGTATGTGACGTTTAACCTCTCCCCTCTCCTCCAGGTTTTAGGGTCTGTGTGTGATGTTTAACCTCTCCCCTCTCCTCCAGGCTTTAGGGTCTGTGTGATGTTTAACCTCTCCCCTCTCCTCCAGGTTTTAAGGTCTCTGTGTGATGTTTAACCTCTCCCCTCTCCTCCAGGTTTTAGAGTCTCTGTGTGATGTTTAACCTCTCCCCTCTCCTCCAGGTTTTAGGGTCTGTGTGCGATGTTTAACCTCTCCCCTCTCCTCCAGGTTTTAGGGTCTCTGTGTGATGTTTAACCTCTCCCCTCTCCTCCAGGTTTTAGGGTCTCTGTGTGATGTTTAACCTCTCCCCTCTCCTCCAGGTTTTAGGGTCTGTGTGTGATGTTTAACCTCTCCCCTCTCCTCCAGGTTTTAGGGTCTGTGTGTGATGTTTAACCTCTCCCCTCTCCTCCAGGTTTTAGGGTCTGTGTGATGTTTAACCTCTCCCCTCTCCTCCAGGTTTTAGGGTCTCTGTGTGATGTTTAACCTCTCCCCTCTCCTCCAGGTGTTAGGGTCTGTGTGATGTTTAACCTCTCCCCCCTCCTCCAGGTTTTAAAGTCTCTGTGTGATGTTTAACCTCTCCTCCAGGTTTTAGGGTCTGTGTGTGATGTTTAACCTCTCCCCTCTCCTCCAGGTTTTAGGGTCTGTGTGTGATGTTTAACCTCTCCCCACTCCTCCAGGTTTTAGGGTCTGTGTGTGATGTTTAACCTCTCCCCTCTCCTCCAGGTTTTAGGGTCTCTGTGTGATGTTTAACCTCTCCCCCTCCTCCAGGTTTTAGGGTCTCTGTGTGTGATGTTTAACCTCTCCCCTCTCCTCCAGGTGTTAGGGTCTGTGTGTGATGTTTAACCTCTCCCCTCTCCTCCAGGTTTTAGGGTCTGTGTGTGATGTTTAACCTCTCCCCTCTCCTCCAGGTTTAAGGGTCTGTGTGTGATGTTTAACCTCTCCCCTCTCCTCCAGGTTTAAGGGTCTGTGTGTGATGTTTAACCTCTCCCCTCTCCTCTAGGTGTTAGGGTCTGTGTGTGATGTTTAACCTCTCCCCCCTCCTCCAGGTTTTAGGGTCTGTGTGTGATGTTTAACCTCTCCCCTCTCCTCCAGGTTTTAGGGTCTCTGTGTGATGTTTAACCTCTCCCCCCTCCTCCAGGTTTTAGGGTCTGTGTGTGATGTTTAACCTCTCCCCTCTCCTCCAGGTTTTAGGGTCTCTGTGTGATGTTTAACCTCTACCCTCTCCTCCATGTTTTAGGGTCTGTGTGTGATGTTTAACCTCTCCCCTCTCCTCCAGGTTTTAGGGTCTGTGTGTGATGTTTAAACTCTCCCCTCTCCTCCGGGTTTTAGGGTCTCTGTGTGATGTTTAACCTCTCCCCTCTCCTCCAGGTTTAAAGGTCTCTGTGTGATGTTTAACCTCTCCCCTCTGGGTTTTAGGGTCTGTGTGTGATGTTTAACCTCTCCCCTCTCCTCCAGGTTTTAGAGTCTCTGTGTGATGTTTAACCTCTCCCCTCTCCTCCAGGTTTTAGGGTCTGTGTGTGATGTTTAACCTCTCCCCTCTCCTCCAGGTTTTAGGGTCTGTGTGATGTTTAACCTCTCCCCTCTCCTCCAGGTTTTAAGGTCTCTGTGTGATGTTTAACCTCTCCCCTCTCCTCCAGGTTTTAGAGTCTCTGTGTGATGTTTAACCTCTCCCCTCTCCTCCAGCGTTTAGGGTCTGTGTGTGATGTTTAACCTCTCCCCTCTCCTCCAGGTTTTAGGGTCTGTGTGTGATGTTTAACCTCTCCCCTCTCCTCCGGGTTTTAGGGTGTCTTGTGTGCGGTTTAACCTCTCCCCTCTCCTCCAGGTTTTAGGGTCTCTGTGTGATGTTTAACCTCTCCCCTCTCCTCCAGGTTGGAGGGTCTGTGTGTGATGTTTAAACTCTCCCCTCTCCTCCGGGTTTTAGGGTCTCTGTGTGATGTTTAACCTCTCCCCTCTCCTCCAGGTTTTAAGGTCTCTGTGTGATGTTTAACCTCCCCCCTCTCCTCCAGGTTTTAGGGTCTGTGTGTGATGTTTAACCTCTCCCCTCTCCTCCAGGTTTTAGGGTCTGTGTGTGATGTTTAACCTCTCCCCTCTCCTCCAGCGTTTAGGGTATGTGTGTGATGTTTAACCTCTCCCCTCTCCTCCAGGTTTTAGGGTCTGTGTGTGATGTTTAACCTCTCCCCTCTCCTCCAGGTTTTAGGGTCTCTGTGTGATGTTTAACCTCTCCCCTCTCCTCCAGGTTTTAGGGTCTCTGTGTGATGTTTAACCTCTCCCCTCTCCTCCAGGTTTTAGGGTCTCTGTGTGATGTTTAACCTCTCCCCTCTCCTCCAGGTTTAGGGTCTCTGTGTGATGTTTAACCTCTCCCCTCTCCTCCAGGTTTTAGGGTCTCTGTGTGATGTTTAACCTCTCCCCTCTCCTCAAGGTTTTAGGGTCTGTGTGTGATGTTTAACCTCTCCCCTCTCCTCCAGCGTTTAGGGTCTGTGTGTGATGTTTAACCTCTCCCCTCTCCTCCAGGTTTAGGGTCTCTGTGTGATGTTTAACCTCTCCCCTCTCCTCCAGGTTTTAGGGTCTCTGTGTGATGTTTAACCTCTCCCCTCTCCTCAAGGTTTTAGGGTCTGTGTGTGATGTTTAACCTCTCCCCTCTCCTCCAGCGTTTAGGGTCTGTGTGTGATGTTTAACCTCTCCCCTCTCCTTCAGGTTTTAGGGACTCTGTGTGATGTTTAACCTCTCCCCTCTCCTCCAGGTTTTAGGGTCTGTGTGATGTTTAACCTCTCCCCTCTCCTCCAGGTTTTAGGGTCTCTGTGTCATGTTTAACCTCTCCCCCTCCTCCAGGTTTTAAAGTCTCTGTGTGATGTTTAACCTCTCCCCTCTCCTCCAGGTTTTAGGGTCTCTGTGTGATGTTTAACCTCTCCCCTCTCCTCAAGGTTTTAGGGTCTGTGTGTGATGTTTAACCTCTCCCCTCTCCTCCAGCGTTTAGGGTCTGTGTGTGATGTTTAACCTCTCCCCTCTCCTCCAGGTTTTAAAGTCTCTGTGTGATGTTTAACCTCTCCCCTCTCCTCCAGGTTTTAGGGTCTGTGTGTGATGTTTAACCTCTCCCCTCTCCTCCAGGTTTTAGGGTCTCTGTGTCATGTTTAACCTCTCCCCTCTCCTCCAGGTTTTAGGGTCTCTGTGTGATGTTTAACCTCTCCCCTCTCCTCAAGGTTTTAGGGTCTGTGTGTGATGTTTAACCTCTCCCCTCTCCTCCAGCGTTTAGGGTCTGTGTGTGATGTTTAACCTCTCCCCTCTCCTCCAGGTTTTAAAGTCTCTGTGTGATGTTTAACCTCTCCCCTCTCCTCCAGGTTTTAGGGTCTGTGTGTGATGTTTAACCTCTCCCCTCTCCTCCAGGTTTTAGGGTCTCTGTGTCATGTTTAACCTCTCCCCCTCCTCCAGGTTTAAGGGTCTGTGTGTGATGTTTAACCTCTCCCCTCTCCTACAGGTGTTAGGGTCTGTGTGTGATGTTTAACCTCTCCCCCCTCCTCCAGGTTTTAGGGTCTGTGTGTGATGTTTAACCTCTCCCCTCTCCTCCAGGTTTTAGGGTCTGTGTGATGTTTAACCTCTACCCTCTCCTCCATGTTTTAGGGTCTGTGTGTGATGTTTAACCTCTCCCCTCTCCTCCAGGTTTTAGGGTCTATGTGTGATGTTTAACCTCTCCCCTCTCCTCCAGGTTTTAGGGTCTGTGTGTGATGTTTAACCTCTCCCCTCTCCTCCAGGTTTTAGGGTCTGTGTGTGATGTTTAACCTCTCCCCTCTCCTCCAGGTTTTAGGGTCTGTGTGTGATGTTTAACCTCTCCCCTCTCCTCCAGGTTTTAGGGTCTCTGTGTGATGTTTAACCTCTCCCCCTCCTCCAGGTTTTAGGGTCTCTGTGTGTGATGTTTAACCTCTCCCCTCTCCTCCAGGTTTTAGGGTCTCTGTGTGATGTTTAACCTCTCCCCCTCCTCCAGGTTTTAGGGTCTCTGTGTGTGATGTTTAACCTCTTCCCTCTCCTCCAGGTGTTAGGGTCTGTGTGTGATGTTTAACCTCTCCCCTCTCCTCCATGTTTTAAGGTCTCTGTGTGTGATGTTTAACCTCTCCCCTCTCCTCCAGGTTTTAGGGTCTCTGTGTGATGTTTAACCTCTCCCCTCTCCTCCGGGTTTTAGGGTATGTGTGTCGTGTTTAACCTCTCCCCTCTCCTCCAGGTTTTAGGGTCTCTGTGTGATGTTTAACCTCTCCCCTCTCCTCCAGGTTTTAGGGTCTGTGTGTGATGTTTAACCTCTCCCCTCTCCTCCAGGTTTTAGGGTCTGTGTGTGATGTTTAACCTCTCCCCTCTCCTCCGAGTTTTAGGGTATGTGTGTCGTGTTTAACCTCTCCCCTCTCCTCCAGGTTTTAGGGTCTCTGTGTGATGTTTAACCTCTCCCCTCTCCTCCAGGTTTTAGGGTCTCTGTGTGATGTTTAACCTCTCCCCTCTCCTCCAGGTTTTAGGGTCTGTGTGTGATGTTTAACCTCTCCCCCTCCTCCAGGTTTTAGGGTCTCTGTGTGTGATGTTTAACCTCTCCCCTCTCCTCCATGTTTTAAGGTCTCTGTGTGTGATGTTTAACCTCTCCCCTCTCCTCCAGGTTTTAGGGTCTGTGTGTGATGTTTAACCTCTCCCCTCTCCTCCAGGTTCTGGGTTTCTGTGTGATGTTTAACCTCTCCCCTCTCCACCAGGTTTTAGGGTCTGTGTGTGATGTTTAACCTCTCCCCTCTCCTCCGGGTTTTAGGGTCTGTGTGTGATGTTTAAACTCTCCCCTCTCCTCCGGGTTTTAAGGTCTCTGTGTGTGATGTTTAACCTCTCCCCTCTCCTCCAGGTTTCAGGGTCTGTGTGTGATGTTTAACCTCTCCCCTCTCCTCCAGGTTCTGGGTTTCTGTGTGATGTTTAACCTCTCCCCTCTCCTCCAGGTTTTAGGGTCTGTGTGTGATGTTTAACCTCTCCCCTCTCCTCCAGGTTTAAGGGTCTGTGTGTGATGTTTAACCTCTCCCCTCTCCTCCAGGTTTTAGGGTCTCTGTGTGATGTTTAACCTTTCCCCTCTCCTCCAGGTGTTAGGGTCTCTGTGTGATGTTTAACCTCTCCCCTCTCCTCCCGGTTTTAGGGTCTGTGTGTGATGTTTAACCTCTCCCCTCTCCTCCAGGGTTTAGGGTCTGAGTGTGATGTTTAACCTCTCCCCTCTCCTCCAGGTTTTAGGGTCTGTGTGATGTTTAATCTCTCCCCTCTCCTCCGGTTTTTAGGGTCAGTGTGTGATGTTTAACCTCTCCCCTCTCCTCCGGGTTTTAAGGTCTCTGTGTGATGTTTGACCTCTCCCCTCTCCTCCAGGTTTTAGGGTCTGTGTGTCGTGTTTAACCTCTCCCCTCTCCTCCAGGTTTTAGGGTCTGTGTGTGATGTTTAACCTCTCCCCTCTCCTCCAGGTTTTAGGGTCTGTGTGATGTTTAACCTCTCCCCTCTCCTCCAGGTTTAAGGTCTGTGTGTGATGTTTAACCTCTCCCCTCTCCTCCAGGTGTTAGGGTCTCTGTGTGATGTTTAACCTCTCCCCTCTCCTCCATGTTTTAGGGTCTGTGTGTGATGTTTAACCTCTCCCCTCTCCTCCAGGTTTTAGGGTCTATGTGTGATGTTTAACCTCTCCCCTCTCCTCCAGGTTTTAGGGTCTGTGTGTGATGTTTAACCTCTCCCCTCTCCTCCAGGTTTTAGGGTCTGTGTGGGATGTTTAACCTCTCCCCTCTCCTCCAGGTTTTAGGGTCTCTGTGTGATGTTTAACCTCTCCCCTCTCCTCCGGGTTTTAGGGTCTCGGTGTCATGTTTAACCTCTCCCCTCTCCTCCAGGTGTTAGGGTCTCTGTGTGATGTTTAACCTCTCCCCTCTCCTCCCGGTTTTAGGGTCTATGTGTGATGTTTAACCTTGTGATGTATTCCTATAGGTTCTGAATCGATCCCCCTATTCCTGACCCTATTCTGGTTAACAAACCAGCAAGTTAACTAGCAGTCAGCCCATGAGGCAGCAAACCCCCATGATGCAGATACCGTTATCTGACAAAGCCACACTACGGCACAGGAACGTGTTATCTGATTAGGTCATAACGCTTGCGATCTAATTAGACAAGCGATATTCCTCCAGCCCCTGATAAGGCATACGGAGTTCTCTAAACAAATCAAACCTATGACAACCTGGGAAAAACCCTGCGGCCATTGTTTTGATTTCACCGAGAACTTCAGCAAAAGAATGTGCTAACGACCAAGTCGTATGACATCCTTATTGACGTACCTATGTCCATCCTTACGTCAATCTCGGCACCTTAAAGGTATAAATATTACCGATATTGCCCTATGCAAACACACGCGGTGGTGACGAGACGGAGCAGCCATACTTGCCGAAGCCCAGAGCAGAGCAGACCCCGCTGGCGCAGCCCCGCCTTCCTGACGCGCTGAGAACGAGACGCGCTGCTTTCTCCTGCCGAGAAATCCAGCACCGGCGCTTCCGGGTAGCCCTCGCAGGCAGCCTGGAATATCGAGACCAGAGAGAGAGATACCATCCCTCATTCATCCTAACTTCCAGGTACAGAACTGAATAACCCCTCACAGAGAATTCTTTAGTCAGTCACTTGGCAAAAACAAACTTAACTTAAACTGTAACTTTCTATTCCCGCCCACGCATTAGACTTAGGTCAGGTACACGGGGTAGGCGTATTTAGAAACACCAGTTGAGTACGTTTAGTCAAATGTATATGTGTATGTAATATATTTTAATCATTTTAAACCTTCATATGGCTTAGAAACCATATCAATGTTTTTACAGTATTATTTTATACTTCTGCTTTTAATGTATGCACTTTACTTAACTATAAGTATTGCAATAATATCGATCCATTTCTCTTGTATGAGAAAAGAGACTGATCAATAAATAACATCTTTTATTGAACACGCCTGTCTCTTCCTTTTCTCTACAATCTGATGAGACTAAGAATGCACGTACTGACTGAGTAAAATAAATTGCCTTTTGTTCACACGACTCTCGAGATACACTCTTGATTAGGGGAGAGCAAAGTTGTCATGTTCTATGGTTGTCAGAAACTAAATCCCTTCTTGTCTAATCAGGGGAGTTTATTCTTTCCTGAACATTCGAGAAAGTTTCTAGTGAACTCCGAGCTAAGCTGGCAAACCCAAAACTTTAAGTCTAATATTGACAGTAGTAGACCTAGTTAACGTCTGGTCTAGGCCTATACTATTGAAGGTATTATTCCAATGCGCAGAGCCTATTGGGATGATAGGAACTACACTACATGGCGCCCAACGCGTTTGGAAAGGGCGATAAAACTAACGTAAGACATTTAGAGTAACTCAGTCGTGCTTTCTCACTCAGACCCCTTTCTCCCATAATACTCCAAAGACGTCTGGAGTGGGTAAAAGGTAATATCCTTCAAAACCTCGCAGGAGGGAACTCCTATGTATGGTTCTTGGTTTAGTCAACGTTGAAGGATAAAAACAGTCCCAAAATATTGTGCATCTAATCTTTGTTCCATAAGAAACCTGATCTGCAAACAAACAGAATAACCTTCCTGTCGGTAAAATGGACAGTGAAGATGAAAGAGAGGCAGTTAGAATAGCAACTGAACTCGCAGCAGCTGATGCTACTATGCAAGAAGCAGACCAGGATATAATACTCATCCCGGTCATCAAAAGGAAATCTATAACCTTAAAACTTATAGAAAATGGACTGACACCTAGAGGTGGCACAGTCATATTCGTAATTGAGGCACACGAATATCGGCAGACAGAGGTATACTATTCATGGATACATTTTCCAGCAGCAAATGCTGTAACAAAGTACTTCCACTATTACAAGATAGAGGAACCTCCTGATATTTACACTCCTTTCGAGGAGGTGGAAGTACCACTCAAATTTCAAGAGCATTTGCTCTTATTTGATGGCGCCCTAAAACATAATAATCACATCACCAGGCTCGGTCCTTTAGGTAGACCAGGAGCAACGTGGCCGGTCTTAGCCGGATACACACCACATCCAGACATCGAAAGAATGCCTGCACCAGAGCTTTTAACACAGCTAAAACAATTAATAAAAGTACATAGACAATTAGTTCAGTATGTGATGCGGACTTCAACAATTCAACCAGCAATTAAAATTCCACAGCTGACCCCTCACCAGGGGAACACAAATAAAATTACACCACAGAACATACAGTCCTGCCTAGGTAAAGTACCGGCTAAACGGGAACAAATACCATTCTGGTTGGCACAGAAAATCACCCAAATAGAGGCGGTGTTTCCAGACACCACCCCATTAGAAAAACACAGGATTCTGACTATCTGTCTTCCAATGGGAATCGCACCACACATTGAGGACTGTGACACTTGGGGTACAGTCTTTGCTTCCATCTACACAAAAACGCACGGTATTCCATCCATCTCGGTAATACCAGATGTGCTAAAACAAATTCAAGATGAATACGGTCCAGAACCCGCTTTAACTCTTGGTATGAAATTACTAAAAGACTTCAAGCAGGTCTCGGCTATATTATTAGCCAACATCAAGGGAGAAGCAGCAAACGTGGCGATCCGCCAGAGGTTAAAGGAGACAGATATAGCAGACCAACCAGCTGAAATTGCCAGAATCATAGAAAAATCCTATGAGGAACTAGGTAGAGATAGTTTAGGTGGAATACCAGTAAAACCACAACTGATTGAAAGTCCTGAAAAAATATTTTTTAATAATAATTCAACATCACAGAAAAAGAGCTGGGATGGAAACAAACAATCCAATCCTAAAGAAAAGAAATTCCAGTCCAGAGGAAGGTCTCCTAGGCGAAGAGAAAAATCTCCGAACCAAAGACACAGGTCACCCCAAAGTGACCCCTCTGGGAAAAGATATAACCTTAGAAATAGGGATAATATAAAGAAGCCTGATAGATATCAAGACATTGATACACGTCCCTCTCAATCTTTTCAGACTTCCTCGCAGAAATCGGAAAGAAGAGGACGATCAGAACAAAGAGAAGAGCACGCCAAGTCCAAAGACAAGGAACCTGCTCAGCTAAAAAAGAAATTACAATTTCCAAAAAAGAAGGTAGCCAGTATCAAGGTAGTTAACAATGCCGAGAATACTGAGGACACAATTGAAAAACGGAGAGTGGGCTCAGACAATGCTAGACAGCGCGGCAGAAGTGAGCATAGCTCGCAAAGTCCTTATGAATCATCTGGAGACAGTGGACACGAATGAATATCTTCAAGTGGAAACTGCAGACACCAGAGTTAGCAAACCTCACAAAATATACGAAATAACATTACGTATAGAGGGGGATAAGACTAGAAAAATAAGGGGACTATTTTGGGATAATCTCTCCAAGGGCTATGACATCCTTCTAGCTGAAAAAGACTGTCCACCAGAGTTTGTTAGGGAGTGCCCTCATGGCGAAGAAATAATTATGCCTGCCTTCTCAAATCATATCCCAATTCATAAAAAATACACACTTGCAAGAAAGTGGGCAGTAGCTCAAGCTCCTGCTTTATATAAAAATCATGTAGGATGGGATGAGGACTCTCCTCCTCACAAAATCCAGTTAAAATCACAACCTACTGCACAGAGGCAGTACCCAATTAAGCAAGAAGCTAAACAAGCATTTACAATGCAACGGTCTCGCCTTTGCAAAAGTTAGCGCTTTTGGCATTGTAAATGACAAATGTTTTATTTATGTGTTGGTTTTGGAAACAGATAAATAAATGGCATTGTCATGAGCAGTAGAGAGTGAGTAGTAGAGAGTGAGTAGTAGAGAGAGTAGTAGAGAGTAATAGTGAGTAGTAGAGAGAGTAGTAGTGAGTAGTAGAGAGTGAGTAGAGAGTAGTAAGTGAGTAGTAGAGTGTGTAGTAGAGAGTAGTGAGTGTGTAGTAGAGAGTAGTGAGTGTGTAGTAGAGAGTAGTGAGTGTGTAGTAGAGAGTGTGTAGTAGAGAGTGTGTAGTAGAGAGTGTGTAGTAGAGAGTGTGTAGTAGAGAGTGTGTAGTAGAGAGTGTGTAGTAGAGAGTGTGTAGTAGAGAGTGAGCAGTAGAGACTAGTGAGTGTGTAGTAGAGTGGTGAGTGTGTAGTAGAGTGGTGAGTGTGTAGTAGAGTGTGTAGTAGAGTGTGTAGGAGAATGTGTAGTAGGGAGTGTAGTAGAGTGTGTAGTAGAGAGTGTGTAGTAGAGAGTAGTGAGTGTGTAGTAGAGAGTGTGTAATACAGAATGTGAAGTAGAGAGATTGAAGTAGAGAGATTGAAGTAGAGAGATTGAAGTAGAGAGATTGAAGTAGAGAGATTGAATTAGAGAGATTGAGGTAGAGAGATTGAGGTAGAGAGATTGAAGTAGAGAGTGTGGAGTAGAGAGTGTGGAGTAGAGAGTGGAGAGTCTGTAGTAGAGTGTAGTAGAAAGTAGTGAGTGTGTAGTAGAGTAGTAGAGAATGTGTAGTAGAGTAGTAGAGAGTAGTAGAGGGTGTGTAGTAGAGTGTGTAGTAGAGCGTGTGTGTAGCAGAGTGTGTAGTAGAGTGTAGTAGAGTGTGTAGTGTAGAGTGTGTAGTAGAGAGTGTGTAGTAGAGAGTGTGTAATGTAGAGTATGTAATGTAGAGTGTGTAATGTAGAGTGTGTAATGTAGAGTGTGTAATGTAGAGTGTGTAGTAGAGTGTGTAGTAGAGTGTGTAGTAGAGTGTGTAGTAGAGTGTGTAGTAGAGTGTGTAGTAGAGTGTGTAGTAGAGAGTGTGTAGTAGAGAGTAGTGAGTGTGTAGTAGAGAGTGTGTAATACAGAATGTGAAGTAGAGAGATTGAAGTAGAGAGATTGAAGTAGAGAGATTGAAGTAGAGAGATTGAAGTAGAGAGATTGAAGTAGAGAGATTGAATTAGAGAGATTGAGGTAGAGAGATTGAGGTAGAGAGATTGAAGTAGAGAGTGTGGAGTAGAGAGTGTGGAGTAGAGAGTGGAGAGTCTGTAGTAGAGTGTAGTAGAAAGTAGTGAGTGTGTAGTAGAGTAGTAGAGAATGTGTAGTAGAGTAGTAGAGAGTAGTAGAGGGTGTGTAGTAGAGTGTGTAGTAGAGCGTGTGTGTAGCAGAGTGTGTAGTAGAGTGTAGTAGAGTGTGTAGTAGAGCGTGTAGTAGAGCGTGTGTGTAGCAGAGTGTGTAGTAGAGTGTAGTAGAGTGTGTAGTGTAGAGTGTGTAGTAGAGAGTGTGTAGTAGAGAGTGTGTAATGTAGAGTATGTAATGTAGAGTGTGTAATGTAGAGTGTGTAATGTAGAGTGTGTAATGTAGAGTGTGTAGTAGAGTGTGTAGTAGAGTGTGTAGTAGAGTGTGTAGTAGAGTGTGTAGTAGAGTGTGTAGTAGAGTGTGTAGTAGAGAGTGTGTAGTAGAGAGTAGTGAGTGTGTAGTAGAGAGTGTGTAATACAGAATGTGAAGTAGAGAGATTGAAGTAGAGAGATTGAAGTAGAGAGATTGAAGTAGAGAGATTGAAGTAGAGAGATTGAAGTAGAGAGATTGAGGTAGAGAGATTGAAGTAGAGAGTGTGGAGTAGAGAGTGTGGAGTAGAGAGTGGAGAGTCTGTAGTAGAGTGTAGTAGAAAGTAGTGAGTGTGTAGTAGAGTAGTAGAGAATGTGTAGTAGAGTAGTAGAGAGTAGTAGAGGGTGTGTAGTAGAGTGTGTAGTAGAGCGTGTGTGTAGCAGAGTGTGTAGTAGAGTGTAGTAGAGTGTGTAGTGTAGAGTGTGTAGTAGAGAGTGTGTAGTAGAGAGTGTGTAATGTAGAGTGTGTAATGTAGAGTGTATAATGTAGAGTGTGTAGTAGAGAGTGTAATAGAGAGTAGTGACTGTAGTAGATAGTGTGTAGTAGAGAGTGTGTACAAGAGAGTAGTGGCTGTAGTAGTGAGTGTGTAGAGAGTGTGTAGTAGAGTGTGTAGTAGAGAGTAGTGACTGTAGTAGAGAGTGTGTAGTAGTGTGTAGTAGAGAGTAGTGACTGTAGTAGAGTGTGTAGTAGAGAGTGTGTAGTACAGTGTGTAGTAGAGAGTAGTGACTTTAGTAGAGAGTGTGTAGTAGAGTGTGTAGTAGAGAGTGTGTAGTAGAGTGTGTAGTAGAGTGTGTAGTAGAGAGTAGAGTGCGTAGCAGAGAGTAGTGACTGTAGTAGAGAGTGTGTAGCAGAATGTGTAGTAGAGAGTAGTGACTGTAGTAGGGAGTGTGTAGTAGAGAGTAGTGACTGTAGTAGAGAGTGTGTAGTAGAGAGTAGTGACTGTAGTAGAGAGTGTGTAGTAGAGAGTGTGCAGTGATTTGAGTTTTACATCAAATTAAAAACGGGAACGGAACAAACTCATCCTATACATTTTTGTGGTAGGTGCCCACGCATATAGGGTTAAATGATGCGTTAGATGCCACAGGTCCCACCAACACGCTTCCTTTATGATAGGAGAATGCCCAACATCACGGAGATTTGCTCTCTGCTCTTCCCGGATATTTGTATTTTCAAATGTATAATGTTATCCTGCTAAACGAAGACGATGCTCAAACTATAAAAGAAGAGGGTTTCACAGATATGTTAGTCCTTCCGGGCAAACGAAATGACCCAAAGAAAGATCAAGTGACAGTTTAGAGCTCCAAGTGAGTCTTAATAAAATCAGTGTCTGGAACGCATAGCATCAAAGACGAGCGGGGCATCAAACTGCAGTGTCATTCAATCAAAGCTTCAAGGCTTCTGAGCGCTAGCCGAGAATTATTTTTTGTGAAGCACTAGTCACTGTGGAAGGTGCCCCTGCTATCCCAGATGTGAGAAGTCAGTCTGATATGAAAATAAGTAGTATTTGGAATGAATGTATTTGGCAGGGGGAAGGTGGGGCGGCGCAAGACCGTACTGACGAGTGAACAGGAGCCATTTTGTACCGAGTGATTCTGCCTGTGTGCATGTAGACAAACCAGGCAGCAGCATGAGCATGTGATTCGGTAAAATAACAAGCATTTACAATGCAATGGTTTTGCCTTTGTTAAAGTTAGAGCTATTGGCATTGCTCTTGACACTCTGAAGCTCCACTCTGCACTCTGAAGCTCCACTCTGCACTCTGAAGCTCCACTCTGAAGCTCCACTCTGAAGCTCCACTCTGAAGCTCCACTCTGCACTCTGAAGCTCCACTCTGCACTCTGAAGCTCCACTCTGAAGCTCCACTCTGAAGCTCCACTCTGAAGCTCCACTCTGCACTCTGAAGCTCCACTCTGAAGCTCCACTCTGAAGCTCCACTCTGCACTCTGAAGCTCCACTCTGAAGCTGCACTCTGAAGCTCCACTCTGCACTCTGAAGCTCCACTCTGAATCTGCACTCTGAATCTGCACTCTGCACTATGAAGCTCCACTCTGAAGCTCCACTCTGCACTCTGAAGCTCCACTCTGAAGCTCCACTCTGAAGCTCCACTCTGAAGCTCCACTCTGAAGCTCCACTCTGAAGCTCCACTCTGAAGCTCCACTCTGAAGCTCCACTCTGAAGCTCCACTCTGAAGCTCCACTCTGAAGCTCCACTCTGCACTCTGAAGCTCCACTCTGAAGCTCCACTCTGAAGCTCCACTCTGAAGCTCCACTCTGAAGCTCCACTCTGCACTCTGAAGCTCCACTCTGAAGCTCCACTCTGAAGCTCCACTCTGAAGCTCCACTCTGAAGCTCCACTCTGAAGCTCCACTCTGCACTCTGAAGCTCCACTCTGAAGCTCCACTCTGAAGCTCCACTCTGAAGCTCCACTCTGCACTCTGAAGCTCCACTCGGAAGCTCCACTCTGAAGCTCCACTCGGAAGCTCCACTCGGAAGCTCCACTCGGAAGCTCCACTCGGAAGCTCCACTCGGAAGGGGCAAAGATCGGAGCATCACGGAACTAAAACAAATATAAACAAGGCAGTGAGTGCAGCACCGCCTTAGCAGTGGGATAGCAGCCTTGATAACATCGGAGCAGCCCCTGCGCCCGGCCTCAAAACAATAAAGGCAACTCTAGAATGCAGATTTACCTGTATCCCGCAAGTGATGTACGCAGATGGGAAAGAAACAAATAGCAACCTTGGAGAGCTGGCGGGGCAGGCAAACACAGCATCGGGAGACGCAATATAAATAAAATAACAGCTAGTATCAAATTATACAAAAGCCCAACGTAACGAATTGCTCAAAAAAGTCAAACATCATGTGTACATGAAGACGCAATATAAATAAAAAAAAAAAAACAGCCACCAACAGATTAAAGAAAAGCCCCTCCATAGCGGATCGGTAAATAAACTCCAAACGCATCTGTTTATGCAGCATCACACAACCATCGGGAGACGCAATATAAATAAAATAACAGCTAGTATCAAATTATACAAAAGCCCAACGTAACGAATTGCTCAAAAAAGTCAAACATCATGTGTACATGAAGACGCAATATAAATAAAAAAAAAAAAACAGCCACCAACAGATTAAAGAAAAGCCCCTCCATAGCGGATCGGTAAATAAACTCCAAACGCATCTGTTTATGCAGCATCACACAACCCACATGCCCGTAATATTAAACAAACAAGTGATAGCCGCAAACCTTATCATTTAAATTAGTTAAAAAGCCGTTGTCCGAGCACCCGTGAATTGCCTGAGAGCTGGGGTACAAGCCTTCGCCAATGCAGAACGGGCACAGAGAGGCAGCCTGCTGTGGCGGAGCGCAAAATGATGCCCCCCCTGCAGAATGCGAAGAGGCCCCGAGGCTCTTGAGTATAAAGCATGCCTCGCAGATATGTAATGAGCTTGGGCTGAATAGGATCCCCCCGAAAGGCTGCAGGGTTTCTGCATGTTAGCCCCTAAAGAGCGGTAACATTATTAAAGCCGGTTTATGAGGTAATGGACAAAGTAAATGACTTCAACTAAAAAGGGTGTAAAAAAGGGCCGTGTCTTGATTTCGAGTGCTCGATCGGTTTATGAATTATGTGATGACTCGGTTCAGATATGGGGTCCAGGATCAGTACATATCCAAACGCCTTACGCTATCGGCTTGGATAGAAAGTATTGTAACCAAACTCGAGGGGACTTCAGAAGTACAGTGCCATAAAATTCAGCCATCAATGTTTAAAACTAAATAAAAAGGTAGCGTCCCAAAAAAATAAATAAATAAATAGCGCCTTCGGGTAAAGTCCGCGCTATATAAAAATGCATAAATAACTAACTAAATACATACCGCAAATCACTGCCGTCACTCTGCCGGCCTGCGACCAGGAAGTCAGGCAGGCCGGCGCGTCAACAGGAAACAGGAAGTAGGAGGGCGGGAGCCTACCCCGCCTCCCACGGAAGAGCCGCGATTGGACGGAGCCGCCGTGTTTGGAGCACCGGAGCAGGCAGGAGCCTACCCTGCGCCCCGGTGCAGAAGGAGGTAAGAAGAGTCCTGCTGCCGGGCCCTGCAGCTGAGGAGAGCCGCCGCACGAAGGAAGCCGGTGAGTGCGTTGCTGAGCGGGGAAGGGGGAGGCGGGGGGCGCGGGGAAGGGGGAGGCGGGGGGCGCGGGGAAGGGGGGGGCGCGGGGAAAGCATGTGCGGGCGGGCGGGCTTTGTATGTATGTGTGCGTGCGTGTGACTGTGGGGGAGGGGGGTGTGTGTGTGTGAGCGAGTGTCTGTGTGCCTGTATGTGTGTGCCTGCGTGTGCATGCGCTCGCCTGTGTGTGCGTGCGTGCGTGCATGCAGAGGGGTGGGGGCTGCCTGCCTGCGTCTGTAAAAGCAAGGGCTGTGAGTTACTCTGCGCATGCGCGGGGGCAAGCCTGTTCATTCCAAGCCAGCCTCAGCCAGCCTCGGGAAAAACGAAAGTAATAAAAAAGCGAAACTGACACTGCCACTGCAGACAATGCTGCGCGCTCCCGAGGTGAAATCCGGCACTGAAAACGCTCGTAACACTTTGGTGTCCACTCTCCTAAAAACGGATCACATTAGTTGTCGAGCTGACAGCATTCATGCTTCGCATGAATGCTAACGTCAGCTCGACCTAAAAACAGGTAAAAGAAATACTAGATCAGCTAGAATACCAGGGGGTGATTGAAACTTGCACCTCACAAATGAACAACCCTTTGTTTCCGGTCTCCAAACCAGACAATTCATACCGTCTAGTTTTGGATTACCGACACCTTAACTCGTGTTGCAAAACTTTTGCAGTGCAAAATTCGCATAGTGCTGCACTAATGAATAACATAGTGCGCAAAAAATACAAAACAACATTAGACATCTCTAATGGATTCTTTTGTCAAAACATAGCACCAGAGAGCAGATATTTAACAGCTTTCTCAGTAAATGGCACTCAAAAACAATTCTGTCGGTTAGCCCAGGGGTACAAGAACAGCCCGGGAGTATTCTCAGCGAGAGTAACAGAATTACTACAAATATATGATGATGAAGCATTATCGTATGTCGACGACATATACCTAACAGATGATGACTTGGAGACTCACTTGAAAAGAGTGAACACCATAATACTTGGGTTCGCTGCAGAGGGTTACAAATTCAACTTTAAAAAATCCAGAATTGCCCATCTTACAGTCCTATTCTTAGGATATGAATTATCAAGTGAAGGCAAAAGCCTGGCTGACAATTTTCTAGAAAAATGTGCCGTACTCCAAGCACCTAGAACACTAAAAAACCTACAGTCAATTCTAGGCTTCCTAAATTTCGGAAGAACATACATTGCAAATTACGCAGAAAGGGTCAAACCCCTTTATGATCTAATTAAACCAGATTTTAAACGAACCAATTGGACTCAAATACACACAGAAATTCTGAGATCCTTACAAACAGACATGTTAATTAAAACAAAATTAGAAACACGTGATAACACACGCAATCTTGTGATTCGAGTCATCCCAGGAAGATGCGGATTCACATACCTGACCTCTAATGAGGGAGAAAAGGTACCAATTGCATTCAAATCACACTTGTACACAGAAGCTGAAAAGAAGTTCAGCAGTACAGAAAAAATTGTTCATACAGTTCAAACCGCAATAGCTAGAGAAAAAGATAAAGCTGACGGTAGATATATCATAGTCAGAACAGCAGAACCAGCCTTTGAGGCATTAACAATACCATGTAATTTGCCAACAACAGCATTGAATCCAAAGTGGATACAATGGGTGAATTCAATCACAACGGACAAAGTATACTATTACCTTGATCCAGAACTAGAAGAGTTGAAAAATCTAGAATATGAAAGAATATTCCCTCTGCCAATCGACATTCTGCCTTTACGACATTACGCCTGTGTAATTTATACAGACGGACATGCTCAACCCCCCGTTTGGGGAGAACAAGCATACAACCCCACATGTGGGATTACAAAAGAAGTGTGGCGCGGAGGTAAACTAAGACCTCTATTAACAAAAACACACTCAGTAGAAACTAATTCAGAACAACAGACTGAAATAATAGCATTGAAAATGGCGCTAGATAATGCGGATCGCGAATTCCCGACACTTATAGTGTCTGATTCATATTACTGCGTCAAATCATACAACAAGGATTTGCAGACATGGATTCAAAACGGTTACAAAGATGACAATGATGCACCAATAAAGCAGAAATTGCTCTGGGAACAAATAGCTCTTTTACAAAAAGAACTACCAAAGACTCACGTGACACACTCACTGAGTCATCAACGTGATGGCGTTCACGTTGCAGGGAATTCATTGGCTGAAACAGCCACAGCGGCAGCCACTAAATTGGCTCCCGTAGTTCGAGAAAAGCGTACATTAAAATACATTGACGGTGAAACAGTGCTGGCGGTGAAAACGTCATCAAAAGGCGACTGCTCAGCGCTACCGATCAACTATCCACTCAATTATACATACATAATCGATGCAAACTCCGTCCCTTTTGCTCGAATCCCTGAAGTGGGGGATAGAGTGATTCCAAACATGGACAGGAGAAACTTGTTAATCGCAGACGCACATATGGGCGAGGGTCTCAGACACCTCAAACTAAAAGATTCTCTGGAAGAATTACAATCAAGGTACTGGTGGCCAGGCATGAGCCTGCACCACACCATGTTTGTAAAAAACTGCCCAAACTGCAACAGAAATCGCAGTGGGGAGAGAAACAGTGTAATACCTCGTTGTTTCACTCCAGGAAAAATCAGGAGTAAAAAGCAAGGCTTGCGATTAACAGATACAGGCTAGTTTCCCCTTATAATGTAGATCACAAGCACTCGGCTGACGTCTGGACTGTTATACAAAGATTTGCGAGTCTAAATGGCATATACGCTAAGAGCATGCTACGTTTGACCATTGTTTTCACTCTAGCCCTCCAGCCTGAGGGGAAACATGGCCAAATGAGCATAGCACAGCGGGAATCTTCTCACTTCCTTCCTGAGGGATACGGGATGGTGTAAAGAAAAAACCAAGGCATAAAGCAATCTATAACGGAAAGGATATTAGGTTCGGGAGCTGGGTGGGTCAAACATCTAATAAGTGTCCAACGTAGTCTAAATAACTTGCCAAGAAATTCTCTGAAGGGATTCAGTCCGTACGAATTATTATTTGGAACTAGGATGTTGATCTCTGACCTTGATAGTCAGACTTCAGTGGTGAAAGAAAAAAGCTTTGATATCAAAGACCGTTTGGCTATTTTGCAGGACTTAAACAAAACAAGAAAAGACCGGAGCAACATAAAGTTGAAACAGCAGCCAACAACCACTGAAGAACCACCACCTGTCCCAGCAAGACCTGTCTGGATTCCAAAAGTCGGGGATCTAGTCAGAGAAAGGATCGCGGTAAAGAAGGAATTTGGGCCTTCTTACAGAAAAGCAGTTCCTGTCTTGTCTGTCAACGGGACAAGATCAGTTGTACTACCGCCACTTGCTGGTAAAAAGGAGAACCGAGTTGTATCCATCGACCTGGTAAAACCACAATCATGTGGCCGATAACAAACAGTAGGCCAAGTGGACTCCCAATAAGTAGCAGAACACCAAGGTTTGCTACCAGTACAGAGGTCCTAACTAAGAGGCTAATCACATTCGAAACGCCTACAGAAGAACAACAAGGACTATGCAACAATGCAATGGAACTTAGACCTCTGAAAACCCAAATAAAAACATTTAGCAGAGACACACCAATCGATAATGAAGTACCAAGCGAAAATGCAAGAAACAGTAATCCTGAAACAATTGGAACAATTGACAGAACTGCATCCGGCTACTTCATAAACTTCGATGATTCCTCTGAAGGCTTCAGTGAATCAAAGACACAGCCATCATCAAAAACCTTTAAAGATAAAGCTAAAGAACTTTTGAAACAACTGAAAGAAACATATCTGATTTCTCCATGGATTGAATTTTGGGTGGGTTTTGGTGCATTTATCCTCATACTTTGGCTCATCCTGGTACTGACTTTGGGACGCTTCATTGAGGGAAAATATGCTAAAATGGACACAGCAAGTCAGAAAATCAACTTGATCCTCAAGCCACACACATCTTCACACGTCGAGAAAAGAGAACTTTCTTCAGTCAACTTCACAGCCAATCCTATACCGGGTGGGGTAGCATGGGACAACACAGACTACGAAATCTATGGTCCGGTTGAAATCCTGAAATATCCACACCAAATTGAGATCTCATTGAGTGACTTTGTAAAACCAAACTCATTTGCTGATGATTGGGACTTCGAAAGCATTAATAATATGATGTCTGACTTAGTGATGTCTGCTAAATTTACCAAACATGATTATTTGCAGGGTTCTACAAATTATGATAGTATGTATTGCTACAACCACTATGGTAACCATTTTATACATAGATCTGCACAACCTAGAAATGTTTTAAATTATAATCAATGGGAACATTGTGCAACACCTCCAAAAGGGAGCTCAAGAACCGTTTACGACAAATATTCATACTTTTCAGGTTTTAACACAAGTAATGCTGAAACATTTTATTTCAAATTGTCAAATAAGACAGGGACAAAGACCATGATAACAAACACAACATTGATATATTCAGACTCATTCTTTGAAAAAATGAATACTTTTGGTTTTGATTATTGGGACAAAAATGTTGAATTGAAAAGTGTTTGGGGCACAAAAGAATGGCAAGTACAGGGTATAGAATCTTTGTTTAGAGCCTGCATGATCCCAGAACAAATTATATTTTTAAATGACACTGTTCAACAAACCACCTGTCTTGGCTTAGCCAAAATCAAAGACTTAAATAAACCGTCTATTCCAAAACCAACAATGAACAGCAATAGCTCTACAGATGAAGAGATAGACGTAAACTATGTATTAAACCAAAACAGAACACATCCAGATTGGAAACAGTGGTTGATCTGGCCCACAGATACTAATAACTGTCAAGACAGATTCCTGAATAAAACACAGGGGTTCAAAATGACCAGGCCAGACCCTAGATATCCTCAAAGACATCACCCAGGGATAATAACCACCTACAGTGTGGGCAAATTATGCCTTCAATGGCTACAAACTTCCACACTGGCAGAAATTAAGCAACACCTAACTTTACTTACTGATGGTGCTGACTTGCGTGATTTCATTATGGGACCACGCAAACAGCGTCAAAAGCGTTTCATAGCAGCCTCTGTATATGCAGCATACAATGAGGCCTGGAAGGTTACTCAAATTGAAACAGCAGAAAGAATACGGGAAATTGACCGTATTAATTTGGAAAAATCACTTTCTGTAGTGGACAATGGGTTAATGACTCTGTCCTCCAGAATTTTTTCTTTGGACAGCATTGTGTCTTCAGCAATCGACATATTATCGCAGGACTTACTGTTATTACAACACGGTCAGTCTCAATTGCGTTCTATTGTACAGCTTTGGCTGGACGTTACAAAATCTGCGTTCAGGCTATGTGCCTTGGCGTTTAATCAACACAACGTCACTATTCCATATCTTTAACCTTACTGATAGACAAATCAGTATGGCCCAGAAGGGTGCTGATTATACAATCCTGAGCATTGAGAAACTTGAGAGATTACCAGTGACAATGTCAGAACGACCTGTCAGTGAATGGATAATACATGGGATAATTAATATTCCAATCTCAACCTTCAGGTTTCAATACTGCCAAAAATATATACAGGCTGGCATGTACGAGAAATTGGGAAAGGGGTACATTAAAACAACATGGAACTTGCCCTATTCACATGCATGTGTCAGTAATAAAGGACAGAAAGTGTTTCTTAGTGGCAATAATTGTGCGATGTCACTAAGCGGCACACTTCTGTGTAACGGAATTAGTTTGCATGGAGCCTGTGAAGGGAACTCAAATAACCTTTCATGTCACCAGCAAGGCGCACCTGCAACAGAGATAGAACCATTCTTTCAAAGACTCTATAATGGGAGTTACATTCTAATTGTAGATCGCAGATGTTGTAGTCTTATGCCCGGGACTCGCAAGGACGACTGCAGAGATACATTCATTGTTATCGACTAATTCCCCCATACATTTCGCAGAAATCCTGAACGAAATCTTAAATATTTCTGATACCACTGGGGTCTCAAAGGTATTTAAGACAGTATTTTCGATGGCATTAACACCATTCAAAGCCATACTGGGTATTTTTCCAGATTTCGTCCATTCGATTTTTGGCGGACTTCCCCTCATTTTAGGACTGATTGCAGGAATCCTATTCCTAGTCCTTATTTTTCGTTATGGCAAACCATGTCACAGACAAAACACCTGCGACAAGGGAAGAAACAATCCTGAAGCAGTAGCCCGATAGGAGAGAGATGCTCATACGCAGCGGTTTCGGGTACCACACTCTCCTTGCCCAATCTGGAGCCACTAGGATGACAGGCCCGGTCAGCATTGATTTTTTTCCGAACTTGCATGAGAGGTAGCAGCAGGGAGGCGTACAGCAGTCACCTGCTCCTCTCCATCTCGAATGAGCCTCGGTGAGAGCCTGCTTGGAAACTCATGCACGCTGAGCTTCTTACAGTCCACATTTTTTGTGGTTATGGAAAGATGTAGCCACGGTTCTCCTCATTGCTGGAAGATGGCCTGTGCCACCTCGGAGTGTACCAGTCATTCGTGATCCACTAGGCGCAGGGCAGCATTACACAAAGTGCCCCCAGGGCAACACGGGCGTTTGCGCCCGCTTTGCGCACCCCTGGGGCACTTTGGTATTCCAAAAG
This sequence comes from Lissotriton helveticus, assembly GCF_964261635.1. Lineage (NCBI taxonomy): Eukaryota > Metazoa > Chordata > Amphibia > Caudata > Salamandridae > Lissotriton > Lissotriton helveticus. The sequence continues at coordinate 4,497,390 of NC_136066.1, forward strand.
GGGCTGCAGAAGCTTCTGTAATATTGAAAGCGCTGGTGCACATACAATGCCAGAATTTTCTCAAGCGGGGGTTGCCTCATTTGCATGGGGGCGTGGCCCCATGTAAATAAGGGAATCTCTTTGCCTCTGCACCCGCCGTAATAAGAGACGCGGGCGCAGAGGCAATGAAGCTCTCTTGGGGCACACTGATAGCAGCCATCTGGAGGGGGAAAATAGGGTCCTATGGACCCCCCCAGACATCCCCTTGCAGGCGGGTGCAGTAGCTTACTACACCCGCCTGCCGCGCGATCTCTAATCCCCTTTAAAAGCGCGGGCAGCTTGCCACCTGCACAGTGAAACACAGAGCAGCTGCTTCAAACACCTGAATGCGCTGCCCTGGGGGAGCGCCAGTTCGCGGCTGCCCTGGCTGGCAGTGAATTCTATGTGATAGGAAGCCCTTTCCTTGTTTGTGCCCTGTGCACTTGCTTTAAGTTGCACCGAATGCTAACACGGAAAGTGCGCCCTATACATAACAGGGCCCCCTGTGTACAAAGGTCAAGCCAAGTACTTCACAACCAGTGAAACGCCCTGTTCCACCCAGATCCAACCCGAATCACTTCCTGGCACAGGATACAGGACCCCACGGCACCCCACCCCGCTTATTGCAGTATTATAAAGCAGTGGTGTCTATGAGAACCTGAATCAGCCTCCCTTTGATGGATGGAAGGAAGGCCTTCAGTGCCAGGCAAAGGGTCTATAGCCTACCTGGTTGGCATGGAGACTGGTCTCTGCCAGAAACCAACCCCCCGATCTCTACCTCTCTCAGAGGACTGCCCCATCCCAACAGTTACAGATCTGTCACCAACTCTGGGCGGGGCAAAGGGAGGAGTCTGCTGCTATTCCAATTACAACTGAGCCCCAATGCAGGTCTTTTGCCGTTGCCTCTGAAATCTGGATGAAATCGGATAAGTTTCCTTTATGCTGGGCCCACTGAGACTTCAGTTTCTACTGCAGAGACCATATATACCACCTGGCATAGTCAGCTAGCCGGATGTCAGGAGGTCCAGTAGTCTCAGAGCCACTCTCAAGGCTCAGATCTGAGGCTGAAGCATTGGGATCACAGCCCCAATGTTCTGGGCCCGTCATGGTGGAAGGAAGCCTGGAAAATGCACTTATCCAGGATGGCTCCAATGAAGGGAAGCCTCTGGGAATGAGTCAGGTGTGAGTTTGGCACATTGATAGTGAACCGCAAAGATGTTTGAAGGGTTGCCATCGTTTGGAGGTGGTCTACGACTGAATGTGATGAACATACTTTCAACAGCCAGTTGTTGAGATAGGAGAACACGGACCCCTGAAGATGGGCTGCGACCACGGCCATCACTTTTGTGAATACCCGATGGACACTGACGAGGCCAAAGGGGAGCACAGCAAATGCTCTTGGCCCACCTGAACCACAAATAGCGTCTGAACTGCAGGACGGTTACATGAAAGTAAGTGTCCTGCAGATCCAAAACTAACATCCAGTCGTCTGGATCCAGGGCAGACAGATGTTGGGCCAGTATGAGCATCTTGCAAATGTCCTTCCTCAAGAAGGCTTTCAGCGGGTGGAGGTCTAAAATTGCACAAAGGCCTCCGCCCTCCTTCGGCACCACAAAATAACAGGAGCAACATACAGTTCCTATTTCCTGGGCAGAATGCTCTCTATGGCTTCCTGAAGTCAGCGAGCAGGAATGGATTTCTATGGGTTCTCGGTCTGTCACTTCCTGGGTAGATTGATGTAGATGCAGAGCCGCACAAAACCGTATACCGGCCTGAGAAAGGAATGCTAAAAATGAGGACTCTGCAGTTAAAGGAATCCTTCAGACAGAATAGGCCACAGACCATTGACCGTTTTAGAACAGAACTAGATATGGACAACCGACCTTTCAAGCTACAGAGAATGAGCAAGAGACCCCTCACCTCTCCAGCTCCTCCAACTTCAGGTTCAGCTGCTTGTTCTCCTCCACTGCAAACTGGAATCTCTCCCGCGTACTCTCCATTTTATCGCCTTGCTGTTCCATCTATGATAACAAAAAATAACAGGATAACCGATTAACCACAGTAAAGGAGGAAGGGCCAGCTGGTGCAGTGTCTCAGATACAAAGAGGCATCTGCTATCCCAAACACAAAGGCCAGCATATTCTATCAGAGATACACAGGTACCACCGCATAAAACCGTGAACAAAGACAACACTGTGTGCCATCAAAGACATAATACATACACTACCTGCACAGACAACACTGTGTGGTCAGAGACATGTTGGCGCTGTTGTACGCTACCACAAGCTTGTTGTGCTAACAGAAACCGGCAGGGACCATTCTATGATCGCTTGAACACACCGTGTGATCATAATAAAGTGCACTTTTTAGTGCTAACAAAAAAGCAGAGGCCATACTGTGCTAAACATGCACTGCCCTATGCCACTGTAAACGCAGACAATGCCATGTGCAGTCAACGAGACAAGCACACACTACCCTACACTATCCCAACCAACTCGTGTTGTCAGACTCAAGTGCACCGCCATATGCGATTACAGACACCACTGCGTGCAGTTTGACACGTGCCCACCGCCCGATGCTATTGCAAGCACAAATACCGCAATATGAGAACAGGAACAGGAGGGGCCACTCGATTATATGTCGCAAGAACACGCAGCACCATTTGTGCTCCCAGACCCATACAGGCCTTGTTCTATGCAATCAAAAGGACGGACTGACCATGTGCCATTACAGAAACATTGGCCCTGCCCAATGTTGTTACTAACAGACAACACTGTGCATTTAGAGAGACATGATCACACCCGGTGAAAATATAAAACAAAAATAAAACCCCAAAATGTGCGATCCCAGAGCCAACATGAGCACTGTCGTATGTTATTAAATAAATATTTGCATAGCCTATGCTATTGCTCAAACAGCCTCACTGAGTTTAGATAGAATAGGCCACACCCAGTGATATCTCAAAATGACAACTTTTAAGGCATGAAGAGTCCATGCCCCCAGGGCCCACGCAGAGCTGGTGTTGGGGTCAGGTGCCGACTGCTGAACACAGTCATGGTTGTGGTTCTCTCTCCTGCAATGGGGTTTATTTTGCCTCAGTGATTGATGCTAAATGCTCAGGCACACTTGTGCTGCAGTTTTCTTTTTTGAGCGATACCAAAGGGGATGATGGACGGAGAGTTTGAGCAAATCAAACACTCACCCCCAGTCAACTGATCTGGGTTTAATCCATCACCATTCTTTAGCTCACTCGGCCACCCCATTTCAGACATGGCCATATGCAAATGCGGGCTGGACTGTTCCCATGAGGCACAGGGTCAAGGCTGATTTGCAAATGGCCATGTCTGAACTGGGGTGGTGTGAAGTGCAACAAAACAATGGATTTAGGCCCAGATCTCTGTACTGGGGTGAATGTATGGCATTGTTCTGCATTCTGTCCATCAACTGTTGTTTTTGCATTTGGCACCCCGAGTGGGACAGGTATGCTCAGACGTGAGTCCCGTGCTCTCCACACCACTGGAGTCAAGCTATCCTGGCTGATGACGGATGATAGCCAGAAACTGGTCCTAGGATGCTTGATTCCGGTCCAGGGAAGACATGGCTTGGCAGTTCGAGCTGAACTGACCCCATAAGGCACAGGGTCAAGGCTGATTTGCATATAGCCATGTCTGAACTGGGGTGGTGTGGAGTGCAAAAAAACGATGGATTTAGGCCCAGATCTCTGTACTGGGGTGAATGTATGACATTGTTCTGCATTCTGTCCATCAACTGTTGTTTTTGTGTTTTTTGTTGTTGAGGCACAGAGTCTTTTGATTGAAGAGCGGGGTCTTTGTTGCAGTCTTTTTCACTGCATCTCTGTGAGGTGCCTTTGAAAACATTGGTGTTCTCGCAGTTGACACTTCTGCAAGTACACTCTAGAGTCCTTTTTGGGGATAGACCCTACAAATCTGATCAGTATAGCTATCTTCCACTTCCTGTGTCTCTTTCAAGGTAGGTCTTGGAGACTATAAAAAGATTGGTTTGACAACTTTCTGGTATGTTGTAATTAGGATTGTTAGCGATTGCTCGCTCCAGGAGATCCTGCTGTCCTGTATTCATCACTCCTTGAGTCGGGGTGCTCTAGATTCTTCTCTTCTGATCCTCAGCATCTTCTGACTTATTGGCCTGTTTATGGTCCTGAAGGAATTTCTGAGTGTTCAGTGTCTGCAAATTCTGCTTCCTACTTGTACTTCTGTCTTTAATGTCAATCTGGTTAGGAGGAATAAGCACTAGGGCACGTATACAGCCCTCACTCAAGTTTTTATAACTCCAATGGGTCTGGTACAAGAATCATTAACTGCTTTGAGCAACTTAACTCAAGTTCAAAACCTCATGACCGTGCAATTGATTACTAACCTAATGCTATCTTATCCTGCAATGTTTCCATCAGAAAGTTAGGTCTCACAAGAGTATCTGGATAACACTGTTAAGAATAGGTTATTAACAACTTCAAAGTTTCCAGGAGTGGTACTCATTTTTTGTAGCAAAAAAAAAATAGGACAGAACTTTGTCCTTGTGTTGATTTCCGTGGCTTGATCCAGGTAATCATAATGGATAGATATCCTTTCCCATTGATTTCTAATATCTTAGAGGCTATTTAGAAGCAGAGGGAAGATATTTACTAAGTTGGATTTAAGGGGAGCATATCATCTGCTCTGTATCAAAGAAGTCAGTTGAAAACTGCCGTTCAAACACATTTCAGGAAGTATGCATGTCAAGTATTGGCAAAAGGCTTATGCAGTGCCTTTGCTGTTTTGCAACGCTCCCTGGACACCACTCTCTGATGTACTTCTTCATGACTACTGTTCTAGATGATATACTAGTTTATTTCAAACGAGCCAGACAAGCATGAAATGCATGTCAAATTACTCGTCTGTTATGAACACCACCAGAGAAAAATGTAATTGACAAGAAAACTATGGAATATCTAAGGATATGGATCAGAGAGGTAAAAACCATACAGGAACAGTCAATTCCAAATTTTATTAGGACTAGTAAATTACTAAAGTTATTTGAGCACTATTCAGCCCGGGTCTTACCTCTTAAAATGTTAATAAAGAAGAACAATATGTACAAATGGACTCTATAAGCATCTATGACTTTAAAAAATAATAAAAAACGGTTAAAACTCTAATCCTTTAAAAACATATATTCTAAAAACAAATGCTTCAGACAGTATCGTTGAAGTAACAAGTCAAGTCAACTCTTAAGATGGAATATCCGGTTGCCTATTTTTCCTGCAAAATTGATAACTTAGATAGCAATCGCTCTCATCGACAATGAATTACTGGTGATCAAGAATTCCTTCCGTGAATATTTTACTAGGTTCTTAACTCTGTGTCATGATAATTGAAAATTACAAGTTCTGAAGCACAAGATGTGCAGAAACACTCAGGCTAGCTGGGCATTTTACTCCTCTGCAGTACAATAAAACGTTCTTCCAAAAGAAGCATTTTTGTTTTCCATTACTGAATCTTTTTTAGATCAAGTTCATGAAAAAACTTTAAACCTCCAATCCTATTCTTGGCAAACAAAGAAAACAATCATCCATCAAGATGGAGAAATTATTATTATCATTATTTTTTACAAAAGAATGTCTTACAATTATGTTATGGTTCTTTATCAGAGCATCATATGTTACAAAACGTCTCACAATCTTTTATCTCAATATTTTTGGTGGCCATCAATTTGTAAAGATTTAAAAGAATATATAGACTTGTGAAGTTTGTGCTCAAAACAAAGTTAACACTCTAGATTTCTACAAAATCCTGAACCACTTTCTTTACCGTGGGAAATTATTTCTATGGATTACATTATGAATCTATCACCTTCAAAAGCAAGTAACGTATCATGACAATAACAGATTTTTTGTACAAAGTTGGCTCATTTACCTCCATTCGCTGTAATTCCTCCAGATGATTTGCAAAATAATCTTGGGTAGAGCAAAACAATATGTCTCCAAGTTATGAGGCCATGTTTAAGGAGTCGGGAATCCTTATATAATTATCTGGGTTTCATCCAGAGACAAGTGTGTAGACTGAGAGATTAACCAAACATTGAAAACCTATTTGAGATGCTTTGAAAAAGCAAGTCACTAACTGGAAGGAGTTACTTCTAACTGGGGAACATGCCTATACAAATCCTTCTACTGTGTTCAGCCCATTCTTTGCTACTTTGGATATCATCCTCAAGATATTCTCATTAATCTTCCAATGGAGGACTCTGTAAAAGCAGTCCAAGCAATTCTACAACAACTAGAAAAGTTCAAGAAAAGTTTAAGATCTAATTTGAAAGAACTCAAGAGTAAGCAGGTCAATAAACACAGATCAGCACCTACTTACAATATTGGAGAGAGTTTTACTTTCTTCTTCCAATCTTCCTAATATCCTTAAAAGATCAAGTCTGGGACTAGATATTTTGGACACTTAGAAATTCCATAGATTTCAGGGCCAGGGGTTGTCCATTAAGGAAGATTCACCCTACTTTTCTTGTAGGCATCTTAAAACCAATAGAGACACAAATGATGGACAGAATGTGGAACAAATCAAACATTCACCCTCAGTCAACAGATCTGGGTTAAATCCATTGTTCTTTTGCTCACCATGCCACCCCAATTTACACCCAGCTATATGCAAATCAGTCTTGACCCATCTCCTCGTGGGAACAGTCCAGCCCGAACTGCCAAGCCTGGTCCTCTTTGGACCAGAAACAAGCATCCTGGGACCGGTTTCGGGGTATCACCCCTCATCGGCCAGGCTAGCTTGATTCCATTGGCACAGTGAGCCTGGGACCCATAGACGGCAATACCTGGCATACTTAGGGTGAAAGAGCAAAAGACATACAATGATGGACGGAATGCAGAGCAAATCAAACATTCACCCCCAGTCAAGAGATCTGGGTTAAATCCATTGTCCTTAAAACCAGTCATACACAATTCCTCTCCCATAAAGAGAAGTATACTCCCGTCATCTACTTTAGGGAATGACCAGGAAGAGTCCACAGTAAAGGAAATATTCACAATTCTGTTGAGGGAAACTGCAGTATTTTATTGATCGGGAAGGAAATCTGCTTCTGATGTGTCTTGGGAACCTGCAATATCTGTTCAAGCCCTACTTCTGGTCAAAAGATGTATTTCCAAACATCCTGAGAAGCTAGGCTTTCTTGGGGTTTTGTGGGTGCAAAGTATTAACACACAAAGTCTGCTCCCCAAGACCCTACACAAGGAAGAACTCACTTTGTTGTGTTGGTCTCAGGTGCTGAAACGGCTAATCAACCCTGTCACGGTTGCATTCTTCTCTGTGCAGCAACAGTTTTCGTTGTGTTGGTGTCAAAATCTCAGGTGAGCTTACATTGCAGTGGAGTGGAGTTTCTCAAAGACACTGAGTTTTCTTACGGACACATTTTGCTGCAGTCCGTTTCTTCCGCACGTGCGCATCAGCTGCCTTTTAAAAACTTGGCGTTCGGGCTGATGCTAAAAGATTCTAGAACCTTCCAATAGTCCACTCTAGTAATTCCTTGTTAGGGGTACATCCTATAGATCCTAACCCCACTTCCTGTGTTCTCTTTTGGCGGTCAAGTTTTGCAGACTATAAACAGGTTGGGTGGATAACTTTGTGGTGTCGCAATTTGGATTTTTGCTGATTACTTTCTCCAGGAGACAGCGCTTTCCTGTATTTGTCATTCCCAGAGTCGAAATCCTCCAAGTTCTTCTCTTCTGATCCTCAACATCCTCTGACTTATTGACCTATGTAATGTCTTGGAGGACTTTTTTTTTTTTACTATTCAGTTTTTCTTGTTAAGACATTATGTATGCTGCTCCTACCTCAATCTCCAGTGTCAGTCTAGAGCAAAAGCCTCAAGAGAATGTGTTTAGGGGTTTCCTGACCACCTGCCCTTCACTGAGGCAGAGGCACTACAAATGAAGTTATAGACGCAAGTGGGCAAACAACAATGCGATCACATACCCCATGATGTGAACATAAATAAAATACTGCCCTCTGCTATTCTAAACAGACACTGCACAGTGCAAGACGGAAACATGACAACATGCCATCAAATTGCAAACATAGACCTCACCTTGTGCCATCACAACACACATACAATGGCATGTGAGATCAGAAGCATTGATACCACCTTGTGCCATCACAACCACAGGGGCAACATTAACATAGACAGTGCCTCGTCACCATACTAGGACCCAGCATCATACACCCCCTGCCCTCCTCCTCAGAGTCATGCCGCAAACCCTCTGCTCACCTGTGGGCTCAACTGCATATACCTCTGGCCCTCCAAGTTTCTGTCTACGTACACTTGTCCTCTCATTGGTCCACCAATGTACCGACTGTGCTCCTTGGATTCAGTCACGCATACTCCAACACTTTCTTTAGCCCACTGACATTCCCAAAATAGAGATGTGATAAATTACAGGTACGAAGATATGCTCATGCCCAGCAGTAGGACGGATACACTTCTGCTAAGCAGTGGCACATGGATTTGTGTCCAGCCATCGTACAGGTACATCCAGGCCCAGCAGTTGCACAGATATGTCTGGGACCAGCATTTGCAAAAATTAACACAAATGCCAGTGAAACATCAGTACCCACTACTTGCACAAATATACTGGTGTCCAAGAATGTACTATCCCAAAAGATGCAGTGATTGCTGACACACCAATAACCAGCAGCCAGACAGATAGATAGGTCAGTGATCGGCAAGCACACACAAACTGCTATCCCCAGTTATGCAAGGTCACAAAGATACAGGCGTGAACAGTATGTGCACAGATGTATCAGTGCATCTAACTAATGCAGCCTCCAGTCCACTCACGGAAAGAGGAGTGATCAACTGAGATCCACTTACTTCACCAGTCATCCTGAGCACCTACCTTGGTGATCCACTGGCAGCAGCAATACGCATAGCAGAGAAATGATTATAGAACAAACAAAACAGCAAGAGAGTTTATTTCTGCAATGAGTGTTGTTTAATGAAATCCAACACAAGATGCACTGAGCTGGTTGAGCCGGCGATAGCAGGACAGGATCTGTGGAGCGATGACCGAGCTCCTGGTGTTCAGCAGCGGTGTGACCTTCCCTCACAGCCTTTATCGCACATACTGCGCCTCTCTGGGGGTTCGCAAAGCTTGGTGGTGGAGCCTGCGTTCTTCCAATTTCTTACCCGCATCCGCAGATCAGAAATCATACAGGAGAGCTCGTTGTTCTTCTTTTCGTAGCACATCAGCTGCTCCTGGCACTCTTGAAGCTTGCACTCGGTGGACTTGAGCATCTCCGGAAGCTGCTCCAGTTCATCAATTCGGTTCTTGAACTTGCGACGTAACTGTTGAAGAGACAGAGTGCATTTAGCAGTGTCTGGTTACCACCTAACCATTGCCAAAGCACGAGATTTAACACACTACACCCAAAAAGTTCAGTTCCATGGTTCCATACAGAGGCCCACACAATTCCAGACAGCCCAAACCAACAATTATATGTGGAACCTACCCGTGACCTCTGGCAAAGCCCTTGACTTCAGGCATCTTCCAACTTGCACCTTTGCTTCCCTGCAAAGTCTATTCCCAAACTAAGAAGTTCACTTAAACTAGTGTTTGCAATCGAATACTTCATATAACGTTTTGCAGGAAGGATACTGACAGTTTATCCTAAAGTACACAAGACTACTTCAGAACACCAGTGAGAAAATATCAAAGTGAAGATTCCTCAAATGGTGGAGACTCACAGCATATACTTCAAATAGGAGGTAAATTCCCGAACTCATCAGATTGGTAGAGGCTCCAAAATATACGGGACGACTGCACCTTATCTTAGGTGCTGGGGACTTGCACTTTCGGGATTGTGGACAGAACACATATTGGTTGAAAGTCGGGCTGCATTTTGGGCAGAGGAAACTGTGTAATTACCCACCTCTCCACCCTCCGATACGGTGTCATCACTTTAGGCCCCTGTGACGGAACATATCCGCTTATACTACCTATATTACAACAAGCGCGGTCACATGACCGACCTGGCCTCGTTCAAGACCACCCCTAAGATACGGTTTCATTTCTATGGAAGCACTATTTCCATTCACCTCATTTGAAGTTGAACTCGGAACCCACTACTAGAACGGGTACCTTCGGGACATCTTGAATCCAGTGTGTCACTACCGTGAAGTTTCAGATCTAACTATTTCATACCTCCAATGAGGTGCTAATAACTTGAACCCTGACGAAGTTCCCATGGCACAAAGGGAACGCGTTGGCTGTGCCGTTTTAATGAAACAAATAAAGAGAAGACTTTTCAAATAATTGTTTCGCGCAACTGACTTTATTGGAGTGCACCTTCCTCTTTCCTATGAACATACGGTAAAATGTGTCAAGGATTTTCCTGTAGGTGAATATATTTTAAAGACGCCAGTGCCAGCAGTGGTAAGAACATTCAGTAACCACTGGGAAATGGTAGCCAAGCCCACCTGGAAGCAGCTGGGATACAGTTATGTACTGCAGTGGAAGCCTACAGACATGTTTCAATGTAAGGTGCCTCTAAGCACATCCAGGGTATGTGAGTGACGTACCCCAAGACATCACAGACTCTACAGTGGTCGTTTGGTACTATTAACCTACACTGCAAGAGAGACCGAATTCGTTGAGGCATACCACAACAAACGTTGACTGCTTAATCACTTCCATATAAAGGGCTTCTATCTATTTTTTTAAATATACAGAGTCACAGATGATCTACTTAAACATACAAAGACAGGACTTTAAGAAACTACTGGAGGTTGCTTAAGACTAATCGGCTGCTCAAAGAGGCACCGCCAGACAAACAAAGAAATACTGGAGTCCGCTTAAGAGTGCTCAAAGACACCGCCAGTGAAACGAAGAAATACTGGAGTCTGCTTAAGAGTAATTGGCTGCTCACTGCGGCACCACCAGTGAACTAAGAAATACTGGAGGCTGCTTAAGAGTTCTCAAGGACGCACCGCCAGTGAAACTAAGAAATACTGGAGTCCGCTTAAAAGTAATCAGCTGCTCATAGAGGCACCGCCAGTAAAACTGAGAAATACTGGAGTCCGCTTAAGAGTGCTCAAAGACACCGCCAGTGAAACGAAGAAATACTGGAGTCAACTTAAGAGTAATCGGCTGGTCAAAGAGGCACCGCCAGTGAAACGAAGAAATACTGGAGTCTGCTTAAGAGTAATCGGCTGCTCAAAGAGGCACCGCCAGTGAACTAAGAAATACTGGAGTCACCTTAAGAGAAATTGGCTGCTCAACGAAGCACCGCCAGTGAAACGAAGAAATACCGGAGTCAGCTTAAGACTAATCGGCTGCTCAAAGAAGCACCGCCAGTAAAACTGAGAAATACTGGAGTCAGCTTAAGAGTAATCGGAAGCTCAAAGACGAACCGCCAGTGAAAATAAGAAATATTGGAGTCAGCTTAAGAGTAATCGGCTGCTCACAGAGGCACCGCCAGTGAAACGGAGGAATACTGGAGGCATCTTAAGAGTAATCAGCTGCTCACAGAGGCACCTGAGGTACTGAAGCTACATACAGATCATACATACTCACCTCTGGGGAACTGCCGCTACACGCAGATAATATATACTCACACCTGAGGTACTGAAGATACACACAGATCAGACATACTTGTGTCTGAAGATCTTCAGCTACACGTAGATCTTACCTACTCACGCCTGAAGAACTGCTGCTACGTGCAGATCATACATACTTGCACCTAAAGAACTCTGCAGCTAAACACAGGTCATACATACTCATGCCCGAAAAACTGCAGCTAGACGCAAATCATACTTACACCTCAAGAACTGCAGCTATACATAGATCATACGTACTCGCCTTGAGGAACTGAAGCTACACACGTCATACAGTCTACACGCAGATCATACTTACTCACCTCTGGGGAACTGCCGCTACACGCAGATAATATATACTCACACCTGAGGTGCTGAAGCTACACACAGATCAGACATACTTGTGTCTGAAGATCTTCAGCTACACGTAGATCTTACCTACTCACGCCTGAAGAACTGCTGCTACGTGCAGATCATACATACTTGCACCTAAAGAACTCTGCAGCTAAACACAGGTCATACATACTCATGCCCGAAAAACTGCAGCTAGACGCAAATCATACTTACACCTCAAGAACTGCAGCTATACATAGATCATACGTACTCGCCTTGAGGAACTGAAGCTACACACGTCATACAGTCTACATGCAGATCATATTTACTCGCGCTTAAAGAACTGCGGATCATACATACTCGCACTTAAAGAACTCTGCAGCTACACACAGATCATACATACTCATGCCTGAAGAAATGCAGCTAGACACATATCATACGTACTCGCCTTGAGGAACAGAAGCTACACACATCACACATTCTACATGCAGATAATATTTACTCGTGCTTAAAGAACTGCAGATTATACATACACGCACCTAAAGAACTCTGCAGCTACACACAGATCATACATACTCATGCCTGAAGAACTGCAGCTACACACAGATCATACGTACTCACGCCTAAGAGAACTGCATCTACACATGGATCATACATACTCATGCCTGAAGAACTGCAGCTACACACAGATCATACGTACTCACGCCTAAGAGAACTGCAGCTACACACGGATCATACATACTCATGCCTGAAGAACTGCAACTACATAGATCATACGTACTCACGCCTAAGAGAACTGCAGCTACACAGGGATCATACATACACCTGAAAAATTGTAGCTACGCACAGATTAAATATGCTCACATCTGAAGAATTGCAGCTACACACAGATCATACGTATTCAAGCCTAAGAGAACTGTAGCTACACACAGATCATACATACTCATGCCTAAGGGAACTGTAGCTACACACAGATTATACATACTCATGCCTGAAGAACTGTAGCTACACACAGATTATTCATACTCACACCTGAAGTACCGCAGCTACATGTAGATCATACGTACTCACGCCTACGAGAACTGCAGCTACATATAGATCATAAATCCAAATCATAAAGACGTGAACTATAAATGGCTATATATACACCTCACGCAGATGAAGGCCCAAATAATCTGCGATACTGTAGGTCATAAAGGGGCTCAACTCTGAGAGCATCAATAAGGTCCGATTACAGAGTCACACGCAAAGAGCAGCCCGGTCATACAGACTCACGCCTAACAATTTTCGCACAGCCAGACCACAAAGAATCGCAATACAGGCACATCAGACAGGTTCATGTCTAAAAAGTGGAAACAAAGCTAGATCTAAGAAGCTCATGAACAAAACGTTTAAATCATGATATTGAAAGGTTCACGACAGTCCCTAGAGAGACAATAATCTTTGTGAATACAAAGCTCGATCTCATGATGTTCCCAAGAGACAACAAAATACTAGATGAATAAGCCAAAAAGAGCTGTTTGCATGTGTGGCGGTCTGTGTCACTCACAAGGACATGTACTCAATCTGTCGGAAAAACCTAAGCTGGGACCATTATCACCAGCAAGATGTGATCACATGCCACAAAGAACTCTGTAACACCCGATTCAAGACAGTCAGATAAGGACGTGAAGGGTTTAAAGGAGATCCAGAATTTCCTATTAATCACCTCGAGTAATAGGACAACAAGAAGCAAATGAATAATATGACAAAAGTTAATTCTGCCGCTCAAAGTCGGCCTGATGGAGTACATAAAGGGAAGGCATCTCACCGTCCTACAAAGACATGAATGCAAACCGTGACTAGACCCAGGATGGTAAGATGGCCCCTGAGCGTCTTGCTATAAACGACCAACTAGAGTCGGAACTCACATGGCATGAGGAAAAAACTCATTTGGGAGAAAATAAACACAAGGGACCGAGGGAGGAAATATGCAAAAAACCTGAATGCCTTACATGAATGCTTCTCTACAAGCTTCTAAAACTACAGCCTCGTTTCGAAAGGTAGCAGAGTCCCTTTACAAAGTCTCCGAGCTCACGTCTCTTGGAATTCAGTACAATACCAAGAGTAGGTAAAGGGTGGGTTAAGCAGAATGCTCCCAGGAGAAGGGGTCACAGGCCAGATCCTGTAAGCATGTGCCAAAGGCTTGATCCCAGGAGCATTGGTCAAACAGCCTTCGTTCACATATAGTCATCTAAAAATATTACATATAAATCCTTTCATCATATTTATGGATGAACATCTGTGCAAGGTAGTAAATGGCAAAATATTCAAATCAAACAAAACATTAATATTAGTCAGTGGTGGGACGCCACTGGCCACAGCTGGAAACCATGCAAGGTCCGAGCCGTGGAAACAAAGGTAAAGGGTGAACTTGCAGGCATGACCATAGCCATATCTGAATTAAGATGAACACCGCCCCAGTGTTTTCACGGCACCCACTCCATAAGTGCCAACTACCCACTCTCCAGAAATTAGCAAGGGTTCTTACCGCCTCAACCTCCCGGTTCATGCCCTCCTTCGCCTGTTTGTTCTCTTTGTCACATTCCTCGAGTTTCTGGCAAATCTCATCAGCTTCCATTCTGGTCTTTTGCACCTGGGAACAAAGAATCAGATACATTGGTCAACAAATGGGAGAACAGGGCAGCAGGACAGGTATGAGCAGGGAGAGGAGACATTTATGTAAAGAGTACTGAGAGTCAAGGAGAAAGAAAGAGATCAAGGCTAGAAAGGCCGGGAGCATCATTGTAGAGACATTTGCAGGTGGAGGGTGAAGGAGCAAAACATCAGGTGTCACAAAAATGGGATTGCAGACAGAGAACTGGATTTCCAGATGACAGAAACAGGCTGGACGGTTGTTAGAAAGTGCATATACATGTTGATGGGAGGAAAGATGAACCAGAGAAAAATATTTGAACACGATGGAAGCTTTGCAGAGAGAATGAAGGGAAACAGGAAGAGGGATTGAGTGAAGGAACAGAGTGAGTGACTCACGCAGGAAGAGAGGGGGGATCAAGCAGGATGCTCTTGGGCAAGGGTAAGAAAGGCATATTGCGGCAGTGATTTGTTTTCTTACAGTGCGGTTCCTGTGCCACTATATATTGCTTCACTGCCATTGTGGCTACATAGCGAAATATAAATGGCGGGGCAGACAGCAAGCACATAATGAGGGGGTGAAAAGGCTAAGTTTGAGGCACAAGGTTGGGTCAGAGAAAGCAAAATGAAGCGCTATAAAAATAACAAAATAAAAAAGATGGAACTTGACATCTGAAATAGAAGCTTCTGTACTGCTTTGATAAGCTGGTACAACAAAAGTATACCCTTCGACCACAGACAATGTAGCAAATGCACCCACATACCACTAACCACTATCATAGGTGAATGTCGGTGGGTTCACCCCGTTAGAAGAGGTGGCCTACTGTGCTCTCCCTTTTAGGCCCGCTAACATCCGATAACTGGAATCTTTGCCTTCTGCTCATGGATGTGACATGTGGTGACATATGGTGCTGTACCTCAGGGTGACCTGACCCCCACAAGGACACAGGTTTGTCTTTTTCAGCCCAGGGTTTCGTGTTGTGGTTCCGCTTCAGCCGACCTGCTTCGGTAAAACACTGTCAGAAACATTTGCCGAGAATAGGCGTTACCCTGGTTTAAAAGTGTGGTTGGATCTCATTCTTCTTTGACGTTATAGCCCTGTTTGAGTATTGCGTTGATGTGGGTTATCTAAGGAGTCTTACTGATTTTGAGGTTCCATCCCCTACTGACACCTAGATTAAGCAGCATCTAGATATAGAAACTTGGTCATCCACGGGGGGTGTAAAAGTATTGTGGCCCTGGGACACCAGTGGTAAGTAGCAACATCCACAGAGGACACTGCGAGCGCCAGAGAATAGGCCTCATACGATCTAAGGCCAATATGAACGGAAAAACAATTACAGAAAAAGGAAGAAGCAGAATCACCCTAAAACAGGAAAACAAAACAAAAGAAGGGAAAGGTGAGAGAACTTGGCAGGAAAAGCGCAGGAAGGCAACATGAAGAGTAAAGGCTTATCGATAGAAGGCAGAGAGACTGGGGGAGAGCTAATCGATGGCAAGAAGAGGGTCAGACAGAGTGAGTAGTAAAGCAATGGTCAAGGTCATTACTGAAGGACATAGGGGGGCAGGAAAAAAGGGTGTTTTGAAAAGAGTATGAAAAGCATCTGGGTGAAGGGGAGGCGGGGCGACCATATGGAGTGTACTGTAGGGTCTCCTCCAATCCAAAGCTGTCACCACCCTGGTACACCCAAGAACGTACAAAAATGAATATGCTACTTACCAGTATGCATCTGTTCTTGGCATGTAGGGCTGCTAACATTCATATCTTAGCATTAGATCGCCGCCTAGTGTTGGGTCCGGATGATCGCACATTGTTGTCCTGGAAGAGTCTTCGAAGTATCCTGAGATAGGTGGCTCCTCCCCTGGACTACAGTGCGCATGGGCATCGGCTCCATCCCCAGATTGTTTTTCGCCATTGTGGCAGAAGATGGAGTGAAAAGTGTAAAGGATGTCCATGCTAATGAATAAATACAATAGTATATCTGCAGCTGCGACAGGCACCGGGGAGGAGGGCGGGCGATATGAATGTTAGCAGCCCTACATGCCAAGAACAGATGCATACTGGTAAGTAGCATATTCAGTTCGAGGCATGTGGGCTGCTAAATTCATATCTTAGCATAGAATACATAGCAGTCCCTCCATCAGCGGCGGTTGCCCGTGCCAGCTGCAGAAACCTGAAAAAGTGTTTTTAGAACAGCCTGTCCTACAGCAGCTTGCTGCTTGGAATGCACATCAACACAGTAGTGTTTTGTAAAGGTATGTGGTGTAACCCACGTGGCTGCTCTGCAAATATCCTCCAAAGGAATGTTCCCTAGGAAAGCCATGGATGCCCCCAGATTGCGTGTGGAGTGCGCCCTTGGGGGTATTGTTAAAGTGCGCTTGGCCTTTTGATAACATATCTGGATGCACTTAACAATCCATCTGGCTATCCCTGCTTTGGAAATAGGGTTGCCTTTGTGTTGTGGTGCGAAGGCAACAAAAAGTTGTTTTGTCTTTCTAAAGGGTTGTGTTCTGTCTATGTAGTACATCAACGCCCTCCGTACATCTAAGGTATGGAGCATTCTTTCTGCCACCGTTTGCGGGTTTTGAAAGAATGCTGGTAAGTCAATAGTTTGGTTGAGATGAAACTGTGACACCACCTTCGGAAGGAATTTGGGGTTAGTGCGTAGCACTACCCTATTTGGATGAATTTGAATGAATGGCTCTTGGATTGTGAGCGCTTGCAGCTCACTGACACGCCTCAGAGACGTAATAGCTACTAGGAAAGCCACTTTCCACGTAAGGAACTGGAGTTCACACGAGTGCAGTGGCTCAAATGGTGGTCCCATCAGTCTGGTGAGAACGACATTGAGGTTCCACACCGGAGCTGGCGGTGTTCTTGGGGGAATGACTCGTTTCAGACCTTCAAGGAAGGCTTTAATGGCGGGCACTCTGAAGACAGAGAGATGCTGCCTGTTTTGAAGATAAGCCGCTATGGCGGATAGATGTATCCGAATGGAAGTGTACGCTAGATTGCACTTGTAAAGATGCAACAGATAGCAAATGATGTTGGGGATAGATGCATCTAGCGGGTTGATGTCATTGGCTGCACAGTAAATGACAAAACGCTTCCATTTTGCAGCATAGCATGCTCTGGTAGTTGGTTTCCTTGCCTCCTTGATGATGTTCATGCATTCCGGAGGTAGGTTAAGGTATCCAAACTCTAGGACTTCAGGAGCCAGATCGCCAGGTTGAGCTGTTGCGGATCTGGATGCTGAATTTCTCCATGGTTCTGCGTCAAAAGACTGGGCGTGAGGCGCAGTCTTTGATGCGGCACCACTGAGAGTTCGAGGAACGTGGTGTACCAAGCCTGGCGCGCCCACGTTGGAGCAACTAGGATGAGAGTCATCGCGTGCTGCCGTAGCTTTCTTGCGACCAGCGGTATTAGAGGGGCTGGCGGAAAAGCGTACGCAAATTTGCCTGACCAGTTCATCCATATCGCATTCCCCTGCGACTGTGGGTGAGGGAACCTGGCGGCAAAGTGTTGGCATTTTGCGTTTTCTTTTGTGGCAAACAGGTCTATCTCCGGATGACCCCACTGCTGGAAGTACGGGTGGAGGACAGATGGGTGTATCTCCCACTCGTGCATTTGATGGCTGTACCTGCTGAGCAGATCCGCCATCTGGTTGTCCTTCCCTGGGAGGTGTCCTGCCATGAGGAAAATGTTCCTCTGAATGGCCCACTTCCACATGCTCTGAGCCAGATGAGACAGCTGTGGCGAGTGGGTGCCTCCCTGCTTTTGAATGTAGTACATCGCAGTCATGTTGTCCGTCCGGACTAACACTACCTTGTTGCACAGATGTACAATGAAGGACTTGATCGCCATGAAGATTGCCATCAGTTCCAGATAGTTGATGTGCATCTTCTGTTGCTGCGTCGTCCATAGTCCCTGCACTGTGTAAGTGAGCAGATGAGCTCCCCATCCCTGGAGAGATGCGTCCGTTGTCAGGATAATCTGCGGCACAGGCTCTTGGAACAGTCGGCCCTTGCAAAGGTTGTGTGGAGTCCACCAATGCAGAGAGTCGTATGCCCGACTGGTAACCAACACTAGGTCTGTCAATTGCCCCTGAGCCTGTGTCCACTGATTCGCTAAGCACTCCTGGAGCGGGCGCATATGTAACCGTGCGTGAGGGACTATGAAGATGCAGGAGGCCATCATGCCTATCAACTGCATGAACACTCTCGCTGGAAGCGAGTGTTGTGGTCTGAACTTTTGGATCAGAGACTGCATGCTGTCTATCCTGACTTGGTTTGGCTGAGCCATGGCCGTCAGGGTGTTGATCGTCGCACCTAGGAACTGCCGGACATGTGCTGGTTGTAGATGCGACTTTGGGTAGTTCAGCGAGAAACCCAGATTGTGAAGAAGGTGAATTGTAGTCGACATGTCCGCGGCGCACTGTTGTTCCGACTTGGCTTGCACGAGCCAGTCGTCGAGGTAGGGGTAGACATGGATGTTCTGCCTCCTGAGGTGCGCTGCTACTGTCGCCAGACACTTGGTAAACACCCTTGGGGCTGTGGTGACTCCGAAGGGTAGGACCTTGAACTGGTAATGCTTGCCTTGAATAGTGAACCTGAGGTATTTCCTGTGGGACGGGTGTAGTGGAATGTGGAAATAAGCATCCTTGAGATCTAAGGTTGCCAAGAAGTCCCCTTGTTTTAGCAAGGGAAGAATATGTTGCAGTGTAAGCATGTGGAAATGTTCTGATAGTATGTACAGGTTGAGGGGACGTAGATCTAGAATGGGTCTGAGAGATCCGTCCTTCTTTGGAATAAGGAAGTACAGGGAATACACCCCTGTGCCTTCCTCTCCCACCGGCACGAGCTCGATTGCTCCTTTTTGCAGCATCACCACTACTTCCTGCTGCAATAAGAGCAAGTGCTCTGCGGACATAGGCCTTTGCCTTGGCGGGATGTTGGGTGGAGTGGATTTCAACTCTAGGCAATAACCATACTGGACTAGTTGTCGCACCCACCTGTCCGTGGTGATGTTTCTCCAGACGGGCAGGAACTGCTGCAGTCTCCCCCCGACAGGTGTTAAGTGGTCGGGGGGCAGTGACAGAGAGTCACTGTTTGCTTGGGGTAGAGGAGCGGGAGCTGTTGTTTCCTCTGCCGCGACCTCTGTTGCTGTTATTCCTGTAACCTCCCTTGTTCTGTTTTGTGAACGAGGATTGTGCTCCACCTCTTGAGAACTGAGATTGTTGACCCATTTGTCCTCTGGTGACTCCACGTGCACCTGAGCGACGAAAATTGCTGCCACGAAACTGTTGTGACTGTAGGGCCCCCATGGACTTAGCAGTTTCTGTGTCTTTTTTTATTTTTTCTAGGGTGGTGTCAACATCTGGACCAAACAGACTATCAGGATTGACTGGCTGATTAAGAATGGTTGTCTGAATATCCGGTTTAAACCCTGAGATGCGGAGCCACGCCTGTCGTCTCAGCATAACGCTAGTGTTGATAGCTCTAGCAGCTGTGTCTGCTGCGTCAAGTGCACACTTGATGGCTGCGTTTGAGATTAGCTTCCCTTCCTCAATAAGCAGTTTGGTGCCTTCTTGGAACTTTGGAGGCAGGTGTTGTATAATCTGTTCTAGGGTGTCGTAGTGCGCCCTATCGTAACGCGCTAAGAGTGCCTGTGTATTGGCAATGCGCCAAAAGTTTGATGCCTGTGCAGCTACTCTTTTGCCCCCTGCCTCTAGCACTTTGGACTCCTTATCCGGGGGAGGAGCTTCACCCGTCGTCTGGGAGTTGGCACGTTTCCTGGCATTGGCGACCACAAGAGAGTCCAGTGGCAACTGTCCCCGAATGTATGCGGGGTCTGCAGGTGCAGGTCTGTACTTTTTTTCAATACGTGGATTAACCACCCTTGCTCTTGTAGGCTCCTTAAATATGTCCCCAGCATGCTTGAGGACTCCTTTAAGCATAGGCAGTGTCTTTACTGTCCTTTCAGAGACTGAAAATGTGTCGAAAAGGAAGTCTTCCTCTATCGGGTCAGCATGCATGTCCACATCATGATTGGCTGCCGCCCTCTCAAGTAGTGCATGAAAACCTGCTGAATCCTCAGTTGGGGATGCACGTGCATTAAAAAACTGCGGGTCATGCCCCACACTTTGGGTGCCCTGGTCACCAGTGTCATCATATGAATCCGGTTGTGCATCTGGTTCATTGATAGGGAAATTGTATTGCTCGTCCTCATCATACCCCTCACCCGCAGAGTGTTCTGGTGAGGGAGTAGGGCTCCGTCTCGGAGGAGGCTGGATTGGTTCCATGAGGCCTGAAGCGTCAAGGGGCACCCTCTTCTTCTTCAGTGGGATGACATATGGGTCCACTGACTCCGAAGTGATTTTTCTCTTATAGAGGGTCAGTTTGCCTGTATCAGCGTCGATGAAATGCTCTGAATCATCCTCTGATTCGAGTACCCGACGTGGAAGTGGGCCAGCCGTTGAAGAAATCGCCTTCTTTGGTGCCGATTTGGTGGAAAAGGCTTTCGGCGCCTCCTTCGGCGGCAAAATAAAGAGAAGTTTTCCAGAAGGCTTTGCTGGATTGTCCTTTTGCGGCTGCGGCGATGATATCGGAGCCGACGGAGCAGAGGCCATCTCCCTGATTCTCTGTAGTGATTCGGCGATGGGGGACGTCTCACTCACAGTGTGTTTTGGCGCCGACGAGGATGTCTTGACCTTTCCCTCGGATCCGACGTCTTTGTGGGCCTTGTGCGCTTTGGACGCGGATCCCGCTGTCACCGACCCCGATTCCTGGGACCGGGGCGCAGACGTGCTAGGCTTCGATCCGTGCGCCTGTGCAGCCTCCGTGGAGCCGGCTTTGGCGTGCTTGGACGGCGGCGCAGCTGTTGACCCGTGCCGACCATCTTTTTTAGAGGACCCCTCCTCTGGCGTCGATTTCGATTTTGCAGCAGCGGAATCGACTGACTTCTTCGACTTCTGCGGACCGGAGGTCGACGGAGTCGATGGAGTAGCGGGCACAGTCGTTTTTGCCGGTACGGCAGCCATCTTAGGGACACTCGAGTCCTTAAGTTTCGGTTTCGTTTTCGGGTCGGCCATTTTAGATGTTGTCGATCCCGATGGTTTCGGTTTCGGTTTCGAAACAGTCTGCTCAGCAAGTAAGTCCGTGGCCGGGCCAGAAGGCGGGGCTGTGGCTTGCGGCAACGGGTCTTGGGTAAGGCCAACAGGCGATCCCGTGACCCGGTCGGTATCCTCGTAACCTTCGGGGCAGAGCTCGTCCCCCGAGCTATCTGCCGCGGCCCCATAAATCTCATCGTCGTCTCCTACCTCGTCGACGTATTCAAGGCCTTGACCCACGACTCCGTCGTCGTTTCCCGGATCCGCCTCGACCTCCGTCTCGGGTGGGGAGATTTGAAGATGATGACCCTGGTCCTCTTCTTCCTGGTCTCCGAAGATGTTTTCCGGATCCGGGGCCGCTTGTCTAGCTTCCATGCGCACCGCGCGCCGAAGCTTGAGAGTCTTCTTAGAGCGGAACTGTGCACAGGCCTTGCACTTGCCGTCGTCATGGTCAGGCGAAAGGCATTTGTTACAGACGGGGTGTAGATCGATGTGTGGGTACTTGGACCCACAAAGCGGGCAGTACTTAAACGGGCTCCGCTCCATGTCCGAAAAGCTTTGCAGTCGTGTCGCGATGAGAAGGCCTCAAAGTTCGAAAAGCGAAACAAGACTCCGCTTATTCCGGCTCCAAGAGACGGAAGACTCGAGACCGTGCGCAGACAATACCGACGCAAAAAAGCGAGGCCTTTTGGCCGCTAAAAGTTAGTTTTTCTCGGTTTCGACAGAAGACGTCGAGACCACATCCGAACCCAATGGCGGAAAAAAACAATCTGGGGATGGAGCCGATGCCCATGCGCACTGTAGTCCAGGGGAGGAGCCACCTATCTCAGGATACTTCGAAGACTCTTCCAGGACAACAATGTGCGATCATCCGGACCCAACACTAGGCGGCGATCTAATGCTAAGATATGAATTTAGCAGCCCACATGCCTCGAACATAAGTGTGTCATACGAACACATGAGAAGAAATGGAAAAGATCAAAATGCCAGGAGGACCTCAACCTACTGAAAGCACTCTACTCCAAGAGTCCTTTCATCATTTCCACAGCTAAAGCCACCTACTCAAGAACACAATAAACATGCAATCACCAGAAGCAAAGTCCAACCAACCCCATGCCGAACTCACTCCGTCAGATGCAATGCTGTCAACCGCTTCTTCAAGGAGAAAATCAGATTTACCATCACCAGTTCATCAGGGCCATCCACACATCACCTCTACCCAACCGCCACAACACTAACTTGTCATTCACGCTATCTACCGCACCGACCTCTGCAACATTCTGAATTCACCCAAAGCCACCTCCTACACCAATGACATGCTTCCCTCCATCTATCATCAAGTCTCTACAAGGAGATGTTCCCACTTCCCAGGCAGCCTCAAAACTGACAGATCCTCCCCTGCTGAAAAAGCTCACACTAGATCCAACAGACTTTGCCAACTTCCGTTCTTTAATCCACCTCTCGTTTGTTGGAAAAATCATCATGAAGGCAGTCACCACCTAGCTACAGATGCACATCCGCAAGAAAATCCCACATCAAGACCATCAATTAGGGTTCAGACAACACTGCAATATTGAAACAGACATGCTCCAAGTAGTGGAAGATGCCCTCGTCCCCAACGACAAAAAAATCCTTGCTGCCTGATCCTGCTCAATCTCTCCGCAGCTTTCGACACTGTTAGCCGTAGAGCACTGATCCACGCTCTGCATGGACTTCGCTTGCACAAACCTAGAATGCCTTACACCCTTCCTCACCAACTGACAGCAACTCGTTCAGATAGTAACAACCAGATGCCAGGCTCTAACAGTCACCAGAAGAGTTCTCACAGGCTCCACCGCCTAGTAAAGCAGCCGGGTTTGAATGGTCTTTCCGGAAATAAGGGAACCTTTTTCTCCCAGTAGAAGACTTCAGCGTGTCAGTTCAAGCCAGACGTCTCATCTTGATGAAGCGAGATTCTACTAAACAGAATCCCAGGGACTCCCCCAGCTCCTCTGAAAGGCATCCTTCAAGCTGCAGCATGGCTCACCCAGGGGCTGAAGAAATCAGACCACATCACCTCCTACTACAGGATCTAGACTGGCTCGCCTTGCAAGCCAGGATCATCTTCAAGATCAGCTGCATCACTTACTACAACCCCTACACCAAGACTAATCTACCAAGCCAACTAATATGTGGAGGTCAATGTCTGAGAGAGATCCGACACTGCCGGATTAGAGACTAAACACTGCAGGAAAGAGAAAGCGAGCCTTCTCATCATACTCCGCCCCCCAGGATCTGGAGCATCATACTCCCTGACATCAGATCATCACCAACCCTCCTCCAATTTAGGGAGAAACGGCGTTCCCCCTGTACAATGCTTCATTGCTAGCAACCTTGGTTCAGCATTTAGAAATATCAACTCATATGTAGAAGTCGGAGAGGGACAAAGAAGTGGTAGTGAGATACAAGTGAGGTGGGGTAGGAAGAACGGAAGAGGAGATTTATAGAGAGCAAGCAGAGGAGTACAGGAAAGAAATATACACCAGCCATCAAAGCGGACTTTGAGGGGCAGCGGTACCTGGCACTTGTAGCTTTCCACCAGACTCTCATATTGCCGCACTGTAGCCTTTAGTTGTTGCACCTCTGCCTGGGCCTGGTTCAGCTTCTCCTCCACTGCACAGGTAGTTGCCTAAACAGAAATGTATTGACTTTAGAGTCTACGCTTCCCTCAGCATTCCAAAGCAATAAGCTGCGGAACAGCTCAAAATATCCTGAGCACAGGACCAAAAACCAAAATACATCTGTTCATGAGCGGAATCTTTGAAATACTCTCTGAAGGTCTAAGTGTGAATGGGGGCGTGCCTCGAGGAGCGAGGAAGTGACTAATCAGCTCCAACTAGAAGAAAAAAGACAAAGTTACTCACCTGGAACACTTGTCGACTAGCCCTAAACACCAGCTTGCAATGTCCCTCCAATATCAGACGGGAACGCAAAAGAAGCATTTGAATCCATGAAAGATACAGTGCTAGAGAAGCAAAATATATTTGTGAACTCCGATCTGAATCTAAAATGAACAGATTACTTCTTTATGACAGAGGTGGCGTGATGGGTCCTCACCCAATCTCTCTCTCTCTTTCGCCAAGTCATTGTTTTCCTGCTCTTTCAGGGGATTGGTACTGCTATTCCTAAGGACGGAATCAAATTGCAAGCTCATCTTCTCAAGATGCAATGGGCTCGCCAGAGTCGCCATAGTCTATTTTATACAGATTATGAATAAAACAGACTTTGATGTTGGGGCTCACCGCCTACTGGCCAGCCTCACTGATGTCAGGGTATACGATTTTGAGACCCATCGACTCCATGTCCTTGGCTTACTTCTGAGCCAAACAATGCCTTCTTCCGACTGCCGCAACAGTCACCAAATAAGGTTGCAGATCACACCACTAAAAACGCAGATCTAGACGTGGAGCGTTGGCTTTCTCTTACAGAAGAATCGACCTGCAGGTGGCTGAAACCAAGACGATCTTGACAACCGGCTCAAAGAGTCCTGGGTCCAGAGCCAGTATCGATTTTTGGAATGAGAGGGTCATCCTTCGGTAGCAATCCCGAAGAGGGTGGTGAAACTGGAGGAGCCACAGTAGCCGACGAGCGTGCAGGAGGCTTGCCCAAGATCATTTTCACTGTTCTAGGAGGCAACATCCCCGCAGAACACATTCACTTTGAAGAGGAATCGTCTTGACAGTGGAATCTGTTGACTGATGGTTTCCATGTTGTTGGGTCTTCGGGGACATGAATTGGTCTTGACATCGAGTGTCATCTTGATGAAGACTGCAGAGACTTCGATCAATATTTTGCTGGACTTCGACCATACGGCTGTGAAATTAAAAATCATTAAGTCTATGGAAAGGAGTGGGTGAAGCGATCGCGGTCCGGACACCATTTTTCAGATCTCCCTATCAATGAATCTTTCGTGGTATGGTGTATTGAGGCAGCTTTCTTCTCCGCAGGTCATAATTGATATTGAAATGGGAAAGTAAAGAAAGGAGTTGAGAATGACTGGAAAGAGACATTGTAAAATGTCACATGAATGGGAAGAAGCGCACAGGAGAGTACCAACTCACTGTGGGGCAATGGAGCTGCTGCGTGTTCAAACGGTGCACAAAGTCCTTTTCAATACGACAATTTAACCTCATTTATTCCCCTCTCTGAGGCATTTGAGTCATCACAGCATGCACATTATCAAGGGCCCATTCAACGATGATGAAATGAAATGAAAAGGGGGCTCAATGACCAGGTGAATGTAAAAATTAAAGGCCAATTATGAAGATCACCCTGTCAGGATGATACTGTAGAAGGGTCCCCGTATGATGAATACTGCAATTTGCTTTGCCACTGGAGGTCCTGGGCTCAAAGATCTCACTAGTCAACACACTGTTTAATAGTCAAATTAGAGGAGGCCTCAGCAGTGGGTGAACAGCACCTCAACCCATCGAAATGTCGACATCTCTTAATGGAAAACATTCCTCGTTGTATTTCTACATGTGAGTGCAACAATGTAGCCAGAACTCTGGTACGTCACACCGTGATGTCGAACCTGGCACCAGGTGGCCGTCTCTGGTGAGAGACTAAAAACAACACAGGGGTCAGTGGCTACTGGGATAAACCGAAACGGATAAACATATCAACCAGTAACACTTTGCTTGGGGCAGATCAACCACCCCAAAGCAAGGCAGGCTTTGGGGTGGGCACGGTGCCAGAGACAAGGCCTGGCTTCTTGGTGAGGAGCAAATGGCTGGAGCAGAGTAAGCGGCACGGGCCAGACAGAAGGCTCTGGAGAGGGGCAGGACGCTCATGGCGAGGGCCAGACAGAAGGCTCTGGAGAGGGGCAGGACGCCCATGGCTAGC
Organism: Lissotriton helveticus; assembly: GCF_964261635.1. Taxonomy (NCBI): domain Eukaryota; kingdom Metazoa; phylum Chordata; class Amphibia; order Caudata; family Salamandridae; genus Lissotriton; species Lissotriton helveticus. The sequence continues at coordinate 4,523,987 of NC_136066.1, forward strand.
GCCTCCTATTCTGGCTGCAGTCCATCATGATAACATCAACTGTTGATCGCTGTGTAAGCAATCAATGAGAACTAGCTCTGTTTAAATTGTTTGTATTTCTGCGGGTGGAGGAAAACCATTAGGTTTTACTAAGGCCCTCACCCACCAACCTAGTTGGTGGCATGTTTCATTCATCATTTTAAACCTCACTCAGAGCACACTCACAAACCAAAAAACCCGCTCCGCAGTAATCTGGCATCGAAGCACACCCGAGGTACACTCGGTACCTCGGGTGGGGCCCGATGATGAAGCATGCCACCAACTAGGTTGGGGGTGAGGGCCTTAGTAAAACCTAATGGTTTTCCTCCACCCGCAGACATACAAACAATTTAAACCAGAGCTAGTTCTCATTGATTGCTAACATATATACTGGGGAAACGGACTAGCCTCTCTAGTTCTCCTCTCTCCTTTTGAGTACAACAGATCGCTGTGGACTCAATGTACACATACCCTGAGAATTATACGTAGACCGATTGAGAACACAAGCTAGGGACAGGAACATAATCACATGTTGTGTTTGCTTACTACAGTTCAGAGTGTGTTAACATAATTAAAGGTTGGGGGGAAATGGGGGGCTGGTGTTTCCTTATATTCTCATGCACTCACAATCTGCTTCCTGCAAGAGAGAAGGAAACACAACACAGGTGTGATCCAGTGAGGAGCCCGCTTGCAACCATAGTGCACAGCCTTGCGGCTCTATGCGCTCGGACACGGTCACTGTACGAAAAGCTGCTGCCTGTGCAGTGCCCGTTTCACACTATGGCTGTGCGTGAGAAGCTCCATTGCTACATACACTATTTGTTGTGTGAAGGACGTTTACCTTGTTACTGCCAGCGCTGGGAGTGAAGTGAAGGAACTTACTATTAAATCTAGACACTAATCAATGCTCAGGTCTTTGTCCACTTCTCCAAGGCTGCTGCAGGGAGGAGGCAGACGTAGATGTCTTAGGGTGGGCTAGGCAGCATCATGTCAATTCAGACCAAAGCAAGGGTCTATCATGGTTGATGATGGATGGAGATAGCTGTCGCTCCCTGCCCCCCCCCCCCGACACAGGCGGAGGAGGACTCCTGTGGCCTGTGGAGTACGAACCTACTGCAAACACAGGCATTAAGCACTCTGCTTTGTCACAGGTTGTTATAAGGACTGTACAGCGGGAGATGCAAATACAAACAAAACAGATTAAAAAAAAACAATTAATGTTAAAATGTGAAGGGACAGGAAAAAGAAAATAGAAAAAAAAGGTTGAACCCTCAACACTACCTGAAGACCCCCACTTAATACCTGCTGTTAGGGAGTGGAACCATCTTAAGAAATACTGGGAGGGTTCCATTTAGCTTCCGGCACAGGCAGGACTCATGAGCAGAGAACTGCGACTGGTTCACTAGCGATGACAGGAATACTGCTTCCTTGTCAACTGGGTAAAGGTTGTGAGTTTTACATCCGTCAAGAGCTAGGAGTCTCCTGGTCATCCACGAGGCCTCCAGGAGGTGAAATCAAGTCCTTGGCCTTCCCAGTTACCCCACAGTGGCACGAAACAACCCGAGCATTGCTCCAGAACAACTCCAACTCTACTAGGTTATGAAACTCTCATCTTGAAAGTTTGCTTTTTCTGCTTTCTCTGCTTGTTGAGCTAAGAGCACTTATCAGGGATGGTGGCTTTGTTCTTACTGCAGTTATGTGTTTTACATTTCCTCATTTATTTTCTGTTTTAGCTTTGTCTCTCACAAATCTGTGTGGTTTAAAACAGCATCAAATAAACAATTGACATTAGTACTTACTAACTGTACACTGAATGACCTAAGGTGCCAAAAAGCTACATTCCCAACCCTGGGCCTCCCAAGTCCAAGCTAGGGATTGGGTGGAATGTGGCTCACATATTTCAAGCTTCTCCCCCAGCACTGAGGGTAGAACGGGTGACAGAGCAATACTGACCTTCAATCGATCGTATTCAAGTTTTATGCATTGGTTTTCCTGAGTCAGTCGGTGCATTTTTTCTAAGAGACACTCCTTCTCTTGCCGCGCCTTCTCCTCGATGCACTGCCGTTCCTCTATCAGCTCCTGAACACGGCTGCCAAAAGAAATCAGAGTCTCAGACGTCTACCAGAATCCAAGAGTGCCCCCAGGTGAGAAAGGGGAGCAATGCTACTCAAGTCAGTCAACAGGTTCACCCCACCCCACTCCACCTGCAGGACACAATGAATTCTCTCTCCCTAAATGCACGTCCCTCAAACATTAAATCAACCCATACCCAAGACATAGCCCACGCTGTCAGCTCTAACAGGCTCTACTGCAGGTGGGAGTCATTTATGTATTACGTGGTGGAAAAGTGAGAGCGGCTGCTGCAAGGGAGAGAGGTGGAGTCCAAAGGGTGGACGAATGAGGATGTGAGCAGAAAGTAAAGTACTGGCTGGTAGTGCAGAGCAGGAGAGTGCATCTGTAATGACGATAAGAGGTGTCAGTTACTGTGTAGGTGGGCTGGGGGAGGTGTGAGAGAATGTGAGGGAATTATCTAAGAGGACTAGTGACAGAAACATGTTCAGACTTTGAGCCTTCATCCCAAACTAACTCTGACCTCGCAAGTTCAGAGTTCTCCAAGTCTCTGGGTTATGACAACAAAAAATAAGAGACAACAGATTTTAGAGCAAGAAAGACACAAAAACTGTTTGGGCTCAAAATAGTCTACAGTGTGGAAACTGCCCGAGTGGGACTGTGAGGGTTCCTCAACCATTATTCATATTCAAATAAGGAGCATCAGTATCACAAGTTTCCTATGATGCATCTAATTCACCCTTCCCACCTAATACAACAACACCTCTACTAACTTCTTACACTCAAGTGTTGGAAACAAAGTTCCACCTTCCTGTCCTAGTATAAATCTACATTCTGAAACAAAGTCCCAACCCTAGCCTTTTAATAACAACTCCTACTCTAGCAGAAGCTCCGCTCTTGTGTCTTCGGTCGCCGCCCTCTATGCAACGCTCCACCTTCTGAAACAAAGTCCCAACCCTATCCTTTTAATAACATCTCCTACTCTAGCAGAAGCTCCGCTCTTGTGTCTTCGGTCGCCGCCCTCTATGCAACGCTCCACCTTCTGAAACAAAGTCCCAACCCTATCCTTTTAATAACATCTCCTACTCTAGCAGAAGCTCCGCTGTTGTGTCTTCGGTCGCCGCCCTCTATGCAACGCTCCACCTTCTGAAACAAAGTCCCAACCCTAGCCTTTTAATAACAACTCCTACTCTAGCAGAAGCTCCGCTCTTGTGTCTTCGGTCGCCGCCCTCTATGCAACGCTCCACCTTCTGAAACAAAGTCCCAACCCTAGCCTTTTAATAACATCTCCTACTCTAGCAGAAGCTCCACTCTTGTGTCTTCGGTCGCCGCCCTCTATGCAACGCTCCACCTTCTGAAACAAAGTCCCAACCCTAGCCTTTTAATAACATCTCCTACTCTAGCAGAAGCTCCGCTCTTGTGTCTTCGGTCGCCACCCTCTATGCAACGCTCCACCTTCTGAAACAAAGTCCCAACCCTAGCCTTTTAATAACATCTCCTACTCTAGCAGAAGCTCCACTCTTGTGTCTTCGGTCGCCGCCCTCTGTGCAATGCTCCACCTTCTGAAACAAAGTCCCAACCCTAGTCTTTTAATAACATCTCCTACTCTAGCAGAAGCTCCGCTCTTGTGTCTTCGGTCGCCGCCCTCTATGCAACGCTCCACCTTCTGAAACAAAGTCCCAACCCTATCCTTTTAATAACATCTCCTACTCTAGCAGAAGCTCCGCTCTTGTGTCTTCGGTCACCGCCCTCTATGCAACGCTCCACCTTCTGAAACAAAGTCCCAACCCTAGCCTTTGAATAACATCTCCTACTCTAGCAGAAGCTCCACTCTTGTGTCTTCGGTCGCCACCCTCTATGCAACGCTCCACCTTCTGAAACAAAGTCCCAACCCTATCCTTTTAATAACATCCCCTACTCTAGCAGAAGCTCCGCTCTTGTGTCTTCGGTCGCCGCCCTCTATGCAACGCTCCACCTTCTGAAACAAAGTCCCAACCCTAGCCTTTTAATAACATCTCCTACTCTAGCAGAAGCTCCGCTCTTGTGTCTCCGGTCGCCGCCCTCTATGCAACGCTCCACCTTCTGAAACAAAGTCCCAACCCTAGCCTTTTAATAACATCTCCTACTCTAGCAGAAGCTCCGCTCTTGTGTCTTCGGTCGCCGCCCTCTATGCAACGCTCCAGCTTCTGAAACAAAGTCCCAACCCTAGCCTTTTAATAACATCTCCTACTCTAGCAGAAGCTCCACTCTTGTGTCTTCGGTCGCCACCCTCTATGCAACGCTCCACCTTCTGAAACAAAGGCCCAACCCTATCCTTTTAATAACATCTCCTACTCTAGCAGAAGCTCCGCTCTTGTGTCTTCGGTCGCCACCCTCTATGCAACGCTCCACCTTCTGAAACAAAGGCCCAACCCTATCCTTTTAATAACATCTCCTACTCTAGCAGAAGCTCCACTCTTGTGTCTTCGGTCGCCACCCTCTATGCAACGCTCCAGCTTCTGAAACAAAGTCCCAACCCTAGCCTTTTAATAACATCTCCTACTCTAGCAGAAGCTCCGCTCTTGTGTCTTCGGTCGCCGCCCTCTATGCAACGCTCCAGCTTCTGAAACAAAGTCCCAACCCTAGCCTTTTAATAACATCTCCTACTCTAGCAGAAGCTCCACTCTTGTGTCTTCGGTCGCCACCCTCTATGCAACGCTCCACCTTCTGAAACAAAGGCCCAACTCTATCCTTTTAATAACATCTCCTCCTCTTGCTGAAGCTCCGCTCTTGTGTCTTCGGTCGCCGCCCTCTATGCAACGCTCCACCTTCTGAAACAAAGTCCCAACCCTAGCCTTTTAATAACATCTCCTACTCTTGCTGAAGCTCCGCTCTTGTGTCTTCGGTCGCCGCCCTCTATGCAACGCTCCACCTTCTGAAACAAAGTCCCAACCCTAGCCTTTTAATAACATCTCCTACTCTAGCTGAAGCTCCGCTCTTGTGTCTTCGGTCGCCGCCCTCTATGCAACGCTCCACCTTCTGAAACAAAGTCCCAACCCTATCCTTTTAATAACATCTCCTACTCTAGCTGAAGCTCCGCTCTTGTGTCTTCGGTCGCCGCCCTCTATGCTACGCTCCACCTTCTGAAACAAAGTCCCAACCCTATCCTTTTAATAACATCTCCTACTCTAGCAGAAGCTCCGCTCTTGTGTCTTCGGTCACCGCCCTCTATGCAACGCTCCACCTTCTGAAACAAAGTCCCAACCCTAGCCTTTTAATAACATCTCCTACTCTAGCAGAAGCTCCACTCCTTTGGCTTAGGTCCCCATCCTCTACGTAACGCTCCACCTTCGCGGTCTAATAGGAAAACAACACATTAAAAATGAAGCCCCACAACGCCCCCTCAATATAACTCAACAGTCATTCTCCACAACCCCCATCCTGATATGGTCCCCCACATCCTTCTCCTCTGGCCCGAGCCCCACTACTGCCCCCCCAGGCCCTGCTGAGAATACATACATGCTGAGACAGGTGACCTCATCTTCTAGCTGCTTCTTCTCACACTGCAGTTTGCTGACTTTGGCCCTCCAGGTCTCCACGCAGGCCAAGGCTTCTTCCAGTTGAGTTTCCTGCAGCCATGAGAGTGAGCGAAGAAAACAGGATCAGATGCAGTACCCTGGAGGAGGCGCTTGAACTCCTCGGCTGACTAATTGATGCATACATAAACCATACAATCTGCACTACGTCAGCTCTTATAACATGTATACAGAAGTCATGCACACGAGGTACCAAGGGAAGCACAACTCTGATGTTTGTACAAGATCTGTGCAACAAGACAGGTAAGCGAGACAAGACACGTCAGAAGATAGTTCAAGGTGGGGTAGAAGCTCCTGGCCCTGAAGCTAGCTCTCAAGTCATTCTGTTAAACATCCACTAGGGATTGTGGTGGAGTTACGCGCCAGGGCCGGGAGAAGAAAGAATGATGGCATCGGTGTGCATAAGCCCTGATCAGTAGCTTTAGGACTGGAAGGTTCAAGCTCTACAGGCGCTGAAAAGCTGTGGCGCTGTTTGAGAAAACACATACCTTTCCTTTCAGCTGGCATGCTAACTGTGCCAGGGATTCCTCACACCGTTCTGCTCGCTGCCTCTGGGCACGCGTGGCCTTCTTCAGGTCTTCTTTGTCCCGGTCAGCCCTCGCCTTAAGATCTTGCATTTCTTTCAGCACCTTGCAGAGCTCCTCCTTGTGCATTGCTTCGTTGCCGTCAAGAGACTGTGAAGCAGGGAAGGGAGAGGTGGTTACCAGAGAGGAAAACAGACCAAATGACAAGCCTGACTTGTCTCTTTCAAAGCACTGCAAGAACACTAAAAACAGATTAATTTCCAGTAAGCTTTACTCACCATTGGAACTCATGCATTCCATCAGCCAGCTAGACAGAACTAGAAAGTGCCTCACAACTTTAATAACAGATGTGCAGGAGCACCCACTTCAGCCACACCCACTTCAGCCACACCCCACTTCAGCCACACCCCACTTCAGCCACACCCCACTTCAGCCACACCCCTCCTCTGCCCCAAGCTCTTTCTAAAGTGGACCTCTTTTTTCTAGTAGAAGTAAATCATGGTCAGAAAAAACATTCTTGGGAACGTTTACTCAGTATTTTGTCAATTAGACCATTCAGTTGCAAAGAAAGATTCCAAAACGTGAACACAAATGCGAGTATAGAATCTGGGCAAAACTATTTTCCAACATTATCTGCTCAAATGGGGGAGCCCTGGCACTACCTTTATTTATTTATTTGCAGGTTTATAACGAGCTTGAATCGACTCCTTCCGGAGTATCTCTGCGCCCAAAACACCAGAAGCATGGTCAAGCAGTCAGTGGATAGCAGATTAGTTCTGAAACAAGAATGTTTTGAGCTTCTTTCTGAAGCTCAGATGTTCAGAACATTGCCTCAGCTCAAGGGGAAGCTTGTTCCATAAAATCGGACCGACTACAGATAGGGCCTTACCACCCTGTCTGGCCTTTCTCACAGCTGGCACTCTCAGGAGAAGCTGGTTACTGGACCGAAGGGACCGAACCGGGTTGTATGGAATGAATTTATCTCTCCAGTGCGATGGCCCTAGTCCATTTAGGCTCTTGTGTATTAAACAGCAGGTCTTAAATTTTACCCTGTTACGGACTGAGAGCCAATGCAATTTCTCCATGAGAGGTTTAGACGGTGTTCTAGGGGGGGCATTTAATACCAGCCTGGCCGCAGTGTTTTGAATCATCTGGAGTTTGGCTAGTACTCCATCATTGGCCGATAACAGGAGGCCATTACAATAGTCAAAACGACTAAGTATCAGAGCTTGCACCAAGGTTTTCCTGGTGAAGTCCGGCAGCAGGGGAAAGACCTTTCGCAACAAGCCTTGCAATGCGCAGGTTTCCAAAAAGGGTGGGGGATCAGCCCAGCTGGCTGTGTCACATTGGGCCTTCTCGAAGACTTGAAAACTCCAGGCTGCTTTCATCGGAGAGCCTGAGTGAGCAGGTCTGCCTGATCATTTATCCTTCGAAGAGCACGGCTCTCTACAGCTTAGGGTACAATGCAACGTGCACCAGAAGAGTGGGCTGTGTCTTCGACTGCTGCAGGATGGAAGAGTAACAAGGAACATCCACACTGGAGCAACAGTTTGGACGAACCCAGATCAAAAACAGGGAGCTCTACAGACGAAGTCCTTCCGGCTTTTGATGAATGATTGGGAAAGAAAAGCTCAATGAAAAGCATCGGGATTCAAGCAACAAATGCAAAGAATTTGGGGACAAATAACAGCGGGCTCTAAAAAGCTCCTCTTCATAGAAGACAACGTGAGCTCCTCTGCAGAATGAGCGTGCAGAGCTCCTTTCATCTCCTTGTGCCACCAACCAACAGCAAAAAGAGGCTTTGCGGTCACTGCTTTAATGTCACCAGAGGTCCTAGGTTCAAAAGATATTCGAGTCAAGATTCAGATCCACACTGAAGGCTGGCGCCAGGAGAGGCCTCCTCATGGGGAAAACTTCAAAACGTCAACCAAAAGCCTGCTTTCACCTGGAACAAATCTGAGAGGCACCCCTACTTTCCAGCTACATATGAACAGGCAGAGCGTGAAGTTTACTGGTGTACGGTTTCCTGGCTGCTCCCAAGATGGCCGATTCTCCTGGAAAGAATGAGGCAACGACAACTTGAGCTCCTAGATCAGTCACTCATGATCCCCTATTGACGGATGCGGTGCCTCTGTGGCCATGATTGGTGGACTAGGAGTCTGTGATTAAACTGAATGTGATAATCCTGCTGATCGACCTGCACATTTATCCTTCCACCACTGAGAACATGAGGAGCCCTGAGCAGGGCGACGATGAGGCCAGCTATCAGATCCAAGACATCTTTCAGTTACTGAGAGTGCAATATAGGTGCAGTCGAATGGCAGCTGTGCCCTGGGACGTAGAGGCAGAAACATCCTGTCCACTGTCACAAGCTTAACGGTGGGCCCAGTTGAGGCCAAAACAGTCACTAGGATTATCCCGAAGCAGAGCTGTGTTTCTCTCTCTCTTCTGCAGAGTCTAAATGGCCACTTTGTAGTGGAGATAGAGAGGAGGAAACACTAGATAAATCTGCTGAAGGAGGAGTGAGTAGTCCATACAGGACACACCCTTCCCCTTCCTTGATGTCAATACGGGGCATGGCAGCTTACCTTGTAAGGCAAATACGTGTGTGAGAGTGAACCTCACCTTTGGAATGTACTTAAGTGTTTTGACAAAGACAAACGTATGATGCTTCGCTCCTGCTACCTTAAGACGTACCGTCCTTTAGCAAGGTCCTTCCATACCTTGCTCAGACTATCTACATCCCGGATGAGGTCTTAAGTCAGACGGGTGACTCATTGTCAATGCCCAAAGCTCCATTCCCAGACCGTGCAGGACTTTGACAACAGATGTCCACATGGTTGATGGAAAACACTGTAGATGTCCACCCAGTTTAAATCAGAACTCTCCTGCCTTTTTCAGCGGAGGGCTTTAAAGGCCAAAACCCTAGCTTTCAACGTTAGCACCCTGATGCATTCAGCTACACCCTGCGGCCAAGAGCCAATGGAATCCAGTGATACCCCAATCATTCTCTTACCTATCTGATGTTCTGAAATGCAGGATGCAAGACTCTCAAAGAGGTTGGTTCCAGTGGACCAGTAAATTACAATTTTCAGCCAATCAGCATTTAATTTAAGAAGTGTTCACCAATTAGCTTAGCTTTCTTCGACCCGTTCCTTGACATTGGGCCTTCTCAAGACTTCTATATTCTCATCTCATGTTCTTATATTCTTGTTTGTGGTATTCAACACTTATTATGTTACCCGTGCAGTGATAGCCCACTGTGGCTCGGGTCTGGAATGGTTGTAATCCAACCTCTGTAACTACTTCATCTGCCTTAGTCCTCCCTCTCCCCACCTGGTTTCTACCCACCAGCATTCCCAAGGACCGGTCCCTGGTTACCCCCTTTTTTCATTGACTAAATTATTTCCTCATTTTGAATTTCCAACCATCTTAATTCAGATGAAACAAACCTTTTATCAATTCCATCGTTCACTTCTCATCTCCTATTTGGTATTGAGATTACTTTACACCTATCTGCCAGTGGATGGCTCTCAGATCTTTCATACTCAACTGCTCAATGCCCCACTTTACAAAGGATCCTCCTTCTGGTGCACTAGTGACCTGTTACTCCTGCCTACGTGGTCCAGACCCACTCCCTAAACGTTGTCACTCCCTAAATACTTTTTTCCTTTTGGTAAAAGCCAAGCTTTGCCATATAAATGCACTTCTGCCTTCTAGGTTATCCTGTTCTAGGTTTAAACCTATAATAACTGATAAAACCCCACCACAAGAGAAACAGTCCAGATCAGTGTAAACATATGAACACCTGAAAAACAACAAACTGAAATGCCATTCAAAGAAAAGAAAGTGAGACAATAACTAATTTTTTTCTGAAGGGGCCACACAATGTAACCTTGTTAAACAAGGTAGCAGCAAGAAAGACGTGATTGTTTGGAAGCATTTAATTATTTCACTGGTTGGAGAAATGGCTGGTTCATAAGAACCGTGGCCAATATATATTATCACATTTACCAACAGAGACAGACTAGGAAAAACACTGATACATCGGCCACCTTTTCGAACAGATTAGTATTGATAACAGGTCAACTGCTAATGGCCCAGGCTTTCAAAGTGCAATGCAAGGTGTAGCGGCAGGTACCTGTGAAAAGACTGCGGTCACTATTCACATGGGATAAAGGTGAAAACATGATAAGACTTTCCACATACCAACAAAATTTATAGCTACACAGGGTCCTAATGTTATGGATGATACCTTCAGCTAACCCTGGTTTCTTACCCAACTGTACTTTACAGCTGGGGCTTTTAACACAGTTACTAAACTAACATCAAAATTAAGTCCCAGAATAAAATGTGATGTCTGTTAAAAGGTCAGGACTAACTTATAGTGAAACATTTGCTGTGGAAATTCTTGGTAGCTATAAATGTCCACACAAGAGCAGCACCTCCTTCCGTTAGTTAGGAAAAGAGTGCAGGAAAGCAGAGGCAAGCATGCCTAAAGCATTATGTTTCCGGTGCCTTAGAATGAAGGGCTACAAATGAATCTGCTATAACCGTTTTTAAGGTCTCACAAGGTACTATGCTGTTGGAAGGGTTGACTACCCCTACAATGTGATAATATTCAGTAAGGGTTAAATGGCAAGAAGCTCCGTCGGTCAAACCGGGGCACGGTAGTTGGAGCCAGTACAAGTTGCGAGCGAGACGTCTCAAGTAGAGACAGTCTCACTCCGCCCGTCCCCCGACGGAGCTTCTTGCCATAAAACAGAAGTTACAGGTACAAGCAACTATAACAGCTTACAGGGCTATTCAGCACACGCAAGAAGCAGGGTAAGTGAATCACTTACCTATGCACACTACAAAGAAGTGTGCTACCATGCGGTCTTGAAGAAAGCCCAACGAACTGAAAGGGCACAAGGGCTGAAACATGTCGACCAATTGCACTTTTTAATAGGTGCAATAGAACAGTGACCCTTCTACTTACGCACCGCCTCAACGTTTAACCGTACCCCACCATCAACATAATTAAAGGTATCTTGATAAGATGGTGGTATTTTTAGACTCGCTTTACTCTCACTTTCACAATCACTGATCACTTCTGGGAATACCAGTTGGTCTCCCTCAAGGCAGAGGAAAGCATAACAAAAGACCAGATGATGATGCTTTTCACGTCATAATGCACCAAGGGCTTAAATGTGAACGAGGGTTTTTCAAGATGGACAGACCCTAAGACCCTGGTTAATAACAGGACAAGTGATTCATTCTCTCTTCATTATTTACACACGCGTATACATGCCACGCATACATATCTAGGATAGATGCATTTAGGCAAATTACTTAGGGCGCACACTTTAGGAATATGCAAGTGCTACTGTTTTATCTGAACTGCTTATGATCATCTTATTAGTGCTACTGTAGAAATGTATCTACTATTTACTATATTGGTACTAGGAATCTCGTTCGACTGCTTCCGTCTCCTGCAGCACATATGTTTTACACCAGATTGTAACTGGACCAATAAATACTTATGGAATCATCCTAATCACCAACCTGTGTATTTTCCGAGAGTAAGCAAGCACAAGTGCCCTGAGCTAAAAGTACTGTACTTTTTTCCACGATCCCTGAGGAATCAGGGTTGTCCTGTTCAGTAGTTGCCAGAACCTACCTACACCACTCTAAGATACAGGGGGGTGGTAGTGGCACTGTAGAGCTAGCTGGTCAAACGTCTGACATATCCTGCGGGGGTGGGGTGGGGGGGGGGGCTTGTCCGAAAGCGGTTGGGAACCCGAGCCCTCAGTTTAGGTCATCCAAAACGTGCAGGTCCTGGGGGACTCCTAGGAACTACACGACATGGAAGGTGCACTGAGGCACTATATGCGATTCGATGCTCATTGGGCAGATCAGCTTCCGCTGTGACCCATGCTGCTCTGCCCCTTACACGACGGCAGCACCCTGAGGATTAGACAGGCAATAGTGCAGTTGAGCTTGGGTCAAAATTTGAAATAAAACTCAAGCAGAGGAGCCAGAGGTCAAAGAGACACAAAGCAAACGATAGAGTTATAGGTGCTCTGCTGTGATTGGCTGTGGATGACGGGGTGCACGCGTTGGTGCTGGTAGGCGTGGCTCCGTGAGGGGGTGGTGTCAATGGAGTGAGTGTTGGATCTTGTGTGAGGAGTTACCCGTAGTTAGCGATCCCTGCTAGGAGTTGTATCCAGTGGGGAGCAGGGAGGCGGCTCTTACCTGGATCTTAGCCCTCAGGCAGTTGTTCTCACCCTCACATTTCTTCAGCTGCGCCTGTAAATGGGTCTTGGAGCATTCAATGGACTTGGTGAACTCTGTTGCTGTTTGAGCTAGATCCTGAGACAGAAAAGAACGAAACATTTAGAACTGTAGGAGAGCTCCCCCGAGGTGGAAATGCAGAACAGAGGAAAGAAAGAGAGCCCTCTCGGCTATGAAAGGAGGCGTGTGAGGAAGGCGAAGAGAAGAAGAGATCCTTCCCGCCTCGAGAGGCCACGTGGGGTAGGCGGAAGGAGATATGGAGAGACTTTAGGCGAGAGGGTGAGGAGGTAGGGAGCGCTGATGAGAGCTCCCTCCCACCCACTGTGTGATGAGAAGGAATGCAGAAACTAGAGGAGAGGGAAAGGGAGGTAGGAAGAGATAAGGAGAGCTCCCTCCCACCCACGGTGTGATGATGAGACATGAAAAACACTGGAGAAGAGGGGAAGAATGAGGCGTGTTCCCTCACACCCAGTGTGTGAAGAGGGGAACATGTGGAGCAAGAGGAGGCGAGCTCCAAGGGAAGCTCCAGTCCCTCCATGAAAGATGGAACTGTTGAGAAGCGCCCTTCCCACCATGACAAGAGGACACATGTGAACTTTACGAGGCATGGGGGAAGGAGGTAGGAGGCAGCAGTGTTTACCTTCTCCGACGCCAGCTGGTTCAGGAGGTCCTCCATCTCTTTCTCTCTTTCGCATAACTGCAACTGGAGACGCTGCAGAAGAAAAGAACAGCTTCAACATCAAGACAAGGGCAGTGGGTACACCTGGAGTAAGAAGACTACAGATGTACATGAGAGGAGTAAGAAAGGCAGAGGTAAACACCAGGAGTAAGAAGCAGACTAGACAGCTACATGGAAGGAGTAAGACAAAGGCAGGGCGGCACACCAGGAGTAAGAAGCAGACTACAGATGTACATGAGAGGAGTAAGACAAAGGCAGTGGGGCACACCAGGCGTAAGAAGCAGACTAGAGAGCTTCGTGGAAGGAGTAAGACAAAGGCAGTGGGGCACACCAGGCGTAAGAAGCAGACTAGAGAGCTTCGTGGAAGGAGTAAGACAAAGGCAGTGGGGCACACCAGGCGTAAGAAGCAGACTAGAGAGCTTCATGGAAGGAGTAAGACAAAGGAAGTGGGATACACCAGTAGTAAGAAGCAGATAGAGAGCTTCATGGAAGGAGTAAGACAAAGGAAGTGGGGCACACCAGGAGTAAGAAGACTAGAGATGTACATGAGAGGAGTAAGACCAAGGCAGTGGGTACACCATGGGTAAGAAGCAGACTAGAGAGCTTTGTGGAACCATGGACACTCCAAGACGCGAAGTAACATACAACGGGTCCAAACCAGAGAGAGATTCTGAGGTAGAGAGAAGCAAAAGAGACGCAAGGCACAGTGAGAGACTAAGGGACAGGGAGAGACATGCACGAGATCAAACCACAGAAAGGCTCCAGGATAGAGAGATAGAAATATATGCAGTGAGTGGCTCAAACCGCAGAGGAAGAAGCGGAAAAGACACAAGCAATGAGAGAACATCAAGTAAACCGAGAGGTACTGGACGAGCACACACAGACAGACACCATGACGGGGAGACTCAGGAGGGGTCCAAGCCACAGAGACTTTGAGGCAAGGACAGCAGCGTACGAGATACAAGACACAGAGCTGACCCACCCACTGAAGTGCCAGAGACACGGAGAGGGAAGAGAGAAGCACAAACACCCTTGGGCATAGAGACATCCTCGTTCAAACTGAGACGGTTCGGGGGCACAGGAAAGCTTTGTTTTTTACTCTGGCATCCTCTTTAACGGGGAAATAAGCAACTCACCGTTTTTTCAGAGTCGCAGCATGAAAGCTTCTTCAGCAATGCCTCCTTTTGTTCTACCAGGCGCTGTGTCTCTTCCTGAAAAAAATAAACAGAAGCTGAGGAGCCTTCAATAGACTATTCTGCACACTGACCAATCAGACAAGAGCAAGAGTACACAAGCCCAGCCAATCAGACAAGACTACGAGAGGACTACTCTGACCACAGCAAAAAGCTTGGCCACAAAACCTCTACTCAACTAACCTAACAGAAAACTACTTACAATACTGGATCCTAAAACTAACCAATGAAATAATAGTCCTGAGAGTTCCAGCTACAAGGCTGAACCCCAAGAATGGAACAATAAGAAAAGCTCAGTTGAGCTCATCTTCACCTGAACCACTGCAATAGCGGATCTATCAGAAATAACTAGATCCCAGGCGCTGGCCAATCACAACAAAGGACAGTTTCCCAGTCCAATAAGCCATTACTTCTGCTTCGACCAGGACTATATTACTGAAGGAGGTAACAAGCTTTAAGAGGACAACATCGAGTAGCTGAAAACTTTGAAAGGCAGCAAGAACTCTCCAACCGTGAAGTGGCTGCATTACAGCAGCAGGTCAACCAAATAAAAAGCAGAGGAGGTCTTACACGGGCAGTCACCAAACTATGGTGAGGTCGGTCAGGGAGGACTGGAGAGAACACGATGCCAATCAAGGCCATCATACCAGCTGACCATGGGCCAATCAAGACCGTCATACCTGCTGACCATGGGCCAATCAAGACCGTCATACCAGCTGACCATGGGCCAATCAAGACCGTCATACCAGCTGACCACGGCAGAACAGAACGGCAAGTCACCCGTTCTGTCAACGAGAGCAGAGACAACCCATTCTTTGGGAGCAGGTGACGCCCCTGGACAAAGTCCAGTCTGTCCGAGAGAGCAGACACACTGCAGACTTCAGAGCGAATATAACACAGACCCTTCTTTAGAAGCAACTATAGCCCTGCCCAGTTTCTCAGGACAAATACCACACCCTGGCTATAGAACCAAACCGTATCCCACACTAAGACTAAGGGCCTAATTTAGATCTCGACGGACGGGCTACTCCGTCACTACGGTGACAGATAGCCCATCGGCCGAAATATGAATCCCATTATATCCTATGTAATTTATATTTCAGCGGACGGGATATCCACCATCTTTGTGATGGAGTAACCCCTCCGCCGAGATCTAAATCAGACCCTAGGATACAATAGCATTTATACTTCAGAGGACGGGATATCCGTCGCCGTTGTGATGGAGGAACCCCTCCGCCGAGATCTAAATCAGGCCCTAGGATACAATAGCATTTATACTTCAGAGGACGGGATATCCGTCACCGTTGTGAGACAGTAACCCATCCGGCGAGATCTAAATCAGGCCCTAGGATACAATAGCATTTATACTTCAGAGGACGGGATATCCGTCACCGTTGTGAGACAGTAACCCATCCGGCGAGATCTAAATCAGGCCCTAGGATACAATAGCATTTATACTTCAGAGGACGGGATATCCGTCACCGTTGTGAGACAGTAACCCATCCGGCGAGATCTAAATCAGGCCCTAGGATACAATAGCATTTATATTTCAGAGGTCGGGATATCCGTCACCGTTGTGATGGAGTAACCCGTCCGCCGAGATCTAAATCAGGCCCTAGGATACAATAGCATTTATACTTCAGAGGACGGGATATCCATCAACGTTGTGACAGAGTAACCCGTCTACGAGATCTCAGTCAGGCCCTAGGATACAATAGCATTTATACTTCAGAGGACGGGATATCCGTCGCCGTTGTGATGGAGTAACCCGTCCAGCGAGATCTAAATCAGACCCTAGGATACAATAGCATTTATACTTCAGAGGATGGGATATCCGTCGCCGTTGTGATGGAGTAACCCCTCCGGCGAGATCTAAATCAGGCCCTAGGATACAATAGCATTTATACTTCAGAGGACGGGATATCCGTCACTGCTGTGATGGAGTAACCCGTCCGCCGAGATCTAAATCAGGCCCTAGGATACAATAGCATTTATACTTCAGAGGACGGGATATCCGTCGCCGTTGTGATGGAGTAACCCGTCCGCAGAGATCTAAATCAGGCCCCAGGATACAATAGCATTTATACTTCAGAGGACGGGATATCCGTCACTGCTGTGATGGAGTAACCCGTCCGCCGAGATCTAAATCAGGCCCTAGGATACAATAGCATTTATACTTCAGAGGACGGGATATCCGTCGCCGTTGTGATGGAGTAACCCCTCCGGCGAGATCTAAATCAGGCCCTAGGATACAATAGCATTTATACTTCAGAGGACGGGATATCCGTCACCGTTGTGACGGAGTAACCCGTCCACAAGATCTAAATCAGGCCCTAGGATACAATAGCATTTATACTTCAGAGGACGGGATATCCGTCGCCGTTGTGATGGAGTAACCCGTCCAGCGAGATCTAAATCAGACCCTAGGATACAATAGCATTTATACTTCAGAGGATGGGATATCCGTCGCCGTTGTGATGGAGTAACCCCTCCGGCGAGATCTAAATCAGGCCCTAGGATACAATAGCATTTATACTTCAGAGGACGGGATATCCGTCACCGTTGTGATGGAGTAACCCGTCTGCGAGATCTAAATCAGGCCCTAGGATACAATAGCATTTATACTTCAGAGGACGGGATATCCGTCGCCGTTGTGATGGAGTAACCCGTCCAGCGAGATCTAAATCAGACCCTAGGATACAATAGCATTTATACTTCAGAGGATGGGATATCCGTCGCCGTTGTGATGGAGTAACCCCTCCGGCGAGATCTAAATCAGGCCCTAGGATACAATAGCATTTATACTTCAGAGGACGGGATATCCGTCGCCGTTGTGATGGAGTAACCCCTCCGGCGAGATCTAAATCAGGCCCTAGGATACAATAGCATTTATATTTCAGAGGACGGGATATCCGTCACTGCTGTGATGGAGTAACCCGTCTGCGAGATCTAAATCAGGCCCTAGGATACAATAGCATTTATATTTCAGAGGACGGGATATCTGTCACCGTTGTGATGGAGTAACCCGTCCGCCGAGATCTAAATCAGGCCCTAGGTATGAAACAGCCCAGACCCAGTCTCCTATGGAAGCCAACGGCAGGCCTCATCCGCAGGGAAGAAAGCACAGACCAGACCCAGTATCTGGGAGAAGGGGGGGTGATGAGCAATGCCCAGAACTAATCTCTGAGGAGAAAAAGGCCCTGCCTACAAAGCATCTGTAGGGGAAAAAAGCACAGCCCAATCCCACCTCTATTCAGCTGTAAGACACTGCAGAAACTACCACTAGAAGAAAACCGAGCCACCCCCTATATCTTGGGGAAAGATGCACCTCAGCCGCTCTCTGGGGCATGGCCAAGGCACTGCCCAGACCCTCGGCCTCTCCAGGCGCCAAGGTAATGCCCAATCCAACGGTCTTCTCTGGGGGCCAAGATGGCACCCAGATTCTCAGTCCCTCTGGGGGCTTAGATACCTCCCTGAGCCTCAGTTTGTAGAGCTGAGGATAAACAAGTGAGATTTTTTCTGACAATCACATAAGGATAAGGTGTCGGCTGCACCGTCAGGCAGACCTAAAAGGTTGTTCACCTCAAAACATGGCCCAGGGTCTACAACAGAGCAAATCTTCAAAAGCCAATCCCTTTTGTGAAAACAGATGGTCCCACAATAAAAAACATACTAAAATCCAAAGACACCGGGGTCATAAGGAACACTACATGTGTCACAGCCACAGGAAGGTTACCAGGCTCGAATGTCCTTCCATCTATTCGTTATCCTGACATGCCCTGGCTTAGGAAGAAGGGTCATTCCAGTCCTTGCATGCATGTTACAACAAAACTTGTCTAACGGAGAGGAAGTGGATGAACCTGCAAGTGAACGAGCCTATGAGGAGCCTGACTTGTGCATACTTTTTTTTTGGTGTTTACACTTTATATTGAATTTGACCACTTCAGATACAGTGAATCATTGAAAATGTTTCCGATCTCAAGGTACATGCATAGGCAGACAGATATTTTTTGGCATTCAGGTGTACATACGTAAATGTTTTCTCTCATAGCTGTCATAATATATCAATACAATCCCACCAATATACATAGGTTGAGGTTATCAGTGTCAGACTTATGGGTCCTGGGATATGGTTGCTAATCAAAATCTTGGTGACAGAGCTACGTCTGCCCGTGGTTCTCATGGGAGCTTTGAGCCTGTTGCTCTAGTGGGTGGGTAACGATCCCTGTCCCTCGCCGGTGTTATCTGAGCAGCTGGTTTGTATCCTAAACTAAAAACCTGGGTGCTGAACTGGGGTACTGATGTGGGATCAGCGGGGAATGACTTGTGTATACTTGATACAATGTGTGTGAACTTGCACTAGATAAAGAAGTGCCACAGGACAAGGATAACTTGTAGCAGAAACACAGTGGGCATTACAGCACTATAAACGCTTGATAACACGAGGCACACGGTGCAAAACTACTGATAAATGGGCCCAAGACCAAACACCTACAAACACCTACTCTGGAATGACTACTACATACTGAGCTCCATTCTGAAACCACTCCTACACACTACTCTCCATTCTAAAATGACTCCTACATACGACACTCCATTCTGAAAGAACACTTACATACAACGCTCCATTCTAAAACGACTCCTTCATACTACGCTCCCTTCTAAAACAACTCCTACATACGACACTCCATTATGAAATGACTCAGACATACTACGCTCCATTCGGAAATGACTCCTACATACTACGCTCCATTCCGAAACAACTCGTACATACGACTCTCCATTCTGAAATGACTCCTACATACTACCCTCCATTCTGAAACAACTCCTACATACGACACTCCATTCTAAAACAACTCCTACATACGACGCTCCATTCTGAAACGACTCCTACATACGACACTCCATTCTGAAACGACTTCTACATACTACGCTCCATTCTGAAACACCTACATACGACACTCCATTCTGAAACGACTCCTTCATACTGCGCTCCTTTCTAAAATGACTCCTACATACTACGTTCCATTCTGAAACGACTCCTACATACTACGCTCCATTCTAAAACATCTCCTACATACGACACTCCATTCTGAAACAACTCCTACGTACTACGCACCATTCTGAAACAACTCCTACATACGACGCTCCATTCTGAAACGACTCCTACATACTACGCTCCATTCTGAAACACCTGCTACATACTACGCTCCATTCTAAAACAACTCCTACATACGACACTCCATTCTGAAACAACTCCTACATACTACGCACCATTCTGAAACAACTCCTACATACGACTCCATTCTGAAACGACTCCTACATACTACGCTCCATTTTGAAAGAACACTTACATACAACGCTCCATTCTAAAACGACTCCTTCATACTACGCACCATTCTGAAACAACTCCTACATACGACTCCATTCTGAAACAACTCCTACATACGACTCCATTCTGAAACGACTCCTACATACTACGTTCCATTCTGAAATGACAACTACATACTACGCTCCATTCTGAAACAACTCCTACATAAGACACTCCATTCTGAAACAACTCCTATATACTACGCTCGATTCTGAAACGACTCCTACATACTATCCTCCATTCTGAAAGAACTCCTACATACTACACTCCATTCCGAAATGACTACATTCTGCTGTTTATTCTGAAAGAACTCCTACATACTGTGCTCCATTCCGAAATGACTCCTACATACTACGCTCCATTCTAAAACGACTCCTACATATTACGCTCTATTCTGAAAAGACTCCTACACATTACGCTCTATTCTGAAAAGACTCCTACATACTACGCTCCATTCTAAAATGACTCCTACATACGACACTCCATTCCGAAATGACTCCTACATACGACGCTCCATTCTAAAATGACTCCTACATACTACGCTCCATTCCGAAATGACTCCTACATATTACGCTCCATTCTAAAATGACTCCTACATACTGCGCTCCATTCTAAAATGACTCCTACATACTACGCTCCATTCTAAAATGACTCCTACATACGACACTCCATTCCGAAATGACTCCTACATACGACGCTCCATTCTAAAATGACTCCTACATACTACGCTCCATTCTAAAATGACTCCTACATACTGCGCTCCATTCCGAAATGACTTCTACATACTACGCTCCATTCCGAAATGACTCCTACATACGACACTCTATTCCGAAATTACTCCTACATACTACGCTCCATTCCGAAATGACTCCTACTTACTACACTCCATTCCGAAATGACTCCTACACACGTCACTCCATTTTCCATTCTGAAACAGCTCCTGAACACTGAATACCCATTCTGAAATGAAATTTGCACACCGTATGCCCATCACAATCTAAGATGCACTGAACAGAAGGCAAGCCCCTGAACCTTGTTAGCGTCTTCACCTCACACTACATAGCAGACTTGGTGGTCGGAGGGCATGGTGAGGGCCGCAGGGTGCAACGGGGTGGAGTCCACACATGAGATAGGTAGAAAAGAGAGACCCCTGGGTAAGAACACATGTGAGAAGGACCGAAATGTCATTCTTGCCATAACTCTTAGTTTAATTTTCACATTTGTGTTTTCTCCAGTCTCCTGCCTTTGGGTCCCTGTGATTGTTCAGTAGAGTGTACAGGTTGGAGGTCTGGTTAGCCCAACCAGTGTTACTCCAAGGTGACATAACCCCACAGTGCTCACTGGGGTTGGGAAAAGAAGGTAGCAAACGGAGACGTTACTAAAACCCTATGTTCTACAAACGTACCATGCATATGATTCAGTACCCAGAAGGCAGCAGGCTGCCGTTCCTAAAACAAAACTTGCCTAATATGCACAAAGATCTGGGTACCACTGTCATTCCCCACTCACCTCTCTGGACTGCTGCTCCCTCAGCAGTTGTCGCAGGCAGCGGTTCGTTTCTTCAAAGGTTTCCAGTTTTTCAAGCAGTTTCTCTTTCTGTTGTTCAACTTGGTTTACGGTGTTAGACCCACAGCTCGGGTGTTTCTCCTGTTTAAAAGAGAATGACATGGTCACACTTAAGGAGCTCAGGACAGAGGTGCCCTTACCACCGAGCATGGCGAGGCATAGAGGAAGATCGCCCCAGCAGGGTTGAAGTCTGTGCCTCATGTAGTAATGCACGGGATGATGGTGCAACCAATGATTGGTACACGTTGGTCTGTCGTTGAAGGGTGGTGTGGTGCAAGCTGACATCTCACTAGCAAAGGGTCGGTCGCTTCTTAGTAGCAAACCATCTGCTGGCATAAAACTAGCGTACTGAGAGGTGGCTTCACTCATGTAAGATGTGATATGTGTTGGTCTCTCACTGATATAGGGTGGGTAACTCCCGGGAATAGGGCATGCTGGCCTCTCCCCCTGGTGTCGGGTATGTTGGCATCTCTGCCATGATAGCCTTTCCCTGTCGGATAGCTTATTGGCTGCTCTAACTGGTGCTAGGCAAGTAAGTCTCTTTGCCTGGTGCGGGGCATAGGTTGGCCTCTGCCTGGCGCGGGGCATAGATTGGCTTCTGCCTGGCGCGGGGCATAGGTTGGCTTCTGCCCAGCGCCGGGCATAGGTTGGCATCTCCTACTTACATTCTTCAGTTTGCACATGGACTCCTTGAGTAGCAACACTTGCTTGGCAGCTGCATTGCCGTCCATCTCGGCTTCCACCAGCTTGCAAAGAAGGGCATCCTTGTCCGTTGGGCATTGTTGCTTCGCTGACCTACAAAGAATGAAAAGTCTTAGCAGTATCCCAGAGGGCCTCTTCCATTGCAGCACAACACAATAAAAAGGTTAATTCATTGAGCACACGGGGCACCCACCTCATGCACAACACTGGACAACACCAAGTACAGAGCGCCTGTGCAGACCCTGCAAGCAGCTCCTCTCCCCGAGAGCTCACAGACACCGACAGACAGCTTTGCCTACATCACGGGTGACAAACATCCCATCCTGTGCACAGAGATGGATGAAAAGGGAGCCCAGAATCATGCCACCCGGGCACTTGTCGCTTAATGAATCAAATACTGCCATAACATACCAACACATCAGAAAGAGATGTCTGTCCTAAAAAGATCTGACATCAAGAGGGAGGGGCCAAGGTCCATGAAGGAGACACGCCTATCAAGTGAGAGCACTGATGCACACACATACAGGCACAGTACAACCCCTATAGATGTATAAGTTTATGACCTGTTGGGGTGTTGAATGCACACATACAGGAACAGTACAACCCCTACAGATGTATAAGTTTATGACCTGTTGGGTTGTTGAATGCACACATACAGGAACAGTACAACCCCTACAGATGTATAAGTTTATGAACTGTCGGGGTGTTGAATGCACACATACAGGCACAGTACAACCCCAACAGATTAACCTGCATATGAAATGTTGGCGGTGCTATATACAGACGTACAAGAACAGTGCTCTCCCCATGGATGGAGCACAGGAAAAGTTGGGGTGCTGTATATACGCTTACAGAAGAGTACTGTGCCTATAAATGGAGAAGAATAGGAAATGTTGGATTTCTGTATACACACCCACACACACACAGGAACAGTAGTGCCCCTATAGATGGATCAGTACATAAAATGCTGCTGTGCTGTGTACACACACAGTACCAGCAGGGCCCCTATAGATGCATCAGTACATGAAGTGCTGCCGTGCTGTATACACACACACACACACACAGGAACAGTAGTGCCCCTATAGATGGATCAGTACATAAAATGCTGCTGTGCTGTGTACACACACAGTACCAGCAGGGCCCCTATAGATGCATCAGTACATGAAGTGCTGCCGTGCTGTATACACACACACACACACAGGAACAGTAGTGCCCCTATAGATGGATCAGTACATAAAATGCTGCTGTGCTGTGAACACACACAGGAACAGGAGGGCCCCTATAGACGGATCAGTAAATAAAAATCTGCTGTGCTGTATACACACACAGGAACAGCAGTACGCCTATGGATGGATCAGTAAATGAGGCGTTGGTGTGCCGTATACACACACAGGAACAGCAGTACGCCTATGGATGGATCAGTAAATTAGGCGTTGGTGTGCCGTATACACATTTGTGGGAACAATAAGATCCACTGAGACTAAGCGATTCTATAGATTTTCTCAATGATTTTGGCAGTGGGGATAAAACGCCAAATCCAGTCAAAAGCCTTGGTGCGCCCTGGTATGTAATGCAGTAAAAGGCAGTAGGAAAGCCAGGCCCCAGGGGCAGGTGACACAGAGGGGACCATGGACATTGACCCCCAGCACATGCAGCCCCCACACGAGGAGCGCGGTATGTTCCGCATATGTCAAGCGCGGACCGTGGGTCTCTGCTGATCACTTGAAACAGAGCCCAAAGAGCGGCCCAAGTCTGTGTAAAACCACCAACCTTCCCTAGTAAGGTGGAGATCCTCTGATTGGGGACAAGCCTCCAAATCCCACACCAGCAGACTTCTCGGCACAAGGGTATTTTGGCCACCAAAACTGCACCGTCACCCTGGACATCTACACATGTGTTCTTTGGTGACCAAGGAGCGAATGCTGAGAATGTAAAAAGGGACTCAGACTCTGGGTTCAAAAGAGTCAAGAAAGTGTCTGTAACTGGAATAAATGCCCACGCCTTGTTGGTGAGGACCAGGTTTCATCGTCCGCTTTTGGAACCTCCGCTCGCAACTGTGGGAATTGGAAACTGTATGGTTTCAGAGGTGTGGATAGTGGAGGACTAGCGCACCACAGACCATACTCATTGCAAACAATATTCAGGCCTGCTGGGTAGTTCTCCCTCTAGGCTACCTTCGTAGGTATGATTGGTAGTGACATTGGTGCTGTTGTGCACACGGTTGGGAATAGAAGTGGCGCTGGTATTGTCAGGAAGATTTACTCTGTTCCCTGGGTCTCTCTAAGCCGACTGCCTTCAGAGTGTCCATTTCTGTCTTCATCCGTGACATCTCACCGTCGGCATGGGTTCCCCATAGAGTGATACCCGAAAATGGCAGATTCAATACTCTTTGCTGATATTCTGGTTGGAGGAATGTTAGGCGCAGCTAATCGCGTGCTGCGAATAAGGAAGAACCTGCTGCAGCACTAATAACCCGATTTGAGACCATGAATCCCTCATTCAGGATTTCCATGAAGTCTTCCCTTTTATCTCCATGGAAATGTTCAGCAAACCGGTTTATGGATTCCCACAGTGCCCTGTGGAAATCGGCCTGGGAGGGCAGTGGTGCTGGCTGCTTTAATGGTGGTTGCGGTCGTGCCACACACTTTCCGTGCCCCAGAGTTCAACTTCCGACTCTCCTTATCAGGAGGTACTGCAGGGGGAGCTAGAGGGTGTCAAACAAGATGGCCGCAAATATGTGACGCTCTCACTATGCGGGATACAATCCTACCTTCATCCTGCTCATCGCCCACCTTTGCTGGCTGGAGACACCGCAATCTGGCCAGTAGACATCACCTGCCACCGGATGCAGTGAGGGGAACCGGAGACTGGGCCCACACACAGAGGGAGCCGCACTCTCTGCCCCGGCCTTATCAGCTAAGATGGCACCCGCGATCGCGGCCTAGTTTTGCCACTAACGCGGGCCCGGAGGCCCCTGCCCTGCTTCCATGGCTGCCGCACGCTCACCTACAGTTGTGGGGGCTCCCGCGGACTATACCATTGGTACTCCTCCCGAAGCCGCTCAGCGGCGCATACCTAGCTGCCATTTCATGGCGCGATTATTTGGGTAGCTCCCCCTGTTGGGGATCCGCTCTAATACTGTTTCAGAGCACTATTTTTCTTTGTTTTCCCTTGTTGGAGTCGCTATGCCCACTGACCTGCTGTACCTCTGCACACCCTCACCCGGGGGCCACACCATACTATGGGGGTTGCAACATACGGGGGCCACACTGATTTTAATAAGCTTAATGACTACCCTTAACATAATAACGTGGAATGTCAGGGGCACACACACCAACGAGACTATATGATATATATACGCATATCTCCGAAGACATGTCGCTAGTGTGACACTCTTGCAGGAGACACATCTCACGAGCCAGGAGGCAGCCCTCCTCGGCCGCCGCTGGAGGGGCCAGATTTATAGCACCAATTTTTCAGCTATGGCCAGAGGGGTTGTGGTCTGGATCAAAGCCGGGGTCCCGTGTGCGAAGGAAGAAGTCCTGACTGACCCAGGGGGGCGCTATGTTCTAGTAAAGTGCAAACTGAATGGCCAGCCAATTGTCTTGGGATCCATATATGCATCCAACACTGCACAGGGCCCCTTCCTACAGGACCTTTCAGGAACACTACTTAGATGGAGAGACGTTCCGTGGCTACTCAGCGGCGATTTCAATGCTGTATTAGACATTGCCCTTGACCGCTCCTTTCCCCCTCTTAATGCCACCACAGCCTCCTCTAACGTGCACTCGCTTAAGCCTTGGATGGATAACTGGGCACTTTCGGATATCTGGCAAGAGCAACACCCTCACTCCCGGGTCTACTCCTTTTACTCATCGGTCCATAACTTACATGTACGCCTGGACAGAATCCTTTCCTCCGGGACACTGCTTTCTTTGATCCAATCCGTTGACCATCTCAGGCGGACGCATTTGGATCATAACCCCTTGGTACTGTGTTTAGCCTGGGAGGGGCTGCACCGCCCGGCCTCGACCTGGCGACTACAAACAACTGCCTTGGAGGACCCCGTCTTCCGTGGTGCACTCAATGAGGCTTCCGCAGACTCGCTCTTCACTGAATGGGAGGCCTTCATGGTGGTGATCAGGGGACACTGCCTTGGGTTCACCTGGAACGTCCGTCGACAGCTAGACACTTTCCTCTCTGCCATCGAAAGGCAATTACTCCGGCTCGAAACGCACGTCGCCGCTGGCCTAGATCGGCAGGACCAATTGGAGTCGGCTCATTCGGAACGCGTGGTCCTACTTGAGAAATTGCAATGCCACAACTTTCTGGCACACTCTGCCCGCAAGAACTCCTCGGTGGACAAGGCCGGAAGACTATTAACTTACCTGATCCGAAAGGAGCACCCGCAGCGCCCCATACAGTGGACGATCTCGGTCGTGAGCGACACACCCAGAGAGACATTCATGCGCTGATGACGGATCATTACGCCGCGTTGTATGGGTCCCGGAGGGGTGGAGACGCTCCGAGTGTGGAGTCCTTCTTGGACACGTGGAGCTACCTATTCTTACCATAGAGCAGTTCCTCGACTTAGACTCGCCTCTTACCGAGGACAAGGTAAGGGAGGCGCTGCGCTCCCTGTCTTCCAGGAAAATGCCGGGCCCAGATGGCCTCCCGGCCGAGTTTTTTAAAACCTACGCCGCTCACTTGACCCGCACTTACTTTCTGTTTTCAACACAGCGATCTCGGAGGGGGCGCTGCCTCCAACCATGTGCACAGCCAACGTGGTCTCATTGCTGAAACCCGGCAAAGATCAAACGCCCCCGAGCTCCTATAGCGATTCTAAACACGGGTTACAAAATCTACGCAAAAATTTTGGCCAACTGCTTAGCTCTGCTAGTCCCTGAGCTGGTGCACTCTGACCAGAACAGCTTTGTCTCCCAACGCAACACGGCCCTAAACCGCCAACGTTACTTGCGGGTGGCGGAGGCTGCATGATGTTAGACCTCGAAAAGGCTTTTGATTCGCTGGCCTGGAGTTTCTTGTTCGCCGTTGTGGCCTGATTTGGGGTGGGGCCATATTTTCTTCGTATGGTGCGGTTGCTATATCACGAACCATCAGTTCTGGTTCGTACAGGGCCCTATCTATCCGACCCCATCCGGGTGCGCCACGGGACCCGGGAGGGCTGCCCGCTCTCCCCGCATTTATTTGCGTTGGCCGTGGAACTGCTGGCGGCTCACATCCGCACCCATGTAGGCATGGGAATCCCGTTAGGGGACGACAAGCACACCATATTGCTCTACACAGATGACCTGCTGCTTTATGCACGAGATCTGCATGACATTCCCGACACGCTTGACCAGGCCCTGAGCCACTTTGCGCGCACATCGGGACTCCAGGTCAATGCCGCAAATTCTATTCTCTCCCCATTCAGAAGGGAGACACCGGATCCGGGATATGTCCTGGGGGGTACTCCGATCTCCTAGTGTGGAGATCCTTTCCGTTATCTGGGAGTTAAAATATACAGAACTAAGGCTTGTCTTTTTGATGGTAATATCCTTCGTGCTACCAAGGCAATCCGGTCACAAATGAGTTTTTGGAAGACACTCTCACTGGCGATCTCTGGGAGGATTGCCCTTGTAAAAATGGTGGTCCTTCCTCGTCTTCTTTACTACTTCACCACCTTACCTCTTATCATCTCTCCCTCTTTCTTCAGGCAGTGGGAAGGACAGTAAGGGAATTCATATAGGGTACATCGCACCACAGATTGTCCATGGGGAAACTCTGCCTCCCTGCCAGTCTAGCGGTCCCTAATTTCGAACATTATTATCTAGCATCCCAGCTGCAATGGGTTGCCAGATGGATGTCATCTCGATACCTCCTAGACAAAGCTTCACTGCAGCACCCACTGTCCCAGAGCTCCCGGTTACAGATTTTCCATCCTTGCTCCAAACTCAAACCCCCTGACATGCTCCTGCTCAACATAGCACACCGATGCTTCAGAAGATGTCTTTTTATCACTAGGGCCACTATTCCATACGCCCCTGCCCTCCCATGGATGGGAACTCCGCGAGAGGCCATCTACAACTCGACAGCGGAACTACAACATTGGGCTTCGGAAGGTATTGTGGACATAGGCGATTTCTTTCAGGATGGCTCCCTTATCCCCTATCAGGAGCTCATATCAGAAGGGAACCTACGCCCTGGACAGTTCCTATTACATCAAGCACTTATTGCTTCCCTGGCGTATACGTGGGGGACCCTTAAGCAAGAGCCACCCATGCACTGCACACTACAATACCTTCATGTGATGGGGACAGGGCGGCACCTGATACGTTGGTTCACATCTTCCATTAGACAGCACACAGAAACCGATCTCACCCGGCTTAGGCAACACTGGGAGGAGGGTTTGGGCAGGGCTTTCACAGATAAAGAATGGACCACAGTTCGGGGCAGCCCCACATACATCCCACCGCAACCAACGGTTTAAACAGATACAATTCTTTGGTTTGCACCGAGCTTACCTCACTCCCGCCCACATCAACAGGTATTTCCGTCGAAATGACGCCAACTGCCCCCTTTGCCAACACATAGACGCTGACATTCTCCATATGTTATGGTCTTGCCCTATCCTGCACGACTACTGGTCCCAAGTGTCAACTATCCTGAAGGCTTGCACCTCCCGGGTGATCCACCCCGCTGGGAGTTCCACCTACTGCATCTATTCAGCAGAAGCAAGAAACATAGGGCCACCACCAGATTTTTAGACCTGAGGCTAATAACAGCAAAGCGTCTCATAACCAAGAGGTGGAAGTCCCCTCTCCCGCCCCCCCCTCAATTGCTTGGCGACGATCTCTGCTGGACTGGGCCAGGGTGGAGGGGATGGCACTCCAAAGGGAAGATCTCCTTGGCTTACGCAAATTCCCCATAGTGCCTCAGTGGGATGCTATGGTACTGAAGCTCCAGGAGATGGTCACTGGCGCAGGAGGTTCGAACGAGATGACAGAGGCTGGCACTCAAGGCTCGCCTCTGGCCCTCACGTAGACTGAAGATCACGGACTTCCAAGCGTCTTGAATCCGGTCCTTGTCACTGGATCTGGCAAACTTTAGTCCTCTTCTCCCCCCTTCCCCCTGGGCTGTACTAGGCACAGAAACAGGGCCCAGGCAACTCCTATAATCCCTCATTATCTTATGTTGTCCTCATTATGTTGTACCCTATGTCCAGGGTTGACGCATAACGCACCATATTCTAGCTATGTTTACATACTCTGGCGATGCGGTCTTTGGGACTAGATACCCCCCTTTTACCAGGGGGCGTGATCCTTGGACTCTTGCAAGGGACTACCATGGAACTCAAAAGTCATACGTTGACTAATGGCGTATTTGTATCTGTTCTATTGACTAACGCTGCCACAGTAAACTGTGCAAAATGCTAAAACAAAATGTTAATGAAAAGATTTAAACAAAACAAAAATCGGGAGGTACTGCAGAAGTGGGGGTAGTGGCATCTTGTTTCTTTGCCACAAACACAATCGCGGAGTCTGGTGCAGGATCCTTGCGGAGGAAAGCTGGATCCTGCTCCGGAGGGCAGTATTTCTTTCAAATCCTTGATGGTGTTGTATTAACAGAGGCCGGTGTCGGGAAAAGATCCATAGCAGGTTCAAGGAGAGCTGGTACTAGATGCAGCAAAGGTCTGGATGCAGATTTGTGCTGTAGAGTCTTGAAAATGACTAATGTCATTGGACTTGGAGTTGACACAGGGATATTAATTTTTGTTGCTCCCCTCACGAGGACTTCTTGAAATGTGGTGTCCTCATTCATTGGTGATATACGTAGAGGTGAAGAGTCAGAAAGTATTCGGAAATAACTTCCAGTAGATGTGGAGGACGCGTGCCTTGACCGAGAACGTGAATGACGACGAAAATTATGGTGGGAGTGCCTGGAAGAGGCAGAAGTGCGCCTTGAGCTGTTACAATGTCGTCTACAATGAGGGCGCGACCGGGAATGAAATTTGTGTCTTGCATTGGCCGGTGCAGCTGGAGGAGGTAGTGGAGGATGCGGTGGCAGAAGAGGAGGAAGCGGAAGTGGTGGAGAAGATGGGGAACATGCTCTAGCGTACTCCCTAATCTGTGGTGGTGTAGGTGAGTCTTTTTTCTAGCCTCCTGTAGCCTGGACGATGTCGAAAGAGTTCTTGACATCGACAAACCTCGATGTCGACCTGGTTGTCGAGGGTGAGGATCAACAGCGCCTCAATGTCGATCTTCGCCAGTGCCTCGACGTCGACCTGGATCTCGACATCGAACTCTATGTTGAAAAAGGCCAGTGGATCGACGTAGCAGTTCTAGAGATGGATAGTCCTGGCCTTGATGCTGATCAGTGGCAATTACTCGACATCGAACCGTGGAACGATAGTGAACACGTCAGTGCTGTTGCCGTCGATCGGGACCAATGGGAGTTTTTGTGCTATTTTCTTCCAGGCACACCCTCCCGAGACAGATTACAAAGCCCTAGAAAAGGTCAGACCTGCACCTCGCCCTGAGGCCCCACCTTTAGACTCTGTAGTCTTCTTTGCTCCTCGGTCCCATGAAGGCAAATCTCTCGGCCTCTCAGGGTCCCTCGTTAAAAGTAGTTCCAGCGGTAATGGCAAGACTTAGTAACATGCTCTTCTCAATCAATCAACCATGGACTTGTGAAGCGCACCACTCACCCGTGAGGGTCTCAAGGCGCTAGTGGTGGATTTTTCGGGCACGTCCGTCTCATCCGAAGAGCCAGGTTTTGAGGCTCTTCCTGAAAGCTTGCAATGTGCGGGTTTGTCTGATGCTGAGGGGGAGTTTGTTCCAGGTCTTGGCTGCGATGTAGGAGAAGGATCGCCCTCCTGCTCTGGTTCCGCGGATGCGAAGAATTTCGGACAGGGCAAGATTAGCGGAGCGGAGGCTTCTCTTGGGTGCATAGAAGGCGATTCTTTTGTTGCAGTATTGGGGCCCGATGTTGTGGAGGACGTCGGTGAGAAGTTTGGAGGTCACTCTCTTTTCGACTGGGAGCCAGTGGAGTTCTCGTAGGTGCTGGGTGTTGTGGTGGTGTTGTGGGATGCCAAGGACGAGTCTAGCTGCAGCGTTCTGGATGATCTGGAGTTTGAGGCGTAGAGATTTGTTTATTCCGGCATATAGGGTGTTCCCTTAGTTCAGTTTGCTGATTATAAGTGCATGGGTGACTTTCTGGATACGGGGGGGATCCATTTGAAGGTCTTGGGGAGGTAGAGTATACACATCTCAGGAGGATCTGTCTTGGCCTTTTTTCTCCCACAGGCTGGGCATTTGCCAAAAAGAGATGGCATTTTTCTGGCAAATGGTTTCTAATTTCTGTCAGAAAAAGACAAAAAAAAGCCAGGGAGAGACCAAAAATGTTGTATGAAAAGGTTGTCACAAAAATTCAGTTAGCAATTGTTAAGAAAAAAAACATAAGTTGCCCGAGCTCAATGCTCCAGGGTCTTGTCAGTAGGAGACAAAAAAAAAAAAAAAAAAGAACTGAAGTAACTGCCACCTGCTGTGCATGATGGGATACTGGTGGTATCTGGGTTCTTAAAGGCACAGTGTCTTTTTTAGACATATAAGGCCAGCCTATGAGGTTACTCTGTCCTGCTCTCCTTCATCTCTATCATAAACAAGGGTTTGTGAGGAATAATTATGCTGCTTCAAATCATCTCAAATCATCCTCAAAGACTTTGTCTGGCCCTTCATGATGAAATAGCTGGCCATTGTAGCCTAGGTATATAGGCTGCATAATTTGTCTCTTTTATAAAGGCTTGTTATGTTATGTTGTTTTCTAGAGCGCTTGAATACCCGGAGGCGTCTTGGCACTGGCTTAAAGATTAGCAGTGTAATGAGTGGATCCCAAAAAGAAGAAACTAGTCTGTTAAATAACCAGGTTTTAAAGACTTCCTGAAGACCAATGTATTGCAGGCCTGCCTGAAGAAAGTTGAAACTCTACACTTAAGATATATCGACTATTCAGCGTGTATGACTATAAATGGAAATCCCCTACAAGAGAACCTGTGGGCAAAAAAAAAATCATCTCACAGCTAGGCTTGTAAGGGGTCAATCCTGTGGATACCACACCAGCCCACAACCCTGGCCACCGTCAAAGCTCACTACCGCACGTACCCAGCTGAACCCTCAACGCTGCAAGCCCTACAATGGCTGCCAGTTGCACCTTCAAGGCGTTAGCTAGTAACAAAACTATATAGAGAGGTGAGGGATAAGAGGGTCCCTAAACTGGATAAAAGCCTGACCCGTTGGAATGATAGACTAACCCCACTGCTACTAGACACGGAATGGGAGCATATTTGCAAGATGACTAGTGCCCTCACGGCCAACAGCAACTTGCGCATTATATATTTCAAGTATATCCATCAGACCTATCATACCCCCATCAAATTACATAAAGGTTTTCTAGGGGAAACAAGTAATTGCAAGCGATGCGGCCAAATGGACGCTGACTTTTTGCATCTAGCTTGGGAGTGTGGCAGAGTGCTGGGAGGGTGTACTGAAACGCATATAGGAAATGACTGAGATTACGTTACAATGTTGTACGGCATCAATCTGCTTGTCGTGTCATGTACCTCAACTGAAAGGAACGCTGGGGTAAGTTAGTGCGCATCGCACTATTGATGGCCAAGCGCTGAGTAGCTCTACATTGGGAGAGTGTAGTGGCCCCAAAGACTGAGACCTGGATAAAAGACGTGGTGTACTGCACTGAAATCCTTGCATAATATGCAGAATAACTACCGGTAACGTCTAGGCCAAGAGACATATGGGAACCTCTACGTCATTACGTGCAACAATTGGCTATCAATAGCTCACGGAATAAATAATATCAATATTATTGTTTACAGGATTGTGTATTGCCGCAAATGTAATTGATGATACTGCTGTGTAGATTATAACCCAGATCTTCGTTGTATGTTTTGTTATTGTTGTACTGCCTTGCAAGGTTGAGGAACTGCACTTATTGTTTGAAACGCCAATAAACAGAAATTTATAAAAAAGAAAACAAGCTTGTTTACCACTGCACTCCAAGATTCCAAGCGCTCCTGCCAATAACTTGAAAAGACATTGAGAAACAGCAAAACCCCTGAAACATGCACTGCCTACATAACAGCCAGAACAGCACACAACCAACTCATCAGACCCACAATGAAGAACTTCCTCCAAGACATAATCCTCACCAACGCCCACAACTCCAAGAACTCTTCCCCATCATACAGGAATTTGCCAAACCTTGTAGCGAACCTCTAGATGTCCCACCCTCCCAAGACCTCTGCAACAGACTCCGCTCCTTCTTTCACCTCAAGCTTAAAACACTCTACGACAACTTTGACAACCAAGACCTCTGCACCACCACAGCCCCCACCCCCAGCAATGCCACCCAACAGACCCTACTCACTTGGACCCCACTCACGACAGAAGACACTTTAAAAACCATGAAAAGATCCACTCCAGAGCACCCTCGGACCCCTGTCTGCCCAACATCTTCCACGAAGCTGCCACTACCATTGCGCCCGAGCTACGTAGAATGATCAACGGCTCCCTCCAGACTGACTGTAAGCACGCCGAAGTCAATCCCCTCCTGAAGAAACCCTCCACAGACCCGACAAACCTCAAGAACTTCAGGCCCATCTCGCTGCCCCCATTCGCAGCCAAGGTCATCGGAAATGGCCGTCAACACCCCGCTAGCACACTTCATCGAAGCTAACAACATCCTAGACATCTCCCAATCCGGATTCTGCAGCAACCACAGCATCGAGACCGCCCTCCTCGCCACCACTGATGACAACAGCTCCCTCCTCGACCAGGGCTAAACGGCAGCCCTCATCCTCCTGGACCTATCAGCAGCCTTCGACACCGTCTCCCACTGCACACTAGCCACCAGACTCCACGACGCCGGCATCTGAGGAAAGGCCCTAGACTGGATACGCTCACTCCTCACAGGAAGAACACAGAGTCAAGACTCCCGCTCTACCTCTCAGAACCGACAGAGACCAGATGCGGAGTACTCCAGCGATCCTCGTTCAGCCCCACCCTCTTCAACATCTACACGGCCCCCTCGCAACCATCGTCAGAAACCACTGACTCAACATTGTGTCCTACGCAGACGACACCCAGCTCATCCTCTCCCTCACCAAGGAACCCAACATCACCAGGCACAACTTCCAAGAAGGGATGAAAGCTGTTGCAACCTGGATGAAAAAAAGCTGCCTGAAACTCAACGCAAAGAAAACAGAAGCCCTCATCCTAGGCTCCAACCCCTCAGCATGGGACGACAACTAGTGGCCCCCCGCCCTCGGAACCCCCCTCCACCCGGACAGTACATGCACGAAACCTCTGCATCATACTGGACTCATCGCTCACTATGAACCGCCAGATCAACGCTCTAACCTCGGCCTGCTTCAACACCCTCTGCGTACTCTGAAAACCCCTCAAATGGATTCCCACCGAATCCAGAAAAACGGTCACGCACGCCATCATCAGCAGCAGACTGGACTTCAGCGACACACTCTACGCCAGAATCAAGAAAAAATTACTTCGCAAACAGCAGACCGTCCAGAACGCCACAGCCAGACTAATCCTAGACTTCCCCCGTCACAACCACATCACCCAGGACCTCCCTGATCTCCACTGGCTCCCCATCAAAAGAATAACCTTCAAGCTCCTCATGCACGCAAACATGGCCCTCCACAACATCGGACCGGCATACATAAACAACCGCCTCTCCATCCATGCCCCCAAGAGAAACCTCTGATCAGCCGACCTCTCCCTGGCCCCCATCCCACGCATCTACAACACCAGAACGGTGGAAAGTCCTTCTCTTACCTAGCAGTCAAGAACGGGAACAACCGCCCTCTTCACCAAAGCCCTACACTGCTTCAGTTCAGGAAGGACCGATGACCCCAGCACCCAACAGAGCCACCCCGCGCCTCGAGACCCTCAAGGGTGAGCAGCTGCGCTTCACAAACCCCTGATTGATTGATGTTCTCCCCGGAGAGAAAATCAGACAATCCAATAAAAATAAAAAACTACCAAGCACCACCCTCTGAACAATCAACAACAGTCACTCTCTGGAATTTCTCCAGAATAATGTGTCAGTCATAGCTCACCGCCAGATGGCATTGTACAACGAGGTCACACAAATAAGGCAGCTTCCATATGACCTATAGGTCACAATCATTCAGCGATGCCAAAGCACAAGTCGTTTCTGGATGAGTCCACTTCATATCACTTATAGTGAAACAAAAATACTGCCCAATGGATTGATTGAGAATAT
Source organism: Lissotriton helveticus (assembly GCF_964261635.1). Classification (NCBI taxonomy): domain Eukaryota; kingdom Metazoa; phylum Chordata; class Amphibia; order Caudata; family Salamandridae; genus Lissotriton; species Lissotriton helveticus. The sequence continues at coordinate 4,559,281 of NC_136066.1, forward strand.
ACCAAACCTTATCCACAGACATCAAAACAGCTTTATACCTGGTTGAACGCAATGCCACCCTGCATTTGGCACTTCCAAGTGGATTAACTACTGGGGGATGGCATTTCGATGTCGTTCATCTTAGAAAAGGATGTGCACCCGAGACATTGGCAGCATGGACATAGTCTCCACCAATCATAATGGAAAGAAGAAAACTTTTTAAGATTAATTCCCTACACCTTTTCATATATATCCTGCAAAACTACTGATAGACCATCTCCCCCTCCCAAGTTTCTTATTTAGGCTCCACCTCTCCCCGCCCAACTTTCTATGGGACAGAGGCTCCAGGGATTTCTCCCACAAATGCACACATCACCCAATCTAAGTGGACTGGGCACTGCAGACATTTAATTCTTCTGAGTTACCCAAATACTTCCAATCAATGACTGGATCTTTGGGCAAACAGATTGGAGGTTCATTTACGGAGTCCCTAAATTTACTCCATAAACCCCTTATATCGAGTGTATTCCCCAAAGGTATTAAAATCCCAACATAATGCCGGTGACAGGCGCTCAGATGGATAGATTGTGAGAGGAAGCTCATCCAGGAAATCCCACTTGGACAAGGAAGCTGGCTGAACCAAGTAGCTAAACTAAATCGCTTTAAATCCTAGAATGATAGCAGCATCTCAAAATAGAGACACACGGAATGGGGGGATCACATCAATCATATGAACTGCTCACACAACAATACACACTGCAAAAGCACAATTTTCTAAGCATTTACAATTAGTACATTCTGCTACAGTAAAAGGGAAGCGGAGGAGGGTTAGGCCACCCTGTCTTATATAATGACAGCTCCTTTTGGGTTTATGGACTACTTACTATGCGGACTGTAATGGTGTTAGGCAGTTTCTTACTTATTGTGGCATGTGTACTGCATACTAGAGCACAATAGTTAAAATAAACATTTTAAACTTTTCTCATGTCTCTGTCAGATCTTATTACGAATGTGAGAAAGGATGTGTCCTGTAACTGCGATTCCTGAGAGGGTCAGGAGCGTTGTTTTCTGGGGTGTCTAATCACTTGTTCCTCTGTGAGTGAGTAGGAGGGCAAGTGAGACACTATAGCTAGTCAGTTCCGGGCACATGGGTACTAAGGTGGTAGGATGACTTCCTGCTGTGAATGCGAATGATAATGCTTTTCATTATTATACGGCTGCAGCTGTTCCGGCAGCTTATCGCCCTTATACGGTTGTTGAAGCTACACTTACGGCCTGGGAGCACCAGATTAGGTTTACTGACGTCCTACCCCATCCTATTGAAACTGTTTGAATAGGCACCTTGAGTACTGATGGGGCCACTTGGCCTGTATTGGCCGGTTTTACTCCATATCCTAATTATCTCCATGCTAATTTGGCGGATGTACGTTTGTTATACACTCAGGTTGTTCTCCTCTATAGACGCCTGATCCAATTTGTTGCCTGTGCTTTCTTGGTTGCTCCGCATGGGGCCGCTCTTCCTGTGCAGGCTGCGCACAGTGAGGGTTTTGTTATTAGACAGTTATTATTAATTTAGTAATGGGCAAATGGCCTCAAACTCGTGATAACTTTCCCTTTTGGATTGCTCAGGAAATTGATCAGCTTGATGTGGTTTTCCCTATCACGAGTCTTACTATGTGCTCGCCTAGTGGTCTGATTCCCCCTTGGCCAACTGCAACACCTCGGGGACGATGTTTGTCTCAGTGTATACACTTTGTTATGGCACCTCCTCAATGAGCGTTCTTCCAAGCGTTCTCAAACGAGTTCAGAATGAACATGGAGCAGGTCCTGCCCTGAATTTGGGGATGAAGTTGATGGGTATTTTTCCTGTTGTCTCTGAAATGATTCTTACTGATATTAAAGGTGAAGCAGCACCTAGATGGTTCGTCAACGCCTTTCAGTTGTGTCTTATATTGACCATGAATGGAAGTTGCAGATTATTATAGCCGATGTTTGTACATCACTTGGTCGTAATAACTTGGGGCAGTCAGACCATCTACTTAGTCTCAAGGTAAGCCCCCTCCTGAAAAGGAGGGTCGTCATGTCTTTCCTAAAAAGCCATGGGACAAGTCTAAGCAGCAGAAGAAGCCTAGGTCTTGTTGTGGGTCACCACCCCTTGCCGCTTCTGAACGCAGATATGATTTATGTGATAGCTCTAAAACCCCTGAGAGATTTCAGGTTCCTGATCCTCGTTCCCTTCAGGATTTGTTTGATCAACAGCGCAACATGGGAGGACGGCAAGATTGCAGACAGGGTGAGTCCGCGCAACCGAAGCGAGACCTGCAGCACTCTTTCGACGTAAAAGTTAAGAGAGAGGAACCACCTCCATATAGATCCCCATTCCAGAAGAAAAACGTTGCTTTTACAATGAAATATGCCCCAGACGGTGAGAACTGTCCTCCTTGACAGGAGTTAGGTAGTGACTCTCCTTCACAGCGCAGCATAAGTTACAGTTGTTCACCAGACACTCCCTCAGTTTCCCAAGGCAAAAGCAACTGAGGCTTTTGTAACTGTTGAAACTGCGGACATCGCGTAGCTCCACCTGACCTTGTATACATTCAGATTTAAGGTGGCATTAAACGCACCATAAATGCAATTTTTTGGGACCGCTTGATGTCTTCTTATGATATTTTACTGGCGGAGGTCAATTGGTCTCTCCTGTTTGTTCTTGCATGTCCTCAAGGCGAGGATGTGATTATACCTTCTTTTTCGCAATTTATCCCGGATAAGACTAAGCATTAAAGGGCTCTTGCTTTGGCCCGTGCCTTATACCGCAACCAGGCTGGTTGGGATAAGGATTTTGTGTCCCTTTTGCTTGATATTGATCCTGAGTGTCCGCCTCCCCCCCTTCCACTCCGATGCCACGTCGCCTGACTGCACGACCTAAACATCATCTCTTACGCCGATGACACCCCGCTGATTCTCTCCCTCACCAAAGACTACCAAAACCAACCTCCACGAAGGAATGAAGGCCGTCGCCGAATGGATGAGGAACAGCCGACTGAAACTGAACTCTGACAAGACGGAGGTCCTCATTCTCAGATCCACCTCCTGGTGGCCGACCGCACTGGGAACAGCTCAAACACCCACCGACCACGCACGCAATCTAGGAGTCATCCTCTACTCCACCCTCTCCATGACTAAGCAGGTCAACCCTGTCTCTTCCTCCTGCTTCAACACCCTCCTCAAGATCTACAAGTGGATCCCCACCGAAACGAGAAGAAAGGTCACCCAGTCCCTCGTCTGCAGCAGGCTGGAGTACGGAAACGTCCTCTACGCTGGAGCCTCTGCCAAACTTCTGAAGCGGCTGCAACACATCCAGAACGCCTCTGCATGCCTGAGAGACCAGCGCTGGCTCCCCGTCAACAAAAGGATCATCTTCAAGCTCCTCACCCACGCACACAAGGCACTCCACAACACCGGACCTACGTACCTCAACAGACGACTCAGCCTCTACACCCCCGCCCGCCAGCTTCACTCTGCCGACCTCGCCACAATCTCCTGCATCCAAAGAGCACATCCGCCCCCCCCCCAAGCACCTTGAGACACTCACGGGTATGTAGTGCGCTCTACAAATGCTATGATTGATTGATTGACTGATGCTTTTTCTTATGTCGATGAGGTATACCTGACGGATAAAGAATTAAATCCCCACCTCAAAAGAGTGGATCGCATCAATGTGCTCAATTGCAACCTCCATCTACCCATAACAACTGCAGTCTCTGCTTGGTTTTCTAAATTTCAGCAGGATTACATTCCTAACTATGCTCAGCATATCAAACCTCTTTATGCTTTGATACACCCATCCTTTTCTGCTTCCTCCTGGCTTCCGGCACACACCGTGGTGTGGTGTGCTTTACAATCTAATTTGTTGGCTACACAATTCTAACAGACTAGTTTGAATGCTACAAAATTGGTCATTCAATTTTGCCTGGTGCGATCGGCTTCACTTATGTGACATTTATTGAGGGTGACATTGTTCAAATTGCTTATACATCACATCTGTATACTCCAGCGGAATTGCATTTCTCTTCTACTGAAATGTTTTTTGACTGCTGTGCAAATGACTATTCTAAAACAACGCCCTCATGCGCAAGGTAAACACATTGTCATTTCGCCTGTGCCGACCTTAGAGGCGGTCACTAAAGCTAGTGTTCCCATTTCTAAAGCTCTGCAACCTGGTTGGATTCAATGGGCTACATCTTGGACATAGGCTGATGTCAGCTTTGTTTTGGCTCCTTCCTTGCAAACGCAAGAGTTTCTTCAGTATGAAAGTGTTCACGCTCTTCCTTCTACGGTAAATCCTCTTAATTAGCATAAATGTATCATTTATACTGATGGTATGGCCATTGGTTCTAAGCAGACTTATTCTGCAGCTTGCGCTATTGTCATAGGTACTATGAAGGGTGGAGTTTTTCACTCTACCCTGATTCATACCCAATCCCTTAGGAACTGCATGGCCCAGTTAAGAGCCTTGCTTTTAGCTCTCGAATATTGCGATCCTGAATTGCCCTCCTTTGTTGCAACTCTTTTTATTGTGTACAGTCCTTCAATGACAATTTGCATTTTTGGACACAAAATGATTTTCAGGATTCGAAAGGTAACACAATAAAGCATAAAACGCTTTGGGTTAGGACTGGCCGCTCTTAAAGAACGTCTGACACTTACACATGTTGTACATACATTGGACCATCAACGTGCGGGAGCGCACGCTGTTGGAAAATCAATGGCGGATGAAGCAGTCAAATCTGCAGTAGCCACAGTTAAAGTAGCCGCAGTTACGCGTTCCATGTCTAAATTGATGATAACATTTTGGCGGCCATGGCCGCAACTTGGGATGATGCTCCCTTTCCTGAAGGGTTTCCTTCTCGCTGTTCTTACCAGTTCACTGCGGATAAAGTTCCCTTTGTGATCATTCCTGGTGTTGGCAATCATCTGATCCCCAAACTTGCCCGCAGAAACTCTTCGCTAGTGGCCGCCCATGAAGAGATTGCCTCTGCATATGCAGGAGTGGCTGCCACTATTTCTATTTTACAGCAACGCTATTTGCGACGTTTGCCAGCAAATTAAGAGTTCTACTGTGTTGTGACCACCTCAGGCACATCGTTTCATTTCCAATCATCCCTTTGGATGCATTTATCTCGATCATTGCGGTCCCCTTATATCCGATAATGCTTTCAAATACATTTTGTTTGCAGTCGATTCTTGCACTAGGTTCCTCTGGGTTTGGCCACAGTGCTCGGCGGACGCTTGAACTGTTATAAAGGATACGCATGTCTTTGTCAGAACTTATGGCTGTGGCGCTTTCCATTCGGGCTAGGGTCTGGCTTTTGCCTCTGAGGCTTACTGTGATTTGATGACATCAATGGGAGTGCAGGGGCATTTCTCGTCTACATATAGGCCCGAGGGCAAATCTGGGGTGGAGCTGATGAACCGTCAATTAAAGCAATCTTTAATAGCGAGGGTATTATGTAAGGGCCATGGCTGGTTAACTCATCTTCATGGGGTTCAACGTGCTCTTAATAACTTCCCAAGAAGATCTCTGAGCGGGCGGAACCTGTACCAAATTCTCTTGGGCATCAAGATGTATGTTCCAGACCTTGATGTTTAGACGTTGTGGCGGCTGCCGCAACATTTGACGTAGATAACCACTGTGCTGTCTTACAGGATGATCTACAAAAGTGTGGTGATGCTCTGGCTAAAACCGATTTGCCTTCGACTCTGCCATCGGATGCAGCTGTCCTGATTCTGGATGGCTTCCTAAAGTTGGAGAGTTGGTTCTTGAAAAGGTGGCGATCAAGAAAGAATTTGGTCCTTCCTACTGTGCTCCTGTTCCAGTGCTGGGTCTTAAGGGTACCCGAGCTGTGATTTTACTCCACTTCCAGGATACAAAGACAATCACTTTGTTTCAATTGAACGTGTCAAGTTACACCATTTGGCCAATGCTTAATAGTATGCAGAGGGATGTCCCAACACGGGTAGTTCCCTTACAGCCTGTGAGCTCCATTACTTCCTATTTTTCCCAGCTGCCGGAGGGGGATGTCAAGTGTTCAGTTGACTTGGTACCCGTTTTATCTTCCTCAAACCCAATGGAAATTGTTTATTCTGATCCACCCCTTTAAGAGTGCAAGCCTCAGGTCTACATCCAGAATCCCAGCCTCCACTATTCCAGCTGAGTTCTTCTGATTAGTACACAATCAAGATAACTATTCTTCAGTTCTTTGTCATTTTTTCTATACCCACCACCAGTGCAGATTAGTGACAGTTTTTTTTCCTTTTGATTAATGGCCATTACCTCCCAGAACCTTCTGCTGCAGAACTTGTCAACGGGGTGTTGGCCACACATTCCTACTTGCATAAAATGAAAAGAGAAGAGTCCCTTGTTAACATTTCAGCCGTCCCAGTCACTGAGGGAATTGTATGGGATAAAGTACCATTTGATGTGTTCGGTCATACGGAGACCCTGCTGATACCATACGTATTCCGTGTTTCTATGGGTGATTTAATAGTGCCTAGGTTGCAATTGGAATTACCTTAATTGTAGCCCATTGTTCTTACCATTTAATTTGACATGCAAACAACAATCAATGGCTATGAAAGACGCAAGTTACACCGTGCTACACATTGAAAAGCTTAAACAACTTCCCTTCACTAATGCAGAAACTTATTCTGTGGTATGGTTAATACATGGGGTTATCTCGTTGCCTATTTTGACCTTTCAGTTCACTGCCTGCATGAAACACTACTCAGAAGGTAGATAGGAACCCCTTGGGAGCAGTTGCATACATGAGTTATGGTTCCTGCCCATTACATATTGTTGTCAACAAATAGAGAAGTTTTTCTTAAGGGGGAGGGGCGTGACTCCACTGCTCATCATTCCCTTGTGTGTAAATAGGTAAAAATTCACGTGGCTTGTAATGTTTCTGCCCCAAATCTGGCTTGTTATTTGAAAGGAACACCTGTTCCCACGAGTATTCCCACTCTCACATTGCTTTCTAAAAGAATCTATCTCGTTCTTAATAATCAGGACTGTTGCAGTCTGTGGGCGGGAATCCCGAATGTGGTATCTGTTTCCCAGTTAGTTACTTATTACAACAACGTCCTGTTTTACCCTCCACATGGGAGTGTAGCTAGTTTGTTACGGCCTTCCATTCCAACGTTGAAAACATATTTCAACAAGATAAGCAGGCTCAAAGCATTATTGTTTCAACAAGAGGAGGCTCTCACTTCAACGCGTGAGACCTTCGAATTGAAGGTTATGAGAACGTCTAGTGAAATATAGTCACTGTTAAATACCAATCTCCCCCTACCATTCTGGGGAATTGATGCATCAAATATTTAACGCGTTTGATACCACGAGCCTGGCACACTTGTTTAAACTTGTGGGCTCTGGCCCTTGTGGCATCTTTTCAAACTATTATTGAAATAATCCCATCTTTTATGAATGCTATTTTTTCCAGCATGTTCGGTGGGTTCCCGCTGATGTTGATCTTAATTTGCGGCATCATTGTGCTGTTCCTGCTATTCTGCAATGGCTGCTCCTTTTGTGGTCCTTCTAGGGCAGGCATCACTGCAACTGTACAGTGAATGAATGCTGTAGCATTTTGGAGCGGTGCTCCTGGACACTGGATCCGGAAGTTTGCCTAACCTTCTGCTATGTCTACTTCATCTGTGTGCAACCTGTGTTTCCTTGCATCCGGTGCCTCTTTCAATGGGCCCTGGGCATTTGCCTGGCTACACTATCTCATGATGCCCTGGATTTCGAACTCTTGATGGGTCCCTTAGGGGCCCATAACAGGACTGTTCCTTGGATATGCGGCTTGTGTACAACCCAGCGTTAGGGCCAGTGGCCGGAGGTGATCCCTGTGCAACTGCGCAGCGTCTTCTGGATCTCAGTTTCATTGAAATCTAGATAGGTTGTTCTTTGATTGTCTTGTAGACAACAGGTTATGAGGAGCATGTTTTTTCATTTGACCTCCTCAACTGCATAGCGGACATTTCTAATTTGGAAGGGTCAGATTTCTTACTAGAATCATTTGTCTTTTCACTTGGCATCCTACACTGTGGGTACAAGCGACACCCTGTAATCGGATACATTTTTTATTTAAAGTTTTTTCTTCCTGATTTAGCCAGTCTCTATTGCAGACCCTCATTACATAACCTTTTATACTCTTTGGTTCTGCTTATCACCCGATTTCTGTCATAATTTTTGGTGCTACCAATCTGACCAAGTGGAGGGTGTCATATGTCCTGTGCAGGCCCATTGTCATTTTCCCTATGATAGCAGGAGCACGATGCAGACCGCACTCTGCTTTGCGCATGTTACTATACAAACTTATTTTGCTTTGTGCCACACTGTACTTTCACACAGAACCTGTTGTTTTCGTGTTCTGTTCTTTCTTGGGGTTTAGTCTAAACACTGTAGACAAGACCAAACAACAATTCCCCATGTTATTTTGTTCTGGTAAGGCCCTAGCACCTAGACAAAACACACAAATGCAGCTGTTTGGCAACACGTACTTTTGTCATATAGGTATGCACGGATAGGTAACAAGACACTCCGAGAGGGATCTTTCCAGGGAAGAGATCGTGACAGCACCTGACATGTAGAACTTTCATCTGTGTATGCTAAGGTACATGATCTGCTGCCAACACCCAGAGATATTCTGATATATAATCATTCTGCTTCTGTATTAGGGGAGGGAGGTTTGACCACCCGGTCTTATATAATGACAGCTCCTTTTCTGATTTATGGACTACTTACTAGGCTGACCGTATTCATGCTAGGCATTTTTTTTACTTCTTGTGGCACCTTTACTCCATACTAGAGCTCGATCGTTAAAATAAACATTTTAAACTTTTCTCGTTTCTGTCAGATCTTATTGTGGACTAGTACGAGTGTGAGAGAGAAAGGATGTGTCCTGTACCCACCAATTCCTTAGAGGGTCGGGAGTGTTGTATTCTGGGGTGTTCTTTTGTGAGTAAGGGGGGGGGGGGAAGTAAGACACTATAGCTAGTCTGTCCCAGGCTCATGGGTACTAAGGTGGTAGGATGACTCTGTCCCTGACTACTAAGGTTCTGCAGACCCAAGCATAGTCCCTGCAACAAAACCAAAGTCACAATAGAACAAATACAAAAGCAAAGTATATAATTCACTTGTACTAAACACACCAGATCCACTAGTGAAGCAAACTGAAGGCAGGCTTGGGTGTGCTTAAAGAAGAGGAATGGACATAAGATGGCAGCACAGACTCTAGCGGTCTCGTCATAACTACAAATAATACAATTTAGATATTTTCAGAGAATGAAAGTCTGTGGATAAGAAAGTGAGACTTAGACCTCCCCGATGCCACAGATATAGAAGAGACAGGAACATACCTCAATACGAATTCTTTGTGTACTCTTGTGTATTGAAGGCACACATACACTTTACTTGGAAGAGTTATAGGACACCACAAAACTTTAGAACCCAAAATTGTTGCGATCATAGATGATCTGGTGGGTCCTGAATGCACTCAAACTCTTAACAAGAATGAAGTTGGCCAAATGTGATATAGCAGGCCCCAGGTGCTCAGAGGTGGCACCTTCAACTGCAGAATGGCTGAAAAAAATGGACTACAATCCAAAGGCAGAAGAAGCAGTCTAAAACAAGAGGGGATGCAGAAATAAGTAAGAAACTTTGGGGTCCATGGACTCAATATTACAGCTTTGATTTTGCAAACTGATAAGAATTGATGTTTGGAAAGTGTCAAACTATAGCTACCATGTTAAGCCGTAGTTTATTACTGCATGCGTCCTGCCAGTTATCCCTGTACTGTTTTTAAAGTATTACAACTCAGAAAAATATTTCTATAAAACGAGTTGAATATCAAGACTAGGAGCTGGAGCAGAAGGGCTCATCAAGCACCAGCTGTCTTTTCAGAAAACAGGATAATTACAACTGTAATGTAGGAGAGAGGTGCAGCAGAAAACACTCCAGCCATGAATACAGAAGCTTGGAACAGAGCCTACTGTGTTTACCAGGCAGTTTGGGAGGAATCAGGACTACAAAACATTGAAGACAATGCACGAAACACACATGCTATCAAGAGTAGAGAGTGGTTAATCCTTAGTTGTGTATACTGGCTTTTATACAGGCATGCAACATAAGGTACGCCACTGTATGTTTATAGGGACACTACAATAACCAGACAGCAAGACTCAGAACACGAGCTACTACAGCACTTCGCTTTACAGGAAGGAAGGGAGAAGAGTGTCAAACGTTCGCCTAGGGACAAGGCACAAGGACCAGGTCTTCACTCGGAACTCAACACTTGACTGACGCACCCGTCTTTCTGCACGTTACCTCGTGCTACATCCCTTCCACGCCCAGAAGACCGAGGGGATCTGATAGAGCATTATTAGTACTTATCCGTGAATTTTCTATTGAAACCCCAAACTCAAGGCTTACCACCATTTTACTTGTTCACTTACGCACTAAAGACTTCCGTGCGGGAAACGTTACCTCATCGCCATTCGTGTTTATCCGGTCCTGAGCCCAGTCGGTTTGAATTATCACTGACTAAGCGACCTTCGGTCAATTCCTAATTGTATACAGCCCTGAAGAGTCATAGGCGGATTGTGCCACATACGACGAAACATGTGTCGGCTGGTCCTTCTTGTGTCTGAACATTAAAGAGACACTCTACGACAACGTTCATCTATCATGTCTCAATACTTGAATTACAATTGTATTTGGCATGCCTTTGTCTCCACATTTCCATTAAGCCATTTCTAACTCCATTTTTTACTTATTTAGAGTGTGCATGGGCATCTGTGTTTTTTACAAGGACCAGGCAGACTCCCATCAGAAATCTGGAGGCCGATTAGGGAATTCTAAATCTCTATATATGGCGATGGTTGTCAATGACTTAATAAACTCGGGTAAAACACCTCAGTCATGGAAGAGGGCTCCCAATTTAGAGACTGTCGCACCAGAAAAGAGCTTGACTGATAAAACTTGTCCAGTAATCAAATGTGACTTCTAAAATATGATGATAATATTAGCTTATAGATTAACCACTTGGATGCTAAGGCATCTGAAGGATGGTGATGTAATTTCCATTGAAATCAATGGAAACTCCATGACGAGCTGGGCTCGTCATGAGCGTCGAAGGAGTTAAGCAGCGTTGCTTTCAACACTGACAGGGATTGGCCAGGCTTTTTATCAGGGTGGCTTCTGTAAACAAGCATGCACACCAGACTCTTAAATGTACCATCCTGAGCGGGCTTTGACAGCCAATATTAACACTGAAAAGGCAATCCACGGGGTAGATTAGGAGTATCTTTGGGCTACCCTAATGAATATAGGGATAGGTTCAGCACTACAGAAAACAGTTAAGGTCCTGAAAACTGCACTAAGGAGCCAGAAGATCAATGTGAATGGTCTACGTTCATCTCTTGAAAAAATTTCAAGGTACAATATTAAGTTGTGTCTTGTCCCCTACAAACCACTCCACACCTTGTCTCCGACTTCACATTTGAGTCTCCTAAAGGTGCTTTTAATGTATTCATTTGAATGTTTCAGCCTGTACGGCTGTATGTGGAGGTTAGGATATTTCCAACGGACATCCATATTTTTGCATTAAATAGTTATAACGTTATGACAAATCTTGGCGCACTCTGGATATTGGATCGATTCTAACCATGAGCTAATATGGACTGAGGATGATGACTCGCCTCCTTCTAGCAATAACCATGTATGTTATTCAGAAATTAGACTGACAATGTGTCAGTAATGTTGAGAGAAAACATTCAGTCTGAGAACAAAGAAGAAATCAGTGCCCGTTCCAAATTCCAATTGTCGGTTAGTGGAGGAACAAACAACCAAAAAAGTAAACATTTTCTATTTAATCACATTATCATTTTTCGCTTCATTCTCTGGGTCAGGGAAACCAGTCAGTGGTTGAAAACAAGGACGTTATCAAAAAAGGTGGCTGCTGGCCCTAACCGCAAACCGGGCAGCAGAACCGACAGAAAAGCAAGCCTTCCTTAAAGGTGCATCGAGTAGTCTAGATGTGAAACCAGCGGACAAGGCGCAAACTTCTCTATTTGATCCAGAAGGATACAGACACAAATATTTCCACTCCCCTCACTTCAATTAAGTTAAAAGTAAACCAACTTATTTAAGGAAACTTCAGATGGAAGTTCATCAAAGATCCTCTCTTAATTATTCCCACCTTTTTAGTTTGCAAATGGTGCACCTATTTTAACAGCCACACAAGAGAGCGTGGGCACTATTCATTACAGTTCTGGCTGAAACTGAAGCTTCTGGAAATTTGGGAACAAGAAATATAGGGAGCACTTATAAAAATTTGCTATAACAGCAGGATTGGACTCAAACAAATTCTACTAGTAAGAAGGCCAACTGAGAGGCATTTGTTTGAGATCAAAGGCTTGCTCATTATACAAACTCATGACATGCCTGCCCGGGCCTTTAATCGAGTTGAAGCACTTGAGAAAAGGAATTTAGATGATATTTACTCCATATCACTTATGGATACAGAGATTACTGACCTTGTGGGATACTATCTCTATATGGAAAGCTATTTTTAACAGCCGTGACCAATCTTATTATCACGATGAACTCCCATTTTGGGTGAATCCAATGCTCCCGGAGATTTTTCATGATAATGTATTGCGACAATGGGTTGATTTTGGGATTCTGTCACTTGGGGATCTATTTGATCATGGTGGGTTTGTCTCATTTGAGAAACTACAAACCTTGTTTAATTTACCAGGACATATTTTTTCAAATACTTGCAAATCAAGAGTTTCCTGGTGATACACTTAAAATTGACCAATATTGCCGAGTCGGATATATGGGACCTATTATATCAAGATAGCGCTAAATTTAAGATTAGTCGCATGTATAAGATTCTTACTAGCAATAGAAAGGGGGATGGTAATAAATTAGCTCATAAATGGAGTACGATACTTGGGAGAGGAGGTCTCGGAAAACGATATAGAGCAAAGCTTATATATAGTAAAGAAATCTATACATACCACTAATCTACAAATGCTGCAGCTTCGCACCATCTGTAGCCTGTATTACACACCAGAGAGAATAGCTAAATGGGCTCCTGCTCACTCACCAAGCACATGCACGAAATGTCCCAAATGTGATCTTCATGCTGCAAGTTTGATACATGTGTTTTTGGAGTGTCCTAAATTGAAAGATCTTTGGCAACAGATAGGCCAAGTCTGCTCTCAGAAATTAGGGATTGATTTCTCTCCAACTGCAAGGAATATTATGCTCGGAACTCGTATGTTTAATCGTCAACAAAATCGGCTACTATTTATTTAGTGTGTGGTATTTTAGATTGGTCATCGCTAGAGCTTGGATTAGCATATACCCTCCTAATATCAGTGATTGGTGGATGCTGTTGAAGGAGGTATATTCAATGGAGCACATATTGGCAAATTCTAGGGGCCTACGAGCCCAGAACAAACTTAACTCTATTTGGGGACTTATATCGGAATGTTTTTGATTAGTAATTCAGTATAATTACTTACGTATCTATTGTCTCTTGTTTTACTTCAGTCTTTATATAATGTTTGTGTTCCTGTGTCTTTTTTTTAAAATTATATTATTTTTACAAGATATATGTACTCCTGCCTGTTATTGGATTGAATCATTGGAAAAAAATGTTTGTTATTTGCTGACTTGTTGAATAATAAAGATATATAAAACAAATTAAAAAAAGGATACAGAGATTACTAATAGCACAAAAACTTAAAGAAGCATCTATATAACATTTACTGGTCTCCGAATACAATTAATAATGTTTCTATGAGAGGAAAAATCCACTGAAGACGCTGCTTCTTCCTTTCTACAAAAGAGAAAAAAGGTACTGAAGATCTGGCTTGCTTACTGCAGCGCGTCCAGAAATGCTGGTCTTCTGCAACTCAGTATAATTACTAGCGAGCAGTAGGCGTGGAAGTGTAAGAAATGTGACTTAAAGGTGAAACATTCTCTGATAACACGGCGCTCGGGTGAGGGTACAACAGAATCACTGGAAGCACAATGTATTTATCATGTAGTTGTAGCTGCACGATTTACAATTTTGAAGGACTAGTTTATTAACTGCACTCACACGGTGGTTCATAAAGTTATGAAGTGGGATAGTTTGTTTTTTCAACTGAGATGAAGAAATGGTAAGAATGGAACAGCAAGTGGAATACATTTTTACAGCCGGAGAGGGATAAACTTTCTCTCCTATATGTGTTGCACCTTGGATTTCTACATGAATGTAGAACCACAATTTTCATCGTTGAACACCATTATTTTATTAATTAAGATAAGGTGATAAGAGATGGTATAAAACTATAACTACATAATTGAATGAGCCAGCTCTATCCATCTCCATTAGAGAATTAATTAGCCCTCAAAAAGCTCTCAATTGGTAAAATGTAAGGAAGACAAACAAAATCCCTCATTCCTCATAGGACTTTGCATTATAACTGGGTACAAGGAAAACCAGATGTAAAGCACGCGTTCACTGACACATTGAACACACGACTGAAACCTACCTTGACGGGCATTCAGAGCTGGAGCCATCATCACAGCTGTCACACGAGTAAGACATGATTTAGGATGTAGTGCCACCAGGAGACTCCCAGACGAACGTGAGCCACCTAGGCCGACGAGGAAGGGACATACCTTAGTACGTCCTTTGCCACTGAGGTAAACTGCAGGAACTGCCCTGACAATCCAATTCCAAAAAAATATTCCCAGAAACAAGCCCTATGGCCAGTGTAACGTCGAGCGGCCGGCGAGGGTCTGTGTATCAAGCCAGAAAAATGAGACTGAGAGTAGAAGGGGAGGAGAGGGGCAGCATCCTGTGGCCACTGTGACATCATCAGGCTGAAGCTTCGGCGTCATGGCAACCCACAAAGGCTGTCACAAGTAATCTCTTAGGGGCAGATTTATGAAGGCCTTGCGCCGCGTCACTTTTAACATGGGAAAAAGTGACGCACCGGCGGCGTAAGGCCTTCATAAATCTGCCCCAAGGTGCTCTCAAATAATGCAAGTGCCTACATTTAGGATTTTAAAGTCCTATTGGAAAACTATAGGAACTTGCAACAAGTTTGCTACTCTCACTGGCCAATAAAATGCCAGTAAAGCACCCGTTTAACTTGGAACCAGAATGTTGATTCGTCTACAGTGAGTGGGGTAGCTTTGTGGTATGAACTTCCAAGGTGCAGCATGAGACACATGCAAGAATAGATACCAGTTAGAGACACACTACAGGGCATGACTCAGATGCTTTTTCAGAGATTAGAATTCTATTTTTGCATGTTCGATACCAGAGTCAGTCACGTTTCAACAGTCTCTTTCCAGCCTGCATGTTGACCACCTCCAGTCCCATCGCACCCTGTCAAGCCCTTCCTTCAGCCACGCAATGTCCCACCATGCCCCATCTAAAACCCAACCAGTGCCTGCGCTGTCTAGATCCCACCACATCCATGCCCCACTTGCATCTGACCTGCTCTTGCATCAATGTATCTACTGTCTCATTTATATCTCATTGAGTCCCAGTTCTATTTATAACCTGTTCACTCCTTGTAGCACAAAGATCAACACTCGGTGCACTTTCCATTTAGAATCTGTCCAAATCATGCTCCACTTACAATAAATTAACCCTGCCAAGGTCCGACCAGTCCATCCAGTTAATGCTTGATCTACAATAAATAAACCCTGCCAAGGCCCGACCAGTCCATCCAGTTAATGCTTGATCTACAATAAATAAACCCTGCCAAGGCCCGACCAGTCCATCCAGTTAATGCTTGATCTACAGTAAATAAACCCTGCAACAGGTCCGACCAGTCCATCCAGTCAATGCTTCACTTATAATAAATAAATCCTGGTCCAGCCCCGACCAGTCCACCCAGTCAATGCTTCAGCTACAATAAATAAACCCTGCCAAGGCCCGACCAGTCCATCCAGTTAATGCTTGATCTACAGTAAATAAACCCTGCAACAGGTCCGACCAGTCCATCCAGTCAATGCTTCACTTATAATAAATAAATCCTGGTCCAGCCCCGACCAGTCCACCCAGTCAATGCTTCAGCTACAATAAATAAACTCTGCCCCAGGATTTACCAGTCCATCCAGTCAATGATTGATCTACACTAAATAAACCCTGTCCCAGGTTCGACCAGTCCATCCAGTCAATGCTTCACCTACAATAAAACCCTGGTCGTGCCCCGACCAACCCCTCCAGTCGATGCTTCATCTACAATAAATAAACCCTGGTCCAGCCCCGACCAGTCCATCCAGTCAACGCTTCATCTACAATATATAAAAACCTCGTCTCTTCTTCTTCTGCTAATAAAAGCTACTCGCTGGTCCTGACCTTCATCATTCAATTGTGATAACACAGCCCCGACCCCCAACTCAATGCATCTGTTTGGACAATGAATTATTTTTAGTAGTTAGGACTTTGCAGAATTGGAGCAGTGAACATGTCCTGCTTCAGGTCATCAAATGCCTTTTGATAGCGGACTGTCCACTGACCTTTCTTAGGCATTCTTTTGGAAGTTAAGTCATGCAGAGGAGTCACAATGGATCCATACCCCTTGACAAATCTTCTGTAATGCCCAGTCAGGCCCAAGAAAGCTCTGACCTGAGTCTGGGTGGTTGGAGCAACCCAGTCCATGATGGTCTGGATTTTGCTCTGCAATGGTTGAACCTGGCCTCCACCCACAAGGTGGCCAAGGTACACAACTGGCACTTAGTAGCCTTGATAGTTAGGGCTGCGTTCTGAAGGGGCCTCCAAACATTTCTCAGGTGGACCAGGGGATCCTTCCAGGTGGAGCTAAATACAGCAATATCATCTAGATATGCAGCACTATAGTCTTCTAGGCCTGTTAGGACGTTGTTCACCAACCTTTGAAAAGTGGCAGGTGCATTCTTCAAATCAAAGGGCATCACCACAAATTGGTAGTGCACACTAGAGGTCAAAATTGCTGTTTTTGGCTTTGCATCATCAGCTAACCTGATCTGCCAGTAGCCAGCTATAAGATCAAATGTGCTTAGAAACTTGGCTGAGGCCAAAGTATCTATACGCTCATCTGCTCTTGGGATTGGATGGGCATCAGTCCTAGTGACTGCATTGAGACCCCTGTAGTCTACACAAAACCTCATCTCTCTTACCACCATGGGTGTTAGGTGTTGGTACCAAGACCACTGGACTAGCCCAAGGGCTATCTGAGGGTTCAATTTATTTATTTATTTTATTTATTCAAAGTTTTATATAGCGCAAACAAGATCCTTACAGATATCAGAGCGCTTCACAAAGACAGGGTAGGGGCAGTAGGAATGAACAGAGGTAATGGGAGCAGTGTAGTAGTCAATAACATGATAGGATAATAATAACATACATAAAACATGTCAATATACAATCAGGTAAACCAGTAATATAAGACGGCACAAGTCATTGATCCCACTACAGAGGTGTTCAGGTACACCTTGGGTGTGTGGATGGCTTATGCCAATGTTTTAGTATAGCGAGAGCACTGAGTGGGGGCATCGGGAGAGTGAATCAGTGAACCAACGTGTATCATATATTGGTCGGTAGTAGGAAAGTAGCGTAGTAGTGTCCCCATCAAGTAGAAGTATAGTGCCAAAGGACAAGGTGAGCATTGATACAAAGCAATGCAGGGTCTCTGATCCAGCACCTATAAGGTTCAGGAGATCTTGGCCAGAAGGATGGTTTTCACCTCTTTCTTGAAGAGTGCAGTGGAGGAGATACTCCTGGTTTCAGGAGGGAGCGCATTCCAGATCCTGGGTGCCATTCCTGAAAAGGAGCGCGTGTATGTTTTCTCTTTCCGGAATCTACGAGGTTTCAGGAGTAGATTTTTTGAACTTCTATTGGATCTCGAACCTCCTGAAATAGACAACTTTTGAGCGAGGTAGTTGGGTGCATTGTGATGCACGGCCGCGTGTGTCATAACTGCAATTTTTAGCTGTATTCTGGCTTCAAAAGGCAGCCATTTTAGGGACTTTAGGTCTGGGGATATATGCGAATGTTTTCTTGAGCCAGTAATGAGTCTCGCGGCAGCGTTCAGGGAGGCTCTTAAGGGTGCTGTTGTGGATAGCGGGAGTCCGCTGAGGGCCACAATTCCGTAGTCTATTCGAGGGATGACTAAAGCTTGTACAGCAGTTTGGAAGTCTTCGGCAGGGAGGAAGGGTTTAATTTTCCTCAGTGTGTTGATTTGGAAATTAGCTGCTTTTGTGGCTTTGCTGACGTGCTGCTGCATGTTGAGCTTGGCGTCGAGTGTGATGCCTAGGGATTTCGCTGAGTCCACGATGGTGGGTTGGACATTGAGTGCTGTTAGATTATTGAGCCATATTTGGGTGGTGGAGATTTTCGCCGGGGGTGAGACGAGTAGGAACTCAGTTTTCAGAGCATTTAGTTTGAGGTGATTATCGGCTAGCCAAGATTGAGTGTTAATAAGCGTGGAATTCAGATGTTTGATATCTTCCGGGGATTGAAGCTTTAGGTAAAGTTGTGTGTCGTCGGCGTACATATGGAATTGGACATTGGAAGCTTGGAGCAAGGTGGCGAGCGGTTCCATGACGAGGTTGAACAATGTGGGGGAGAGGGAGGATCCTTGTGGAACACCTAGATCTGCAGGCATAGGTGAAGAAAGCACATTGTCGATCTTGAACTTCTGAGACCGGTTGTGAAGGAAGGACGAAAACCATTTGAGAACAGTTCCCGATAGACCCATTCTAGTGCTTAGCAGCTCCAGCAAGTTCTCATGTTTGACCATGTCAAATGCTGACGAGAGGTCAAGAAGGATGAGGAGGCAGGACTCATTGCGATCAAGAATTTGGAGGGCGTCATCAATTATGTGTGTCATAGCTGTTTCCGTGCTATGTTTCGCTCGGAAGCCTGATTGATGAGAGTTGAGGAGGTCAAATTGGTCAATGTGTTTTGTTAGTTGGAGTTGGACACATTTCTCCAACAGTTTGGCCAGGGTGGGGATATTGGTGATGGGCCGGTAATTGTTTAGGTCAGACGGATCAGCTGTAGGTTTCTTGAGTATAGGCGTGACTTGCCCCACCTTGAGGGAGTCTGGAATGAGGCCTTGTTGCAGGGAGCAGTTGATGATTTTGGTCCAGAGAGGGAGGAGCAAGGGGATGAAGTCTTTTACAGCATTAGCAGGTAGAGGGTCTGTGAGGTGATTAGAGGGCTTCAAGGTGCAGAGCAGTTTGTGTATTGTTTCTTCCGAGTAGGTATCGAAGTACAGCCAAGATGCCTTGTTTTTAGGTAAACATATTGAATTTTTACGCCACCACACCTGAAACCCATTGTGGGTTGGAAATATCACCACAAATATAGACAGTTCACACACAAGAAACAGTCTTGAGAAAGTCGAGGGACGACCTCCCGATTGCGACGAAACACGTGTTGGCTGTTGGGAATAATTTGTGAAGATTTGCACGTATTAAACAGAACAACAAAGAAGAAAGAAGAAAATTGTGCCTATTATTTATGTCTGCACTTACTACATGCATTACGTACTTGTGGTACTATGACTATTGATATACGTGTGCTAAGGAGTGTTATATATACTTGGATGCCAGTACAGTACTGACATCTGGCAGGGACCCACTGCTTCCTGGCCTTGAAGACATCACTAGTGTGGTGTGGTGTATGCACCTACCTACTCTAGTGTGGCCTACTAAACTCTCTTGAGTTGTAGAAAGGGTGTGCTAAGCCCTTGACACACAACTCTAAGTTCAGTAGAACTTACTGTATTTTAAGCTTGTATTATATGTACCTCAGGTACCTGTAGTGGTTTTCAGTTAGTCAATCACTTGAGATTATCTGGCAAAACAATAGCAAGCTGGAATCCCACACGCTGCACACCAATGTGAGAAGTTGGCCTGGCATATGCCGGCCATTATTCTAGTGGGCACCTTGCACCTGTCCAAATGACCCTTATTGATGATAGGATAAATACAACCTTTATTGAAAGCTATCCTAGTAGTATCTATGGAGAGCAGCCTTCAAGCTAAGTCTTGAAGGAATGTAAAGCAGCTTGTTTTACCAGTCTATAATCTCGTGAATGACCAAATGAAAGGAGAACCACACCAGGTATATATATACATATAAAAAAATATGTATTTATTCTAAACACATCCCACTAGTCTCTTCATGAGGCTAGAGGCAAAAGTACATACAGAAAATGTAATAGCACACAGTAAATTAGCACAATATATTTTCAGCCCTAGGGGCGTACCAATCCATATATCAAAAAAATGGTATAAGAACCACAACTTTACTAGACACAAGGCCTAGAGCCTGTAGAAGTGCTGGGGCCACAAGGAACCACCCAAGGTAGTGACGCAGGGGTCCCACAGGGGACGTATGCAGTGTCTGAACACAGCAGCGGATCGCCGTTAACTTCAATGGGGAACGTCGCGTTTGGTAATTTAAAGAAAAGGAACACTTAGAGGAGGACTTTGAGCAAACCCCTTTAGATTTAAGGGATTCTAGAGCCAATACCCACGGGAGCAACGGAGTACTCCAGTTACCTCACCCAGGGAAGCCGGGTGCATAGGTGTCTTTTGGTGTCTGGGATCGGCGACGTTTCCAATGGCGATCTGCTTCAAAGTGCTGCTGCCGTCGTAGAGGGAAGTGTCCGGGGAGATTCAACCCTAGATCGAAGATGAGAAGAACCTGAAAGCAGGGGGGACAGAGTCTGGGTCACTAGCCAGTGACCAGGGGCATGATAGACAAATGCCCACCGATGTCGGGTGATTTCAAGTGAAGGAGGTGAAGCTGGACTCTTCAGCCACGAGGACCAGGAGGCGTCGACGACGAACAGGAGCTGGATTTGAGCTGTCCCACGAAGGATGTCGAGTGCTGTGGTGTCGGTGCCCGGATTGGACCCAACAAGCCTTGGCAACAGCAACCCAAGCAGAAAGAAGAAAAATGCTTTGGTGCGGACCAGCAAGGTCTGAGGGACTCTCCACTTGGTGGGGAGTCAGGGCACGTCTGGAGCAACCAGGGGAGCCCAAGGAAAATCAGAGTTGCCTTCACAGGGACCCACCAGTCGACGGACCAGGGATCGCACGGGGCCTCGAGCAGAAATCCAAGAAGCGGGCTCACGGAACACTCGTGGAGTGTAGGTCCCCAATCTTCGGTGCAGATGGTGCTCGGGGCTTGGGCTACAATAAACCCAAAGCACAACTTCAAAAGACGTCAAGAAATCAATGCACCTGCAAATGTGCACGATGTCCAGGAGTTCCGATTCCACGTCACTCACGAGGGTTGCACGTCTCAGCTTTGCTGGGGACTCGGGTCTGCCTCTGAGAAGTCTGGAAATCCTCTTCCTGGGATGCAAGTACTTCGGAGTTTGTCAGGAGCTTTGGAGATGCAGACCGGCAAATGCTTTGTTGGTGCCTGCCAAGCAGGGGAGTCACTCCTTGACCCCAAGGGAGGTTTCTTCCGTCCTCTAGTCTTGAGTAGAGCATCGAAGTTCCAGGATTCAGTTGCTGAGTTTAGTCCAGGGATATTTAAAGTCCTGTTGCCAGGGGTTCCTTACTTATACCTAAGAAATGGGTTGGACTAACTCTGGGGACCCGCCTATGGGAGGGTTTGGAAAGAGGGGTGGCTGCACCCATTTCCTTTGTCCAGTTTCACGCCAGAGCAGGGGCTGGTAGCCCCTGCAACCGGATTGAACTGGGCTATGCACAGGGACACCAAATGTGCCCCCAGTGCAGACTTCAAAGCACTCCTGGAGTTCACCCACCCAGCCCTAAACCACTAAGGCCAGTCTGGGAAGTGATTACACCTTCCTGTGACAGGAAACCTATTGTCAAGGCCTCCCTGCCGGAGTTTCGGATAGTAGCAGGATTCCAGACTCGTGTCTATGGCTGCAGCATCCATTTTGTGATGCCAGAGTTCTTTTAAACAGTTACCGGGCACACTGGTGTGTACATGTCTCTCCCTCTAGAAGGGTGGAATTCAGTACAGTTAGAGGTCTCTTTTGGGAGAACCTAATGTTCGGCTATGACATTTTGCTAGCTGAACAAGATTGGCCATTTGTCATGGATTGCCCAAGGGGAGAAACAGTAATTTTACCAGCATTCTCCGCCAGGTTCCCAAATATTTAAAATATACATATGCGCGGGAGTGGGCGGTAGCCCAAGCTCCAGCATTATACAAAAACCATGATGGATAGGATGAAGATTCAACCCAATACATAACCATTCCATTATAAAATACTCCAACTGCACACAGTATCCAATAAAGCAAGAAGCTAAAAAACTGGTCAGAGAGATCTTAGATTAACTTGAATATCAAGGGGTGATTGAAACTTGCACCTCTCAAATGAATAACGCTTTGTTCCCAGTATCAACACCAGACAATTCATATCATTTAGTTTTAGATTACAGACATTTAAACACTTTCACTAAGATGTTTGCAGTTCAAAATGCACATAGTGCCGCATTAATGAATAACATTGTGCGGAAAAAATACAAAATAACAATAGCTATCTCAAATGTATTCTTTTACCAAAATTTAGCGCCGGAGAGCAGATATTTGACTGCATTCTCAGAACTGGGGTCAAACCGGCAATTTTGTCGACTCTCCCAGGGGTATAAGAACATTCCGGGTTGTTTTCAGCCAGACTAACTGAATTACTTCAAAATTTGGATGAAGAAGCATTGTCCTATGTGGATGATATTCATCTAATGGACGATAACCTGGAGGAACAATTGAACAGAGTGAGCACCATAATTTTGGGATCTGCATCTGAGGGTTACAAATTCAACTATCGAAAATAGCCCACCTTAATGTCCTTTTTCTAGGATATGAGCTTTCAAGTGAAGGAAAAAGCCTGGCAGCTAACTTTTTAGAAAACTGTGTCCTGCTCCAACTTCCAAAATCATTAAAAAACTTACAATCAATCCTGGGATTCCTGAATTTTGGCAGAACATACATTTTGGATTACGCAGAAAGGGTAAAACCTTTCTACGATGTAATAAAACCTGACTTTTCAGTTAGACAATGGACACAGGAACACACAGATACTCTTCGTTCCCTACACGATGACATGATAGTGTCAAAACACTTACAGACATGCGTGAATGTATGCAAACTGGTGATCCGCATAGTTGCGGGTCAATTCAGGTACACCTATATAATTAGGCTTTCCTGTTTTCAGTTTCTATTTTTGGGAAATTCTGGTGGTGTTTTCTCAGTGTTTTCCAGTAATTTCCATACCTCAAAAAAACAGTGCCTTTCAGCGGTTACTCATTTTCGCGCCATAAAAAAACAATTGAAACGGTGTTTTACCAGTGTTTATGGAACGCTTTGCTTTTATTATTGCCTTTTCCATTTTTCTTCAGAAATTGTATACTGTTCTACATTACAGAAGCTTAAAACAGACATGAAATACTTTCCATTGTCCTTCGATTCTGCAGCTCAGATTTAACAAGCATTTGCAATGCAATAGGTTTCGCATTTACGCGAGTTTAAGCTATTGGCATTGTAAATGACAAAGCCTTTTATTTATGTTTTGAAAACGAAAACAAAAATAAAAGGCATTGTTATTTGCAATGTCAATAGCTCAAACTCGCGTAAATGCCAGACCTAATGCACTGCAAATGCGTGTTTTAAATGAAAGCGTGAATTGGTCACTCAGCAAGTTGGCAATTACAGTCTGTGTTCCAGAGTCACCACCCCTCTTCTGCTCAGAGTTTTGCACTCCACGAAGGACATGGTCACCTGACTAGCGCAGTGTCTGCTTCTTAAGCATGTTTCTGGTGGCCTACCAACTCTGATTAAGGACTTGGTAAACATCAGTTGCATAGTTTGAGTTTGCAATTCAATGAAGATGGGTAATCGCGCACATTTAAAATACAAGCATTGGCATAGCCAATAGGTCTCACCTTGAGGAGCACACGGTTATGAGCGGGGTCGGCAATTGGGTTGGTACAGGTGAAAGTTTGTTGGGAAAGGGGCTCTCTTCCATGTATTGAATAAGAAACATGGCAGACTCAAATTAAATCCTTCTCAGTAGGGAGCCAATGTAATCTATGAGTGAAAACAAACACATGCTCCTGTCTCCTCAAACCAAGTATTAACTGGACGACTGAATTCTGTACTACCTGAATTTCACAGCCCAGCATTTGAAATGCCAAGATAGAGACTATTACGATAATCCATGCTTGACAGAATAAGGGCTTGTACAGCTAATTTCTGACTCTAGAATGGATATTTCCCCCCGTAGTTTAGAATGGAAGAAGTCAGTTGATATGAGTATTGTGTCTTATTTTCCTTTTTATTGTGCAACACTGCATCCTTAGCAGTTGGAATGTTATAGCCCTTCAGTCTCTGGTTATACTGATTGATGGCTCAAGTAGTCAGTGGACCATATTATGGACCACATCAATTGAAGAAATCTACAGAGGGAACTTAGCTAGCACATTATTATTATTACAATAGGTGCAACTGTAACAAGCCCACAAAGGCTCTCTGAACCACAAGTAAAGTAAAAAGCTGACTTGTAATGGTTTGAATAGTGCTATTTGCTACCAACACCCTTTAGGACACTTCATTAGTCAAAAATTCATTGCGAGTTTCCCCTGAATGTGTTTTCACACCTAGCTAAAAAATAAAATCATAATAAAAACTTTGACACATCGAGTATGTTGCGCTGCTGGCATTTCAGTGACAGCAATCGGTTAAATTCATGTGTGGCACGAAATTTTCCCATCAAGCGTTTCCTCAGATGGATAGAAGTAAATACCCTAAGCAGGGAAAATGTAGAATCCAGGACTGCCACAGGTATCGTGCTGCACGCTGCTAGCCACGATGTATGATTTAGACAAACAGTTTTACAGTGAACCCCTTACAGAGGCAATTCCGACGAGGCAAGCATCTTACATGACCGACCTTTCCTGTCCAGCATTATTAATTTAAGCTGCAAACGTGCACTACGTCATCGTCTCAGCGGGAGATGGCACATGGTCACCCAGGGGCCTATTAGCAACAAATAGCGATATTTATCGCTAAATGCGCTTAGCGCCTTTTTGTTTAAACGCCGCCTATAGCCGGATATTATAGCAGAGATAACGTGCTATTAGCAACGTTTATCTCCAATGCGATAAAATATCCGGCGATAGCAGTGAAATGAAACAATATCGCTGGAAATCCAGCGATATTCTCACATTAACGCCAATGGGGGCTCAATCTGATAATCCACCCCCCATTGATTATAAAGGTAAGTCAACCTTTTAGCAGGCATTAGGTTATAGCGATAATCGCGCTTAGCGCGATTTTTTATCGCTTCGTCTGCCTTGCTAATAGGCGATAGCTGTGTTAACGACTGTTTTCAGTTGCTAACAGTTTGGATATGCCCACTTTGCATGTCATTCGCGATACATATCGCTGACATGCAAAGCGGGCCCCAAACCTGTAGCTATCGCCTAAAATCTGTCGCTAACAGCTGTTAGCGACAGCTTGCAAATAGAGCGATAAAAATATCGCCACTTTAGCTGGTAAAAGTCCCACTAAAGCGGCGATATGGCCCTTAATAATATGCCCCACAGTTCTTGGAAATAAAAGAGCATATAGTAAATAGGTGTCAGAACGTATCCTCCAAAAGGAGTGGCGAAAACATCATTGGCCCTTATGTAAGCATTTCTTAATTCTATTAAGACAATCCATATGACAAGCGGATGCATTCAGCATGCCAATAAAAGGAAGTCACTGGGTGGAAACAAGCTCGTTAAGTAATTGCTGCACACAATAAGATAACCTCAAGGAGCTGTGACACCGACTATTACCAGCATAATTGGCCAGCAAACAAAACGTCCAGCAAACTGATGCACCAAGATGGAGAAACGCGAGGCAGGTCTGTCAACAAATGGATCTCATGCACAGAGCTTGAATGGGTTTGAAACAGTGCCTTTTGGGCTAGTGTTCCCTAGTGTATAAAAGCAAGGACTCAACCCTTTAAAGTTCTAAATCAGGAATACAACACTGGAGATAGATAATCTCAATGTTAAACAGACCTGGAAATTGAGCCGTAGACTTCAAGGGGCTTATTTACAAGGCCTGTGCTCCACTTTTGTGTCATTTTTAACATGGGGAAAGGGATGCAAAAGTGGCGCAAGGGGCTTGTAAATCTGCCCCCAAGTTCTTATCACTGGGTCAATTTACGTCTGGCTGCCCATGAACAGGAAAAGTCTTTTTTTAACCCTAAACCTGAGGACTTCTGGTTTTCAACAAGCAAGCAGTGCACTCAAGGGAGATTGGAGTACCTCATGGCGCTGTACAGTGTCTGCTCATGCCACCCATATAATGAAGGTGAAACAATACCAATAGCATATAAATCACATTTGTACACAAATGCTGAAATGCGTTTTGCATCAAGGGAACAATTCTAACAGCAGTACAGACTGCTGTAGTTGGATAAAGAGCCCTGGCTCAAGGGAAACGTATAATAGTCGTTACCCTGGTCCCAGCCTTAGAAGCTGCGACAAAGGCAAGTGTGCCCAACGCTAAAGCCTTACATCCAAGATGGATAAAATGGGCTAATTCTCTCACTGCAACAGAGGTAGAATACAGGTATGACACAAATCTAATAACACCGGCATTTCTGCAATACCAAAAAGAATATCCTCTACCAAATGAAATAATGCCTCTAGATCAGTATGAATACATTATTCACACTGATGGTTCTGCTCAACCGGCCATAGGGAGTAAAGTTTCATCCAAATTGCACAAAAACACAGTTTTCCAGAGACTGCACGGCGCAGCTAGCAAAATTAACAGCACTAATACTGGCAATGGTAAATATGGATCAAGAATTCCCCACACTAATCGTGTGTGATTCCTTTTACTGTGTACAGTCATACAATGAATATTTACATCACTGGTGTCAGAATGGGTTTAAAGATGCAAAAAATGGTACAATTAAGCACAAAACGCAATAGGAACAGGCAGGAGAGTTGAAAAAATAACTATCAAGAGCTCAAGTGATACATACGTTAAGTCATAAACGTGATAACATTCACGTTGAAGGGAATTCATTGGCCAACAAGGCCACAAAGGGGGCTATACGCACGGCTTCCGTAGCTGCAATTCAAAAATGAGAATAGACGGTGAGATAATGGTTGCCATTATTGTCACACGCATTAACTCAGCAGTACCAAAAAGATTTCCACTCAAGTGCTCCTACAAGTTAGATGCAAAGAACATTCCATTTGCTCAAATTCCTCGAGTGGGGGATAGAGTAATACCGAATATGGATCATAGGTTATGATTAATCCTAGCAGCACACAAGGGTATAGGTTCTGCACATGCAGGAGTTTCAGCAACTGTTTCGTTATTGAAACAGCGCTACCGGTGGCCAGGACTGAGAATGCAGACTAAGGACTACGTCTTGAAATGCGACATCTGTCAGCAGATGAAAGGCTCCACAGTAACACGTCCAGTGCAGACACCATTACTAATATCAGACAAACCACTCGTGTGTGCTTATTTGGAACACTGCGACCCCATACACTCTGATTGGGCTAACAAGTATATTATGGTTGCAGTGGATTCCTGCTCTGGGTTCCTATGGGTGTGGCCCCAGCGCTCGGCTGATGCTCGAACTGTTATAAAAGATTTGCGAGTCTTTATAGGGACATACGCAATCAGCACATTACATTCTGACCGCGGCCCCGCGTTTAGCTCTTGGGATTGCAAGAAAGCCATGGGAAGTCTGGGTGTAGCATTGCAGTACTCTGCTCTGTACCATCCCGAGGGAAATTAAGTTGTGGAGAGGAAAAACCAAGACTTAAAGCAATCTTTAACAGCTAGAGTATTTGGCTTGGGTAGGAATTGGGTAAAACATCTGCATGGAGTTCAAAGGGCATTAAATAATCAGCCAAGAAGCTCTCTAGAGGGTGTCACTCCTTATGAGGTCCTATTTGGGACAAGAATGTGGGTTCCTGATCTTGATTGTGAAGGCACAGTGGCGGATGAAAAACCTTTTGACATCCATAAACGTCTGTTTTACAGAACCTGAATGAATCAAGGGCACTACAGAGTAATGTCATAGTGAAAAGGACCGCCACTGGGGAGGTAAAAAGTGTTACGGCAAGACCGGTCTTGATCCCTAATATTGGGGATCTGATCAGAGAGAAAATACCGGACAAAAAAGAATGTGAGCCATCATACAGAAAGCCTGTCCTGGCAGTTAAAGGAACAAGAACAGTACTTCTGCCGCCTCTTGCCGGTAAAAAGGGAAATGATTTGTCTCAATTGACCTACTTCTGCCGCCTCTTGCCGGTAAAAAGGGAAATGATTTGTCTCAATTGACCTAATCACACCTTACTATGTTGCCGATGAGTAGTAGGCAGTGTGGACTCCGGAGTAACAGACACCCTCCTCTCACAACTATACAAGAAGTTCAAAAAGAAAGACTCGTCACATTTGAAGGGTCACCTGCACCGAATGAAGGATTAAGCAACAATGCAATGGAACTTGTTCCTCTTGATGCTGAAGTTCAAAATGACAACTCCACTGAATTTGACCAAACACGGATATCAACGTCGACATGCCCCAACAAGAGCAAGATACAGTTTCCACAAACCCTGCGGAACTACCGACAATTGATCGAACTGCATCTGGGTATTTCATTGACTGACACTATTTCATTAGATCCAAGTGAAACTGAAACAACGCCAGCCCAAAAACCTAGTCTACAGCGATTTAACATTTTTCTGAACTTTCTTAAAAAGACTTACCTGGTATCACCTTGGGTGGAACTCTGGGCAGCTACAGGAATACTTTTCTTTCTTTTCTGGATAGGCCTAGTAACTGGTTTTAGTATGCTTATTAATGGAACTTATCTTCTAGAGAGCTCTGCGGCACAAAAAGTGAATGTGATTCTGAAACCTCAAGATTGATTACGATATATATTTGTCCCGACCAAACTTTTAAAAATACCACATTTATTTAAAATATTGAGTGTTACCATTACCTCCAGTACATTTTCCGATGATTGGGATTATGAAACTGTAAATAATATGTTGTCTGATTTAGAAAAATCTGCTGCCTTTTCTAATAATGAAATGCTAGAAGACATATAAGATTTTGAAACAATGTATTGCTATCAACATTATGGTCATCACTTTCTGCATAAATCTGCTAATCCCAGAAATGTTTTCACATACCACCAATGAGAACATTGCCAGACACCGCTGTAAAGCAGTTCAAAGACATTTGACAAAAAATGCAATATTCTTCAGGGTTTTTAACACGTCGGATCCAGCCTCATATTATTATAAGGTTAAACCAACACCAGCACAGAAGAATATCTTGACAAGCACCAAACAGATTTACTCTGCTTCGTTTATAGCCCAGTTGTCTGAACAAGGTTTCGACTTATGGAAAGACACCATAGATCTAAAATCTGTCTATGGTACTAGAGACTGGCAGGTTCAGGGAACAGAGGCACTATTTAGAGCATGCCTCATTCCTCAACAAATAATGTTTTTGAATGAAACAGTGCAACAAACAACCTGTCTTGGATTAGCCAGGAAGAACAAATGTTACTTACCTGTAAACGGTGGTTCTCCAGTATTGGTGTCTTTCATAGATTGACATGCTTGAAAATTCCCCGTCGTCGAAGTGGGAGCCCCACGGTAAATAAAATAGCACTAAAACCAATCATATATGTATATAAAAACATAATTACATACATTCTAAAACCATAAGTACCAAGGTTAGCATTAACACATAGAAATACATTAGAAGAAAAAAGGAAATTTAATAGCATATCCCTGTCATTATGCTAGTCCAAACTACAGCCAATCAGGCGCAAGCACCCTCTAGAACCTTCTCCTCAGAGGCTCAGGCCCTCAGATTTTCGTAGCACAAGAGTGACAAAAGAGTCTAGGAGGAGAAGCGAGCCTCTGAGGGGCGGTGGGTGGGTCGCATGTGAAACTATGAAAGACACCAATACTGGAGAACCACCATTTACAGGTAAGTAACAATTGTTCTTCTCCAGTATAGGGGAGTCTTTCATAGATTCACATACTTGAATAGAATAGTGAGCAGTAATAGCTGGCCGCAAGAAAAAATAGCAGTGCAGTAGCATAATAACATAATACTGCCAGACAGATGACAACCCATACAGGCGGAGGGAGGGAAAGAGGCTCACCTCATTTAAAAAGATTACGAAGCAACGCTTGGCCCACTACTGTATCAGCTTCGTTTATCGTCTCTAGGCAGTAGTGCTTTGTGAAAGTGTGCCTGCTGGACCACGTAGCTGCTCGACAGATTTGATGAATCGGCACACCAGCAAACAGGGCAGTAGAGGATGACATCGCCCTGGTGGAATGAGCTCTTACTGTAGATTGAAGAGGCTTGCCAGCCTTCTGATGACAGAAGGAGATTGCTGAGGAAATCCAACGTGCAATAGTTGGCTTGGTAACAGAACACCCCTTGTGCATGCATCCGTAAGCAACGAACAGTTGATCAGACCTACGAAAAGGCGCTGTCCTGTCGATGTAAAATTTAAGGCATCTCTTAACGTCTAAGGAATGCAAACGTTGCTCCGCCGGAGATTGAGGATTAGCGAAGAAAGACTTTAAGAACACTGGTTCATTGAGGTGAAAATCAGTTGGCACCTTAGGCATGAATGCCGGGTTGGTGAGAAGTACAACACAGTCCGATTTGAATTGAAGGAAAGGAGGCTGAATGGTAAAAGCATGGATATCACTCACGCGACGTGAGGAAATCAGAGTGAGAAGGAGGGCAACCTTCCAGGTCAAAAACTTCAAATCCGCTTTGTGGATGGGCTCAAAAGGCGCCTTCATCAATTGCGCCAAAACAATATTGAGATGCCAGGTAGGAAGACGCCGCCGAATTGGCGGAAACATCCTGAATAGCCCCGTGAAAAACTGGCAAATGACTCTGGAAGAGTAGGGAGAGGAGGACCCATCCTGCCGGAAACAAGATATTGCCGCTAGAAAGACCTTCAACGCAGAGTGGGAAAGTCCTGATTGAGCCAACTGCAGAAAGAACGGCAGAAGCTGAGCAGGAGAAGAGCGCAAGGGGTGGATGTTGGCAGACACACACCAGTGACAGAACCTTTTCCACTTTAACTTGTAAGTCTTTACTGTGGACGGAGCCCTCGCCTTGGCAAGAACGTCTCTACATGCCGGCGAAATATTCAAGTGGGCAAATTCAAGGTGCTCAGGTTCCAGGCTTATAATTTGAGAGAGGAGGGGTCCGGATGGCAGATCTGATCCTCGTCCATTGTGAGGAGATCCGCCCGAGGGCGAAGGAGGATGGGTTCGCACTGTGAGGGGAGCAGCAGTTCCGAGAACCACGCTTGTCAAAGCCATCTGGGAGCGATCAGGAGAATGTGGCACGGCTGTCTCCGCATTTTCCACAACACTAGAGGAACCAGCGGGATCTGCGGAAAAGCGTAGGTGAATAGATTGCACCAGTCCATCAAAAGGGCATTCCCGCACGACCCTCGTTGGGAAAGCCAGCTTGCATAAGACAGGCATTTCTGGTTCACAGGGCTAGCAAAAAGATCCAGGTTTGGGCGACCCCACAGCCGAAAGATGAAGTCTAGAGTCGGCTGATGCAACTCCCACTCGTGGTTCGAGGACACGGACCTGCTGAGGGAATCCGCCAGGATGTTGGAGATGCCTGGTAGGTGAACTGCTGTCAGGGTAATCTGGTGACGGAGTGCCCAATCCCAGATGCTCTATGCCAGCTGAGAGAGGAGCGGTGACTTGGTGCCGCCCTGTTCGTTTAAATAGTGCATGCTGGTGGTATTGTCGGTTTGAATGAGCACTGATTCTCCCTGAAGTAGAAGACGGAAAGACTTTAGCGCAAGAAAAATGGCCATGAGTTCCAGTCTGTTGATGTGCCAGGAACGTTGAGACAGGGTCCACTTGCCCTTTACGGAGAGCCCCTGAAGATGTGCGCCCCAACCTTTCAGGGAGGCAGCCGTGGTAAGGACGAGCTCTGGAGCGACGTTCAGGAAAGAGGTACCGGCAACGATGTTGGATGGTTGAGCACACCAGTGGAGAGTGGACATCATTTGAGCGGTCACCAGGACCAGATCGTTGAAAGAGCCGGTGACCTGACGCCACTGTTTGTCCAGTTCCTCCTGAATCGGACAACTCTTGAGCTTGCAATTTGGGATCAGGGAGATGCAGGAGGACGCCATCCCGAGAAAAGATTTCAACACACAAACTGAAACTGACCCTTTTGACCGGATGAGAGCCACTAGGCGAAGAATCCGTAGCTGACATTCGTGAGACACAAATGCTTTTGCCAGCGAAGTATTCAGAGTGGCGCCTAGAAAGATCCTCCAGGGAGCTGGATCGACCGGAGACTTCTCGGTGTTGATGGACAGACTTAGGGAGTGAAATAGAGTCTGACTGAATCGAGTGTCCAGAGACGCCTGATGACGAGACTGCGACTTGATGAGACATTCGTCCAGGTAGGAAAAATTTTAACACCCTGCAAATGTAGATATGCCACCACCGGGGCCAGGACTTTAGTGAAGACGCGAGGGGCGGAACGAAGCCCAAAAGGGAGAACCTTGAATTGAAAGTCTCTGCGCCCTACCCGGAAGTGCAAGTACTTCCGGTGTCTTGGAAGTATCGGCATGTGGAAATAGGCGTCCTGGAGATCGCCCTTTGAGAGAAAGACATCCCAAAAGCTGAAGAAATCCAAAAGGAGCAGAAAAATTAGCAGAGCTCAGGGAGACTCCCTTCACACGACGTGCGGTAGAAAATCTGAGGGCCTGAGCCTCTGAGGAGAAGGTTCTAGAGGGTGCTTGCGCCTGATTGGCTGTAGTTTGGACTAGCATAATGACATGGATATGCTATTAAAGTGCCTTTTTTCAACTAATGTATTTCTATGTGTTAATGCTAACCTTGGTACGTATATATGATTGGTTTTATTGCTATTTTATTTACCGTAGAGCTCCCATTTCGACGACGGGGAATATTTAAGCATGTGAATCTATGAAAGACACCCCAATACTGGAGAATAAAGATTTGAATACATCCCGGGTGCCAGCATCATCACAGCCTGAGGGTAACCTAACATCGCAAGAGGTTACAATAGATGACACCATGCCATACAATAGATCAGACGATGATTGAAAAAGATGGTTGACTTGGCCCGTAGACACCAATAACTGTCAGGAAAGATTCTTGGGTAAAACTAAAGGATTTAATATCAATATGCCAGATCCATGTAGGGGTAGTGACATCGCACAGTGTTGGGAAGTTATGCCTTGATTGGCTAAAGACCTCAACACTCACACAGGTGAAACAATACTTATCCTTACTTACAGAGGATGTGGACCTACAGAATTTTTTATTAGGTCTGAGGAAACCACGTCACAAACGTTTCTATTATGCTGTCAATAATGAGATTTGGAAAATATCACAACAGGAGGCCGCGGAAAGATTACGAGAAATAGATCGTATTAATCTAGAGAAAGCTCCAGCAGTAGTCGATAATGGGTTAACGACACTAACTTCCAGGATATATTCACTAGGCAACATTGTATCATCTGCTATCGATGTACTAGAACATGATTTGTCCATATTACAATATGGGCAATATGCAATTGCGTTCTATTATGTTATTAAGCTGGACGCTGCAATCATTGCGCACCGGCTATGTGCCATGGCGTTTCATTATCAGCACGTCTCTATTTTCCTTGTATCATCTGACAGAAAAACAGATAGAAATGGCACAGAGGAGAGCATAGTATAAAATGCTCTGCATTGAAAAACTGGAGAGATTAGCTTTCACTGTGGCAGAATCGCCATCCACAGAATGGTTAATCCATGGCCCCATAACTCTTCCGGTAACAACCTCGCATATGTCCTCCCTCCATCTGTCCAGCGTGTAGGGGCCAGGGTGCGTCCAGTGGACTTCCATGCGTCATTTAGCCAGCACCAGTCCCAACAAGGCAAACCTATGTCTTATCTGTGTCCCCTGTTTCGGGGTGGCAGCAGGCCCACCAAGCAATGCCTTACGAGGCCTCTATCTGAACATACGTAACCTCTCGCTATTCATACAGTATCCTGTCTCGGTAAGTCTGCAGTTTAGTGCATTCCCAGGTCATATGCAGGAATGTTGCCAGTTCTACTCTGCCTCCAGGGCAAGAGGGAGAGTGCGCTGCTTAAAATCTATGCAGTCGTTGAGGTGTTAGGTAGGTGCAGTACAATGTAAGTAGTGGAATTGCGTGAGCTTGAAGCGGACATTGTTAGCAACCTTCCGAACCTGTGCAAATGCCATTCGCCTTCTGTGAGGGGTTCCGGCGATCGACTGATCACTGATCGCATATCCCAGCCACGTCCACCATGAGGTCTGCTTTCAAAGCTTTGCAAATTCAGGATATCATCCCTCTTAGGGAGCCCAGGTCCAGCCGATGCCGTAATATCTGTGATTCCTTTGGCTCTGCTGGGAAACCCGGAGCTCGCGAGCCGTGTGCAATGTCTTGGCATATTTTAGGAACTGGTCTGGTTGCAATTCAAAGCACTCCTGGGCTTCCCCATCGTGAGGAAGGTGCCATTTAGATAAGGGTCTCCAGCCATGGAGCCTGCCCCAGTGCGCCACTGCATTAAATCCATCACCGATTGTATCTGCCAAATACAGTGTAGCCAAAGAAGGGGCAAAAATATTGCGTACCGCACCCTATTAAGCACTAGAATGACCACCTGCTCCCAAACCTCTGCGACCTAATAAATGGGTAGTCAGATGGCAACCTCGATCCCTTCATCAAACACCCAGGAAAGTCTGCCCCCTCACCTCATTCCGCTAAGTCGGCCTTCTTGCTCTTTGGGCCCTCAGAGCACCACTGAAAGCGTGCTGCAATAGTCTAACAAAGAAATACAGACGTAGTTCCGGTAGTCCCAAGCCCCCGAGCTCCATGTCCAACGTCAGCACCTCCAGCTTCACCTTGCTCCTCCTGCCAGCCCACACCAGGAATATCAGAAGGCTGTTCAGCCTGACAAAGGTATTCAGCACAGGGAGTTCTGCAGTACAGAGGCAGCATGGGAGGAAGACCATCGTGCATAATGCCTTTCTATCCATGATGGAAAGGGGAAGGCCATTCCAGAAGCAGATCGAGACCTTGAGACAAGTGAGGACCTCAACCATGTTTACAGTGTAGTTGGCTTCATCAGTACGGGCCATCTGTATGCCCAAGTAGCGAAAGTGATCGCACTACCAACTGAGCCCCATTGCAGGGAGGGCAGCTGGCCTCCACCCCAACCAAGCACACCAGTGGGAAGAGAGCTGACTTCTGGTGATTAACGCAGACATTATCTCAAGTAACGTCGTCACCGATCAGTCTGGGTGACTGATGTATATTCATGCGTCATCTGCATAGAGGGAAACAACATGGATGCGTCCCCCCACTGTAACATCCCACCAGTCCATATGGGGTCGTAACTACATCCCCAGTGGTTCCACTGCTAACTCGAAGAGTAGAGACAAAGGACATCCCTGCTTCGTACCCCACTCCACGGGTTTCCATTCAGGGACATTTCCTTTACGGACATGGGCCATAGGTTGGGCGTAAAAGAGCCGGATCCACAAAATGAATACAGGGACAATTCTATTCTCCGTAGTACCTCCCAGAGGCAGTCCCATCTGAGAGCGCTGAAGGCTTTTTCAATATCTAAAACCACAACCACAGATCTCAAGTGTGTGCCCAGCCACAGAGAGGAGCACACAGGATAGTCTCAGCAGATTAATCTGCATTCCAATATTAGGGATAAAGCCACATTGGTCCTCGTGGACCGGATGGCCTACCATTCGAAGGAACTAGGGTCCATCGGATCTTTGCCGGACTTCAAGAGCACGACAATCTGGTCCTCCCGCAGGGTGTGTGGCAGAGAACTGGTGTGTCTGGATTCCTGAAGGGTCTCTGATAGATGCAGCAGTACGAAGCCAGTAAGCGTCTGATGTACCATGCACAGGGAGCCCGTTCGGGCGCCCTGCAGCATGCCTGTCAATCACAGCCTCCTGTAATTCCTCTACATGGAGGTCTTCCTCAAGTCCCTGTGCCTCCATGAGGCGCAGGAGGTCCAAATCGCCTAGGAACCTCCACATCACATCCAGGGGAATCACGGAGACACTCTAGCCCACAAACTCATAAGCGAAGAATTGTCCATTTCTACACTAGCAATTAATCAGAAACTGCCATCAGAAAAGATGACCCTCCTCCACTGCAGACAGCACCCCCAGTTAGAATTGTTTTCACATCTCTGCTGTGTTCTGCCACTAAAAACATAGGTTGGATTTTTTTCATCCATCAACTGAGGTGCCTTTGTATTTAGATCTTGATTTTTCTTCACCCATCATCTAAGGTGACTTGTACCGAGGCCTTGTTGACTCATCCTCGCCGATTATCTGAGAAGATTTGTACCGAGACTTTCTTGACTTGTCTTCGCCCATCATCTAAGATGACCTGTACCGAGGTCTTCTTGACTCGTCTTCGCCCGTCATCTGTGACTTGTACTGAGGCCTTCTTGACTTGTCTTCGCCCATTATCTGAGATGATTTGTACTGAGGCCTTCTTGACTTGTCTTCGCCCGTCATCTGTGACTTGTACTGAGGCCTTCTTGAATCGTCTTCACCCATCATCTAAGATAACCTGTACCGAGGTCTTCTTGACTCGTCTTCACCCATCATCTAAGGTGACCTGTACTGAGGCCTTCTTGACTCGTCTTCACCCATTATCTGAGATGACTTGTACCGAGGCATTCTTGACTCGTCTTCATCCATCATCTAAGGTGATTTGTACCGAGGGCTTCTTGACTCGTCTTCACCCATCATCTAAGGTGATTTGTACCGAGGGCTTCTTGACTCGTCTTCGCCTATCATCTAAGGTGACCTGTACCGAGGCCTTCTTGACTAGTCTTCACCCATCATTTGAGGTGTTCTTATACTAAGAAGCGTGGTATAGACATCGGCAGGGTGGTTTCAATCTCTCATGCATATTTATCCAAGTCTTCAGACACAAAAGAGTATGTCACATACCCTTTAAGCAGGGCCACTGGAATTATGCGGCAGGGGAGGTTAAAATTATGGGGCAGGGTTGGGAAAATTATTAGCATTTTTAGAATTGTTAAAACAATATGGGCATTTGTTGCAACTCATTGGTATCAGTTTAACACCCAAACACAGCAATAAGCTACAGAAAGGTGCAAATGGCCCTCCACTGCGTGGCAGCAAGTGTTGCTTCGTTTATACTAACCTTTGAACCAGTTGCACTAGAAACAAGATTTATTTTTTGTTACAATCTGCAGATTTTGCAGCAGATGAAGGATTTTGTGGCTTATGTGACAAATGTATAATTATACAAAAATCTCTGCAGCCGCACAATTGCATGATTTCGGTGGCCCTGCCTTTAAGCATCTGAAGGTCGCATGTAGTGCTGTAGATTCACAATCTATGCAGAGCATGTGTACGTACAGCCACATATGCTAACGGAATATGTTACGTTGTAAGCTTTTGTTTGTAACATGTAATGCTGTAGATTCACATGCACACCCTACTGTACTGACAATCACCCCACTCCTTACTCACCACTTTATGCTATCTCTCACCCGCTGGGCAAAAAAAACAATCTTACAATGGAATTGGTGTCCATAAGCAGTACCGAACACAGGACAAATCCTATCATACCTTGTTACTCGAAAGACTCTTCGAAGAAAAACAACTTGCAAACATCCAAGCCCATCATTAGATGGCAGAAATATGCAGGACATGTGCAACTACAGCCACACGTGCTATGAACAGTATGCATGCACGGAGCAGCAACTCCTCAGCAGTGTAAGCAGCACCATCTGCTTACGATCCCCATAATGGAAAGGCACTGCCAATGGCTTTCTAGAATGGTCTTTTAACACTAAATAAAAAGAAAAGTTAGAACACAGGAATTCTATCAATTTAGTTGTTTTGGCACTGATAATATTTCAAATTCCACCCGCTGGGCCAAGTATCAAAAGTTCAATAGCCCCACTCTCACTGTGTTTACTTACTGTTTTCTATAACAAACACAAGCAGGTGGCAACTTTGGCCTTTATTAGTGTGTGCATGGGCAAGTTCTAAATTAGTGAGTTTACACTGGATGTTTGTACCTAAAAATAAGTTGTGCTTCATTGTATTGCAAGCTAAAAAGCCATAAGATCTGCCTTCTGGGTGCACCTCTGTATAACTAAGTTGACTTTGAAAATCTGGACTCATACCTACTGCCCTGTGACACCCAAAGGCCAGGAGAGACTGGGGCAAACATAAGTACGTCACACCAAGTTGCTTTATTGCATCCTTCCGCTTGGCACCTTTTACCCATTGACTGTGATTTGTAAACTTAATAGGAGGCTAAAGACCCAAGAGGTCCTGAAGTTACCAAAGGACGTCCAAACCTGTAATTGTAGGAAGAAGTTATAGATTGTGTGTTGTCATTTGCATCATTTAGCATCTAAGCAAGGAGCTCAGCCCAGGTGAGCGTACACAGAGAAGGTGCAGAGGTCTTAGAACCGTATTGATACACACACATGGATCCCTGTGGTAGAGATTATACAAAGAGACTGACTGACGTTTGAAATTCAGTGAACATACACAGCCTCCCAAGACCCTGGTTAAGAGTACATAAACATTCAGCTTGACCGGGGTAAACAGAAGATAGACAATGAAGCATCCCCAGGGTACAGCACACACATGGACCCGCCCCAGTATAGCACCTACACAAACCACCATACCTAAGGTACAGCACACACATGGACCCGCCCCAGTATACCACTTATGTGTAAATGAGGGTAAATGATTCCTCCCTACCTCTTCTGGATACTCTTGTCCCCCAGGCTTTACAATCACCAACAAAGATAGAAAAGACCAGAGAGGAGGAGGCATAGCAATCACCCACAAAAACACTATTTCGGTGACTGAAACGGACTCCTGCAACTACAACACCTTTGAATGCCTAACCGTCAACATTAACACCAGCAACAACAAAACACTAAACTGTCACCTTATCTACCACCCCTCAGGAAACAACACCACATTCACTGAACACCTGTCTGACCTGATTGCCCACTGCTCTCTCTGAGATGCAAACAATTTAATTCTGGGCGACTTCAACCTACACTGGAATGAAGAAAACAATGTGCTAATCCAGAACCTGAACGAGCTGCTACACAACAACAACCTTACCCAACGCTGCATAGAGGAATCTCACAACAAAGGAGCCATCTTAGAAGGCTTTATCGCCAAACGTGACCCAATCACGATAAACCACACCCTTCCCGTGGATTGGTCAGATCACCACTTAATCCTCTTCAAACTGATTCAACCGACCACTCTCCAACCCCCCACCCAAGACCCTCCCAATTGGACCAGAAATCTCGCTCAGATCAACATCAATGACCTTGAAGACAGCGTTAACTCTCTCCTCACCTCCTCCGTGGATGATCTATCCACTACTGAACTCACTGCCCATTACAACACAACCTTGACATCCACTCTAGATCAAGTAGCCCCACCGAAACCAAAACAGGAACAACCCATCTAGATCCTGGTTCAACACGGATATTAATAACAAAAGGAGACAACATAGAGCTACAGAAAGACTACGGAGGAGCAACCCCTCCGCAAGCCTGCTCAAATAACTCAAAACAGCCCGAAGGAAGTACAAAACACACATGAGCAGTGGGAAATCCTCCTTTTTCTGCTCTGGTATGGACAACGCAAAAAATAGACCCAACAAACTGTTTAAATTCATCAAGCAACAAACCTCCAAGCTCCTCGAATCCTCAACACAGGCCTCCAAAGATCTGTGCGAAAACTTCGCCGTCTTCTTAGAAGAAAAAATCACCAAGATTGAGCCCTTACTAGATATCAATGCCAACCCCGCCTGCAAAAGCTTGCCCCAGTGACAAAAGACAGCACGTGCATGCACCCCATGAAAACATGGAAGTCCTTCGACCCCATCCCGGAAGCCGAGATCCTCAAGTTGGTATCCACCTCCAAACCCGCCTCCCACGTCCTTGACCCGATACCCACCCAACTGACCAAAAAACAAACTCTCTATAGCCCCTTTCTGGTGCAGAATCATATAAACAGCTCCCTGGAAACCGGCATCATACCTGAATGCCTCAAAGTTGGCCAAGTCACGCCACTACTAAAAAAAAAACAGGCCTTGACTCCAAGGACCTAAATAACTTCAGACCCGTCTCCAACCTCCCCCTCCTATCCAAAATCCTCGAAAAATGTGTCCTCCTGCAACTGGACAACATCAACCTTCTGGACCCCCACCAATCGGGGTTCAGAAAAGGCTATAGCACTGAGACAGCGATCCTCAACATCACAGACGATATCCACAAATCCCTCGATACCGATCAATGCTGCCTACTCATTCTCCTGGAGCTATCAGCAGCTTTTGACACGGTTGATCACCAACTACTCATCAAGGCTCTACAGGAGAGGGTAGCTGCTGATGAGGTGGTCCTACGCTTGTTCTCCTTCTTCTTACACAACCGCTCGCAAAGGATAAAAATCAAAAACTTTACTTCCGACCTACATCCTGTCAACAGAGGCGTCCCACAAGGCTCAGTGCTCTCACCACAACTATTCAACATATATATGGAACACCTCACCACCATTCTTAGAAATGCCAACATCCCTTTCCACCTATATGCAGATGACACCCAGATCAATCTAGAAACCTCTTTGGATGACATCCACAGACTAAATGTCACTCTAAAAGAGATCCAACATTGGCTGTCTCTAAATCACTTAAAATTCAATCAAGACAAAACCAAGATACTCCTCATCTCCAACAAAGAAGAGAACCCTCAAATTGCAGAATGGCTAAAAGGGATGGCTACTCTCAAAGGAATCTCACTCCCGCAAACTCAGTAAAATCACTAGGAATCACCCTAGACCCAAAACTCGACATGGCCAAACACATCAAAAAATCCGTCAAGACTGCCTTCCTCAATCTGAAGCTACTCAACAAAATTAAACCATTTATCACTACCAAAGATCTCAAACAAGCCACCCAAGCACTGGTACTATCCAGACTTGACTATGGGAATGCAACCCTCACTGGTACAACAAAATCCCACCCCACTCCCCTCAAAACTACACTCAATGCAGCAGCCAGAACGGTCACTGAAATTAAGAAATACAATCACATTTCACCAGCACTCAGAGAACTAAATGGCTCCCAGCCGAACTGTGTCCCAGCTTTAGAACTGCCTGCCTCACGCACAAAGCCCTACACACAGGAAAACCCGACTACCTGGCTGCGAAACTCAAGAGGGCTGGTCAAAAAAGAAATCTCAGGAGCTCAAATACCCTACTTCTCATCCCTATGAAAACACGCAAACAAAAAAACGCTGCACGAGCCTTCGCCGGAAGCACGCCCAAAATCTGGAACTTAATCCCAGCAGATATCAGAACGATCGCGTCCTTCACAAAATTAAAAAAACACCTAAAAGTCATCTTCCTCAACCGCTCCCTCCGGAAGGGATAACCACCGCCTCAACGCAAATCTCTACTCGTCATTGCTCCCTGACATTGTACCACAAAGACCTACCCTTCTACCTGCTCCCTGACCACCTCCTGCTCCCCCCCTAAGGGTTCATCCCAAGACAAAGTGCACTAATCGAGGTTATCTCAGGTCACACGTACTACCTCAATAGTGCACAGCAAACGTGGATTTCCCTATCCTATAAGTCTGCTCTCTAACCTCCTCCAGTTCCTCCGCCTCACCCTCAAAGGTTCATCCCAAGTCAAAGTGCACCAATCGATGTTATCTAAGGACTCACGTACTACCTCAATACTGCACGGCACACTTGGACTTCCGAACCAATATGTATAACAAGATAACAGGCTCTATTATATGACTCTTTCGAAAAACTGCTGTAAAGAGCTCCGATGCCCCCAGGTCCAGCCAGCGCTATATAAAACTCCTTAAATAAATTAAATAAATAAATGTGTGCCACCATACTCAGGGTACAGCCCCCAAATGGAGCTTG
This sequence comes from Lissotriton helveticus, assembly GCF_964261635.1. NCBI lineage: Eukaryota > Metazoa > Chordata > Amphibia > Caudata > Salamandridae > Lissotriton > Lissotriton helveticus. Next base: position 4,601,402 of record NC_136066.1, read on the forward strand.
CCCCAGTATAGCACGTACACATAAAAATCCCCATGGTGCAGCACACAGATAGAGCCTATTCTGCTATTGCACACATATAACGCAATCACCATCCCCTGGGTACAGTGCACAGATGAAGCCGCCTTGAAACAGCACACACACCAGGGTAGAGCACACAAATGGAGCCCGCTCCGGTACAGAGCACACACAAACTCCAGAGTACTGTCCCCCTCGGGTACATACATTTGACAAGACTTTTCCTCCTTGATGCGATCGATGCAGCGCCTGAGTCTTGCGTTTTCAGTTTCGGTAGGACAAGCATCCTCCTCTTTGCAGCGGTCGTGTGATTTATTCCTACTTGAGCGGTGGCACTGGCTTTTCCTTTGCGACTCCACCTGCACATGATAAACAGTCAAGCACTGGTGAGAGGCTGAGTGCCAAGTTAGGACACAGATATTAACAGCAAACATCACACACAGCATCTGGTCTATGGCATGAGGTGGACAGGCACTGCTCGTCTGCCCGATAGATACCCACCCCTGGTCCTCTCCCACCCCCAGACCAATGGAAACCATTGACAAGGAAACATGAACACACTGCACTGAGATACTGCCCACCCCCAGACAAGAGACACCCATCCCTCTCGAGAGGCAAAATCCCAGGTATACTGTAAACTATACAATCAGATATGATTTACACCAGCATCTCCCCCTCTACTGAACTGAGATGCAACCCATCAACTAACCCCAATCCTCTTGAAAGGGCAAACCCCAGCTAAGTGGCAAACTCTACCATAAGATACTACTTACACCAGCTCCTCCTACACCCCAGACCAAGAGAACACACGGATGATGAAACGCACAGCCATACTTGAACCAACTGCACTGAGATATTACCTACCACAGATCCCCACCAGACTAAAGGACGCAAGCTGTCCAACAAGAAAGTATAAACACACAAGCATACACGCGCGACTGACACTACCTACACATACTCCCCCATTCATCGCTGTCGACAGAGCGCCATACAAGCATATTACACTCTGCACTGAGATACCACCTGCCCATGCTTTCATACCCCTACTGATCACCATATGGGGGGCCTAATTTGTGACAGTGGGTGCAGGGGTTGGATAACACCTCACTGAGATACCACCCGCCCCTGCTCTCCTACCCCTACTGATACCATATGTGAGTGCGCTATTTGTGCCAGTGGGTGCAGGTGGTGAGCAGCGGCACTCTACTTTTGGGGCTCAGGCTTGTGTTTCTTCAGTAGGGTTGGAATATTTTTAGAGAGTTCTAAGACAGTCAAGCGTTACAGGAGTCCAGTTTTAAAAATGGTGCCCTGGGGTTTTACCTCATTATTACACCCAAAGCTTTAGCATTTGACTCTCAGTTCAAGCAGTCCCAATCTGGAGACAAGGTGTGGATTAGAAACAGAAAATTAAATGAAACATCTTATCCCAATGAATAAACTGTTGTCTATCGATGAAGGAGAAATAGTTTGCCCCATAACACCGCTAATCAGGCAAAAGAAGCGCATTGTTCTCACTCGGTGCATAATTCTGCGCTTGAGATACTCCCTAGTACGCTACATGTATTCGGACAGAAATGAGTGCATAGCACATCCCTGTGGTGTCGGCACAATCTCCCTTCTAAGTCCACATATATAGTTTTCCCGTTATGAAAGTTACTGTGTTGCAGTCACATGAGAATGTGCAGCACACCACTCCCTTCTGCGCGTGGTTGGCTGAGAGAACGCGCGACTCCTGTTTGTCCGTATTCACATAAGGGCTTAGGAGAACAGTTAGTCTGACTCTGCTCCAGGCTCACTGCCTCCCACGATAGGCTCATAGGTCACGTTTAATATGCATTGCACACCTTTTGTTCTGACAAAAGGGCTGCATGGGCGCAGTTCTGGAGGCGGTGCATTCGCCTGCAACTGGATTCTTCTTGGGCCCACGCTTAAGTCCTCCAAAGGGAAGAGCCCACCATGGTTTGCAGCGATGGTCTTGGTCAAGGGGTTGCAGTGAACACCTACCACTAGAGAGCGCACCTTTGATGAGAGGTAGGCGCGCCTCTCTCGGCAGTGATTATTGCTGGTCAGACGCCTGCCTCACGGAGACTGTGTCTGGCCAGATATATTCCCCGGGTGCTTGGAAGTCAAGACACCCTGCAAGGGCTTTATTGTATATAAATACGTGGCAAAACGCCCTTACAACAAACGGGCCAGAACTACACTTTTCCTTTACCATTTCTTGACGCGCGCATGGCACGAGTTGTTGCTGCTAGGGGCTTGGCCCAGACACATAGTATATTAATCCTATCCTAACTACAGGGTGTTCTGCCCAGAGGAAATCCCAATTGTGGGTCATTTAGCGCACCCACAACCACTGGTACTGCCCAGTTATGCAGCACCTTACTAGCTAAAAGATCAACACCAAACCTGTTATGTAGAACAATGGTAGGACGAATGTAGGTAAAAGGTCGTGTAACTACCTAGGCCTATATTGGGGTATATTGGGGTTCATAACACCCACTTCTCATCCGACTGGAAGACAAAGTAACAAATGCTAAAATATGCCTGTTTAGAAAGCATAAAAGACAGGGCTAAACTATGAGTATTAAAAACATCTAAAAACATGGTATGGGTAAAACAATTATTTGTAAAAGTAAAAAAACAAACCTATACAAGTCCTCTAAATAGTCAATATGCTGTTACATCAACTGAGCTCGCCGAAAGCCATAGTGCTCAGTGAGAGCAGAAGAGGAAAAAATAAAACAAAAGATGTTTTCGAATTCCAATTTAGGTTTTTGTTTTTTTAAAGGCTGAATTGTTCCCAACACATGGGGAGCCAAATGTTTATGTGTCCTGTGTGGAAGACGCAACGTCACTGCTGCTTGCCTTCGCAGATGATGGTCCCTGTAACACCTCTTGGATCAGGTCAATGGAGCAAAGGTGATCTTCTCTGATTCCTGAAGCCGTTGCTGAGGAAGCACTTGATGTGTGTAAGGAACACCTCCCTCCCCATCCGCCTGCGGCAGACCGAAGACCTTCTAACCTTCAGGAGACTCCTCAAGACCTAGCTTTTCGACCAGTAGCAGCTCCCCCCTCCCCCCAGCGTCTTGAGACCCTCGCGGGTATGTAGTGCGCTTTTATAAATGCCATGATGGATTGATTGTAAGCCTGGTACAGAGCCGGTGTCTATTCCAACAGGAGTTGAAGCACCCTGTGCTGTCTTTAAGAATGCTGACCTCAGGATTGGAATACGCGGAGGACACTGTGCTACGCGGGCCTTTAATCAATCAATCAATCAATCAATCGTGACATTTGTATAGCGCACTACTCACCCGGAAGGGTCTCAAGGCACTTGGGGGGAAGGGTCCGCTACTGCTCGAACAACCAGGTCTGGAGTTGTCTCCTGAAGGCGAGATGGTCCTGGGTCAGCCGAAGGTGGATGGGGAGGGAGTTACAGACTGATCTGAATGATAGAAACCAATGCTCGCTTAGCTCCCGAAGCCGAGGTATGCCCAGATAGAGTACCATGCGTTCACGGCAACTTCGCTCCAAGAGCGCTTTTTCCATCTGTTTAGTGTGTGGAATGTCCATTGGGTAGCAAGAAAATTAAAACCAGGATACCCACTACAAGTAGTAGGACCAGCGGAAGCCCTCCCTGACTGTGTGGGTCGTTGGAAACAATACTTGCATACAAGTAAACCTGGAACTTACTGTGACCAGATATGCAATGCCTGGCAGGATCCCACAACAACTGTGATCAATCAACATCCAATAACTCCCGTTCAAGAGCAGTTTGAATACCGGATGAATCACAGCAGCTGGGAAGCCTTTCAAGTGAGAAGACAGGTTTGCAAACGAAGCATTACAAGCTCCGTGAAGCATAATATCCTGAAAAATTAGGGACCCCCTTAAACTCTCACAGTCTGTACTGCTGAGAAATACTTCAGTGTCCCCATTCCTCCATCTACATCTGTACGGTAATTCCCAAGATTCATGGATGTATTCCCTACCCAATGCTTCATATCTGCCTACTTGGTGGTTTTTTAGACAATATTGAAATTGAAATGTCACTGGCAATGTTATATGGCCATGAATTATCCATTCTGTGGACAGTGGCTCAGCCACAGTGAAAGGCAATTGTTCCAATTCTCCAATGTGCAGCATTGTATATTTTGCAATTTTGCATCACTTTGTGTCATTGCTCTCTGCCTGTTCGATTATAAGCCGAGAACAACGACGTACTGTTAATGTATCTCCAGGGCACACAACCAGAGCACAATGATTGTAGCGTCCAGCTTAATAGAATGGAATGTAACTGTGATTGCCCCTGTTGTAGGATGGACAGATCCAGCAGAAGACACACTGCTGCCCAGTGAATAAATCCTGGATGTTCGTGTGGTCATGCCATTATCGACGACTACCACTAGGTTAACTCTGTCAATTTCACGCACTCTCCGCAGCTTCCTGTTGAGAGACTTTCCAAACTTCATTGTAAATAGCAAATAAGAAGCGTTTACGAAGTGGTTTCCAGGGATCTAGAAAAAAAATCCCTTAAATCCATGTCATCTGAAAGTAAGGATAAGTGTTGTTTCACCCGGGACAGTATTGATGTTCTTAGCCAATCTAGGCATAACTTCCCAACACTTTAGGACAGTGGTTCCCAAACTGTGCGCCCTGGCGCCCTGGTGCGCCCCAGAAGTAGCCAGGGGCGCCGCAACACAATGCGTCAATATCCCTTGTGCTCTTAATTGCATTTTGTAAACTCGCTTTCTAAAATGTTTTGCTAAAGTTCGATGAAACTCCCTCTAGTACCGCTAGATGGCAGTTCGACATGCAGAATAGCACATGAATCGCTCCTGTATGTCAGATATTGCCTCAGTTAACACAAACTATGAGCAAAGAGGAAAGGGAAGGCTATTTAATTTATAGAACAAGTAACTAACCCATTAACTGAGTTCGTTGAAGTTACGAGTTTATGCAATTGGTGAGAAAAGATCTGTTATACTTAGTCGTCTCCTTTTCATGAATGAGTCATGAGAATCATTACCTATAAGAAAGCTATGTGTGTATTTGGGAACTCCGTTGCTTTGAGCATTAATTTACAAGGTTGGATTGCATCCTGGTCTGTGGTTAAAAGGGATTCAAGCGTGACAATATCCTCAGCAGGATTTCACTTGATGCTAGGCCTCCCAGTGCTTCCTGACAACCTTCAAAAAATGCAGCAACTAGAAAAGATTTGCCTTTTGCTTTGTCAGTTCCTGACATTTCTGCACTTTAGGGCCACACACATTTCGAATTATTCTTGCAGAAAGTGTGACCTGCAACGAGCAGCCCAGGTCATATATAGTGGGGCTTCCTACTAGTCACACTTTTGCTTCCGTATGAAGATCCCTCAGTTACACAAGTCCCAATTACATGTCTCATATTAAATTAATAGACCTGGAAAGATGCACTCCAGTGGAGTTTCATGGAGGGTGTTGCAGTGGTACCTGCCCCTCAAGCTGTATTTAAGGTGAAGGGAAAACCAGGTGCAGAACTGCAGATCCTGTGGAGTCTCTGGTTTTAGCTTGTAAGCTGTCTTGCTTGCGTTCTGACATGAGTCCTGAACCGCCTCTGCCTGCTGCGGACCTGGTTGAAAAGACGGACGTCAAGCATGCTGCCACCACAGGCTCACAGGTGAGCTTAAAATCACCAAAGCTATCAGTAGCCGGTAGCGCCGTTTGGGATCGCTGTCTTGCTTCGTTATATTTTTCTATGTTGCTTGTACGATTTGTTTTACCATCACCAACTTGTACAAAGATTGGGACTCATGCATTGTATAGATGCCTCTGTACTTCCACTTGTCATTCTGCAGTAATCTCCACCTCCATTCTTGAAACATGGAAGTTGGTAGAGGTGTGTGCTTTTTGATTGATTTTCAAAAAACTTTGTAAATCAATCGTATTCCTCCCTAACCTCTAAAGTCTGTAGTTTAGGTTTTACTTTGCTAACAGCAGTCTCATGCATTTCCTGTGTACAGTAGCAATCTCAAGAGTTGTTGCTTATGTAAACTGCAGGACTGCAGCCTTAGTTCTTTCACTAAACACATAGCGCCTTATCACTCTCTGTCAAGTTTAACCCTTGAGTAGGTTTATGGATCTAGTATGTCAAGTTTTGCAATACCATCTCAACAGTTGTAGAGCTCTCAAATTGTAAGACGCATTAAAAGTGGAAACTAATTAGCATAGTTGACATTAACACAAGAAGTGATATGAGAGAAATGCTAAATATATGTAGAACACCAAAACCTTACTATCGTGGACAAATGGCTAATAAGATTAGTTGAGCAGCATTCTCATATATTAAAAGTGGCTCCTTAACAATTAAAATGATCTCTAGGAGAGCACCCAATGCTAGTGACAAATTTTTTGATACAAGAAATTGTTTAAAAATATTCCATATGCAAACCACTGTGCTGAAGAGTATTCTTTCTGACTTAACCAATTCAGGTGTTTTGTTAATAAACTACTGTTAGACTATTATTTTGTTGCATCTATAATACCTTTGTCAATTATTTTCAGGGAAAAAAATGGAAGTACTCCGGAGGCCAGGCTTACATTCCCCCTACCCGCCAAAAAAAAGTAACATAATGGGGAGCCGCGGCTAACTGCCAATAGGTCAAGGGAGGCACAGGTCGAAAGAGTTTGGGAACAACTGCTGTAGGAAGTCACCACCCCCGGATGTTCCTGTTGTACATAGCGTTGGTCTGGCGGCCTATGGATACTAAACCCTGCAGTGGTACCCTTGAATCTTGACTGACACCTATTTGTGTCGATAGGCCACACTAACCATCCCTTCCCAAATGAAGACTGATGAATTATATGAAACTTCATGCATAATGCCATCTAGTGCACCCTCACTATGTTCTGTATAGTCAGTCAGTCAAGAAGCTTTTATTCGATATGCAAGATATCTTATAAGCGTACACAAAATACAGTAAATACAAAGATAAAAAAGACATTATTTTAAAAAAAAGTATTTAGATGTACTTTAAAAGAGATAAAAAGACATGTGATGCCAAGATAAATTAGCTAAAAATGAATTAAACCGCAATTGACAATCTCTTGCATCTGATCAGCCAAGACTGCTTTAAAAATTTAGCTACACCACAAACAATGGGGGGGGAGGTGTCCGTCATTAGGATGCGCAGGGCTACTAGATAGCTACTCGTGCCCATGTTGCGACAAAGGGGTTTAAGCCAAAAACTCCTAGATTTAGCATAGTCGGGACACTCGAACAGGATATGCATAATGGATTCTATCCTGGTGGGACAGCATGCACAAAAAGGAGACGTGTGAACATGTGATTTCCACTTAGACACCAGTGCACCGACTGGGAGGGAGCCTACTCTAAATTTAAAATACAATGCTCGATCAAATGGGAGGGTAATAAGGTCCAGATAGGGCTCGTAAACCACAGTATCTTTTACTGTTAGAAAGGCAACTGTGGATTTACAATGTCCAGAGTTTGTAAGTAACTGGTCCTTAACCCAATTCCAGTACAGTCTTTTCAGGACCTCTTTTGGTGGAGCCGATCTAGATAACCAACAATTCCCCAGTCCCAGATCCTCCAAAAGTTTTTTGATGTCTCTCAGCCACTTGATTTTTGCCCAACCACCCAAGCTCATTATCTCAGCCAACCCTTCAGCATACGATTTTAACTCTTCGCCCCTCCAGATGCGTGCCCATAAGAGGAGTGGGCGAAGGCGGGCTTGGTCTTTTATGTTCTTACATCCTGTATCCAACAGCACCGGCACTGTTGGCGTACTTGATGGGATGGCGATTAGAGATTTCAGGAGCTTACTCTCTGCTGATGCCAAGGAATCCAGACAGCAATGCCCCCACAGTTCGGCCCCATACAAGGCTGATGTTACTACCTTAGCCTTGTAGATGTCAATTACTGCGGCAAGCGACCTCCTGGGTGATGCCCGTAATTCCCTCAGGAGGGCACCTCCTACTCTCTTATGGTTCAATACCATCTTAGCAATGTGGGGCGTCCAGTTCATCCTGTCCGTCATCCGAATTCCAAGGTAGTCAAATTCGGATACTTTTTCCAAGGCAACAGAATTAAGGGTGGGAGGGCGGCCCAGTTTCCTTGGGGGATTTAGAACTAGGAACTTAGTTTTGTCCACGTTGATTACTAAGCCTTTTGCACCGCAGAAGTCCTGAAAGCGAGTTAGCAGTTTCTGCAGGCCTTGCGGAGTCTTTGATATCAAGAGCGTGTCATCCGCAAAGAGCAGGGTGGGGATCCTCACTCCTCCGAGACAGGGGGCGTCGGCTGGTTCTTGCTGGAGATATTCCACCACCCCATTCACATATAGGGAAAAAAGGGTGGGGGCCAAAACGCATCCCTGTCTCACACCCCTAGACACTGGGATTTTCTCTGTTAGCTCTCCATTTCTTCCCCAGCGGACCTGAGCAAAGGTATGAGCATGAAGGTTTATAAGGAGGGACAGGATGTAAGGAGGCAATCCCAGCCCATGTAGCACCCTCCATAACTCCTCCCGGGGAACTAGGTCAAAGGCAGTCCTCAGGTCTATAAAAGCCAGGTATAGGCTGCCCTTGCCTAGTTCCACCACCTTCCACCCAAGGAGTGCCAACCTAAACGCCTGCTGCTGCTGTATAGTTTTTCATCCCTCAAAGTGTGAAAGCGAGGGAATCCGAGGTATGTTCAAGTCCTTGATCTTAGCTAGGCCAAGACAAGAAGTCTGTGGCACTGTTTCGGTCAGGAAGATAATCTGATGCGGCATGAGACATGCTCGAAATAATGCCTCAGTTCCTTGAACTTGCCAATCTTTAGTCCCGGACAAATTTTGTGTCTATGTTGTCCCTCCAAAACAAAACCCTGTAAAGACAGCTGGGAAATAAAGGAAGCAGAGTATATCTGTTTCATGTTGGTGAGCATATTTTTCTTTGCTGGCGTAGGTGCAACTTTATAATAATATGAGGTCGGGTCTGAAGTGTTAAACCCAGAAAAAGAAGCACATTTTTGTGCACACATTTGTGAACTACCTTTTGGTGGTGTTGGGCAACGTTCCCATTGATGGTAACTAAAAACATTAAGTGGGGTACTTGTTTTTTGCAAGAAATGATGACCATAATGTTGGTAACAATACAGGATATCAAAATCAGATGTATCATCATACAATTCATTTTGAGAGCATGCAGCAGATTGTTCTAAATCAGACAGCATACTATTCACAGTTTCAAAATCCCAATCATTAGAGAATGTACTGGAGGTGAGGATGTCAATCAGAGAAATTTTAAATACATGTTGTATTTTTTAAAGTTCAGTGGGACAAAATACATAATATGAAACCCTATCTATTCCCTCAGGAATTGGAACTGTTGTAATGTTCACAAAGGTCTTTGTTCACGATAAGATGACGTATGTGGTTTTACGGACTAAGTTCTCATGTTGTACTGCGGAGTGTTCTGGGAGATAATGTCCATTCAGGAGCAGGAAAAAGACAGTCACTATACCTATCCAAAAGACTAGGGAGAGTAGACCAATTGTAATCTAGAGCTGTGGCCAGGGAAAAACAGAGTAAGTATTTTTCAGCCAAAGATAGATTTTATATATTTTTTCTTTGAGGGAAACAGAAGCTGGCGGCGACTCAGGTTCACTCGGATCCAGAGAAAAGGTATCAAAATCGATGAGGTAGCCAGAAGCAGTACGATCTATCTTCCGTAGCTCAACAGGTTTTGTTGAACTGGCAGAGGACTCATTGTGAGGCATATTCACATAGATGTCGGCAGAAGGCTGAATTGAAATCTGTGTTTCATTCGTATTTTCTTGTTGTTCAATTTTAATAGGCACAAGTTCTATTCCGTTGTTGGCAACTCCATTACTTCATATAATAGAATCTTCAAATGTTATTAATCTTGCTGTCTGAACCTCCTGAATGGTAGCAAGAGGGGATCAGCGGCTACCCAGGCGCCCACGGGGACTGCTATTCAGTATCGGCCATATAGCATAGTTTGATCGGATAAATGGAGACGAATTGCTTTTCTTCTTTGCCTGCAAGAGGCGGAAGAAGTACTGTTCCTTCAACAGCCAGGACAGGTAGAGGCACTCTGTAAGATGACCCAAATTCTTTCTTGTCCACAATCTTTTCCCTGACAAGGTCCTCAATTTTTGGGATCCAAGCAGGTCTTGCTGAGACTGATTTCACTTACCCGGTGGCGGTGCATTTTATTGGACATTGCTTTGTAATGCCCAGAATTCATTGAGTTCCTGTAAAACAGCCAAACGATCATTGATGTTGAATGCTTTTTTATCCGCCACTGTGCTAGTACAATTGCGGTCGGGTACCCACATTCTTGTCCCAAACAGGACCTCATATGGAGTACAGCCACCAAGGGAACTTCTTGGCATGTTATTAAGTGCCCTCTAGACCCCTATAGCTGACTGACCCAACTGCCACTCAAGCCTAATACCCTCGCTCTCAAAGATTACTTTAAGTCCAGGTTTTTCCTCTCCACAATCGAATTTCCCTAGGGATGATACAGAGAGGAGTACCGCAAGACCACACTCAAACTTCCCATGGCTTTCTTTTCAGCCCGAGAGCTGAAGGAGGGGCCACGGTCAGAATGTAATGTTCTAATTGCATATGTCCCTTTGAAGACTCGTAAATCCTTTATATCAGTTTGGGAGTCAGCCGAGCGCTGAGGCCAAACCCACAAGAATCTAGAGCATGAATCCACTGCCACCAAGATGTACATGTAAGAGCCATCAGATTGTAAGGGGCCACAGTGGTCCGAATGTACACATGCGAGAGGTCGGTCTCATATCAATAGCGGTGCAGTTTTTGGCTGTTTTTAAAAATCTTGTAACAGTTTAATATAATGTAATAAGTGATCTTTGGGGGGAGAGGGTCCCGGCACCTGATTTGAGGCTGTGTTAATTCTGGTATTTTTCTTTTAGGCAAAGGTATAAGAGCTGGTAGACGGTAAGGTTGAGCTGCTAGGGTTTCCTTTAGTCCCTTGCCCATCATGATAATGTAATCTACTCAACTCGACACCTTTGTCTTGCATATTGGTTCAGTATCGAAGCACAGTTTTGCATATAGGTGCCATATTTGGCTGAAAACCATCATCCACTTAGCTTAGTACTGTTTTCGCTGTTTGAATTTGCACTCAAGCCCTTTAACAACTATAGTAGTGTTTTTATGAGTACGATAAACAGCAGTGTTATAAATTAGTTTTTGCTAGGGTCCTCTATAATCGCTGTTCCCTACCTCATTTTGTTAAGACAATAATTTTACTTAACTCAGCAAATTTGTCTTGCACATTGGTCTTTATTAAAGTGCAGCCTCATACTTGGGTACTATATTTGACTGAAAACCATTGTTTACTTAGTATAGCACCCACTACTGCTGCTCAAATCTGCACTTAAGCTCTTTTACACTCATAGTGGTGTTTTTAGGAGAAAGTTAATCAGCAGTACTATAAACTTGTTGGGGCCTGATCAAGTCATTGCTAAAGGAAAATGGTAAGGCCCAAAAACATGAGGTATCATGGCTGAAGTAGTCCTATGATGTTTACGTATATTTTCTTTTTATTGTTTGGTATTGTGTATTGTGCTATGTTTATGGTTTTAATTGACTAATAAACAATAATAATAATAAAATAGTGGTGTTTGTGGTGGACGTGCTACAGTAGAACCCTTCATCTGTTGATAGATGTCGCACTAAAAGACAAAGCCCTTGGTCTGTTTGGTAAGAATTGGCCACCAATAACATTTCAGTAGTGAAACAGTCGCAGTAATACATGCGTGGGCTGAGTCTAGACCCTCGTGCGCAGCTAGTATTAAAACTAATCTGCGATCCATATTTGGTATTACTCTATCGCCCACTCCTAGAATTTGAGCATACGGTATATTTTGGTCATCTAACTTGTAGGAGTACTTGAGTGGGAAACCTTTTGGCGAGGCGAAGCTGTTCTTTCGTGAAGCGAAGACAGCTACCATCATCTGTCCGTCTATGCTCGTGCTAGAACGGGTGCTTGCAGCAACGGCAGCAGTGCGCACTGTCGCCTTGGCGGCTTCATTTGCCAATGAATTCCATTCAACGTGCAAGCCAACATGTTGATGACTCAGAGTATGAATCACGTGAGCCGGTGGCAAGCCTTTTTATAGTTCGGCCACTTGTTCCCAAAGCAACTTGTGCTTTATTGTGCAACCTTTTGAATCTCTAAACCCATTCTGGCCCCAATAGTGAACATAATCATTATAAGACTTACACAATAAAATGAATCGCGCACAATAAGTGTGGGGAATTCTCTATCAGTATTTTTTTGTGCCAGTATCAGGGATTTTAGTTCTGCCAGCTGTGCCGTGCAATCTGCTAGAGACTGCATCTGTGCATTGCTAGGACGGAACTTCCTGACTCGCATATGTCCCTTTAAAATCGCACATGCTGCGCTGTATTGCTCTTTACTTCCCACGGCAGGCTGAGCAGATCCTTCAGTGTAAATGGTATATTCACCTGATCTCCAGGCATTATTTCATTTGGAAGAGGATATTCTTGTTCATACTGCAGAAATGCTTGTGTTTTTAATGTAGAATCAAATTTGTAGTCTACGTCTGTTGCAGTAAGAGAATTAGCCCATTGTATCCATCGTGGATGCAATGCTTTAGCGTTTGGAATGCTTGCTTTTGTAATAGCCTCTAATGTTGGTACTGGAGTCATGACAATTATTTGTTTCCCCTCTCTCTCTCACAACAGCAGTTTGTACTGCTGTCAAACATTTTTCAAAGGATGCAAAACGCAGTTCTGTGTTTGTGTACCAATGTGATTTGTATGCTATGGGTACAGTTTCTCCCTCATTGAAGGTGAAGTAAGTGTACCCGGAATGACCTGCTATTACACGGATCACCAAATTCATAGTGTATACACGCGAGTGTAAGTGTTTGGAAGCTATCATGTCAACTTGTAGGGAATTAAGTATTTCTGTATGTTCCTGTGTCCAATGTCGAACTGAGAAATCCTGTCTAAGTCGTAGAAAGGTTTTACTTCCTTTACCTAATCTAAAATGTATGTTCTGCCAAAATTTAAGAATCCTAAAATGGATTGTAGGTTGTTCCGAGTCTTTGGAGGTTGGAGCAGCGCACAATTTTCAAATAAATTTGCTGCTAGGCTTTTCCCTTTAACTGAGAGCTCATATCCTAAAAATAGGACATTGAGGTGGGCAACTTTTGATTTTTTTAAAATAAATTTGTAGCCCTCAGAGGCAAACCTTAAAATTATGTTGTTCATCCTGGTCAAATGATGTAATAATTCATCGTCCGTCAGAAAGATATCATCTACATAGAACAATGCCTCCTCATCAAAATTTTGAAGCAACTCGGTTACTCTTGCTAAGAACAGACCGGGGCTATTCTTAAACCCTTGGGCAATCTACAGAATTGACATTAAGCGCCAAGGACTGAAAATGCAGTCATATATCTGTTCCCAGACACTAAATTCTGGTAGAAGAATCCATTTGAGATGACTAGTGTGGTTTTGTATTTCTTCCGCACAATGTTATTCATTAATGTGGCACTGTGTGCATTCTGTACTGCGAATGTTTTCGTGCAAGTGTTCAAATGCCTGTAGTCTAAAACTAGACTAGTCTGAATTGTCGGGTTTCATTACGGGAAACGAAGGATTATTCATTGAAGAGGTGCAATTCTCTATTACATCCTGGTATTCAAGTTGATCTAAGATTTCCCTGACTTGTTTTACACATCATGTTTTATTGGGTACTGCCTCTGTGGAGTTGGAGTCATTTCTGCTGGGATAACATTGTGAGGTGACTCAGCATCCCAACCTACATGAATGCGGTATAATGCAGGAACTAGTGCTACCGCCCACTCCTGCACGTATGAATGTTTTAAGGATTCTGGAACAAGGTCAGAAAAAGATGGTAAAATTACAGTTTCGCTCTTTGGGAAGTCCATAACAAACTCAGGAGGCCAATCTTTTTCAGCCAAAAGGATATTGTATCCAAAAGTCAGGTTCTTCCAAAAGAGACCTTTCACTTTCCTGGGTATGTCCCCCTCCATGAGGAGTATTATTTCATATAACTGGTGTGAGACACCTACCCTAGTATCCGGTGTCTCCACCATGATATGTTCATTCAACGCCGCTGTCACCAGAAATTCTATCAGGTTCTGGCGAGATATTGTTACTTTTGCTGCGCTGTCTAGCATCGTCAGAGCCCATTTCTCCTTCAGAAGTTGAGTCCTCAGCAGCTTGGACATTTCTTATTTAAAGGCCAGTTACTTTCTTCTTTTTAACTTGTGGTTTTAATTTTGGTTTATCTTCTTTTTTGATATTATAGTCTGAAGTGCCATGTGTCTCTCTTAACATTGCTCGTTCTTCTGATCTGTGTTCGGACCGTCCTTCCAACTCGGAGTTTTTTTGATGAACCCTGAAAGAACGAGAGGAACGTGTATCAGTATCCTGATACCGGTCAGGTTTTTTTTATGTTATCACGGTTTCTAAGGTTATACCTTCTGTCTGTGGGCTCCTGTTGAGGAGACCCACCCCGTGATTGTGACGTATTCTGCTTATTTTGTTGTTGTTTAATATCCCATTTCTTTTTAGAAGATCCTGGTGCTTGTTCGAGGGTATCTTTTTCAGGATTACCCCTTACTTGTGGTTTCATAGGTCTAGTTCCCAAATTATCTCTACCCAATTACGCATATGTATCTTTCATAATTTTAGGTAATTCTCGCTCCTGTTGTGCAGGAGTGCATTTCTTCAGGCGTTGGCATATAGCCACAGCTGCTGCCTCTCTTTTATGTCCGCTAACATAATTCTAGATACCTGGGAAAAAGTGCCTATTCATTTAATTTGTAAGTTCAGGGCAGGTTCTGCTCCATACTCATTCTGTATTTGTCTTAATAGTTCTGGTATCACTGCTAGGGAAGGGGTGCCATGAGTCCTGGTATAGATGGCAGAGGAAACTGTAGCGCAAGTGTTATAATCCTCTATCAGGGGAGCTATCCCCATTGGCAAGCAAATTGTCAGTATTCTGTGTTTTTCTTGTGGGGTTGTGTGTGGAAACACTGCCTCTAACTGTGCTATATTCTGTGCTATCCATAATGGCATTTGCTCACGTTTAGTGGGCATTCTTCTCATAACCGTGTTTAGTGTTTGTGGAGTGATTTTAGTTGAGGTCCCTTGTAGGTGAACTGCTGGAGTAACCCTCGTGGGTGGAAGTGTGAGTGTCCTCATTCTGAAATGTGTCCGTTTTATTATTTCTTCGTGAAGTGGACGTAAGTCTGCTATCGGTAGTGTGTCAATTTCTGGATGCGGTGTGTGAGCAGCTAGGACCAGCCAAGTTGGTCCGTCTCTGCTGAGCAGACCGAGTCTCACTTTTTCTGTAGTTTGTGGGAGGGTTCCTTTAAACCAATTTATATGCTCTTGCTATGTGAGCGGAACTTTTATATCCTCATATGGACAGTACTTTTCTGGTACGTCATCTGGAGTATAAGAATGAAATATATTTGTGTGTGCGTCCGCAGGTGGGAATTTGACCCAAGAGTACCATACCTCTGTCCTGAATAACATGTGTGCCTCAATCACAAATGTTACGGTTCCTCCTAATGCGGAGACAAAACAATTCTAATTTTGCAGTAAGTGCATTTCTGACATTTTCTGAAATGTTTATAGCATCTTACTGCTCGTCTTCCTCCCTACTAGTACTAGCATTGCCATCAGCTGCAGTGTTTGCTGTCTGAGACATTATGGGTGGAAGTTTATAGAAGAGATAAGGGTTATATAAGGGTTATGCACAATGTAGTGAACTATAATCCTTCAAGCTTGAATAAACCTACAGACAAAACATAGGGTACACCTACTCAGCTGTGGCGGATTTTTTCCCTTCCCACTCCAAACGTCTCTGGGTAAATTTGAGTAGGGGTCTCTGAGAAAGCATGACTGAACTACTTAGATTTGACCGTTAAAAAAAAACCAAACCAACGTTGGAGGCACCCTGTTATGTAGTTCCTACAAATTTAGACAACATAAACTAAGGGATTGGTGTCCAGGCTGATTACTGACACCCCCACAGGATATGTTCAGCTGTAGACCAGCTAGCACACAGTGCCACTATGAGCCCCTCTTACCAAGGAGCGAATAGTTTTTGGCAACTATCGAACATGACAACCCTGACTCCTCAGGGATCGTGGAAACAGCACAGTACTTTTCGCTAAGTCACTCCTGCTCACTTTGTCTCAGGGAGCTATACAGTATAAACAATGGGGACAGTAAGCATTTATTGAACCAGAGTCATCCTAGTATAAAATATGTGTGCTGCAACAACCATAAGACAGAAACAGATATATATGGTCATGAGCACCAACAGAGTAAATACAAGGTAGAACTATACCATAGTGTTAAAACAATGTATATGCAGGCATATAGAAACATGACAGTAATAATGCGTACTCCTACGATGCAAACCCTAACTAGATGTACCTAAGTGTACCTAGCATATATGTAGGTGTATAGCCAAGAATCCCCCTAGCATAGAACCAATCCCGTTACCTGATGTGAGAGAACGAAGGACCCCGTCTTGGTCTCAAGTCCGTTTTCGTAAGGGTCTTAAAACCTGGCTTTTTCAGCAGTAATGTTGGAGGTTCCTCTTATTGAAAAGTCACTCTGCTAGTTCTTCTTCAGTCTGTCCCTAGCGCCGGGAAACCCATTGTGGGTAGCTGTGCGCATTATAAGTTTAATAAAATAAATATATAAATAATAAATAAGTTGGACACCCCGCAAGGGATGTCAGACCACTGCTTGCTGTAGTGTTTTCGTGCAGGGACCTCAGCGTCTCGTGTCGGCATGGAAGTCTTTCTCCTCTGATTTGATTAGCGAAGAGGTGGTGCTTATATACCCTAAAGGTACCCTCAGTGGTTCTACCTAGATGTGTCAAGGTACTGTGGGCATGTCGGCCAAGGATGATGACAGTGATGACCCTTATACAGCGTTATTATGCAGAAGATGGTAATCCTGCTGTGATACTGAGAATGCAAAAGAAACAATTGATGGACGGAATGCTGGACAATGCAAACATTGGCCCCCAGTCAAAGGATGGGTTAAATCCATTACTCTATTGTTCACCCAAACACCTCAGTTTGGACCCAACTAAATGCAAATCAGTCATGACAGTCCAGCCCGAACTGCCAAGCCAGGTCCTCTTAGGACCGGAAACAAGCATCCTGGGACCGGTTCCTGGGCATCACCCTTCATCAGCCAGGCTAGCCTGAATCCAGTGGTGTAGTGTGCCCGGTACCCACATCTGGGCAAACCCTTCCCACTTAGGGCGACAAATGCAAAAGAAACAATTGATGGACGGAATGCTGGACAATGCAAACATTCACCCCCAGTCACAAGGATCTGGGTTAAATCCATCATTCTTTTGCTCACCACACCACCCCAGTTTGGACCCAGCCATATGCAAATCAGTCTTGACCCTGTTCCTTGTGGGAATAGTCCAGCCCGAACTGAGAAGCGTCATGCATAATAAATTGGGCTAGTTTTAGGAGAAAACCACACAACATTTATGGAGCACCTACCTAGGTAAAAGGTCAGCACCAAGCCTGTTATGTAGAACAATGGTAGGACGAATGTGGGTAAAAGTTTGTGTAACTACCTAGGCCTATACTGGGGTATATTGGGTTTATAACAGAACCCAATCAGGTGAGTGTTGGCCTTTCTTTCCAACTAGAGCTGGGGGTCAATTAGCACATTTCCTTCTCAACTGGGAGAAGTTAACCTTAGATGCATGGGTCCTTTAGACAGTACAAGGGTTCCATGTTGACTTTTATGGTTCCCCGGTACAGCAGTTCCGGCCGCGCCCCTTGATCTTTTCCGATGTCCAATGCCTCTTGATAGATCAGGAGGCGATTGAACTGCTAGACAAGCAAACTATAGCCCAGTCCACCCTACACCCAAAAAGGGCTTCCTCACCAATATTCTCCCCGACCTGTGATCAACCTCGGCGAGTTCAATAGGTGGTTGGTTTACAGCCACCTCACGATGGAAGCCATCCATCTGTTACCAGATTTGCTGCAGCCACAGGACTGACCGCATAATACCCATTTTACTGCCTCATTGCGGATTCCTGCAGTTCCTGTGGCAAAACCAAGTTTACTAATTCACAACCCTTCCTTTTGGACTCTCTTCAACCCCTAGGTGTTTCATCAAAGTTCTCAAGCCAGCAATGGAATTTCTTTTCACCCACAAATCCTCTGCTCAATCAATGTCCAGTCAGACTAACCAAACAATTGTAGACGATAATCCATTAGCTGAAGGGATTGCGGTTTATCATAAACATAAGGAAGTCCCTACTGACAACACACAGACCGAAACCCCCCAGTCTTCCTTCATGGAAGACTGAGAAGATCCGAATGGAACTGAGATGCACTTTGTCCAAACCAACGACCTCGTTACGCTAGATAACCCACGTGGTAGCTCTTTTATCGTCCTCCATACAGGCAATCTTCCCGGGCCTGCTACACACAGGACTCTTCAGAGATTCTGGACCTTCCACCTCCACATGGGTCTTCAATACTGCAAGCAAGTTCCGCTGACAGAGGAGGTCCGGAAAGAAATGAGTTGGCGGCTGGCACACATGGACGCCTGGAATGGCAGAGCCATTTTCAGGCCCGACCCAGATATCATAATAGAATCTGACACCAGCAAGTGCGGCTGGGGAGTGCGATGTGGGGCCTACTTCACCGGAGGAAAATGGTCCACGGAAGAGCAACAACTCCATATCAACTGCGTGGAACTAATGGCAGGGCCCTTTGCAGTCCAGTATTGGACAAAGGAGAGAGTGAACGGTTGTGCCCTACTAAAAATGGACAATGTCTCTGCAGTCCGATATATAAATCACCTCAGAGTCCCCGGTCCAAAATTCTGGCAGACTTGGCCAAAGAGTTCTGGACTTTTTGCCTGTTGAACAACATATCAGTCATGGCAGAGTACCTTCCTGGGGGTGACCAATTAAGTATTGGACCGCTGATTGAGACAATGGTCGGACATGAGCTTGTGGCAACTGGCTAATTCACGGTGAATCTCTTTACATCTTGTCTAGACCACCAGGTGGACCGATACTTCAGTTGGAAACCAGATCTCCTGGCGACAGCAAGGGACACCTCCTTCAGGACTCGTCGGGGAAACAAAGCTACGCTTTCTCTACTTTCGCGATGAGAATGCGCCTGTCAACCCACGTTCGGAGGCAACAGACAAGAGGGGTTCTCATAATGACATTTTGGGGCTCGCAAGTGAGGTTTCCAGGTCTTCTGAAACGTTCTTGGGATTCTCCAATCCTTCTACCACATGCTCCAGATCTTCTCAGAGATCCTCTAGGGAACCCTCTACCGTTAGTTCTCCAAGGTCTCTTATGGCAGGGTGGATTACAGGGAACAATGGAGAGCCTCAGGACTTGCGAAGGAAGCTGAAAACCTTCTGGCCGAACAAAGAGCCGATGGTAATACCAAGTATTATATGTCTTGAAAACAAGGAAGGCTTGGGTCCTGTACTCCCCAGACTGGACCACCCAAATATTGAAATCACAGAAAGGTGTCAAGGGATGTATATTTTAAATATTCGCGATAAACCCGAGACCACTAATTCTGAGGTTTTTGAGCATTTATGATGCTTACTTTTGATAATTCAAAAAGACATTCATAAATCAATTGGGCATGTCTTTTAAAAGGAAACACCACATAAGTAAATTAAACAATTGCAATTCAGGACTCGGACTTGGTTTTGTTTTGGCTCTCAATTGCGCTGCAGACAGATGTCCATTATCTGTTATTCAATTCATAGTATTGATCGAGGCTTAAAATTTTATGGGTGTTTGGAAGCTCTTGATAATGATTTAAAAACAGTCCAGGATCTTGAGACTCGTGAAATGTAGTTAGAGCCCGCGGGCGCGTCGCCATGAAATTCTTCTGCAATAATCCTGACTGTTTCCTTTCATTTCAGTCACGTGAAAGCAGTTAGAAAACCATCTTGCTCCTCTCATTGAATCCGGCAGCATGAGTCAAGATCATGGACCGTTTTTAATTTAGCCACACTGAGTAATAAGTACATTACTGAGACAGACTGAGAAGACAAACCTTAGAGATGGCAGTAAAGACAAAGTTCAAGATTAGAGGCTTTCTTGCGGAGAGATGTTGCAACCTGGGGAGCGCTTCCGCTCTCGATGCTTGGGCGTGCTGCTCTCTTTAAACTGATATTGCTTCCCCGCTTCCTATATGCCCTCCAGAACTACCCCGTCCCAGTACGTTATTTTAGGGAGATTGAAGGCTTGCAGAGGCAGCTATTGTGGAACGGGAGACCCAGGATTGCACTCCACAAACTGACTCTCAATTGGTATGATGGGGGTATCAGTTATTGTTATTGTTAACTTGGTCTTTTATAGCGCCAACTCACCAACAGGTCTCAAGGCGCTTGGAAACAAACCAGCAACAACGATTCATAAGAAATGAAGTGGTTCAGGGACCAGAGCTATGATCTATTTAGCTGGGTCGAGAGCCTCCCTGACATAAAATAATATTACTGGGCGGCCCAACTGGCGGCCATCAATCAGGATACATATCGAACCCCTGGAGACCCGGGGTATGCCATGGATAAGTGGCAATTACCGGGCGGCTCCTACAACCGGGCCCTATAGAGTAATCCTAAAAGCCTACGCCTGACCAGGCCCACGTCCCATTCGGTCCAAGTATGGCATGCGGTCAACAAAAGTCTACGATAGGATCATCGATAGACGCTCGCGACCCCCCTGTAGGACACGGCTCAGCTGGGTGGGCTTAATTCCTCTAAGGGTTTCAACAAGTGGGACCTTATTGGCATATCCAGAGTGGGCGATCTGTGGGTGAAGGGGCAGATGCTCAGTTTTGTCCAACTACAACAGCAATATGAGCTTGCAGACACTGAGTTCTTCCGTTATCTTCAAATACGTCATGCCTTGACAACTGCCGTCAGTGGAGGGCCCCCCTCCCTGACTCTTCCCCACAGGAAGATATATTGCTGGATGGGCTCCTCCCTCGGAAGGCCATCTCCCTGGCCTACAAGAAACTTGTCAATAACGCGCCAGACCCCCTGAGTAAACTGCGTGAGGCGTGGGATGTCGACGGCATCCTGGTGGACGACGAAGAATGGAATGAAGCGGTAGCCTCTCCCCCAGAGGTGGCAATTTCTGCGCCCTTCCGTCTAGTGCAACTGAAAGTTCTCCACAGAATCTACATTACGGGGCCGCAGCTGGCCCACATGGGCCGGGGAGCCAATATCGACTGTAGACGTAACTGTGGGCAGGTAGCCAATTTTATGCATATCCTATGGGAATGTGGGCACATCAAGAGATTCTGGAGAGGAATTCACAGGGTAAAGAGCGAGGTCCTGCATAAAACTATAAACCCAGAGGCCAAACGAGGTCTGCTAAAAGTATGGGAACCCACAGACCTGGTAGGGGCGGAGAAATTATGGGTCACTCTTGGTACCACAGTCACTATGTCCAAAAGGGACATAGTGCAGAAGTGGGGAGGGACTGTAGCCCCTACTGTCATGAGCTGGAAGCTTAATATGGACTGGTGCATGTTTCGGGAGCAGAAGGTGTATGTAGCGCGAGGGAGCCCTCGGAAATGGTCGCGAGTGTGGGCAAGATTGAATTCATACAGGGGAGATATTTGTATCGCACCAATTGTCCCTACAGATGATGGCCCATCGTCACCAATGAATGTGTAATATGTATTAGTCTGGATTCGCATCCCATTGCCATACACCCAAAAGTATGTGCCATATTCAGTCATGTCTGTGAAGAAAATATAAATGCCGATTTTGTTTGTGTCTATAAAAACTAATAAAAAGATTTTTTAAAAATAGATTAGAAGCTTTCATAATACTGAAATTCTACTCAAACAGGATTCAATGAGGCCCTGAAATTCTGAATACAGAGTAACTTCCTATACAGCTTTCACATCACAAAAAGTTTATAGAAACTCCACGTTGCAGTCCTTGAAAACGTTAAACAAATTTTCTGGACTCGAGAGAATACAACTGGGAACTAAGAAGCCACAGCTGGGGAACTAAGAAGACAGTCTTTTAAAGAGTTTTTACCAATTCAGTGGCTTATAGGTAGACACGTTGATACATTAGGGCCTATATTTGCTAATCAATATAAAATGCTATTTGCTTAAAAGTGATCCTGGGTAGATTCTAAACATTCAATCAGATTTTGAAAAGAAAGCTAGAAGTGAGCTTGGTGCAAACTTCCAAAAGCTGCTTTCTGAACTAACATTCCACTTGTGACATGATACACACGTCCTCAAAGAATGTATAAATAACACAACAAACTTGCTACTGGGAAAGCGAGCAGTTTTCAAAAGATTAAACCGACATTGTGAGATCGGTCATGAATAATTAACTTCAACTGCAGAAACGAAAATACAAAACTCCTGTCCACACATGGGAGCTCACCAATAAACATGATCAAAAAGCCAGGCTTGATCATATATACAAGTTTTTTAGGCACCTAAAGCGATTTCACCTCAAGAGTCTGTGTGAAGACTGTGGCCTGAGTCATGGTGATCGATCCGCATTTAGGATTCTCTTTTGTTAAACACATTTATTGATTTTAAGATTGAGATTTTCAACATGGCAAACACGGTCTACATAGAGTAAATCAAAATTCTAAACAAAAAAGCAATACCAACAAAATATACCGGCCTTTCAGATCCCTCTCCTCCCTCATATCTAGTACCATACACAAATATGGTCTGAGTGGCATACTGGTCATCTCACCCCTGTTCGATCCGCCCCCCCATCCTCAAAAATGCACAGACTTCCTCATTAATCAGGTGATGTACTGGACAGACCGATTCCAATTTTATACCCCGATAGTCCGCCCATCCCTTCCAGATTTCGTGATGTTTGAGGGGGGCAGTCCCTTGCCTTGTACACCGCAATCTCTAATCCCATAAAACGGTCCATCACCCTCTTCCACACCTTCGACGGAGGGGGAAGGGTGCCACCTTCCACTCTCTCCCTATATCTTGTTTAGCTACAGTCAATCCCAGGAAAAGCAAGGACAATATTGATCTACCCACGCCTAGGTCATTAGTGAGGTGAAGGAGCGCAAGTCTCTGGTCCCTTGGGGTCCACCAAGATAGGACCCTATCCCGGCATATCGTCACCCCCAGCTAGAAGCTACCCAACTCGGGACAACTCCACACTGTGTGGAGAAATGAACCCCCACCAGCACCACAATGAAGACAGACTAGGGAGGCAATCACCCCCCATGCTCCAAAGCAGGTGACGTGTAAAGTAGAGCCTGTGGCGATATTTGAACAGATCATCCGAAGCCTTGCCGTGATGGCCGTATCGCGTGGGGTCTTCAGGACCTCCGTCCAATCTTTTTCCAACTACCCACATCAGCCTTCCATGCCACGCAGAGGGCACCAAATGATGCATCCAGTTGGTTGGAAATGAGGGTTTGGTAGATTTTCGACATTTATGGTCACCCAGGTCGCCCATAATACATTTTCCCTCTAAGAGATTAAATTCGGGAAGAGCAGACAGGGTGGATAAACAGAGGGACAGCGTGAAACGGAACTGGATATATATATGTGGAATTGACTTCTGTGGAGTTAAAATTTAACATGCAGAGATTGGAATGATTTAAGGACTGTACCTTGCATAACATCACCCAAGGTGGATATACCGATCAGATTCACATTCTCGGAATCCCACTTACGCAGCCACATGTGGCAGTATACATCCCGGTCATAGTGGCGTCTGCTCTGTCAGCCTGTCGCACCATTTCAAGCGTCTAAGTGATGAACGTGATAAGTTTAGCACTACTCTCGTCGCTGGGGGAAGACCGCTGCTAGGGGATGACCATCGCCCCCACCTCCCACAACCCTCCCTCCCCCACACCATACAGATATGTGATTCATGGAGTGGTTCACATTGCCCATTTGTCCAATGCATACACCAGAACTCCACGTATGTCATACGAGCAATCGTTTATGATAAGAAGGTGAGATGCCAAATAGTATGATTCAATATCCGCTGCTGCGATGTCCCCACAGTATGTGGACTGGAAACACTTGGTAAGGGAAATTCGAGGGACTACCCCCTCTCATAACCATGCATTAGGGATGGAGTTCAGCTTGCAGAACCACTGTCGTGGAATGTCGTACGGGAAGTCCTGCAGTCGATAAAGGAATCTGAGCAGAGACACCATCTTGAAAATGGCTGACCGTCCAGCGAGACAGAGGGAGCACTGGCCAGATCATTATGTCCTCTTTAAGGCAAGCCATCACCAGTGCCACATTAGCAATCCACGCCACTGTCTCATCCGGGGACACAAAAAGACCCAAGGGTGAGAAGTTGGGCTGGCATATGATGTCCACTAGTTCTAATGGGCACCTTGCACCAGTCTAAACGACCCTTATGGTGATGGTTGTAAAGTCAACCTTATAGGCCAGCTATCCTAGTGGTAGCATGGACAAAGCAGTCTTAGGCTAAAATTTTAGAGAGCATGTGAAGCCAGCTGTTTTACCATATATAATCCCTTGAATACCAAATGAAAGGACACCACACAAGGTATATATCAAATATATATGTATTTATTACTAACACAACCCCTCTGCACTCCTTATGAGGTCAGAGTCCGAGATACGTTACAAGTTACTCACTAAGCATACTATAAGTTGCACAAATACAATTCTGCCCTAGGGGCCTCACGAACCATATACTAAGTAAGTGGTATAAGAGCCACTTCAGGAAAGGTGAATAGGCCTAGGGAATCGCTGGGGCTACACTACAGGACCAAAGGTTTGGAAGTAGGAGACCCACAGGAGACACGTGCAGCGTGGGAACACAGACGCAAGTTACCATTGACTTACAATGGAGAACGAAGTAGTCACAAAGTTACTGATTAAGGACACTTCCGGGTGGACTACGGTGAAACCCCTTTAAACTAGGACACTTGGATAGTCAATTCCCACGGGAGCACCGGAGTACTTGTGTTACTTCACCCAGGGAAGCCGGGTGCATAGGTGCCTTTTCGTGTCAGGTTTCGTCGATGCTTTCAATGGAGACCTGCAAAAAAAGTGCGGCAGGCGGCCGAAGGAAGAGTGTTCGGGTGGATCCAAGGGTGGATCAAAGATGAGAAGAACCTGAAAGCAGAGGGGACAGAGTCTGAGTCACTGGCCAGTGACCAGGAAGGAACCAGGATGGAACCAGGCAATGTAAACAGGTGAAGAGGTGAAGCTTGTCTCTGCAGCCACGAGGACCAGGAGGCGTCGACGACGACCAGGAGCTGGAGTCCAGCTGTCCCACGAAGGCTATAGTTGACTGCGGTGTCGGTATCCGGATTGGACCCAACAAGCCTTGGTAACCGCAACCCACGCAGGATGTGAAGATTCGCTTCACTTCAGACCAGCAAGGTCTGAGGAGCTTCTCTTTTGGAAGTAAGCTGGAACAAGCCCAGAGCAACCAGGCAAGCGTTGAAAATGAAAAGGATCGTCTTCAGGGGGCTCACTAGCCAACGGGCTAGCAACCTGGAAGACGCGTCGAGCTGAAATGCAGGAGCAGGCCCCACACGGCACTCGTGGAGTGTGGAGGGCTGAGCTCTGGTACAGATGTTGCCCGGGTCTGGGGCTTCTCGTGCCCCAATGCACAACTGCGAGTTACCTCAGGAGTCGATGCAGTTAGCAATTTGCAGGATGTCCAGGGAGTCTGGTCCCACGTCTCTCGTGTCCGCCACGGGTCTCAGCTTTGCTGTGGATGTGGGTCGGAGTCCAAGAAGTCTGGAAGTCCAGTCCTGAGTAGCTGAGTCGTCGGGAGCGTCGACAAAGCAAACCGGCAAGTTACTGGTGGTGCCTGTTTGAATAGGGTGGTCACTCCTTGACCACAAGGGAGGTCTTTTTCAGTCTTCTAGTCAACATAGAATGTCGAAGTACAAGAGTTTCGTTTCGTAGTTTCGTCCAGGGTAATCTGATGTCTCTAGACATTGCTCCTAACTTTATAACAAACTAAGGGGCTGGATTACCTGCTAGGTCTCTCCTATGGGTGGACCCTGAGAAGGGGGTGGTTACACCCCTTTCTCTTTATCCAGTTCCGCGCCAGAGCTGGGGCTGGAGTGCCCCAGCAACTGGTTTGAACCGGGCTATGCATGGAGCACCTTGTGTGCCCCAGGCAGTGTCTCATTTTGCAGCCCTCCCTGCCCCAATACACAAACCCCTGTCTGGGGAGGTGCTGGCACCTCCCAAGGCAGGAAACCTATTGTCCAGGCCTCCCCTGCCGGAGTTTCGTCCAGCAGCAGGAGGTCAGACTCGTGTCTGTGGCAGCAGCATCCATTTTGTGATGCTGAGGCTCTGTTTAACTTTAACCGGGTAAAGCAGTAACCAACATGTCTTTTCCCTCTAGAAGGGTGGAATGCTACCCCCGCCACCAGAATTAGCGGGGGGATAGTATTCCAAAGTGTTTGACACCTTACACGAATGTTTTGATAAAGCCAAACCAAAGATAGCATTAACCGCGAGGATTATAATGCACTTAAGAGTATATGGTATGGCTACATCATAGAACAGCTATAAGGACATGGTTCCGAAAGCTGCAGAGGGGCTCAGCTCATGCTAGGGCACCCTCTCACATAAACCCAAGCACTCTGCCTCCGGGATTGTTAAGGCCTGCCATAGGAGTGACTTATAGGTACATATGGGTCTATATATAAGGGTAGATATAGGTATACTATATCTAAGCAAGGGGTGATTACACCACCTTGCCCAGGCTGAGTGATCAGCCTGTGGTGTCAGTTTGGATGGCCAGCCAGGGGTGGCGCAATACATGCTGCAGCCCTGGTAGGCCTTGGATGCACCTATGCCCTGGGTACCTATGGTACACTATACAGGGGCTCACAAAGGTGACCCAATACCCAATCTGGTATGTACCTAAACTACATGGTATCAATTTAGAGAGAGAACAGCTGGGTTGTGGGTCCATTTCCAGCTCCTGGTCGTCGTCGACGCCTCCTGGTCCACGTGGCTGCAGAGACAAGCTTCACTTCTTCACCCGATCGCGCTCGACATCATCTGGTTCCGTCCTAGTCACTGGCTAGTGACCCAGATTCTGTCCCCTCTGCTTTCAGGTTCTTCACTTCTCCGATCTGCCCTTGGATCCATCCGGACATCTTCCTCCTGGTCGCCTGCAGCATCTTCTTGCAGCTCTCCATAGGAATCGACGGCAAAACCAGACACAACTTCGCACCTATGCACCCGGCTTCGCTGGGTGAGGTAACTTGAGTACTCCGGTGCTCCC